>NC_073699.1:72090100-73290100 GCF_023634085.1 Falco cherrug
CTCCGCGCCGCGGCCGGGGGCTGCTCCTCGCCCGCAGAAACTTTGCACCCGCGGGTGGCGGCGGGGACCGTGCGGTAAGTCGTTGCATCCCCAGAGCTCGCGGCGGGCAGGCGAGGCTTCAGCCCGGGCTTTGCAGGGGGCCCGGGGGCCCGCCGGCTCCGGCCACCTCCCCTCCCCGGCCGCCCCCCCGCCCGCCCCGGGGTGTCGGGGCTCCCCACCGGCCGTTTCGGTGGCGGCGGGACCGCAGCCGCGCCGGACGCGCCCCGCAGCTGCCACCCGGGCGCCGGCGCCGGCCGCAGCTCCCAGGCGAGAGCGCCGGGAGGTACCGGGTGCCCGCTGGCCACGGGGTGATGCCCGGGGCGCTGCCTCGCTGTCCCCAGGGCTGTGAGCCGGGCGGCGAAGGGCTCAGCCGTGCCACCTTGGCCACGTCTGGCTTCGCCCATCCTTGCCACTGATGCCTCGAGAGACATGCCGAGGGGAAAGCAAGTGACATAAAGTTTCACGTCGCCTCCTCCGAGCCCCAAGTGCGGTCGCTTGGCGCTGGACAGGGTGAGTATCCTTTGGGGTCAGGCAGCGCTTCCCCTGAAGACCTTCATTTTCAGCGGTTTCTAACTTCAGAGGTACAAATTCTTGTTGCGTTTCGGTTTGACACAGCAAAGGGGGAGAAATCAGTGAGGGAAGGGCAAAGCATGTGTATGGGCTCTGCCGCTTTTTCTGACTTTGCTTTACTTTGTTTAGTAAACAAGAATTTTGTATGTCTTCGGGTGAAGCTGTAGTTTTATGTCTTTATTAAAGAATAATATAAATAGCATAAATCCAAATTCTATCACATAAAAAACTTCTTTCTTTTTCTGAAGACGGGCACAAACAATGTTTGTGCGTCATTAGTGAGTTTCTAGGAGATAGACTCTGAAGACCGAAAAAAAAAAAAAAAAGAAAAAGAAACAAAAACCACCAGAAAACCCCAAGAATATGCTTGACGTTGTTTGGTAGTTGGAGGTTTCAAAAAGACGACCGGGACTGGATTTAAATAAAACTGAATGATCTGGTTGGGCTCAGAAGTAGTCTGTTGAGAAGAATGTTGATGCACATATGTTTGCAGTAGATAAAATAAAACAGTTCTCCTTTATGAACCGTAGAGAGTGTTATTATCCAGGGCTAAGACTAAATCGTTGCATTTAAGCGAGAGACTTAATGACTGACAAGATCGAATTCACTGGCAAGACACTCGGTTAATTTGCAACCAAGAGCAAGAATTTATTTCCTTGAAAAACAACGTACCTAATACCGCAGATATTAAGATCCAGAGTGAGTTACCGGTTAAGGTTTTGACAGTAACTTTAATGCTGTTGCTCCTGCCCGCACCCCTGAGCACAGGCTGAGGCAGTCCTCACTTTTCACTGCCGCATCCACCACATCTCTGTGTCACTATATATGTTTGTGACAACCTGTTTTTTTCTGTAGTTGACCGTAAAAGCGTGTTCGAGTGTTCTCTGGTCTTGAGGAGAGGACTGGGCTTTGAGGGGCTGCGTTGGGCTGGTCTGTGGACACCTCCAGCCTTGAGCTCTGGAAGCACAAGGCTCTGGAGTCCCCAGAGTGAAGGTGTTCCGAGGGGGACCGTTTCAGCAAAGAGTGGCAGGGACTGAACGCTCGTATGTGGAAAAGCTGGGTTGTTGTCGTTTCAGGATTTTCATTCCAAATGAGCTGTGGGAGGGGAAGGTATGTTATTACCTCAACTTCCCATCGATTCGGATTTCTGTCCAGGAATCGTAAGGAGGAAATGCATTGCTAGGCCCGCTTTGCAGCGCGGATGCTTACAAAAACCAGGCAGCCGCTTTAATATTGATTCGTCGGCTTCAGCGTGTAAACAGGTTTAAACTCCACCGTGGAGGATTTAGTAGTCAGAAATTATTTTACCATTAGATTTGCCTTTCTGTAGGTATATCTAAAAATGCAGTAAAGACACTTTTGGTATCAGGAACTGCCCATAAGTAGTTGAACTAGACTGAGAACTTGGTACAGCTTTTGCTGTCGTGTTTTCAAGGGGTTTGATTCAACCCAAGACCCCACTAAATGTGGGGGCTCTGCTGTTGAATAACCAAGGTCCGGTGCCAAATCTTTCTTTAATATTCCTGGTAATTACTGCTGACTCATGCTGACATGTGAGTTCAATTAGCCCCAACTGGAATGTAAAGGATGTGGGAGTGTCTCTTTGTGCCCAGAGACAGCTAGGACAAAGCAGATTTTGGAGGAAAATTTAAGGAATTGCCAAGTTTGGGTAGGAAGTGTCAGCCAGGATTTTTTTTTTCAGTAATGTTTGAATAACCAATAAAGCTGAGTCCCGGGAAGGGGGTGAATTTGGATAACATGGGCTTGTCTTCACTGTGGAGTAACTGGTGTCCTAACTCAGACATTGCTTCTAATTTGACTCATGTCCACACACAAACCCGTTTCTGAAGAGTGGTGATGTTTTCAATTTGAGTTGGCTTACCCATGAGGAATAAGCTATAGCTCAGATAACCACAATTCATCAACTGCTAACACGATCTGCCTGAATGACACAAGTGCGACTTTGCTGAGCTCCGGCTGCTCCCACTTGAACGGGGTTACCTGGACCGCAGGCAGTGCCCGCCTGCTTCCCTGGTATGGGCAAAGACATGGTCAAGGGGAGCCTTGTCAATGTGAATGTTCCCGCATAGTTACTGCCTAACTGCCCTGCTTGTGGCAGCTCACTGCTGGTGGTCACTGTCACCACATGGCCGTGGCAAGCAGGACAGGAGGACTTTGCAGCCATGCAGTGCTCACTGATGCTCAGAATGGGCCATCGCTGCAACAAGATGTGAAAAGCAAAAAATTGTCTTTGCTCCAGAAATTAATTTCCTGTCAGCTACCTGCTGGTATGAGAAGGTCAGTTATATGTCAGAGGTATATGCTAATATATATGTGAATAAATCTGGCTGTACTTGGCTAGCAGAAGCAAGAGCTGCAGCTCTGGGAGAAGCAGTTTTGTTGTTGGCCCTCTATGCAAATTGCTGCTAGCAAATGCAGACCAGGATTTCTACAAACATTTTGAGGTCAAAGCAAAGAAAGTGGATACAAGGGCAAATATGCAGCCTTAAGTGTACTGAGTAGATGCTTTCTTTACGAGGAAGAGGACCCTAAAGCAGACTCCTGTGTCTGCATGAAGAATGAAAATTTCAAGGTGCTTTCCAAGGAATTTGACTCAGTGTTAAGGACCAGCTGAACATCCTGAGACAGAAATGCTTTAGTAGTATGTCTCTGTCAGTCCGGAGCTCCCTGTTGGCAATTTTGGATTTCGTTCAACTTACCTTCAGAGTCATGATCTTTGAGGTTTCTGTAGCAGTTGTGGCTGTGTTGTGCTGTTGTCAACATAACAAATATGACATGGGTAACTGCAGAATTTGAATGGATGGTCTTCCGGGATTGCGCAGGTGGGGTGGACAAAATGATGCCAACATAATGCTAACTGGGATGCACCCCAAATACTCACGATCCCCCGAGGTCCGTAGGGCCGGTGTGTGATACCACCATTGCAGTGTAGACAAGGTAGGATCTGTTCACTCAAGTGCAATCCTCAGGTACGCAGGCACGCAGCTACAATTGCAAGAAACCCCAGCGTGTCTCTTTTACCTTTGTTTTTGAAACCTTATGCTGGATCTTACCCTTTCCCTCTGATAGGTGCCTTCTGGTATGCAGCAGCAGGGCAAGTGTAGGAAGATGGTGTAAAATTGTGCAAGACAGCAGTGCTTAGCAGCCTGTGTCAGTGGAACACCTTTAATACGAGTGTCTCTGAGCAAAGCATTTAGTCTACCCAGGTACCTGTCACATGATGAGATTGCTTTGGGCTGGGCTGTACTGTCTATGGTTTTGAATCAAGGCTGCATCTGTAGGCAATGAATAAATTTGCATGATGCAGTCTTATTAAGCTGGGGCTGCAAACCACGTTGTTTGTAATCATGTATTTGACCTGTCCTGTGACTGCAGCGGTGCCTGGTGCACCAGAGCTATGGCTCTGTATTCAACAGCAATCATTATGTCAATGCATTAAAGATATTAAATATTTATTCCTTACTCTTAAACTTGATTTGTATTGATGCTAAATGGTGGTCATTTTGGTAGGTTTAGCTTGTGGAAAACGTGCTAACAACATAAAATCAAATTTTGTTACTTGTTAGGACTGTAAAAATCCACGATTAGTGGATTTCTCCTTGTTCTGTTAACGCTGGAGCTGAGACAGAGTGAAGTTGAATACGTGGCAGTTTTGGGGTCATTGCCTTGCTTTCCCAGGAGCTGTTTGCTACATTTGGTAGTGTACTGATCCCTGGAAGTCATGATGCTGAGTAGCCTCTTGAACTTTTTCCTTTGCTGAAATTCCAAATATTATGCTCTCACCTCACAGTCAGGGCAGCATTGTTTGGAAAGTGGCTCTTCTTGGCCTCGTCTTTCACAGGGGTTTGCTTCTCCAAAATGTGTTTTTCTGATGTCTGAGCACTGCTGGTGCACTTGTCAGATTGAGTCTTCCTCTCCTTGCCCTCAAATGAGGAATCCTTCCACAAACACAGTGTCTTCTAGGGAAGCAAAATTTGCTGAGGTTGTTCTGTGGGCGAAGGATAAAGGTACTAGAGATTTTGGAGGGGTATGTTGGGAAGACTGTCATTCAGGTTGGGACTCTGCAGGGGTCGGTCAGAGCTGTTCCCGGTTTCATGAATGGTTTGAATGATGTGGGCATTCAGCCTGCAGAGGTCACCAAGCTGAAACAGGTTTCAGGCACCCTGGAAGATGAGAATCAAGTTCAGAGTGATTTTTGACAGTCACAACTTCCAGAAAACCAAGGAGGATGCGATTCTGTAAGGTTTTGTGCAAACGCTTACCTTCAGTCAGCAGTAAATCACATACGCAAACACAGCACGGAGAATAGCTGGCTAGGCAACACAAGCTGAGGCAAAAAGGATGTGGACATTTGGTGGATCACAAACTAAATATGAGTCAGTAGCATTGCACTGTTGTGAAAACAGTGTGTAAAAATGGGAGTGTAAAAATAGGAGTGTTTTTTCTAAGATAATGAATAATCTTTTCATGTTACTCGTAGGTCCTTAGCTGGAGTATTGTGATCATTTGAGAGCTTGAGAAAAAGTACAGACCAAATTAAGAGTCCAGAGGAAAGAGCAGGAATGATCAGATACCTAGAAAACATCACTTACAAGAAAAGATTAAAATAATTGTTTAGTCTAGAGATGGGAAGAGTAAAGGGGAAAAAGTTAAAAATCTTTAGAAATATAGGGTTAGCTGCAAAATTAATTGAGCTTAAACTGTTGTTTAAGTTCATTTCAGCTAGGGCAAGAAATTATGATAGAATCATATCTTACATCACAGTAAGGAAAATTTAGGTTAAGATGCTTGGGAAAAAAATTGTGATTTTAGTAATAGTTAAATGCTGGAATAAAATCTCTGGGGTACTCATAGAAACTATACTTCTTCAGTATAAGCAGCTTTTGGGAGTGGTTCAGCAGCTGTGTCATTACAGCTATGATGGCCTAAGCATGTAAAAGACTAGAAAGATGTGGCGCTTTTTTATTATATCAATTGATTTAGCTACAAAAAAAACCAGACAAGGCTTTCATGCTTGCAAGCCATTTCTCTGATCTGAAACCTCTGAATAGTTTTGGTACAGCTGCTTCTGTATGAAGCAGGGAAGGATGTTCTGTATGATCTCTTGAGGGTCCTTTCAGCCCCATTTGCAAAGATGAAATGATTAACAAAATCCTTCTGTCTTGGGATAGATGGGTGTTCAGGGACTGGGGAGGGAAACCATGCTATAAAAGCAGCTAAAAGAGCTCTCCCCTACCCTGCAAGTGGGGGTATTCCCTAAGATTTTCACTCAGTGAAAAATTACTGTTTATTGCTGCTTTTCAGGAGTAGGTGAGAATCAGTCAATGTTAAACTAGCTCCTTCATTAGTGTCAGGTGGTTTTGGATGGTAGCAATGCTTTATAACAAATTATACTGTGGTAGGATGTACCCATAAAACATTTGCTTTTTCATCTTAGAGACTAAAAAAAGTTCTGGGAGTTTTGAAGGCAAAAGATTAAATTTCCTTCCACGTCTTACACTGATTATATAAAGTGAAATACTTGCAGTCATTACTTGTTTATGAAAGTTTAATTTAATTAGTTTTTAAAAATCTAAAAATATATGATGAATAATTTAAGGAGTACATAGGAAATACTACTGCTGGGGTTAATAATGAGAATAAATCTTTATATATTGATTAGTATGGGGTAGTAACAGATATAAACAGAAGACAGAGTTGTACTGCAGACAACTTGCAAATGTATTTAAATGTATTTTTTCCTCTGGAGATGTGTCTTTAAAAGAGTAAAATTATTTGCAATAGAAAGTGCCAAAAATTGTCAAATAACAAACAAAAATGTAGATATGTCCATAGATCTCAGAAACAGAATAGGAATAGATATGTTATACTGTTTACAAAGGAGAAATTTGTGTTCCTGGGGAAGAAATCGTACACTTAATACAGCCATAGTTAATGACCTGCAGTAATACTTGAGTACGTATCCGAACCAAGGTGCTGGAGTAGTGCCTTGTCAGCACAGCAGACAAAACTAGCCAGCCTTTCAACCAGTATAACTTGTTTAGCTACATTTGTAATCTCAAAAATAATAGCTACATCAGGTTTTATTTTTACTTTTGTCTTCAGATTCTATTATCTGAAAGAACAGGAACTTTTAAGTTTTCATTCTGATTTTCATGTACTTCATGAAACTGAACACTTGCAAGAACTGAGCAAAATCTTGACAACTCGTACGCCAGCCTGGCTCTCGGTCTGCCTTTCTAAACTGTGACCTGCTTCTTTCAAATGCTGCAGTGTTTCTTACACTTGTAGCAAAAACATTTTAAAAGACTGAATTGCAGCGATAACAATAATAGCAATGTCAATTTAGGCATCAAGTTAACATAACTTGCTCAGTTCTAGGAGAAAATATTTCAAGTTACATTTCAATTTTTCTTTGCATTCCCATGTCAAGCTTTGAGGAAAACACCTTATTTTTGTCCTGAAAGTTTTTGGCTTTTTTTCTGTGGTTCTTCATATATCTAAGCTCTGCTGAACCTCTGTTATGGGAGTCTTGGCATTTCATCGTCTGCTTCTCCTTTTCTCTGACTGAATGTCACTGAGAAGGAGGAACACAGAAGAGCAAAGCCAGAAGAATGGGATTGCATCTTCCCAACAAGCTGATGTTACATCTAGGTTTATAAGGCATTTTTCTCCCTGCTCTCCCACTCCTACACACACACAGACGTTTCATAAGAAGTTTTATAATAATAAAGATGTCAGTCCCCATTTTGTTTGCCTTAGATCCAGTCCTTTTTTTTTTTTTTTTTTTTTCTCTTTTCTTGGGCAAAACGCTGTGCTGTGTTCTCCTGGTGTCACAGAGGCTCCTTTGAGGACACACTATGTCTCTGAGCCAGAGATGGCCACTTCTTTCTCTTTCCACACTGTCTCTAGTGATACAGAAATATATGAATATATGATACATATGCGACATATGTATCATATATATAAACATGAAAAACTAGATAGACGACATGTATGAGATGTCACATATTTTGACTTCTGTTCTGCGCTGGAGTGCAACTAAAACCTTTTAAGAAACCTTTTATGGACAAGAAGAGAGGAGTCAGGGAAATGAGAGAGCAATTATGGTGTGTTCAAAAAACTTGGAGCTGTGTCTTGGCCCACTTGCAGGAGGCGATCACCAGCTTACTGGCTACCATGAAGAGTCTCCCTGATTTGGGTAAGCAATCCTTTCCTGACAAAAATTCTATTTCAATTAGTTCCATTTTGGCTTTACAGTAGAAAACTCCTAAAAACAGTTCCTAGTATATCTCTCTTTGTCTGTCATCTGTTGAATCCTCTCATCTATCTGCAGCCTCCCTTTGTATAACTCGGAGTTTCTCATCACATTGTTAGTGTTTGCTCCAAAATTGCACCACACTTCTAGTTTGTCCTGGTGGATGTAGGGTGATAAATAGTCTTACTGAAGATCATTCATCTAGTATTCCAAAGAGAGTCCCAAAGCCCAGACAGCCAGCATCTGATGAAATGACAAGCAGAGTATTAAAACATAGGTGGTTGGGAGGGTAACACCAGGAATGCTAGTGAACTTAGAAGAGCGTTTGGAGGACCAGCGTAGCTTTGTAGTTCATAGTTGCATTTGCAACCTGTGGCTAGTTCTGTGACTCAGAGTGACATGTCTAGTTCACCCCATCGTGGTGGTGGATGGGTGCTGGAACATGTACAACCTTATGGTGGAACAGGGGAGTGGAGCAACACACAGTGGGGTGAGGATAAACCAACCCAAAATGCAGCCAATGCAAGGCCATGTGTGTCCTGTGAAAACAAATTGTTATTCTTTTATCTAAGGGTATTTATCCCTCACTTGCAACTGCAGAGTAGCGTAGACAAGTCAGTGAACTAGGCAAACCTGATAAACTATCAGCACAGAGCTAAATTGGGGCAGAAGTTATCTGAAAAGTTAAATACACACTAGATAAATATACTTAAGTTGTTAGCTTGTACTGAGCTGTCTTGCCAGCATGAAGCTGCTCCCAGAACCTGAACTAGCTATAGGTTGGAGACAGCTGAACTACGGCCCTGCCACACTACACATTCATGGCAGAAATATTTCATTGACCTATCTTACTGGTTTTATTCAAATTTGCTATGGAAATGATATTTAGGCTTTCATAGCATCTGCTTTTCATTCTCCAGAAGTTACTTCTTTTGACCTGTTAGTCTGGTACCAGGAAAATAACAGGGATATTGATCTCAAAGATGTAATGTTCCTGAGAATTTAAAGGTGAAACATGCTACACTAATATCTCTACTGAGGGCAAGATTGCGATGTGAGACTTAATGTCTTGTTAATCATCATGTAATCCATATGGGTCAGACAATACCTTAACTGCCCCAGCTGTAGCAAACTTTTCATCACTGCTCACACCTTACGGTGGAAAGGACAGTTCTGCTGCTGCGGCAGCCCCGTGTTGTCCTCAGATGATCTGTGGCAAAGACAGTAGAGAACCACAGTCAAGCTTGGTATAGAGATGCCACTCCACTAACTATAAAGTATTGTACCAGATTTATGGCCAATCTGATTTTTTCTGTGGGTTTTTTTTACATGCTATGGTCTGTATCCTTTCTGAAGTGACACAGTGCACATGTTAAAAGTTCTAAAACCAGCTTAATTTGTAAAACATGACTTAAAAAAAACCCCACCTCCATCTAAACTTTTTTAGAAGTTAGCTATTTACATCCTCAAGGCTCAAAAAAAGTGTCCTTGAACTTATTTTCAGGTTTTCTTATATAAACAAATAAAGAAAGGAGGGCTGATGAGATAATTTAGTCCCCAAATGAACTCATTTGCGAGGGAAGAATAGTGATTGAATTTATTGTTCTACTAAAGATTCCTGAAGAGTGTAGCTGCGTATCCACCCTGTAGCAAAGGGCTGCCATGTTTCAGAGTCTTGCACTTGCAAATTAGGAAACCTGGGAGTTAAAGATGAAATGTGAATTACTCAGCTATGTGGACAGGCACTAAACTTAATCTCATACTAAACCGAGAAATTGCGTATTTTGTTTCTATTGTCCTCATTCACCTTGTGGTCCCAGTTCCATACTACGCACTGTTCAAATCCCATGCAAACACGGTGCTATTAATTTTGTCACAGACAGTTCTGTGATAATTGTGACTCTAATATCTAAGTACATTGAAACCACTTAATTTAATCTTTTTCAATTAATCTTTATTATACTGCTGAGACGTATGGTCTTATTAGGAGAGATAAATCTGAAAGATGTATTCTCATTTATGCAATGCCAGGCACTCGGAAGGCGATTTTCCAGCAGGTGCAGCCTTTGGTGTCCGTTCCTTCAGAGAGCAGTTCTGAGCACCTTCAGCTGCAGCGCTGAGAGCTCATCACCATTGGAAATCAGACCAAGGCTCCCAGAAAACGAGGGCTGATGCCTCTGATGTCACGGGCTGTAATCGCGTGCCGTGCCTCACGCAGCCCTCATTCCTACACTCACGCAGCCCTCATTCCTACAGCCGCAGCACAGCCCTGATTCCTCCCCAAAGCTCCGTGAGCTGGGCAGGGTCTGCCTCCATCTGCTCACACTTCTCCCTCGAACGCAAGCAGTGATGGCAAAGGAGCACGCAGGAGACCTGGGTGGGAGACTCCAGCTGGGAGGCGCAGGCCACCCGATTTCTGGCAAAAATCCTGGATTTTTGACGGTTACTTTGAAGTCCTAGTGATAATTCAAAAGCAGTCGTCCCTTTCTGAGTGTTATGAGGCACAGCGTCTGTCTGCAGGTTTTAGGGATGCTGAGATTCAGGACCACAAGCAGCCTGCTTCTGTCCCCTCCCTGCCTCGCCTCGTCTGCCTCCCAGCCCTTCCCATGCCGACTCCTCATCCCATGCCTGGTGTTTGGAGTCCTTTGCTTCTGGGCGCAGCGGCTGGAGCAGGGAGAGCACACCAGGATGGGGAGGAACAGCGAGAGGGAAAGTCTGGCTCTGCCTTTGCTGCTCTGAGGGGAGGCATGTAAAGCGCATGGGGATGCATATGTGTAGTGCAGATGCCTGTAGGAGGAATGAAGGGGATGACGTGTGCTCAGCTCAGGCAGAAACTATAGATAACTGTCAGACCACCACAAGTCTCCTGAGCACATGCAAACTGTTTTTTGGTTCGGAAGCTCTGAATGTAGCAAAACTTGTACATATTTTCTTTAAAGGAAACTAAAGAAAGTTTATATATATATGCTATGTCAGACAACCTTAGCTGTGCTGGAACCCAACATATGATTCCCAGTACTTGCAGAACACCCTTTGTAAGTCAAGTGCTATATGCCTTTTTATTAGTCAATTAATATTTCTGGCAACTCTTCGGGTTTGTGAATTAACCTTCTTCCTTTTTCACTGGAGAGAAGATTGAGGCAGAAAAGTAAGTTATAGGGCCAGAAGGAGCCACCATGGTCTTGTTTTGATCTCATGTAAAACATGGACCATCAGATATCCTTAGAAAAATTCTGCGCCACAGAGGTCTGATAGTTTTCTTCAGAAAAAAAAAATCTTGATTAAAAAAAAGGCTCAGTGATGAAGAGGCCTCTATAGTCCTAGGTAAATTATTTTAATAGATATCCTCATTTATTTGTAATTTGAATTTAATTAGCCTCAAATTCTGTAAATTGGATCTTGCTAGAATTAGCTTGATCTCTGTCACGAAATGTTTGTTTCTTACATCATGTAGTTACTTACTGTGAGGAAATTCTCTGTTGCTGTTCTCCTTGATAACCCAGACAGTTTGAGCTCCTGGACTCTTACTGTGGGGCTCGTTTTCTCAAGCTTTAATCATTTTTGTGACTCTCTGCTCTGTTTTTTTTTTATTGAAGTGGGGCTGCTTCAGCTGGAAAGAGTACTGCATGCTGTTTGCAAAGATATATCCAAAGCCGTTATCATATTTTCTCTAAAACGTGGCCGTTCATCAGAGGCAAAGCATTTGGCAGAAACGTGCTAATCACAATTAATTTAGTGACAGCAGGAAGGTAGATTTCGATTTTGATGATTAGCCATTGCGAGTGGAAGTCTTTTTCCAGAGTTGCTCCTCCCAAGGTAGAAAGGCAACCCTGTGAAAAGCCAAGCTGTACTCCAGCACCATCCCCTGCTGGCTTTCCTGTTGAAGCTGTGCCACAGTTGTGTGGTGTGGTGGGGATGGGAATGGGAACGCAACTTCCTTACTCCCAGGCTGCCTCTTCGAATCCTGCACTGCTTTGAAGCTGTGGTTTGCACAGCCCTTTTAGGTAGTTCTGGCATTGAATGCATGGTATGTGACCACATTCGGGAAGGAAATTATTAATAAAATTTAATGAAAGGGGAGATGATCAGATAATATAATTTGACCTCCTACAGCTACCAAAGCTACCAAACTTTCTTTTATGAGTATGTCTGTGTTCAGCCCAACTGCTTCTATTTAATTTAAGCCTAACTTCTGTTAGGGTGAAGTGTACATTACAGAAAGACATCTAACAGTCATTTCAAGACAAAGAATCCATTAAATCCTTTGTAGCTTGCCCCACTGTTTAAATGCTCATGATGTTAGAGATCAATGCCTTATTTCTTACTTGGATGTATCTGGCTTCAGCTTCACTAAGTGCTTGCTATGTTTCAGATGAAAATAATTCAGCACCCGTATCTTCCCCATGAAAGTACTTCGCTTTACTCAAGTCACCAAATTCTTTTTTCTATGCAAAGCAGTTTCTTCAGCCTGCAAGTATTTCTTCTAGCTTCTTTCCTCACCCTTTCCAATTTCTGTCATTTGAAAAACACTTACATGGGAACTGTACACACTGTTCCAAGCATCAGTCTCATCGTATCTGTAAACAGAGGTAAAATCACTTCACTTAGGTCAGCAACTGCATTAGCTGCCTTTGCAGCAGCTCCTTCCTGGGAGCTCAGGGGATGAATTGTATTCATTTTTCACTCTGATCCCTAGTTCCTTTCAAGAATCACTGGCATTTCAGGATGCAGTCCCTATTCAGTAGCAATGACTTGCATACCATATTCTGAGATGCCAGTGTTTGCATTTGGCTGTATTAAAATGCATTGTGGATAAACAGAATCAGCCTACAGGGCACTCCAGATTGCTCCATTTCACTGTCTTCAGCATTATTTACCAGTCTTCTAAATTTTTATAACTTTGCAAATGTTATCACCAATGGCTTTGTATTGAACCTTGTTGCCTGTCAAGATCTTTATAAAAACCTTTATATTTAGCAGTGATTTTTCTAGAATTACTCTTTTTTTTTTATCATCACTTGACAAGTTCTTTACTTACAGAAGCTCTGCACTACCATATTTCGTTGTGGCTTTTTAAAATCAGAATGTTGTGCTGCTAAGTTAAATGAATTACTAATACAAGCGAATTCCAGCTAAAGGTGGTAACTTCTCAGTGAGCTAGTTTCACTCCAAAGAGCATGATATTCCATAGAACGCTGCTAAGTGATGTAATTCATCTTTCTGATCAGCTTTTCTGGTATTTTGCTTGGGATGGATGTCAGTCTTGCCATCCAGTGGTTAGCTGGACCATTATGTTTCCCTTCTCTGAAGATTGTCATATAGCAGCTGTCTTTCAGTCGCTTGGATTTCCCCAGTGTTCAGAGATTCCTTACGACTTAATGTCAGCAGTGATTAAAAGCGTCTGACATAAGAAAGTGAATGATCATGGTCCACATCTGCCCTTTCCCAGTAATTCTGTTCCTTTCAGTCCCAGTTCTCCTCCTCCTGCAGTTCCTCAGCCTTGTAAGCCCCCTCTTCTGCTGCTGGAGGGGTGGAAGGTTGCTGCTTTTAGGTTTATCTTTGTCCTCACTCAAAGACGGAGAGAGCATGTGAGGACTCTCATTCATGTTACAGAGAGAAAGAGCACAACTGTTCTGAGCAGCTGAGTGCCATCCCCCCCATTTTCTTCCTGTTTCCCATTCCCACGTGAGGCTGGTGGGCTGGCAGGGGCAGGAGCCCCCAGCCTCCTGCCGCAGTGGTGACGGGCTGTTCTGCCCCAGCGGTGCAAAGCAGAACTCACAGATGATCAGAAGAGGGCACAGTCCAGATGGGACCATGAATGTGTGCTCTTCGCCAATTTCTAAAAGAAATGCTTTCTTGGGGTATGGTTCTGTGCAGCTCAACAATTTCAAGTGCTATTTTCAACCATATTTTTAGGACCATTAGCTATGGTTCTTCTGATTTTGTCTTTATTCCCCTATGCAGAGGAATGAAGGCAGTGGGTTGATCGGCATTGATAACATGCAGCTGTGGCCTTGCTACGTAGGCAGTGGGTTGATTGACATAGATGATGTGCGGCTGTAGCTCGTTCCTGCAAAGTGGTTAAATAGCTCTGAGGACTGGGGGGATAGGTGGGGTAGTGTGGTCTTGCCTCTGGAGGAAGGAGAAATAGTCCAGGCAGTTGAATCTGACTGATGGTAAAAACTTTGTTGTAGCCTATTAGTTTGTGCTAAAACAACTGGTGCCCAACATAGCTGAGACAAGTGGGAGAACCTGTGGCCCATAACAGATGCTGTGAGAGGTGAGCTGTTGATGACTAATCAATATGGGCGTATTGAAATATTTGTTGTCATCTTACCTCAAATGGCAACTTTTGGTGCCTAGTGTAGATGGGGCCTAATTGATATGGGTGCAGAAGAAGAAAATTCTATGTTAATAATGCTTATAGATCTATTTGAAAAAAGAAGCATAAAGTATAACAAGAAGGCAATAAAAACTTTGCTAGGATGGTGCAAAGTAAATGATGTGTTAGTTACGCTGAAAAATGTCTCTAGTGTTCAGACATAGCAAAATGCTGGAAAAATACTTATTGAGGCTGCCTCAAGGGGGGATAAAATTGCAACAACATTGCTAACAACATGGAGATTAGTCTTAGACTTACTAGAACAATTAAAAGTGGACAGGGAGACAAATTCTGTATTTGCAATGCTTATGGATATATCTGAAAAAAGGGGTAAAATATGATAAAATGGCAGTAAGAATTCTGCTGGTATGGTGTAAAAGTATGATTTGCCAGTTACAGTGAAAAAGGTTTTCAGCATTCAGAAATGGCAAAGCATTGGAAAGGTATTTTTTGAGGCTGCCTTGAGGGGAGACAAAATTCTTACAGCCTCGTTAACAACATGGAGATTGATCATGGATTTTCTAGAGCAATCAGAAGTGGACAGAGAGACAAACCCTATATTAACAATGCTAATCAACCCACTGCCTTCATTCCTCTACACCTGTACATTCATTCTCAAACTCATTTTATCTGCATGCCATTATTGGCATTAGCGGTAGCAGCAGAAGCACCTCTTGGCTGCACGCAGATCTGGGGTGCTGGTGTGCAGTTGCTGAGGCAGTGCTTCATACCATGTTGCTGTGGTAACCCCTTGTCCTAATTCTGTAGAAAGTTCCTGTAGAAAGCCTGAAGAGTGCACGGTTTATTCTTACTTGATGCAAGTGCATGATTCTCTTTCTTTTCAGAGAATAGAAATAAATCTGTTCAACGCTCTTAAATTTTACAGAGTTCTGATGTACAGCCATCTCTATCTAATAAGCACTGTACACATTTTTTAGACTTTTGTTCATAATGTTCTAAAAAGCATACTATCTTTTCTCTTTAGCGCTGCAACTTGTGAATTTTCCTTTGGGCCTTTATCTTTCTCAACCAGCATTTTACACGTCATAAATTCTAGCTCGTATTGTTTTCTGTTTATTTCCTGGTTTTCAGTTGTTTGAATACTGAGGCCTTTTTATTTATTTCTATTTGCTGTCACATATTCATCAATTGAACCAGAATGAGTTTTAAAACAAAGTGGTCCTTCTGGGAAATTGAATGAACTCTTAACTTCCAGTTTTCTGTTGAATTATGCTGTCCAAGTCTTTTTCCTCCTTGTAATTTTGCTCATGAAGACAAGAGAAGGGAAGTCTAGCATGTGACACAGTTCTGAAACATGAACTATGAGTCATGGATTCATATTATGGATGGGAAGGACTCAGAACACAAGTATTACAGTATTGTATTGGGTTTGTGTGGTGAAGTTTTGGGGGTGGGGTAGGGGCTGCAGGGGTGGCTTCTCTGAGAAGCTTCTAGAAGCTTCCCCCATGCCCAAGGGAGCCAATGTCAGCCAGCTCCAAGGCAGATGTACTGCTGGCCAAGGCTGAGCCCCATTGGTGAGGTGGTAGTGCCTCTGGGGTAACGTATTTAACAAGGGTGGGTGGGTGGGTGGGAAATTGCTGCAGCAACTGCAACTCAAGAGAGGAGTGAGAGTATGTGAGAAACAACTCTGCAGACACCCAGGTCAGTGCAGAAGGGGGAGGAGATGCTCCAGGCACAGGAGCAGAGATTCCCCTGCAGCCCCAGGTGAAGACCCTGGTGAGGCAGGCTGTCCCCCCGCAGCCCGTGGGGGTTAGTGGTGGAGCAGATATCACTGCAGCCCATGGAGGACCCCACATGGGAGCAGGGGGATGCCCAAGGGAGGCTGCGACCCCTGGGAAGCCTGTGCTGGAGCAGGCTCCTGGTAGGAGCTGTGGACCCACAGGAGACCTGTGGTGGAGTACTCTGTTCCTGAAGGGCTGCACCCCGTGGGAGGGACCCGTGCTGGAGCAGGGGAAGAGTGTGAGGAGGGGTCAGTGCGTGATGGACTGACTGCAGCCCCCATTCCCTGTCCCTCTGTGCCACAGCAGGGGAGGAGGTAGAGAATTCACAGGTAAAGTTAAGCCTGGGAAGAAGGGAGGAGTGGGGGGAAGGTGTCTTTAAGATTTGGTTTTGTTTCTCATTATCCTATTCTGATTTGATGGGTAATAATTTAGACTTTCCCAAGTCCGGTCTGTTCTTCCTGTGATGGCAGCTGCTGAGTGATCTCCTGCCCCCATCTCGACCCACAAGCCTTTCATTATATTTTCTCTACCGTGTCCAGTCAAAGAGGGGGGAATGGTAGAGCAGCTTGGTGGGCACCTCGCATCCAGCCAGAATCAACCCGCCATAAATATAAAGAAAATACCTTTTAATGTAAGGTCTCACAAGAAACTTCAGCAATTCTTTTATCATCTTCACACCACTTCAGCTTCCCCCTGCAGCAGAAAACCCACCCAGGGTAGATGAAATCTTAAAAACTCTCGGACTGTTGCAAAAAAATGAGCTTGTAGACTAGACTAACCTGACAAGGTCTTTGAAGGTGGCAAGAAGGCTTTAAGTGAAGGCTGTGGGATACACAAACTTTCTTAACCTGGAGTGGTAGTTATTGCACTGTGTCATATCCCTCATAGACTTTAGCCAGACAGTTCACCCATCTGATGTCATATGAAATCATCCTAGTAATAGTGAAAAAAATGGTTTTGTTTATTTCTGGAAGAACTTTATACCTGATGCTGCACCAATGGAGAATGACTGGTGTTTCCACTATCAGCTACAATTGAGAGAAGGCGACTACTGACCTATTTGTCTGCTCTCTGTACTATGCATCATTTTTAAAAGAATTCTCAAGGAAGGAACCATTAATGGCTGTGGTTAGTTGTGTAATGGAGTAAAAATGGAGATGATTTTGACAAAGTAACCTGATAGCTTTCTATTGATACGATAACTGATTTTCCAGATGAGGGAAATACAGTGGACCTAATCTATCTCAGTTTAGTGAAGGCTGCTGTGCTGCTGAGGACTAGTAAAGAATTAAAAGGGTTAGGGGAAGGAACTGGGTCAACAGCATGTGCTGAAAGAAAAATGACTGATCAGGGAGGAAACTGCATGCAGAGTTCCTCAACTATCAGTTTGGAGACAATCATATTTTTACTAAGAAATTTCATGCAAAACCAGAAGCATACTGATAAATTTAGATGCTTGTGCCATCAATAGAGAAGAAGATACAATTCTCACGTAACAAAAATGAACTGGAGATTAACTGTATGAATGAGATGGTTAGGCACTTTGGCACTAAAAAGTTAATTTCCTCCATAAACTGTGCATTGGAAGTTATACATGAAAACAGAGAACTGTGTATTAGGTGACCACAGGATGACTGTGAATTGTGAATTTGGTAATAGTTATGAAAAAGGAAAATTCAGTCAAACAAGAATCAAGTGAAATAATTCCCATAAAGAATTAGTCTTTTCAATAAATATGTATATATATCTGCATGTATGAAATACTTTTAGATTTTACTTGGTATGCTGTGCATTACTATGTTTATCCATGCTTTAGACAGATTGACTGACGTGAGAAAATAAAGGTTCTTAAGGTGAGAGGAAGAATAGAGTTTGTAACATGAGAAGGGAATAAAAGAGTTTGGGTTGTCCTAGAATAGAAAAATGAAGGCTGACCGAAGATATGACAGCTATTTAAAAATATGCCAATGAGTAAACACAATGGAGGAGGAAGAGCTATTTAAACTAAAAGACAATGTTGGCAGAAGAACAAATGAGCATAAAATGACCATGAACAATTTTAAGCTGGAAAGTAAAAGGTTTCTAGTTATCAGAAATCTGTCTTTCAATGAAAAGCAAAGCTCCTCTAAAGTTTTTAAATCAAGTTCACCAAGTTTATGATTTGTATTAGATGATGTATGTGTCTTTAGTAGCATGGGATTTGATTCAGTGACATAGAAGTTTCCCTTAATTTTATGATCTTGCACAAAGCAGCGAATACTCTTAAGATAGAGTAACCTCTTGGGCAGGGTGCACCCACCACTCAACAGCACACAGCAGGACTAAAATACTCTTTTAGACAGAAAAGCAAGAGACTTCAATATTCAGCTACTCTCCAGAAAATTTAAACAGGCCGAATGCAAAGACTTGTTTCAGAGCTTGCAATGTCTCTAAGGCTAACTTGCTTAAATAGAGCAATAATAAGGTGAAATTTTGTCTGAAAATTGTCACCTGCATTAGGTCCTAGTGCTAGCCACAATACTGTGTGAGTTGCCAGCAGTTATACCCTTCAGCCTTTGAAAATTGGGATTTGAGGACCTGGAAAAATGCAGATTTAAATAATTGCATCCTACTTATCACAGTGTCAGTAATGGAAGACAATATTCCTGTGTATTAAAGCTGTGAAATCCTCCCTGCAGAAGATGATGGGTAGTATTATTCATTCTTATTTGCTTAGCTGAATTTAAAAGTGAATATACAAGGAAAAAAGTATTTTGGATTCCAGCTAACAGGATGTATTTTATACCCATTTTTATACCGTGTATTGTATAGTAGGCTTAATTTGAAAAAATGAAAATTGAATATAAACATCAATATACTAATAATATTAAGGTAGGAAATTAGAGTAAGCTTTCAGCTTCTATATTAACTAATGCCACCGTGCTTTTTAGTGTTGTTGAATGTGACGCTCCAAGAACGTTTTCTTCAGTTGAACTTTCTTGGTGCTGTCATCTTGAGCAGCTGTATGACACACAGAACCCTCTAAACTAAGAAACCTATTCCTTTTGTTTTTCAGCATCAAAACAATGATTCCTCCAGGGGAATGCCTATATGCTGGGAGGAAAAGGAGGAAACCCATTCAGAAACAGTTAAGTATCATATTCATTAGGAGGCGTCTCCCTCTGAATGTGCTACAAATGAGGTACAAGAAAGACTCCCTTCCTTCCGTGGACCACTGACACAGGAGAGACCTAATCTCTTTCTCTGCAGTGAGAAACCCCTGGCTGCGGGGCTCACTCTTCAAGACCAGCTGTAGGAAGGATGCTGAGCATGGGTCAACCCATCCTTAACCATCTCTAGGTGTCCCAGGAGGAGCCCACTGGTGGCTGTGGTGTGTAGCATGGTGTACTGCAGGGTGTGCCGCTGTGAGAAGCGGAGGACAGCGCTTTTTCTCAGGCAGAAGATCGTGGTGGACTAAATGTCAGCTGGGCAACAGGCCAGAGGGGTGGCTGCCACCTCTGTGCCTCTGTTCCCTGCCACCTGGTCAAGGAGCCTTTTGAGAAGCTGTGTGTTGAGTGGCACCAGTGCGCTGGCATGGTGCTCCCCTCTTCCCTGTTCCTTGGCTTAGCCTTGCTTGGGGCATCGCAAAGTCCAACATGTGCGAGCCTGGAAAGTGGGTCAGTTCAGCCAACTGAAAAGCAGGCTGGTGACTCACTTTCTGCAGAAAGAACGCATCATTTTCAAACCACTATTTACTATGGGATCACTTTCATTAGGAGAAAAGTGGGAGAAAGGAATTGTATGTGTGAAGGCAAAGCAGAAAATGAAAAAGAGCAATGGGAATTTGTTACTACAAGATCCTTGAAATGGAAGGGAGATGTTGAAATGGGAGGGGGAAAAGGTTGCTATCACTCAAATATAAAATGTTTTCCAGATGCTATAAACCACGCTGTGAAATGAAGCTTTTGAATATAATCATCCCACATATTCTGTGTTACACTTGATTATATGGTTATGAAACACATTTTTACTGTGTTAAAATTATGAACTAGCACTGGTGGCCTTCACAGACAATTTAAGGATGAGAAGGTAACTAAAATAGATTTCCCTATTTTCAGTTGTTCAGAACTTCTAAAAATAACCCACTTGGCTTAAAATTGTATATATTGGTCTAAAGTCAAAAGGGAGTTTCTCTGAGTGAAATCTGTTGATTTTGTTTGGACTTTGGAGAATATTTGCACATGAACCACTTGTTCCCACTTAAAATATTTCTTTTAGTGTGAAATACATCATAGGTGATGATTTCAATAGACAAAAATAATGACATAAGAAAATTGTTCTTCCTGCAAAACCTCAAGTGTTAAATCCAAAACGTATGTAACATTTCTGCATTACTGTGCAGGTAAGGGATGTGAGCGTTTAACTTTAAAACTGCATGAGGTATGGAACCGCTCCAGTACATGAAATTACCTCTGTGCAGAACTGTTTATGGCTTGTAACTTTTTTGAGAAAGAAGCGAGAGTTGCAGTTACTTTGAGGAACATATGTGCTAGCTAGAACTCTCAAACATGACTTCTACATAAATGCAATGGTTAAGAAAACTACTTGCTAACAAAGGATGGAACTGTCCCTGTTAGCCCTTCTGGAGTTCTGCCTTCAAATCAGTTCAGAACCAAATTCTCCCTTACTTTGACCTTGGGAGGCACTGCAGCTAATCCTACCTTGAAATTAGCTTTGCTGTGAGATTGCAGTACAGGTTCCTGTGCATAAGCTTATCCAGCCAGGACATAGACAATTTTGATCAAGAAACCTTGTTTTGGTTAAAGGGAATCATTTGGATTATTAGAACACTGAGCTCCCCCACTGAAGACAGCCTCTATTTTCTGTGGTTAGTTACTTACTGCTTGCTGAGGATGATTTCTCAGTTCTTAGCAACACTGGTCTCTTCCTCAAACCTTATCTGTTTGTGGGCTTGGTCTCTGGTAAGCCTTTCCTGTGCTCATTCCCTCACTCGGGGACTTCCTAACTCTCATCTAAAGAGGCTCCAAATGTCCAAGACAGACGGGCTGACAGAGCTCCTTTCATGGTCTATCCTTCAGTCCTACAGAACTTACATTTCAGGACTCTGAGGTATCCTTGCTATTATGTTGCCTCAAATCATTTATCTTGAATTTAGAAGGGTAGACAAAGCCTATTAACTAAACAGTATATTTAACTGTGATTTTGATCTGTCGTACCATTTTTGTTACAGCTTTTTTTCTTGTTTGATAGCACAGTGCATTTTCCTCCACAGCCTTGCTCTACTTTTTCTCCTGTCATTCTGATAATAAATCATGGTAGATGCCCCCCACCTGTTCTGGGTGGGCTATTTATTCAGTTGAGAAAACCTAATTTTTCACCCGAAAAATGTTGATGGGAATTCTTTGGCCAGTTCTAGTGAGGATTCCTCTCTTCTTAACTTTAATAGCCTCTAGATTTTAACTTTCTTTTGACACAGGAAAAAGTCAGCTCAGGTGCCAGCCTGAGCAGGATACTTGAATTTTTGTAGGAATTCATGAATTAGTCCTTTTGAAGGTCAGGATTTAAAGGAGAGAGTTGCACCTTTGCCCTCTGCAGAGGGCAACTGGGATGTTCACATCTACCCATACTCCGTACATGCCAGGAAGCCAGCTCTCTGCCTTTCTGTCAGATTTTTGTCATCAGGCTGTCAAGCCAGGTGGTGAACCTGCAGCTGGCTTTTAATCCAGGATATCGCAGAATAATATTGCTCGTTATGTTCATGGTTTTCCAGACACAGAAATTCTATTCTGAGGTAGTTCTACAGAACAGTGATGAAAATCTATGGAAAAGCTCCATGGAAGAATGCAGATATCCACAAGACCATGGAAGAATATGTAGAAAACTTGTTTTACTGTGAGGAGCTAATATGTTTCGGTAGTCTTCTCTATGCAGAACTAGGAGAGTCTATCTTCATTAGGTTGCCGTTCTTCAAACAATACATTGGGTTCAAGTTCTACTTTTATACATGCATGTAAATAAATCCCTCAAGCTGTTCTCCTTTTGCCCCAGAAAGCTTCCAAACAAGTCCCATTAGATGTGGTCTACACCAAAGAATTTTAGCTTTTATGGACTCAATTCAAACACCTGGAGCTTGGACAGATGGAAAAATTTCCATCAGATATGCTTTTCAGCCAGAGAACCTGAGTTTTGACTAAAGGAAATGTTTTCTACCAAGTGTTTGTTTCCTGTGGAAATCTAACATTTTACTGGCAATTCAAGCATCTGAAAGCTAAAGAGGTCTTGTTTTTAACCTCAAACTAATATCACTGTGCTAAAATGAATACTTATACTAGAAACGCTGAGGCAATGCTTCAATAGAATTACCGTTTGAGAGCTTCAGCCACTTCTTTGTCTGAAACCCTGGCATCTTATAAAACTCTCTCCCTCCACAAAACATTTCTTGTAATGTTTT
Source organism: Falco cherrug (assembly GCF_023634085.1). Lineage (NCBI taxonomy): Eukaryota > Metazoa > Chordata > Aves > Falconiformes > Falconidae > Falco > Falco cherrug. Next base: position 72,112,564 of record NC_073699.1, read on the forward strand.
ACAGCTCTTTACAGGCAAGCTACAGCTGCCCTAGCTCTGAGTGTGTCTGTAACTGCTTCAAACTGCCCACTTCAGCCAGAACTGTACCAGTGCCAGGGTAAACAGAGACCTCAGGAGGTGCAGCTCTCTCCTGATTCCTAGTTCTCACTTCAAGGCCCTCTGTGGCACAGCCCTTTCTCCTGCTTGGTATCACACTATCCCACCTCTCATCTGCTCTGCTGGTGTGATGTCTTCTTGACTGTTAGTTCTGTTTTCACCTTTCCTTGCGGCGAAGACCCAGAAGAGGTAGAAGGAGGCAAAGGCCCCCTTTCTCTCAAACAGCTTTCTCTTGTTCAGTCCTTTTGGTTTGTGGGAGATGGTGAACATCTGCACATATACAGCGGGCACTGGAGCTCAGCTCTGCCAGGGTACCTGTGCAATTCCCAAGCACAGCTCGGTGGCTATGGGTGCTGGTCAGTAAGGTCATCATCATCATTTTGCTGTTATGTTGCATTTATCCTATCTGTTGCATCTCATGGTCTCTTTCTTCTCTTCTTACTGAAAGCTTGCCATCATAATAAATGATTAGATTTTTCTCAGGTTAGGTCATCTGCTGGTTGAACACTTCAGCATACTTTAAAAACTTACTCAGAGTGAACTTTTTGTTAACAGGGTAGGGCTCCCACAGAGGGTAGTGAACAGCCGGCGGAGCAGTAGCTGCAGGAAATTCCTCTGCAAGCTCACCAAACTGGTTTACACTAGTGGTGGTCTGTGTGTCATGGGCACACTGAATCATTACCGTGCAAATGGCTCAATGCCTTACGTTCTACCGAAACAGAAAATATTCTCTGCACTAGCTCCCACACTCAGTTCCTGCTGAATGGGGACTGGTGGTAAGCATCTTGTACAAGTGCAAATACTTGTTACTGCTGAGCAGAATTTGGACTGTTTAATGATGCAAAGAAGGAAATGCCAACTTCATTAATTGCTACTTTTCTGTAGTAAGTGTTGTATGAAAAGCAGGGTAAAAGGTATAATAGAGTGAGTGCTGCGTCTGTGTTCCGACCTAGTTTACACAGATTGAGAATCCAGAGTTTAACACAAACACAACAAGCACCATCCACTTTCAGCTCAAAATAAGGGCTAAAATCGCCATTTGCCTCACAACAGCCCATGGAAGATTTTCCTTGCCTGCCCTTTTCTGTTTATGGATAGCTAAGCTAGCCTTTCCATGGAACTTGCATTGTTTTAAATTGCATCCACTTGGCACCTAATTACCATTTACATCAAACCCCTGTTTGTTTGGATTCACTCCCTTACTGAATCATTTCCTTGAATTTTCAGGAAGACTCTGTTCTGAACTTTCTCTTGTAGTCTTTTTACACCGTTCCCTGCAATCTCCAGAAAATTGTTCCTTGTGCTCAGTACAAATGCAGTCCCCATAACTGCCTCAAACCATTCCGTTCTGGTACACAACAGTCACTATTTTGTGTAGTAAATAGGCTTGAGCAATTTCTATTTCTCTTCCATGTTGGTATTGACAGTTTTTTACCCCTTGAACTCATCAGTCTAACTTTCCTCATGGGAATTATTTTTTTTTCTGTCACGAATTGCTTCCTTGCTTCAGCTGGTTTGTCAGATGTAAAGAGCAATTAGTAAAAGCTTATGTTCTATAGCTTCTGCTCAACTACAGACTATGTTCCCATAAAATTACTCCTCTCCACAGGTCACATACCCTTTTGCTGCCGCAGTGAGGATGGCTGAGCTTCACAGTTTTCTTCAAGGAATTAGTGCCCAATATGTACGCCCTTTTTTGAAAAACAGTTAACTCTGGAAAAGTGAAGAGTATTCCTTCTTCGTTGATTACGTTATTTGTTCCATATTTGTTCTCTCTAATAGGGGAAAGTTATTTATTGATCCAAATCAACAAAACCTCCCCCATGTCTTCGAAAGCAACTCATTGTGTTATTGAAGGGCCATGTATTGGTAATTCTGAGTGAAAAAGCAGATATTATGTTTTTTCACTGATACCTGCCTCAAACGTTTTTTCATTCATTCTGTCCATAATTTTGTCCTGTTAAAATGAAGTGAGGCTCTCAAAAGTAGCAATGAATTTTTCAAACCTAATGTACAAAACATTGATCTTTTTAAAACTAATTCCTAAAGCACAGGATTTTTTTTTAATAACACTTACAATGATAAATTAATATTGCACTTTTAGGAAGGGGACATGTAAATGTTGTAATTTAACCCTTTAACCACCTTGTGAAATACTAATGCTCAAAAATTAAAATTATGACTGAAAAATACAGTAAATATGTGGAGCCTGGAAATGTAGTAGTAAAGTGCTACCAATACTTATTTTTACCCAGATTCTTCACTGGAGCACTAGCTAAGCTACATAAGTTTATGATCCTTGCCTTAATGAGGGAAAAGTGGAAACTGTTAGCACGCCCATATTTCCCTTGCCTACCATTTCCCATTCTTGAGTATTTTTCCATCTTTTCGTCCTTGATTTGTCTCAATGTCTCTTATTCTGGAGAAGGTGCCTCAGGAGGAATGTTTTGGGAGGAATATCAATGTTCTTAAGACAGAAACCAAATTATCCTTGTTATTACTAGTGTAGGCAGGAAAATATTAGAATGTTCACAGGACTTCTGAACTTGAGGAAAGAACATCTCTTCACCCTGGTTCCCATACTTTTTAAAATCATATAGAAAGACAGGATCTTTTCTTAATTATCTCCTAACCCACAGGTTAACTGAGTCTTTGAATGGAGGGAACTAAGATGCTTTGAATTAACACAGTGGGTATTGAATGGGTTCATGCATTAGTCACGGTAATTCTCCTCTGTTGTTCTGACCCTAACTTGTACAACATAGATGAGAAATTGTGTTTCCTGGTATTGACTAGAACATGAAGATAGTACCCATTTCCCTAAGGTGAGAGTGTTCTGAGTAAGAGATCTCAGTTCTTCATCTGTTTTTCACTGGGCAGATGTGAAAAGAGAGGCTGATGTCCATGTCTTTGCACTATGGGTAATACTACAGGACAATAAATCTCTTTTTGACAAGGAACAGAAACTTTAAGGGTTTTCATAGAAGCTAGGTTAAATATGACTGTTATAAAGTAATTTCACATAGCACCTCAGTCTGCAGTTGTACTGTCTGGAGGTAAAACAGGTAATTGAAAATGTGTTCTCCACCACAGAAGGCCTGCAGTTGGGAATGAAAAATCAAATCCTTCGAAGAGACACAGGGACCGTCTGAATGCGGAGCTGGACCACCTGGCCAGCCTCCTGCCTTTTCCACCTGACATCATATCGAAGTTGGACAAACTTTCCATCTTGCGCCTTAGTGTCAGCTATCTCAGAGTCAAAAGTTTCTTCCAAGGTAGGTCTCTTTATTGCTGCTTTGTACTAAACCTAAAGTGAAATTAAGAAGTCATATTGGTAGAGAAAGAAAAAAAAAAGTTCTATTAAACTTATTTTGTGCACGGGATGTTGCATGGGAAATTTTGTGCATTTCTTCCTATGCTGTTTGCGTGTTTTTCAGCAAATAATGGGATAACTCCTGCCCTTCCTCAGCAGGCTCTAGGAAACAGGGAAACATGACTGCAAAAGCCCTAAACCAGCAAAGAGGCTGGGGACAGGTGTAGTACCTGTAGATACTTTGAACTCCCTTTTTGAAGCTATCGTCGTGCATGTTCACAATGCCTGTTTAAATGTGATGTGGAAGTCAAGCAGCTACTGTATTACCTGTATTTGCTGTATGCCAAGGGGACATACAAGGGCTTGCTTGGAAGGCCAAAAAGGTCACTGTCTTTCAGGATAAGTGAGACCCAGAGTTTGAAGTGTTGACTAAGGCTGTGCTAGGCTATGCTTTGGTTTTGTAGCTGTCTGGCACACGGCACAATGAAAGCCAAATGTGCATGTTCAGATGTACATAATAAAAATTCTTCCAAATTTGCAGACAGTTTTAGTTTCTTCTGTTGCTGAAGAGTTCACAAGAGCAAAATCCAGGTTAGGGATTTAACAATTAAAATTCTCTCTGCATTTATTTAAAAAAAAGAAGAAAGCCTATTTGAAGGAGTATAATTGACCAAAACTTATAGGTGGACTGCAGAAATAAACAGAAGTATGGTTTTATGAACGTTATTTTTCCTTTACTACTCCTGCCTGTTACTGTTCCTTATTATGCACAGTGTATACAAGGGAGGCCTATATTTTTTTTGGTTTTGACTGCAGAATAGTATCTGTTGCTTGGCTTCTTGCTTAGAAAATATATCTTGGTATAAAAGAAATGCCAATTTGAGGAGGCTTTGGCAGACTGCGGGGCATTTTACAAGCTGACATCAGATTACAGATGGTGATATTACTGATAGCAGGAGCCTCCCATGTCAACTGTGGCAGCTGGCTGCCCAGCCTCCAGCATCCTGCAGTGTACAGAGTGCCTCTCTTTCCCTTTGAACACATACCTGAGTGTAAGGTCCTCTTCCTCTGAGCTCTACTTTCATTTCTCTTGGATTCACAAGCAATAAGCTGTCTTCAGCTGCCTTTACTGCTCTTCTGCCAGAGTCTCTAAGATTCATCATCCCTTTCTTTTAAAGGATGGGATGAAAGGAAAACGAGTAAAGCCAGACTTCGTTACTCTGAAATGTTCCATGTTTTGAGAGATTTTGTTTAATTTAATCCCCAAATTGCCTAATTGAACACATAGTTGGTGTTCCCATCATTCTTATTTTTAAGTGTTTACATCATGAAACTAAGGTTACAGAAAACATTGTTTATAGTAAAGGAAGGAAACTACGTGCCATTTTAAGACGAGAGCAGGCTGGAGCTTCAGAAGGGTGGAGTGGAGGAGGGTCGATCCATGGAAATAACTGGGTGAGGAATAGGTGCTAATGTTTGGGTAAGAGCAGGAGCTGCAGCCTCCTTCATGGACGTCACAATCTACTTCCTTGTAGTTGTGGAGAAATAAGGCAGAATCTGTAAAACAAAAACTTTGGTAGGAAGTCACCAAAAAAAAGCAAACAAAAATATCCATCTCAGTGTTTCAGTCTTTGTTGTGATGAAAGAGGATAGAAGAGCAGAAATGGCTTGTTTGTGGCTTTTTAAATTAAAGGATGGTACTAAGTTGGGAGCTGTTATAAACATTGTGAGGACAGAGAACAGACCAGTGGCATACAGAGTTGTTACGGTTTTTTTTAATCCAATTTTATATCTGGAAAAAATGACCTAGCAAATCCGTATGAATTCACTCAGGGAAAATTAATCCAAAGGAACTAGTGTTCAATAGAAAAGAGAAACCTGGGAAAGAGAACATAAAAACCATAATCAAAGAGGGACAGTGGTCAGAAAATTGTTCTATGCTTGTAATACGATATGTTGACATGAACAAGAAAGCCAAGGGTGGATTTTGGTCTGTTTGCCTAGAGGCAGCATGTCACTACGCAGGAAGGTTGTAATCCCTCCCTGCATGAGACCAGCATGACTCCATCTGGAATACAGCTTTCTGTTGTGGGCATCTCCTGGTCACAAGGCTGTTAGTACATATTAAGGGGTTTGGAATAAGCACGGGCAAGAAGTGGCTGTAAAGTTGGATGGACAAAAAAAAAAAGAAAGAGTAAAATTAGCTCAAATGTGTAGAATTTATATGCTTTGACTGTTTGCCTTCATAGGAGAGAAAGTTGAGAAGGGAAGGAATAGCTTAGGATATTGTGGAGTGGCAAAATGGAGGACCCAAGGAATGATGATGAGCAAGTTGAAATTTGGCTGGAATATCAAGCAAAACCATAGCTGTAATGAGTTCTCTTCAGCTGATACTCCTAAAATGGATGCAGTGGAGATTCAGGAGACTCAAATTGGTGTATCTACGATACACAGGAATGCGCATCTTTTGTTTAAAAGACTGTTCTGCGAATTTTAAGGAAATTAAGCTTAAATTCCAGGCTTTTAAAAGGTGCTTGTAAGAATGCCATTTTTTAAGAACCATGAACAGTGCTATTGGGCACATAAGTTCATAGATGACATTGCAGATTCAACCCATAATAGTTCAGCAATTCCCATGACAATTGCACACCTTCAACAGTCCCTGTGATTTCTAGACATACTCATTTACTTACCACTAGATGTCCTTTCAGTAGCTACTCTGCAATACTCAGTGTGTAGCACAAATGTTGTATTTATAAAGATCAATAACCAATTAAAGGGTGTGGAGTGACCTCACCATATTGATTTTGAGTATGAAAATAATTTTTCAGAGAATTAGGTATTAGGGATAGAGACTATTCATCAGTGATTTATTCTTTGGTGATCTTTGGTGATCGTTACAGGTTAGTACCTCGAAGCATATGGCCAATTCATCTTCGTTAAATTGTTTAAGCAAAGGCCTGGTTCTTTTCCAAATTTAGATCTGGTTGTTGAGACAGATTGTTCTAGTATTCAGTTTAAGTCAGTGTGGTGGATACCCTCCCTCATTCTTAGAAATGTTTTCCTTTGGCTTCAGAACAATTCTTCTGTCTACTTGGTTTACAGTCTTTGTATCTCTGTTATCAGTTGACAGTGGTTCTATTAATAGCCCCGGTCCCCCCAAGCCATATGCATTTAGTCATTTTCCATTTTTCCGATAGGCACTTCAAAATGGCTTGCAGCAATAATGTTCCAGTCCCACTAGGTTTCTTGTATAAGGCAGCGTGGATCTGAACCACTGCTTAGACGGAGAGGCATCCGACTGCTACAGGAAAGCTGTGCTGGCCATTTGGCCCTGATGAAAATTTGCCTTGGGTGGAGCTGCTGTGGGAGTGGAGTGGCACTTAGTGGCTGTGACCACTTGAGCTTGCTGGGCCTCTGTCTTGGCCATGTTCCACCTTGGTTAATTGTTGCCTCTCTTCCTTTACCACTCTTGACAATACATCCTTTAGTGCCTCTTCTCACTTTTTCCACTGACGGAAAAATGGTGGTCTCACTCCACTTCAAAACAGACTCTTTTGTCAATTGTTTAAATTTTTCCCTTCTAGTACAGGTATTAATTCTGTAAATAAATGTAAAAAGAATAGCACCTTGTTCTTTTAGCACCTCAGATCCTTTCTGAGAGACGGCTAACTTAAGCTTCCCATCACCTGTAAGGAAAACCAGTTATGCCAATGTAGATAGACCAATAGTTACAACTAGGGCTTAGAGCTCCTCGTTGTTCAGTCCTTAGTGACTAAACTTGTATCAGCCGGCCACTCAAACTTTCCTTCAATGTACCATCCGCTAACGTTAATCCTTTTAGCCATGAGCATTCCTAATATATGATAACATGTTGTTGAGTACAGTCTTAGGTGGCAAATGTAGAGACCTAAATATGGAGCAATTTTTTGATTATTCAAGACATGGGGGTATTTTAAGTCCTTCATTATGTAATTTGTATGAAAAGTAATATAATTCAATAGCTTGTTATTTTTCCCATCTGGACATTTTATGCATGCACAAACGTGTGTTTTGCGTTTATGCACACATGCACATATGCAGAGAAATGCAAACACACAAAAACCAGCGTCATCGCAACAAAAATCTCCCTTGCAGTATAATTTTGACTCTTTGTGTTTGTTTCAGACTTCAGTGCCTTCTCTGTATTTACTTCCAGCTTCATTTCATTTTGAAAGCTGAAAATCTGATACCTTTATGGATGACTAAATAAGGAATATAGGGAGTTATAGATTAACACTGTGAATAAATATAAAATTTACAGAAATTTTGAATATATTTAAATTGTAATCCAGGTCATTCCAAAATTAGTGACAGCCAAGTATGGGGACAAGTTGTTTGACCTGCCTTAGACTAAAGTTATATATGGATTTTAAACTGAATTACAGTAGAGTCTGAGAAATTTGTCTACAAATGTTAGTTCATCTGCTTCCACGCAGAACTTAAGACTTCAGGAAACAGGCCTGTAATGGACTTTCCTGAGTAAAGAACCAGCCATGCCTAAACTCGGGGGTCACTTGTCTAATGTTTTCCTAAATTTGCAATGTGAGTGATTCCACATCTTCCTTGGCAATTCCTAATATCCAAGCTGGAGCTCTCTGACTGCAGTTTAAGCCCTTCTTTTGGAGAAGAACAATTTATTCCCTTTTCTCGTGGCACCTCAGCTTTTACAGCCATGAAGGTATCCCATGTTTCCCTCAGTCCTTTCTTCTTTAGACAAACCAGCCCTACCCTGCTCCTTTGTTTTTCCTGCAAGGGCTATATTTTCTTTAATCGTTCCTGTTGCTCTGCTTGTCTTTTTTCAAGATTAATCTAGGGTATGTGCAATCCATCCTACCATTTTACAGCAAATGATTGATAACTTCTCTCAGCTTATGGTTTCCTAAGTAAGCTTGGACTCCCTTCCAACAAGATTCTTCAGTTTACTTATGAAAAGATTATGAGACAGTAGGAATAGCCATTTTAAAGTTATGAAGACATGTAATAGCTATTCTTTCCATCCATATGTCCACCTTGTAGAAGGTAATTAATTTAGTGTAACATGGCAACATATCCTTGACAGATCTGTTGATTTCTACTTACTACCTATAAGTGTTTACAAATAAGTTGTTTGATATTTTTTGTCCAGTATTTGTCTGGGGATTGAAGCTCAGCTTAGTGGTCCTAATATCTTTGGTTTTCTCTCCCCATGCTTTCTAAAGAAAAGCTCCATGTTTGTCCTCTTTGCATCTTTCAAAATCCCCCCTTTCCATCGTGATTTCTCGTTGATTAATAGCTAGTACAGCAGAATATGCTTCAGCTCACTCTCAGAATACACTGCAATGAGTCTCACCAGGTGCAACTAAACTTGTCCAAGCACCTGAGGTGCTAACCTTGTTGCTAGTGTTTAGTGGCAGTATCTGCCTGATCCTAGCTGACGGAAGCAAAAAGAGGCAATATACACTTAAACTTCTTTTTTTTGCATTATCTGTTAGTCCCTCTTTGCTGAGTAGCAGAAAACTTTTCCCAACCTTGTATGTTTGAAGGACTTCCAGCATGCTTTTCATAATCTTTGCTTTCTTGCTACATCTTATGCTATACATTGGGTTTTTTGTTTCTCCATATACACTTGTGCTTTATTTCATTCATTTTTTAAAATATTTTCTGAGCTTCCAGTCATTGAAGAACTGAGGATTTTAAGATGGTCTTTGTTTGTATTTCTCACTCTTCACTGCCACTGAGATAGTTTCCACTTATCTGCTTCATAGTGGTTTGCTGAAAGAACATCCAGCTCCTCCTTCCCTTAGATATCTGTTCTCTGAGATTTTTCCTTCCAGTTCTCCAGGAGCACTGAAGTCTCCTTTCTTTGGGTTCATTGTCTTCATGTTGCTGTGCCTTGGATTGCTGCTGCTGAAGAACCATTGGTTCCAGGATTTCCCAGCCACTTTCACCAAGCTGCCCTTCTACCTTCTAACCCATTTATCCCCTTCAATTAAATCTTTTAGATATAATTCTTTTCAGTTCTGGCAGCATAGCACACACTGTGTGGTTTCTGTCTGTCTTCTGATTTAGCATTTATATTAGTGGATCATTTCCTTTTACTCATTTGTGTGTTTGGTGTGATCCAATCCCCACCAATGTTTATCTTTAATGGAAATTGGATTTATGCCTTTTAAGAAGAAAGCAACAAAGGACTCCTCCCAGCCAGCCTGATTTTTTCCTCAATTACTTGTAGTCTGTTCCAGCTTTCTTCTACTACTGTGTCCATGGTTGTTGATCTCCTAGCTCAATAACATACATGGACTTTTTATTACTTTGATTCAGATTCCTTAGATTCATTCATTAAATTCTTTAGACTAGGCTGTACAGGACAGACTGTTATTATAGTATTTGAGTGGTGCGGCAGTCCCCGCTGCATAGCTTACAGACCTGTTTCTGATGTGACGTGCATGTCTCCAGTGACGCAGAAAATTACAGTTGTGATACAAGAAATTAAAACTTGAGATGGATAAGGAAGCAAAGAACGATCTTGCTTTCAGTGCATTATCTGCACTGTAATGCTATTGAACACTGCTGTATGAGTACTGCTTACCTGAACCAAAGCTTCTGGTCTGAGGAGCCAAGATTCTACTGCAGTGCATGTACCAGGACTCTCAGGCATCCCTTTTTCCCCCACTGTCTCTCCTGAACATTTCCATTTTCCCAGAGTTTTCTTTTCAAAATCTCTCAGCTACAGCTTTGTTCTGGATTGACAAGTTCCGCTTTTTGGGTTTAAATATGTTGTTTAGATTTTACTTTACATAAGCAAGGAAAAATTTTCCACAACAAGATTTAACTGATTTTGAAACTAAAGTCATATGTTTGATTTCATTGTTACAATTATGGCCTATGCTGGTTACATTTCCATGGGAAAATGTCTTCTTTCATTTGTTAGCTGGTTCCAGTAGCCTGAAGCTTTCCCTTAAACTTAAACCATAGTCTCATTGAATCACAGGAGGGTTGAAGTTGGAAGGGACCTCTGGAGGTCATCTGGTTCCACACACCTGCTCAAGCAGGGCCACCGAGAGCCGGTTTCCTAGGGCCATGTCCAGACAGCTTCTGACTGTCTCCAAGGATGGAGACTCCACAACATCCCTGGGCAACCTCTGCCAGCGTTTGGTCACTCTCACAGTGAAAAAATGTTTCCTGATGATCAGGCAGAACCTCCTGTGTTTCAGTTTGTGACCATTGCCTCTGATCCTGCCACTGGACACCACTGAAAAGGGCTGGCTTCATCTTCTTTACACCCTTCATTCAGGTATTTATACACACTGATGAGATCCCCCCTTGAGCTTTCTCTTCTCTAGGCTGAACAGCCCCAGCTCTCTCAGCTTTAACTCTGAGAGATGCTCCAGTGCCTTCGTCATCTTTGTATCTTTTCACTGGACTCACCAGGTCCTTTGTACTGGATATATTTAGAACAGATATAGGAAAAGTAAAATAAAATATTTGAATTACTGATAAAAATTGAGAGGCTACGTTGAGAACAGGATAAAATGCCTAAATCAACAGTCATGGAATTATACTTCCTTGACTCAGTCTCTTCACTCCCACCACTTTTCTTGGTATGATGTATATATTGATTTCCAGTATGGAAATAGTGAGAAGCTTTCAAATTATCCTCAAGCCTCTAGTTTGTGATGAAACCTGTATCTTGAGTTACAAATATAATAGGGTTTAAGCTGTGGTTTTCTGCTTAACTAGGGTTGAAGCTGATGCCTTGAGTTGAGAAGTCCCGAACATATTTGAATATTTTAACAATTACAAGTTTGTTTTTTAAAGACATATTCTGCTGATTTAGAGCACTCCTAGTCCTGTCCTCTGAAAATGAATGTTTGAATGACTTCTTTCTTGAAAAAGCAGTAAGAACTTCTTATTTTTGAAAACATACAAAATGTCTTTAGGGTATCTATTGCTGTAGTTCAGTCATGGCTTATTAGATTGTCAATAAGCATTTGGCTTGTTTAGGTTTCTTAGGGCAGCATATTCAGTGGCTTGCACTGAGAAGGAAACTTCATGGGCATAGTGGGTAACAGGTAAGTTTGTGTCTGTGGCTGTACTGAGCTGTCATATTCAAACTACTACAGCAGTCAGAGTGTTTCAGCCAAAAAGGAACTGTTCATGAAATGTTTTCTACTCTCTACTGCTCTGTAATTTTACCATCTTCATAACAATATAGCAATTGAAAAAAGGAAAAAGAGATCTGCTGCTTAAGTCTGACATAAGTAAATCTCTGAAGGAAGACCTGCTGTCTGCAAGTCATTATTTAACCAAGTGCTAAAATACTGCATCAGTGGAATTTTAGTGGAAGTGTCAAGACTTCAAGCAAGCTACCTGCATATATTCATTCCTGAGATCCTGCAGAACTCATTTTTGGAGAAACAGCTGCACATTGACTCTCCTCCACATTACCTGTTCTCACAGTGGATTATTTTGAATAGATTTTTTGACATTTTGAATTGCCAGAAAGACCATTTCATTGTGATGTATTGCTTATACCAATGCTTCACTTTTTTCTTTTCCCCTTGTTTCCTTGGGACTCCATTCATTCCCTCTAGCAAATACCTCAGGCTGTTTTGTGCTTTATGTCCTCTTGGATAACCTGGAGATCTCTCTGACCCTTGGGAGACCTTTGCTGAGTCTTGAAGGAGGACTGTATCTCCTCTTTATGCCTTGTTGTGAGAGGACGGACCTTCTTGTGCTAGCTAGTTTTCTCTTTAGTTTCCTGCAAACAAGATGGGGTTTGTAAGAGAAGGAGAGTAGCTGATTTACTTCAGGATAAGCCTATACTCAGGAAAAACAAAAGGACTCTTAAATTGTTTGAATTCCTGACACCTTTGAAGATCAAGGGAACCTTCCAGTGCAACACTGTGTTAAGCGTTAATTCTGAGACTGGCTCTAAATTCCATACCTATTTTTTTGAGTAATGGCAAATAAAGGGACCTTAGTTATAAATGTTTCATATCTTGTCTGATACTCCTTGGGTACTTACGCCATGTGTTGTGGGTTGTTTGTATTGTCAGACCTCACAATGTCAGAGCCATTAGGCTGAGTCAGTCACCTGCACAAAGAGGGCTGGACTCTATAGACTTTGTGCTGCTTTCAGGAACTATATCTTATATGGCTTTTCTATTGCTGGATGCCATTCAAGTGAACATCCCTCTAGGAGTCAATGTTTCTCCTGATCTAAGCAAAACTGATTAGAAAACCAGGGAGCTGGTGATGACAAGTGACACGAGGGGAATTTTTTGAGTGGTAGATTTCTCCTGAAGGCATTTGGCACTGGAAGAGTTCCACTGTTTCCAGTGATAGTGGAGGTACACTCAGAACCAGACAACATGGTCACAGACACACACAGTGGCTGGTTTTGTAGGTGTTCCCACAAACCACAGCTGACATATTGGTCCAATGCTAGGGGAAGTCCCAGAGTACTTTGAGCCATTAAGTGTGGATCTTCATCTTTCTCCAGCTTGCTTAGTCATTTTTAATCATTCTGATTTGGTAGGCTTTTCTGCTTGGTTGCATTTGGTTAGCTCACATGATAAATCTCATGTAGCATCACTGTAAATATAGGCATGTGGCAGGGAAGAAGCTGGGCCCATCTAATCCAGTAGACTGATATGTGCATTGTCTTTTGCATTCAGTGATGTTAATCTTGCTTGTGCACTGTGCTTGCTCAATCCTCACTCTGCAGCAAAGAATTTCCTCGGCCCAGCCTGGTACCAGCTGTTGAAATACCCTCATAGTCCCCAATGGATCAAATTCTATTATCCTACGCTAAAATGAATGGACTTTCATTGACCTCATTTTCTTGAGTTAAATTGTGTTTGGATGTTGGAGACTGAGAAAGAAATTAGTATAAGTTTAGCTCCACGTTAACCCAAGTTTTCCATGGATATGGAAATAAGATTGGTTTTCATCATAGGAAAGATGGCATTTTTACTTCAAAAGTTGCTAGCAATTGCAGTGACCGTAGAAGGTACTAGCAGTAATGTTGTGCTAGTCACTGCTGCAGTGAATGGGAGGTAGGAACGCATTCCCTCAGGCATGAACTTTGGCTTGGTTTACACTTGTTCTCGGCTTCATGAGTGATTACCATCTCTGAGAGGAAGCATGTTCCTTTACTGTCAAGAAAATGATTTACTTTCTTATTTTTAAACACAGATATGTTTTAAAGGAAAGACAATACCTCTTATCCAACAGAATGAGGAATTTAGCTTGGCATAATATAATTGCATAGGGCTTTGAAGACAAATAGTTTTAGGCTAGAGAACAGTGTGGGAGACTTCTAGTTTCTCTTCTCAGTTTGCTACCACCTCACTGCTGGGTTACAGCACAGGGTGAAGCTCTCTGCAGAGAACTCTGAAACAACACAGATGTTAAAGCGGGTCCTGTAGCAATAAGCAGAGTGGCTATGCCACTTTGTAGGTAAGCCCATGTGAATTAGTCCTTCTGAGAGGCACAGCTTACTAGAGTTCGTGCCTTGACATCCCTATACAACTAACTTTTTTTCAGGGTCCTGTTAGCTCTGTGTAGCAGCATAAGACACTGTGCACCCATACCCAACACCCTTAGAGCTAGCTCAAAGATCTCAGCACTAGACAATATCATGTCCAGTGCAGACATACCTCTCTGGTGCTTGCCAGACCAGGTAACTCCGGTTTTTTTGTGTCTGCGCAATTATATTGGCCAAAGGAGACCTCAGAATGAGACTTGTGGTCCATGGAGATGGAAAGCTGCAAGTGTAGGCTCAGGCCAAGCCAGAACATGTTTTAGTGCTTATAGAGCCACCCTCATTTAGTGTTCCTTGTCATTTATCACATCATCAGGCAAAACTCTGCAAGCTGTCCTTAGATGGTTTGCCAGATAGCAGCATGGATGGAGATGGGTGAGAACCATATGACAGTATCATCATAGCTCCTTTGAAGACAACTCTTTCAGAGTAGTGTAAATATAGTCAGAAATTATTTCTGATGAGACTTTCAGGAAGGCAAACCCATTAATATCTTGACTTAAGAGCCTGCCATTCAGATGTAAATCTAAAACACTACTTCCTTTCTAAGACTTTTTAAAAATAATTTGGATTACCATTTAGCTTTCAGACTTTGTAGTACTTTTATAGAGTCAGGTCATTGAGTTCTGAAATGCTGTCTCATATGCCTCACTAGCAAGCATGCTGGTTGCTGGAACCCTGAGAAGTTCATGAAATGCAGTGTGAAGGCTAAACATGGGGGAGAGGAAATGTGGAGGTTGCAAAGATGTGTCAAGAGTAGGCCAAATGTTATTATTACAAATTGTACTTACCAGCACACTTTAATATTTTCCTTTCAACTGGAATCCATAGCTAATATGAAGTCATGTGTAAAGATAGGTTTACAGGTTGTAGTCTAGCTGGGTGGGTGGAGGGGGTAGGAAGGTGCAGGGTAGGCTGGAGGGTAGAGAATAAAGATTAATAGCTAGATCCTTAACTGGCTTCCATCATCTACTTACTAGATTTTCATATAAATGTTGTGTTGCTTCTATCATCCACTCACAGATGTGTTTTATTGTCTACTTTCAAGAGTTTTATTTTTAAAAACCCTCTTTCTGGCTCTGTTCCCCAAAGTCCTGCTAATGGTTGGGCCACTGAAACTCTGAGGCCATTGCCAGTCATGTGCATCAGTATTGTCTGATTGGGTTTTTGTATTGCTCCCTCTGCACTTCCATATGTGTCTATTGTTTCCTCTCTTATACTGGTTATATGCACGCTCTGTCAGTGAGTGACCAGGTTTTTATTCTGTGGTGGCAACTGTGTTTCCATTTCTAATAGCCCTAAAGGTCCACTGGAACGACTTAACCCAGGGACAAAAGGATACCAAGACATGGAAGATGGGAAGGCTAAGTGGCCTGAGTGTTTTCTGCAATTAATTTTGTTTTTTAAATATTTTACATAGTTTCTGATTTATTCAGTTTAAATTTTGTTTACTGATAGCATTTTATTGACTTTTTTGAATGTACTTAAGGCGTGTGGTGAGGTTTTTTTGCATACTGTGCTTGGACTTTAAAAGGCATATAAAATGAGCAAATGACATCTAAATTAAATATTAGCAGTAAAAAACCCACCTTGCTAGACTTCAGGTAGGCAACCCTGGTTAACCTAGTTACTGCTTCAGAAAATGTGTGCCAATGACTGGAAACTCTTATTTTATGTCATGCTACACTCAGTGGTGACATCAGAGTAGCAGCCTGAGCCATTTGCTCAGTGTTGACATGGAGGAAAGGACATTATCACGTGACCGGCAGACCCTGTTTCTCAGGATTCGTTTAATAATTGTTTTTCCACATTCTGAACAGTCCTCACAGTCTTGGAAAAGACTAGAATCTCTTCAGATCATGCCTTTCAGTCTTCCTTGTTGTATAGCTTCCAAAACAGTTTGGGATATCTTTGAATGCTGACCATGGACAAGAGGGGCCCTTCCTTCCTTTTCTCCCAAACCCCTCTCCGTTTGGTTGCCAATATTGCTGCTGCTCCAGCATCTGCTGTCAGAAACACCTGTCAGGGTGCTGTGAGGGCTGGCTGCTCCCTAAGGGATGGAGGGGTCCCCGTGGTGTCCATCAGGGCCCATGCTACCACCACAGCCAGGAGCAGGGTAGCTGCAGGGCTCAGGGACAGCCCCAGCGCTGGGCATCAGGCACCTCCCTGGGGACCAGCCAGTGCCACACTCTCTCTATCTTGCCTCTATATCCTGGGCACGTCTTGTCCCCCTCCACCATTTCTGGACTGCGACTTCCTCTCTGAACACAATGCAAAGACTGTTGAACAAATCTCGTATCCTTCTCATTGTGTAACCCTTGTATCGCAGGCCTTCCTGACACCACTGGCGTTTGTGCCCTGCAGAAATCATAGCTAGTCATTTCTCTTTGTTGCCCATTTCTCTGAATGAGCAACTTGCTCTGCCACCTCAGTGGGCATCTCTATGCCTGGCTTTTTCCCATTAAGGCCATGTAATTGTAATAATCCTTGCATGTCAAGTCTTTATACTTATCAACCCTCTCTCTGCTTTCCGTAGTTTTGACTCTTTCTCCTACAGCCGTTGCTCATTTTCCTCACATTGCCCTTTATGGATGAAATACCCTTCCTGAAGTCAGGCTCAGGTCACCCACCAGTTCCTCCTGCATAAAAATATTCTTAGTTATAAGCAGAGCTATGGGTGGCTGGGAGGCTTATAGAAGTATGAAAGTAAATAAATAGACCGATGATTTAGTCAAACACAGAAGTTTGATATGTCACATGATTTATATTGCTGAATCTGTGCAAGACACCTTTCTAAGCTGTGACTAGATATCATTTAGATACTTGGAAATCATAAAACATGAGATGGGAGCTGGTGTCTGCTGCAAAGCTTACCTCGTTTGGTGTAGGATTAGTCCTACAGTTTGCCTCAATGGATTACTCTGAAGGGCTTGTTTTCATTTAATTGTATTTGGTCTAGTATCTTTTTTTTATGTTATTGGAAAGAAAATCCCAAGTGATTAACACAGATGCTTTTCTGCTGTATCTAATGTAGCAGTAACATATTAGTCAGTGCTCTGAACATTCCCCACCATGTAATGAAATAATTTTTTAGATGAAGCACAGCAGATTTCCCTTTATAAATCCAGTTTTAATTTGATTATAATTTTTGGTGCAATCATGTAGATAATGCAACTGACATTTTCTAAAACCTTGACATCTATATGAGTAGAAGTGGAAGCAGAATGCAGATCAGTAAACTAAATTAAATGCTTGCTAAGAGAAGTTAAAACAGACTTTAAAAATTCCTTCAAAGAAGCTCATAATTTCTTTTCTGAAAGTTCGATGCTATATAATGGTCTTGCCATAAATCCACATGGATTTACCATGTCCCTAAAAGTCCATTGAGATCCCTTCAGTACACTCCTTTTTCATATCTGCATGGAATATATCAAGTTGAAGGTATATATTGGAACTAAATCTCTGCCTATAGTATTTTGTTGTAATAAATAAAGCATCTGCTATTCCCATTTACCTCTGAACCTGCAACATGAATTGGCTACTTACATACTGGAAACAGCTGAAAAAAGTTGAGAGAAAAGGATTGAAAACAAGTAAAGATCAGATCTAAATCACAACCCAATATATTTTATATTTTTTTAGTCCATTAACAACTTCATACCACTTTACTAATTGTGTAGTTGCAAAATGTCACCTTCTACTAATTTTGCATAGTCCCCTGAGTGTTTCCTCATCTGTGCAGAAAATGCTATCTTCTGTGTGTTAGTATTGTTGTGTATCAGTGTCACTGAAATCTTGTTACGAGAACTCTGTATTTTGTTCCAAATAATTTATTAAAATGATATTGTGCCATCAAATGACCTCTGTAAGCCTTGTGTGGGAAAATGGCTCAATAAATAATAGTTTATGAAAACATTTATTGAGAGGAGAAATAATCTAACCTAGATAATACATCTTGAACTGATGAATATAAGGATTTATGTGGAACGTATTCCAATATGTTATTATGAGGGCTGAGACAGTAAAGTGGAGAAAAATGGAACTGCATTTTCTTCTTTCCATACTTTTTAATGTCTTAGCCTACGTCACTGCATATAGACAAAGGCTGTACATCTCAAAACAAGTAATATTTGTGTGATGAAAGTAGAGCTGTTTGAAATTACAGGAATTACTTTAATAGCTGTTAAATGCTCAGTCATGCAAGGTGCAGAGCGATCTCAGATTACTGTGCGTTCAACACAATTGATTTCAATACTTCTCCAGAACCATCAGGACCGTGTAATTACATACTAGTAAAATTGCTCTATATACTTGTTTAAGGGAA
This sequence comes from Falco cherrug, assembly GCF_023634085.1. Lineage (NCBI taxonomy): Eukaryota > Metazoa > Chordata > Aves > Falconiformes > Falconidae > Falco > Falco cherrug. The sequence goes on from NC_073699.1 coordinate 72,130,867, forward strand.
GAGTTCTTTCTTGTGAGCCTTATACTAGATGCCATGTCAGAGAGTTTGAAGGTATTGCACATTGCAATATTCAGTCCTCACTGTTATTAATGCTAACAAGCAATTTAGAAATATTTAATAAATATGGTAGGAAGTGCCATATTACTTGGGGACAGCGATCCACCCTACATTTGTTGCTGCAGACTTATGGCTAGGAAGGCAGACAATGTCAGTTTGAAGGTTTGCTTCGTTATCGCACTTTATAAACATCGTGATGGTAACTGATAACGTTTTTAAAACCAGTGACATGACCGAGAGCCACCGCTGGCATGATGAGGTGGGAGGAGAGGTCGGTGTTGGGACAGAAGACATGCTCCTCACAGCAACGCTACAGGGTGCTAAGTTCCAAGAGGTCATTTGGAAAAGAGGAGTTTATTGTTTCTTGTCTTTATCAAGTCAAGTCACAATTTCCAGACAGGAGTCAGCGTGTTTACTTTAGCTATTCTAGCATCAGCAGATATTCCATCTTCTGAATCTCTGAAGATAATGTCCAGCTAGCTTAGTTTTAATTCAGGAAATAAAGTGGAACAGTTTCTTCAGCTAGAGAAAAGCTGCAATGGCAAAATACAATTTTGTGACTCTTCATCACTCTCTTGCCAAATGATACATACAGCAGCATGTGAAAAACATGTTGCGGAAGGCTTTTAAGCTGTATATTCATGTGCCCTGAAATGCCTGTAGTGGAGACTGTGAAGTGTAACAGAAAGTTTCCAGGGATGAAGATGACAGTGAGAAACCTAATCTTCTTCCCACCAAGGCAATCTGCCAGGGAAGACCTACTGTAGGCAAAATTCAGGCAAAAAAACTCTTCTCAGAAAACAGCACGTTTGGCTGGGGAGGAAACTTAAATACAACTGGTCAAGTCCTTAAGTCCTTGTTATGTTTTGCTTAACTTTGGCATTAGTGGACTAATACAAGTCAGGCCTTCAAAATCTGGCCCAGCGTTTTGAAAACTGCATTGCCTGAAATTGCATGTATTTTTAGGAATGAAAGCAAAAATGCCGTTGAGAAGGTTGGAGCCTGGGAGGGGTGAGCTCACACCTTCACCACTCCAGTAGTTTGGCTGGGGAGGTTTCGTGCTAGGTAAATTGGGGACCCGCTAACCATATTGCAGCCAGATTCACAGTGGCGGCAGGCTGCTGGAGGGAGAGAACACTGGAAAGTGAACTCAGATCTAGGCAGAGATAATGGGATACATGTGAACAATTTGGGGGATTTTATCAGTGTACTTTCATGTCAAGCTTTTAATTAAATCTGCCAATTTTATTTTTTCTGTATGTGCTTTTGCTGTTTACCTTGGTGACTTTCCTTCCCTATTTCAGTGTCTGTAGTTTGTTAATCTGTTTTCTTCTGAAATCTTTGAGAAATATTTTCCACCCCTTTTTCTCTAAGGTCTTTCTAGAGATAATCCACCTCACCTTTTTTCAAAATGCTTTTCTTTTTTGCATCTTCCTCATCTGCAGATTTTCTGTTTTCTTCATATAGGTTTTTTTCCCATCTTTGCTACAACATTCTCTCTTTCCCTTATATTTCTTGTTTTGTCCCTAAGAGTTTTTTCTTATATCTGCCCTCTGCCATTCCAGAACTGGATATCCATCTACTAACAGACTGACACTTGTGGGAAAGCGATGCGCACTTTTTTTTTTTTTTTTCCCCCCCCTGCTAGTAAGACATTTTTCTCATCTCCTGTTGGGTAAAGGAAGGATCAGGCAAACTTCTTTTCTATTCTACTCCATGAGGGCCTTTTGCCCTATGTGGTCTGGGTGTGGTGAGCTCAGATAGCCTGCTGATGCTTTCATTGCATGGGCCACAGGGAGGGGATGTACCTTTCATTCCCTCCCCTACACAGAGCCCTACCACAGCGTCAAAATTATGAGAATCACTGCAGCAGAGGGATGAAGCCTTAGGGCGGGAGGGGGGAATAAAAAATGAATTGTTGTCAACCCTCCCTACTGCATTAGGCTGCCAGATGATTGCTTATTCCTTGCTCCCACCCACATGCTTCATGCCACCACCAGCATTCTCGGTCCTTTGTGGCTGATGTTGTGGCTAGTCAGCTGATGAGTCAGCTCTGCTAACCAGTGCTTTTCCAGCTCCCTATGGCAGGGATGGCTTTGGCCTAAGAGTTTCAGCCAGGACTATCTGCCCAGAAGGGGAGGGGGGTGCTTGGGCATGTTAATCGATTCATTTAGAGGTTTATCATTCTGTGTATAAGGAGCAGGTTTCCAGGGGTGTGCATTTCAGCTCATCTTGTTCTCTTTGCATACACTCCGATGCAGGGAATTTTGAAACTGCACCCTGTATACCATCTGTTAGTATGGGAGTGTAGAGTTAATGGGAAATTCAAACTTTGAATAGGTCAGGAAATTCAAAGTTTTGTTCTCACAGCAATTAACTACATGTTGGTCTCAGATGGTATTTTAACTCATCGGGTTAATGTACAAAATGAATCTTGCGCCACAGCTGAGTTCCCGCTCCACAGCTGAACTTGGTACAGGGACCGAGTGGGAGAAGAGACAAACGGAGCTTCAAAATACCTTTGTGCCTCCTCGATGCCGGGCAGGCCTGTGCCTCTTTAGTGCTTCCCAGGGGTCAGAACACCCTCCGGGACTGGCACATCCAGTGTCTCACAGCTCATGTCAACTGGGGAACATCTGGGCAGTGGAAAATGCATAAGGCATAAGAATGTTCCAGCTGCCCCATTCCCAGTCTGCCCTGTCCTGCCTTGACTCCATCAACTCCTGGCTGTGATGCCTTGGCTGGGGTGCTATGGTTAGGCATTCCAGCTCCATTTCTTATGCTGCACATCAGGCAAAGGCTGTGCTGTGCTAGGACAGGTTATATGCACCACCATGTGCAGAAGGTTCAGTCACAACAACTTGCATTAAACTGATCTCTGCAGCTGCACTATGTGTTGTCCTCTTTTGCCTGCTACTTGGATAGTAGGAGGCATCCTTCAGCAGTTCAGGCCAAGCTAGAACTTCATTTATGTTGCTGTAACAGGACGCTTTTTTTCCTTCCACTTCCACAAAAACTGTCTGGAAAGCACTGGGCCACAGTGGAAAGGTAGCTGAGTATCGAGTATGTACAGTGTGTTGGGGCAACAGGAAGGAGGGTGAGGGCAGAAGCTTTTTTTTGAGCATGCTTGCTATAATTTTTGTAATCGAGTTACTCAGAAATCCTTAAAGCTTGATCGTAATGACTGTAATTTCTCACAGTACTTAAACTTATTTCTAATGAAAGAATACCTCTTAGTGGCTATTAAAAGTAAATTTATTAAATAAAAATTTATATTACACTAATCTGAAATGGTTTGATTTTGGATTATTAGTTGGAGTATAAGTGAGCTGGTTTACATTTCTCTGAATAATTTTCAAATCAAATAAACTTCACAAGAGGATTAAAAAAAATAATGTAAAGGCAGATTTGCAGCTAATCCAAATTACTGTCTGCATGATCCCTTAGATATATAGGTGGTGTACAGATCTTTCACTGCTGGGTGCAAGTTTATAGAGCTGAGAAGGGACTGAGGAAAGCTTACAGTAATTATTTGGAAACTGGCATATCAGAGGTCATTGCTTATCCTAATCTCACTATAATAAATTACTGACCAATTCTTTCTCTAGAATTGCAGATCGAATGAGACTTAGGCACATGTATTGGATGCCTTCTTGCATCTACTTAGAAAATGGAGCAATTGACCACATGGTCTTTGAATAGAAGAGGTCATATTCTTGAGAAAAGATTGCAAATATTTTATTTTCATATAATAAGGAATAGAAAAAGGACTCTCAGTAAGGCAGGATGTTTTAAGTACCAGCTCTGTGGCCAGACTGTCGTGCAGAACAGAGCTGAGCAGCAAGTATTCTAGCAGCTGTTTACCCTGAAATACCCATATGTAAACTAATTCCTGCTGTTACCAATGATTTTTTTGCCAACTGTCTCCAGAAGAACAGTATAATTTATTTCTGTAGGTAAAGTAGCACAACAGTACTCTGGTGTATCTCTCGCCATAACTAGAAAGGAAAATTGCTGTGTTAAATACTTGCATTAGTATCCAATGGTCTTTCACTTTATCTAAATTTCTTGTGGTTTAGCTGAAGTTCATAAACAGGGACAAAGTCACATCTCTTTGTTTGGGCAGGAGCTGACCTTCTATATTTTTCATTTCCGTGGGAAGTTGTTGTAGTGGTAAGTGAACGGGCACAAATCAGTAACATAAGACTCAGGGCAACATCTTCACAAGTTTCAGAAACCTTTGAAACTATGGCCTGTCTTCAGAAATGCCTGCAGCCTGGTCTGCACTAGTCCGGTTACCCTCCAGGTCACTCTGGAGGCTGGCAACACCCTCTTGTTACAGACCAGCATCTCTGTCTCATCACCTCCACCAGCACTTTCTCTGAGCCGAGAAACTGGTGATGCTTGGTGCCTGAGGTTGAGCCTGCCTTGGTGCCCTGACTTCCCGCCCATGACGTGAGTGCACCAGGCTCTGACAGTGAGGTCCACCAGCAGTAAGCGCACAATCCCCTGTCCAGTTTCCAGCCTAATTCCCCTCCATAAATATAGGTGGCACCTGGAGCAGAGACGAGGCTGATTTTGGGGTGTCATTAGTTTCATATAAAAGCTAGAACAGGAGGTCAACTTTTGTGTAAAAGGCAAACTGCGGTGCAGATGGGAGGGGACCTGACCCCCTGCCTGAGCTGGGTGAAGATACACATCAAGGTCAAGACTGCATATTACTTTGGATGAAGCCAAGGCCACTTCACAACCAGTGGGTGCATCTCCAGAATCCCTGAATCAGTCTGTAGCATGTGTGGGTGCACCTGAATGAGTTTTCACCTGGCTAACATGGCTAAGAATAGCAATGAACTTGCGGGACAGTGTGCGAACGAGTCATCTCAGCCCACACTGAGTCCTCAACAGGCTTAGTGCTGTGCCCTCATTACTATTGTTACTTATTTAAGCTGGATAAAGCTGGTTTGGGCAAGCCTATTTGTGCTGCCTTTAAATGAAATGTGTCTGCATACTAATCCTCATAAAATGTCAATGAGCAATACATCCAACTTAATTTTTTAAATTGTAGGCTCCAAAGTAATTTAACAGCTTTTGAAAACTTTATTTCAGGTAATTAGTGCAAATAATTTCATGATGGAACAACAACGGTTGCTTTCATAGCGCTAACTGCTTGTGAAAATAGGCCACCACCCCCCTTCAATGGGTAGAGTTGACTTACCCATAAAAGGAAAAGTATTTTTAACGTTTCTTTAAATTCCCACCTGCCCCCATCACCCAAAGGCCATTCCAGCTACCACCTACAAGGCGTGTCCCTACAGTAGTCTGCTGGTCATTTGTGGGATGTTGTCAGCTAAAATATAAAACAGGCTTTTCTGTCCTAGAAACAAGCTCTAACTAGTACTCATTGCATATTCACAGTATTTCTCCAGAATAAATTTTTTATAGTAAACCCATGTCCTGATCTACCATTTCTGTATTGTTGGTGTCCCTAACACTGCAGTAGTGCAGTGTTTAATTCAGGGCAATTGTATCTGTTGTTTGTTGAATCTAATATTTGTTTGACTGTTTACCATGGCTTTTAGATATCTTAATGAACATAATTCACATTAGCACATGGTTGGCAGACATGGACCTTTAAGATAATAAAGAGGAACAGGCTGAATAAATATTTGAAAAAGGTGCCAGTGTAGTTTAAAAGAATTTTAGAGCTATTTATTTTAACCTTTTACTTAATTCTACTGGGGCAACATGACTCCATTCAGATAAAACTCCAAGCTATACATTTCTTCCCTGCTCAAATTCAAATAAAATAGTCCTGTGACATAGCTGGGGGAAGCCAGTAAGATAATATGCATGTACCTTGTATCTGCATGGGTCGAAAGGATGGGCTGCCTCTTTAAAAGGTTTCCGTGAACCTGCATTGTTATAGTAAGCTCTGGTAGGCGAGGGGTTGCGTGACTGCAGCAGCCTCATTTGTGACCTCAGAAAAGTGGTTATGAAAGTGATCTCTTGATCAGAGGAATAGAGCTCTGCTGCCTGCCAGACCAGCACGGCAGAAATGAGCCTCCTCCCTGCAAATCTGCCCCGGCAGGAGAAAAAATGTTACTCCTTTGGATGCAGCTTTTTTTTGCTCTGAAAAATAGTTGGCTTAAAACAAAATAGGCTCTAGACGATGCATTTTCTCCAGTTAACTTTCACATTTCTAAAGAAACGTGCAAGAGCATCTTTGCTTTTTCTTTTTGCAATTTGCAAGGTTCATTTTCTGCCTTAAACCTGTTCACGTTCTTAGCATAGTACTAATTTGTTTCAGTGGTTATTGGACTGACTCTGGCAGCGAGTTGCAGCGCGTATCCCATGAAGTTCATATAAGAATTGATGAAAAACCAATATAAACTGATGTCTATGTTACATAATGAGTGTGATGCAGATCTGATGAGACAATAGGAAAGAAATCACCAGTTTTCATCCAGAAGACCTTGACAGAATAAGCACTAAAAGTAATTTATGGATCATAATTCTCTTTATACGTACTATTCACCTAGTATTGATCACTCAGTGAAAGCTGTAATTAACTATAACTGTCTTGAAAGTTGAGGTCCCCATCCTATATGTTTCGTGAGTGGGAGTCGAGTTTCCTGTCTATCCCATAGGGAACACTTGCTGTTGCTTTGGTTCTGGCTATGAGTCAAGGTAGTGGGCACCTTCACAGGAGTCAGACTTGCCTGTTCAAGTTAATGACACATATGCAGAATAGTTGAAACTGGAGAAAAGGTTATGTTTTATTAGCTAGAACTTTGTTTCTGAAATACAGAACTTTGTTTGGTTGTTCCTTGTCTTCACACGAGACGAGTCTGATAAGAACATTGTGACTGTCTTTTAATTTTATCACTATATCCAAGTATTCTCTGTTTTTAAAAAGTGAAAGGCAAATCAAAGTAGGGCCACAATTTACATTTGTAGAGTGTTCAAATATTACTTATTCTGCCTTTTTTAAAGACAGTATTTTTCATTATGCTTAGAAAATTTGAATGTCCTAATTTTAGTCATTGACCTAGGGACTGGCATTTTTTTAAAAAAACTTGATTTCTCTAACTCTAAGGGGGAGAGAACAGGTAAGCCCACTACTGGCCTGCTTAGGGTCTTTAGGATCTGCTTAGGATCATTTTCTGAGCATGGAACCTGGCTGTGGAAAAAGGCAAAGCAAAACTTTTGTGAGGAAGTGAAAAATGAAGGTTCTTGTAGTAATTAAACACATCATGTGCATGCGTTTTCTACTTCTGCAGAAGGTTCCTGTTTTGCAAAGCAATTTATTTTTGGACAAACCATAATGTCTTCTCTCCAGGCCCTCTGACTAACAAGGGATTCCAGTTGGAAGCAAGGTCCATCTGTTTGGATAGCTTTTCAGGACTACTCTTTAAATGCATGCATTAAAATATTAATGTGTCTAAAACTACATTAAACATCTCCAGGGATTGTAACCTTACCAATTTAGGGTTCTGGTGGTTCAGTTTTTGACTTTTGTTGTTGGATTGTTCTTCATCCTGAGCTTTTATGTAAGATTTTCATGTTACTGGTTTCAGCATTCTAAGAAGTTCTGGAATACAGTTCAGTGTTTAAAAATTATCCTGAAAATTGATTCTGAAAGAATTTTTAAAACTTTTATTGTTCCTGATGCTTCATTTGCCTGTATCTTGTCTCAGCACGTTCTTTTACTTCCTAAAGTAGAAAAGCCAAAGCTCAAGGACCTGCTTTCAGGCACCTTTTCCCCACAGCTCGTTAGGTTCATTTAACCTCTCAAGGCTTCACACAGTCAATCTCATCCTGGCAGTCTCCACAGATGGCAGAAAAGGCCAGAGTCTTTAGACTCTTTCTGCCTTAGAAAGAGGTGCTGCGTTCCGTGGTGTGTGTGTGTTTATCGGTGATAGTGCAGCAGTGTACTGTGGTATCCAGCTGACTTAAAGGTGGGGATTCTTGCATTTCTTCTCTCAAGTGTGTTTGCTTATTTAAAGTACACTGGAAAGCAAATGTGTCTTTGCCTTTAATATTGGATACAGTATGACAGCTATATAAAGCAGATATTAAGGAATGGCTTCTATGATGTTTCTGACTCTGAAACTGATGAAGCCAGATTTGGTTTTCTGGGTAACATATGCACATCCTGTGCACTGAGGGCTCAGTGTGAATATTTTAGATGCAATGTTTATTTCATCTTAAAGGTTTCCTTTATCCTCTCCAGATCATGTGCTTTGGCTATTTTTAAACAGCCTCTTGGGTGATATACTGGCCTACTGACACATGCTTTTTCAACTCCCTTCTAAGAGATACTGACTTAAATTCCCTCTTGGGGGTAGCAGGTATGAATTTAGCCCATGCCTTTCCATGCAGAGTGGTGCAAACACAATTATAAAGGGAAAAGAATGTTATAAAAGCAGTAGAAATTGAGGAGTGGAAGCTCAGGAGATAGTCTGTTTGAAACATAGGCCTGGAAAAGAGGATATCAAATCCAAAAAGGCTAACAAAGATCATGTAAATCTCACGTAAGTCAGCCAATGTCAGGTGATTTAATCAGGAAGGGGGGAGAGATGCTTTCTCATGCACTTTCCTAGTTGCGTTTATTTTCATGCTTGGTCTTTGATTTGATTTCATTTTCCAGTGATTGATTTACAAAATATTCTAAACTGTAGACCTAAACTGAAGAGGGTAAAATGGTGCATATTTTCTGCAGCCAATAAAGACTACAAATCTTCTGATATTCTCAAGATAAATCTGTTATCAGATCTTCATTGTGTTTCTTCTGTAAGATGCAATTGTTACAGTCTCCTTTTTTAAAATGGGGAAGATTCCAGTAGACTGTAGTTGTTTACTTATGAACACACATAGCTTTTCTTTTAGCTGTCATTTCAGCAAAAACGGATTTTGGTCTCGATACTTATGTTTCTCAAAAATATTTCAGACTCAAATTTATTTCAATAGGCTGTTTATCATAAAAGAAGTATTTTCTTGTTTGTTTGGATGCCGTGATTAGTCACAAGCTGGTCTTTCATCATATGCTGAAATTTAGTCACATACAGGCTTTCTCATAAGGTTCTGATTTTTGTTATTGTTGCTTCTGTGATATACTTTGTTTTGCATCACAGATGCTGCTCTTGTTCATCTGTTGTTTATTTTCTGTCTGAAACAAATTTTGTGGACAAGGTTGTGGCATTGCAGTGAGATTATAACAACATAAGAAATGCACTACTGTGTCACACCAGTGGTCCATCTAGTCTGGTATTCTCATCTCCAAAATTGCTGTCTATTACCTGCTTTAAAGCAGTCTTGTGCTACTGTCACTGAGCACTTCACAGTCCTTATATGGTGGGGTTGGGTGAACAGCAGTTCTGCATTCAGTTTATCCACTGCCTTTACAATTTTGTAAACTTCTGTTACCTCTCCCCTCATCCTTCTCAGTAAACAGTCACAGGTGTTTTTGCCTCTCCTGAGAGGATAGCTGCCTCTGCTGTGGACCCCAATGTCCACTGTTGGATTATTTGGGAGAATCCAACCAGTGAAAAAACCTTGGGATAAAAATAATATGAGCCACATCAAAAGAGGACTACATTCTTCAACCACAGAGAGAGAAAGTGCTGGGAATTCAGAGGATATAGAGAACGTAGATTTTATTTTTCCCTGTACAGTTTTTTTAAAATACCTGGAAAAGAGAAAAGACGGCAGCTCTTTGGCCAATAAACCATCATGAAGGACACTTAGAAGAACTGGGAAACTCTGCAAGTTGTTTTGATAGGCCATCTGCTCCATAGAGCCTAGAATAAATGTGTCTTGATGTGCCATTCCTCCCAATATGTATGTATACCATGATAGGTGGGATTTACTGAGATCCCACTCAAGCAATCAACATGTGGCAGGTCAGAACACACTGCAGTACACTTAAGACTAATTTAGATTAGTTTGGTGGGGTCTGAATCCCTCAGCATAGGTGTAACATGCAGTGTTTCAGTGTAGTACAGAGGAAAATGGAAACTAGAGTAAAACACACATGAAACTACATTGACTGTACATTCTGAGGCCCAACGCTAAGCAAGTTTTCTAAATACAGAATAGTTATCTTAAATTTATTTTTTTCTACATTAAACTCATGCTCTATATCTCAGTTCTCATTAATGGACATGTAATTTACAAACTTATGCTTTAAGGGATAAGGAATTTTTTGGAATCATCTTAATTTTTATGAGGGATGTGGGTATTGATTTGAAAGTGGGCTAAGTGGTTTTCAGATTTCTCACTCGAGGTTGCTGACAACTCACGATTGTGTTCCATTTTGTAGTTTGACAGAATAACTCATTTGTATGCGTTTTTTTTAAATCTTTTAATGGATTTTTTCAAAAGGGCGTGCAAGCAAACACACACTCAGAGAAGCTATCATGTTACAGCTTAACTAAACTAAGAATGGAATAATACAGGGACAAAATTAAGGCCTCAGAACTGAACCTATAAATCAATAAGTTTTCATTATCAAATCATCGTATTTAAAGTAGTAGGTAATCAAATGGAATTAGGAAGATGAAGCAGAAGACAATTACTTGGAACAAGTCTTATATCCTGGGATAATTTAGGAGGACTGCATGTCTTTGGCAGTCTTATAGCCAATATAGTCTACCAGAGCCACTGATAACAAATATTGACTCACAGTGATGCAAACAGATCTCTAAAATACCTTCTTTGCCAATGCACAACATGGGGTTGTTTGCTGGGGAGATCATCTGTTGAGTCATATGAAGAGAGAAAGGTTGCAACAGTAAGCTGCAGAGAGGAAATGTGCTTTCTAGACAAGTTCTTTTGAGCCTGTTGCTTGTACAGTTAGCACTCATGTATAGTTTTCACATGGAGGCACAGCTTTTCTTTGGATCTGTGATCCCTCAGAAGTTATGGAATAAGGGAGATGTTACAGTCCCGGACTACATAAAAACATGACATACAAGTGTGGTGGCATACGGTTTTGTGAGATACAGATAGAATAAAGCATCAAAAACATCCTAAGAATAGCTATAACTTAACATACTTCACATATTCTCCATATACACACACTTCTCATAACACCCACTTAGCATTCCCAGCATTTCTTAAATTATTCTACACACTTTACAGCCTTAGAATTGTGGAAACAGGAAGTGTCCATCCGGAACATCCTAATGCTCATTCACCTAAAACCGTAAGCAGTTCTTACCTTACAAATTTAATGCTGTTTATAATTAACCTATGAAAGTTTTCCTGAAGGGAAAGTGAAATGTCCATTACTGAGGATACTCAACAAAAATCCAGAGCAACCTGCCTGCCTGAAGTTAGCTCTGTTTTGATCAGGGTGGGGTAGACCAGATGACCTTCAAAGGTCCCTTCCAGCCTCCAGCCTCCTGAGTTTCCGTGATTGTCTGTCCCAACACAATAAATAGGCCAGGGTTCCCCACTGGTAAAAAACTTCCCTAAAGCTTCGCAGAACTCTTTGCACCACAGCACAACTGAACATAAGCAAGTAATTGTTTTCAGCTTCTCGGCTTGCCTCATCTAAATTGTATTCCCCAAAGGCACACAGACCTCTTTTTTACATGCAAGAAAAAAATACCCTGACTTGGTCATCTCCCCAAGAAGTCCTCGGTTTGCGGTTCTTCTCTTTCACCTGCACCCTGACTCTGGTGCTGCCTTTTCACTGGACTCCCCAGTACTGCTGGCCCTGGCATCCCGCCAGCTCTGTCCCAAAGACTCCATCTGTTGATCACGGACTCCTGCCTGAAACTGATTCCCTTCATGACACAACCTTGCTCAACAGTTAGGTCAAGAAAGAAAAGATAGGACTGATAGGTTTTAGAGGGCAGTGTGAAAAGAGGGAGCATTTTGCCTGGGAACTGGAGGAGAGCACACCAGGACTTGCCCAAGGCAAGAGGCTCACCCTTTTCCCTTTCTTGCCTGCTAGAAACCCTCCCTGAGATCTCATCCTGAACATCTTGTCTGATCACCACTACATCTTCTAACGAGCAAGATCTCTCAGGGCTGATGTTTGTAGAAAAACTATAGGAATCCGAGCCTTCTCCCTCTTTTCTATGTTTTCCTGTAGAAATAATTTCCATGTGTACGCTTACATACACAGACAGCAGTGGCAGCTGGGTCACCATTTTAGAAAGCTCATGTCGTCTGCAATAATTTCTAAAAACACAAAACCATCCGGTGGAATACACCAAAACCAGCTATTCTGATAATCGCTCCAGAAGCATTTTTTACTGTTTGCAAAAGGATTTGACTCTTTGGGGAAACACTCCTCACCGTTTGCGCTGCCTGTTTTCTCCCCTCTCCCTGCTGCACGAGTTCTTTTTCTGCTCCTTCACTTTAAGCCCCTTTGCTTCTTTTAGGCAGCTTCCAGATATCTGATACAGTATATAATGAGGAATTAGGTTCCATTACACGAAGGCTTAACCTTCTCGAAAAGCATTCAGCGCTTGCCAGGAGTCATCAATATTTAACAGCTGTTGTTATTATGAAATACTTCATAGGGTAACGCGGCTTGTCTGCTCGCACGCAAGGGTTTGAACGGGCGCCAGGCCCCTGTCAGAGCTGCTGAGAGATTGACAGGCGGCGAGGCTTGCGTGACAGCGGGGCTGGGGTTAGTCAGCAGTCTGCCTCCTCCGCAGCAGGGACTTCTCCTCCCCCTCGCCTCCCTTCAAAAAGGCTCCTCTGGACGGGGGTGAGACATGGGCTGGGGTCTCAGGGGGGCGAGGTGGCCCCACCAGCTCCGTGCAAAGGCTGGGGGGAGAGGAGGGCTGCTGGGCGGTGGCATCTCTTTGATGCCCCTCTTGCATGGGGAAAAAATGGATGAGGCTTGCTGGGGAAGGGGAAAAGTGGTTCGGAAAAAAAAGAGGGGACGGGATCTGGAAAGCAAACAGTTTGGTTCATACCTTAAATAAATGTCATGCTGTACTTGAGAAACTTCAAAGGGCAGTCAGATTTCAAAGCATCTCTTAAGAAGAAGCAGACTGAGAAAACCGCTAAGTTGGGAAGAAAAAGTTTGCATTATTGCTAGCATAATTTCATCTGGCGTTCTGGTAGCCTCCGCGACGGGACTGAGCACCATACATCTTTTATCCAGAGGGTGTGTTTTGGTGCTGATTTCTTCTTTCCCAAAGCGTTTGTGCAACCTGTATGTTGTGGCATTTCAAAATGCAAGCACCCCTTTCATATTGTTTGGCAACGCATGATAACTGTTCTTTACGGTTTATATTGTTTAATTTCAGTGTGTATCTAATGAGCCCTTATTGTCACTCGATGTTCTTTGTAATGCAGCAAGAGGAAACAGATCGTTTCATTTCATGACTGTAGGTTTGTTAAGCAGAATTGCTCACACCAAGTGTTTCCTAGTTCTGTTGTTTTGTTTTCTAAGCATTCACGGTAACACGCATAGCTGCTTCTTCCTGCAGCTAGAAGATCCAGGAAGAAAGACCCCGTCTTCACTTCCTTTCAAGTACCTAGTTACCAAAAGTAAGATTTGTATGCATAAAGCAGTATCTCTGAACCTGCCAGCTAGATTTGGGTATTTTCCTCTGCTCATTTTAAGAAACAATTTATCCCCTGAGCATCACTGGAGAGAAGGGATCTCACAGGCACTCCTTGTAAAAAAGCTTGACACTGATACGCCTGCATCATACCAAGTCTGAAGAAGACAGTACTGTCCCCTCCTTACATCTCAAATGAACCCAGGCAAGGTGTTCAGATAAGAAATTACATCCCTTCACTGCTGTTTTCTCACCTGTACTGCTGTTGCTTGGTGCAGGTGGCCTGAGCAGTGCAAGGCCCCTGGGCCAGCGGGCATAAGGTTTGACCATGCTTTAGTTTGTTACAGAGCTTAGCTTGGCAGGTAGTTTTGCTGATTATTTTCTGAAGAAGGAAGGGTGTGCTTGTGCGGGAAGAGGTACAGAAACACTCAGGAGAATGTAATCCCATGAATTTAAAAAGTACGCTTTTATGAGTCCTGAAATTTCCATCTCTCCGAACTAAGGAGTATTCTGCAATGAATAAATGTTCTGTTATTTCTGGGGGGAAGGGAACGGCTGGTTTCGTAATGCTTCTATAGTCTTTAAAGTGTCAGGCAGCTTTCCTCTTCTTTACCATATTCCAGTCTTTGTTTTCAAGCCAAGGGGTTTGCAAATGCAGATAGTGATGCTTGTATCAGACTGGAGGCTCAAGAGATCTCAGATTTTTACAATGTTCTGGGGAGAAACAGTGCAGCTGTGAAAGGCTCAGCAGCACTGCCAGAGACAGTCCCATACTCCTTAAGCCAAACTTATCATCTCTTTTGTGGACTTCTTTTTGTCCATTCATTAACTGTCAATTCTAACGGTATATTAGTTTTTGGTTTCCCCTCCTTTCAGTGCTTTCAGATCAGAAATTGGAACAACGTCCTCGGATCTTTGACCTTTCCTTCAGGAAATTGTGTTAGCCATTTTTCTTCATTTTTTCTCCCTCCTCTCCCTGCTCCTAACCCCCTCCCCCCGCGCCCTGTATATTTCCACAGTGTTGTCCTTCTATAGGACCCAGCATTTCCAAACATGTGAGCTTTTAATGTTGTCTGGGATTGCACCATGCTCACTAGATTGCATGACCTTGCAAAACTGTCAGCCCTGGTACATGTATATCTTTATTTATCACCCTATGGTATCAATACGCTCATTCATCTTCTTTGGCAGAACAGCTCCATCTTCTGTTTTATTTTGTGTTCTGGAAGTGCAGGCTAGATAAGCTGTGCTCAGAAAAAAGTCTCTGCTGTTCCTGATTCCCACCTCTTCACTTTGCCAGTTTTGAACCTAGCAGTAGGTGAGTGCTCTATGCTGAATTGCTGACAGTCTCGTCTAAAGAGTTGCCTCTCCCAGAGAACGCAGTCCAAAGCTCCGTAAAGATAAAACTTTCCATTTTTTTACAGCCAGCAGAATCCACCAGTCTGCCTGCAATATCAGCTTTTTTCTTGCCCCATTCTTGATGTATGGGAACTCTAGCAGCCAGTTTTCCCCTCAGGTCCTGGAGCCATCCTTTGCTGTTTGTTATTTTTTAGCCTTGCACAGTTGCTCCTCCCTGCCTGCTAGAAACAGTACTCCTGCATTCTCCAATCTTTCATTTGTTTTTGTCATCGCAGGCTTCACCGTTGCTCCAGAGGGCCACCATTTTATATAATGTCCAAGCTTGATCACAGCTGTACTGGCATCAGGCCCTTTGCTACCAAGCCACCCATCATAACTTTGCTGACTTTCCTTCAGTTCTCCCTCATGATTCCTGGTGGTGACAGGGGCGTTGTTAGGCTGCTCTGTTTTCTTTTCTCTATTTTTCTGCCTGGTTAGATAACATCTTGCAGTTTTCCCTCCTCATCCTGTCATGTCTTGCTTTTCCTCCTCCTCATTAATTTGGGGGATCTGTGTAGTTTTCTGCCTGTCTTGCTCTGCTTTCTCCAGGTGACAGGCTATTTCCCGGTACAGTATCTCTTCGGAGCTGTCACTGCAGTACCAGCCAAGCCCTGGGTGGATTAATCCAGTATTTCCAGTGCAGGGAGGCAGAACAGGAGTGAACAGCCAGCAACAGCTCCGCTGCCTCAGGTGCGAGGAACAAACATCCCTCTCTGAGGAGCCTCTTGGCGCCAAGGGTGTCCTTCGTCTTTGATGGTGCAATGGGTCTCCTCGCAGTCCGGGCCAGCGGGTAGGGTATGTTATGAAACGGATGTGTGTGGCCTAGCATATGGGTAACTCTAGCCGGCAAAATAACATTAAAATACTTTCCATTTGGAGATGGAATTTATAGTAGCCAGATGAGCTACGGAACAAACATCTCTTGTGCTTCTGCTGCTGTGTTTGTGTGAGCCTGAAGGCTAACAAACAGGCAGGGAGCTCTGGCCCGCTCAGCTGGGTAAAATAATAGTTTCCACTAACGATGAAGTTTGAACTGGTGGAATTTTCGCAATGCCAAAAGAGCGCATCAGAAAAAAAATCTTAGTTTTGTCTCGCCCCTCCCTGTCTGTCCTTTAACCTGCAAACCACAGTGTCAGTAATTATAAAAACATCTTTTCTGAGGGTGGAAACTCTGGAAGAGGCCATTGGAATAGGGGCTGGACTTTTAAAAATTATTGTCGTGAGTGTCCATATGTCTGTTCTTATGGACAGGCGTGGCAGAAGGCTTGGCTGATTGGGGGTGAAAAAAAGCAACCATTTCAAATAAGTCCAAGAGGTATACCAAAATGAAAATGCAGAGTGAAGAATCTGCATGTCCTGTTCATAGCAGCCTAGCTTACAAATCTGAAATCACAAAATTGTTTTGGCTGGAATACGTGGGTAAGGAACTGTTTTAGGCAGCTTGGGATTTTCCTGATGTGTTTTCCCATGCCCAGGGGAGGGATTTATTACATCTAATTATACGTTTGAGATGATTGCTTTGGGGTAATGACCGACATTATGACTGGCAGCAAATATTTACAATGTAAGCTAAAAAACATCACGAATATTCAGTCAGCGTGGTTCTGTGTTGCCATCATCTGTTGTAAAACGCTGATGTATCTTACAACAGTCCCTCACTAGGCTGTTAAATTGATAAGGGGCTCTTGCACAGCTGTTTGGAAAGGAAGTAACTCCATTTAGATATCCTTAATCATTTGCAACAAGTATTATTCAAGCCATTTAAAAATGTAGACCTTTTTCTTGATTTGGTATCTTACTAAAAATTTAAATCTAATTTTTTTTTTTACTAAAAATTTAAATTGTCATGGCTTTTAGCAACAAGCTCAGAAGTATTAGAGGCTTGCTGTCTGGCTCCTCTTTTTATTCTGATTTGGTATGAACTATTCCTGTCCATCTCAACCCTTCTTTTTTTGGATTATTAAGCATCTCTGGCTGTGGCTGCTCCAGCTCTCCTTTAGCTGGAAGGGACAATGTGTATCAAATGTCCCAGCTAATCTCACTGGTATGCTCTCCTCTCTCATTTTCTCCATGGAAAGGAGAACAAACAGAAAACTGAATCTCTGTTTGCTACCCAGATATTTGTATGACTCTTCTCTGGGATGGGACAGTAGTACTGAAGCTGACTCCTTAATTCTTACTGACCAAATGATAAAGACAGCTTCCTGTCATACTCCCCAGATGAAGCAGAATCCCAGTGTGTCAAGTGATGTCATCCTTCTCAGAAATTCTTTCATTACCCCCAGAAATGGGATTGTATTTAAGGGATTTTTCTGTGGGATGTATTGACATGAAGACTTTAATCTGAGTATTCAAAGATATTTCAGATCAGGCAGTGGTAACCCATGTGGGGGAAGAGCACTCACCAGTTTTGACTCCCATTAAGGTTTTCATTATTATTAGGGAAAATATATGCGATTTAATCTATTGTGAGAGATATTAATAAATTTCATACAGTAAACGACCAGCTTAAAACAAATCTTAAACCTCTGTTTAAAAGTTAAGGAACTTTCCCTTGAGTCTTACAGTCAGCCTCAGACTCATAGAAGCAAATAGGGTACAGTGAGACTGAAAATAATCTGATGCCAAGAAGGTCAACACTGAAAATAAGAAACTTATTTCAGTCCCTTGTCTTCTGAGCTATATAGGCATTTCTTTATATTGTCATAATACATATTTTTATAAACAAAACAATTTGCTAACTTTCTTTTGTTTCTTTCCTGTGGGTTTTCATTGTTGCTTTATGTAGAATACACTAATGGAAAAAATATGTTCAATAAAATTGTGATAGATATTTCATATAAAAAACATCTGGACTGCCAAATATGCATCTATCTCTTTCACAGCAAAAGAAAGTTGTCAGTAACTGACATCCAGACCACAAAGACAAGAACTCCCAATTAAATCAATGCACGTTAAGTGCCTAAATAAGAATTTTAGTCTAGCAGCCCTAATCATTATGGTATCTAAATTGATAATAACTCTTTCCAACAGCCATTCAAGAAAAGCACTTTAAGAAGCAAGTTGGCCAAATGATAAAAGAAGACAATATATCTAACAAGACCGCTGTACAAGAAGGTGGACTTCTACTAGAAGTGAGTGAAAGAATGCTGTCTTTTCTGGCTCTAATCTATTCCGTTTGATGAATTATTTGGGTTAATGCTTTGTGGCAACTCAGGACAAATGGTCACTCTTGGTGTCAGTCATTCAAGAATCACACTTGTGAGTGCTTCTTGCAAGAGCAAAGCTGGCAGTTGTGATAGTCCCGGTCAGTCTCTGTTTGGGCAACTGTACCTTACACCCTTACATCCTCGAAATGACCAGTGAACTCCAGTGGGCCAGCTCACAGTTCTTTTTCACTTGGAGTGATAGCAGAAGTTTGGTTTACTTGGCCCATATTTTGAGGCTGTCAGAAGGAACTTGCTTGGTTTCTGATCTGAGTTGAGATTATTCTGGGATATTTTAATTTATCCTACTTCCTTAACCCTGTGCTCTGAGGGAAGCTGTGTGTGTAGAAGTTACTCCTTCCATGTATTTTTATCCCCTTTAGGATGTTTTTATATTGGCAGAGCAGCATAAAGGGGCCATACTGTTTCTGAGAATTGGATCCATTAATCTAGAGGAAGAATTAATACTGCTGTGAACTACTGAACCAGCTAGAGCACAGCGGTCCATCCCAGATACATCTGCATTTCAAACTCATGATGTAATAATGCCTTTTATACACTGAGGTCCTTGGAAATTCCTGTGTGATTAGGACTACATATGTATAGTTGTTTTGGATAGGATAATATTCATGATATAAAAACTGCGTTTTAATGACAGCTCTGAGATTCATGTAAATGTAAATTAAATAGTAGCCTCAAGCAAATAAATGCGGTATACTATTAAAGTAAAAAGACATTTTATCGTGGGATCCAATATCGTAAGTTTGTCAAGTCTGTGGAATGGAAACTGGCACCCTGATTTCCTTCCTCTCAATACTTTAGAAGATTTTAATTTTATATTTCAAAGCAAGTAACACAGAAGCATCTGATTAGTTAGTGCTAGTGCCAAAATGAAATGTTTGGCTGTCAGCTATTGCTTGCAACCATTTCCATTCTCAATGAACAAGGAGTACAGGGCTTACAACAAATGATAAATATGGTGAGTATATAACTTTTAATGAGGCTCTCCTCTTTAGTCTATGTTTTGTTGGGTGCATATTGCATGACCACAAGTTACAGTCATTAAGACTCTTCAAACAGTAGCCCTACTGCTACAAGCACATGGAGAGAACACAGATGTGTAATTTCAGGTAGGTTACAAGAGACTAATACTACTGGACATGGTAATGGTCTGCTTAATACAGGGTATATAGGAGTCATATTCCTTTTGAATATATGGGAGATATTTTATCCTGGGTCATACTTAATGAGGATCATTAACTGGATGATTAAGTGCCTGTTAATATGAATGTATTTGCCAGGCTTCATTTATGGGCATGTCTGACCTAGAATAAGAGCATTAATTTTCCTTTGGGCTTGCCAGGAATATTCCCTGGGGACTGATTTTGGCTTAGATGCTCATTCAGTGGCCATGGCATGTGAAGAAAAGTGGGGTTTTTTGTTGTTCAAACAAATTCACCATGTTGTTTATTAGGGACAGTGGGGTTTTAACTGAATAGTTGCATTTGTGATTCCTTCGAAGGAGAAGCAAACCGTCTTGCTGGTAGTTGCTTTGCTTTGTATATTGGCTTATGAATCTGGCCGCTTTATCAGGTCTCAAAAGATATTTTTCAGCTGTTAAAAGCCACTTTCTTTCTCGTGACACCACCTTGCACTGTGCAACTTCTCCTAGATGCTTATATAATACAAACAAGAATAATCTGAATTGCCAAAATATGTGTGAATAATCCCTGGGTGCAATGTTAATGGAAAACCAGGGATAATGGCTTATTTTTTTCCTAGCGCGGGTATCATCGCACTGCTCTATGCATAGACAGAAATATGAAATAGCAACAGCCCTAATTACTGGTAAATGATGTATCTGTGACTCCAGAGTCTTGGAAAAATGCAGTACTTCCCTTTCAGCTTGAAAGAAAACAATGGAATTAGACTGTCTTCAAAGTATGTTTAAAATGTTTTTTATTTCTGAAGGCCTCTGCCACAACATGTGTTTTTTATTTAAGATTTTATAGAGATTTTTTACAGCTATAATCAAATAGCTTTCATCAGCAATAACAGAATAAACAATGATACCAGTTTATCAAAGACTTTTTAGTGGATCACAGCAGGTACCTAAATAAATAATTTCTTCCAGTGTTTTAAGATCGCTTCTTCTGGATAAGAGAATCTTTTCTTGCTGTTTTTGTTTCCCTTTGGAGGGAAGACAGGCAAAGCTCTAAGAACCAAACTCCAATCTTATTAACGGACTTTTTGACTATACCCCATTCTTGCAATCTTTGCTCTCCTTGGAGACTTGAGACTCCAACTGTTTGACTGCAGTAATGACTTTTAACTTTGCACTTTCAAAATACTTTCCAAGACAGGTGGTATTGCAACCCTTGTGCCACATGCCTTCTGGCAGAAAAGGGCCACATTCAGTTGCTGAAGCCTGTTACTGAATACTTAAGGAACACCGGGCCAAACCCATAACCGGAAAAGTGTGAAAATAAATTGGATTGGCAGTCAATAAATCCAGATAGAATTTATGGGGTGATGGGGTGGAGAAACACAATAAAATGGTGACTTGGAAAAATAAGAATGAATCACTGGTGGGTATCTAGGCAATAGCCTTGATTGCAATAATCATCTCAGGGCTGTTAGCCACCTCCTGCTCTTCCCCCCAGCTACGCTGCACTCACAGTCTCAAGTCCAGACTCAGAGTCTACACTGTTGTTCAGGTAATTCCTCATCCAAATGCGTGTTTAATTTTCACATGTTATACTATCCTAGCAGATGATTTAAATGTCCATTGTCAAAAGGGACACCCTATCCGCACTTGTTTTCTCAATGACATGCAGTCAGGCAGTGGCCCCATCATCACCACTGACATTGCTTCTTGCCTAATGGTCACCCATATACTAAGCAGCACCCTGCTAACGTTGTCACTTGGACTTTACTGACCACCTCACAGTTGCTCCTACAGTTTTTCTGCTCATTATGGAAGGATCGTTAATATTCATGTTTCTGTCTCAACCCTTGCTGCTGAAGGAGATATCTTGTATCTTGATGGGCTTTCTGCCCCTCTTTATAATGTCTGTTGGTCTTCTATTCCGCTGTTGTAGGCTGCAGCATATGGTATCCCTGTCTCCAGATGTACTGGACATAATTCTTTTCAGGTGTGAAAATAGTGTTTTATATCCAAAATGTCACAAAAATTAAAAAAGAAATCCGTATGATCCAGGCAGCTCCCAAACAGATGCTAATGGAGTAAGACCGCCTGGCTCCGTCATGCCCCATCTCACTGATGAATACCGATAAAGGCCAGACCTGGCTTGTTCTGCCATTACCGTGGTCACCAACAGCTGACATTCTTTCAGTGAAGGCCCATGTTGTTTTCAGGATGTTCCAAGCCACTCTTTTGCCCAGTTTGCAGAGAGATTTCCACGAGTCCTCTAGTTTTAAGGCTTCAGGGCACAAGAATCACATTTCTGTGGTTTTGTCTCATGGTTTTTTTTTTATGGCTGCACTGAAGATGCCAGTCATCATACTGTCCTGGTATTTCTTATTCAGTGACACTGTATGCTCTGTTTAATATCTTTATTGGCAATCTGGATGGGGGGATTGAGTCCACCCTCAGTAAGTTCGCAGATGACACCAAGTTGGGTTGGAATGTTGATCTGCTTGAGGGTAGGAAGGCTCTGCAGAGGGGTCTGGTCAGGCTTAGAACTTACTTAAATTTTTAGACAAAGACTCTCAGATGCCTGACATCTTAAAAAACATCTTAAAATCATAGACATATAGTCTTTTATGTAAAAAAAAAAAGAAAAATAACTTCTTCAAAATCATGTCAGTCTTCAGAAGTCAAGAAAAACAGTGAAAGGTAGTTTTGGTGGTGTGGGCGTTATATCAATCACTGGTCCACTGGTATCAATAATCTTAGCTTTATTACATTAACTACTTAACCAGATAAAGCTGGGTTTTTCAAACTGAGCATCCATATTTCGTAGGCATGCTTTTGTTCTACCATTTAGCGATTAATTTTACTGATTTGAGTTGTAAGTGACATAACTAGTGAGGCAATTCAGGTATCTGGCTACTGAACCAGTGGCATTTGTGCTTGGAATTGACTGTTGGTGCAACGTGGTAGCATGATCAGGTATAGGCACTTTATCACACAGACAAGTCATTTATGTATTATTTCTTAATTCCATATCACAGGTTTGGGCATTATTGTGAATAAGAAATGTTGGTTCTTGCTTGGTAGTTCCCACAGAAGTCAGTGAGGCTTTTTTTCATTAGCTTTAATACCCAATGGAGTCCAAGTCTTAATCAAAACCAATGAAAGTTAGACCTTTTATCTAGGTAAAGGATTCAGAATTCGAGACAATATAATCTTGAAGCGTATTATTTAACATTATGTCATTACCTTAAAAGTAGCTGCAGATAATAAGCTTTCTGGGAGTCTCTTTGAACGGAGAGGTGTATGTGCATATTTTGGCACTGAGAGGTATTTCCAGGTGGCCTCTACTAACAGCTTGAATTAGGGTTCAAGTTTCATTCCAAGGGAGTTAGAAAATGATACATTAAAAAACACCCTATTGGTGCTGTTCTTCACTCTGCATAAGGAAATAACATAGGAAACCCTTTTTCCACTTGCTTTCCTGTAATTTTTTTAAACTTGTTAGTGTAATTCCACTTCCTCCTTCCAAACTGATTTATGTAATCAGTACTTGATAAAACTGCGCTCTTGAAAAAAGTACTCCAGTTTGAATTTCAGTCTGAGAGCAAGATATTTTTCTCTTCCTGTTATTTTTTAATTTAAACTTGAAAAGGAAAGCTGGGAATCAGACAAAAGTGCATGGTTATTATGCTGGGCTATGACCAAGGCACGGACTTCAGAAATCAAAAACTGGTAAAGAGAGACTTGATTTATTCTGGTCTTGAATTCCTTTTCAGTTTCCTATGGTGCTGACTCTCTTAGCACAGTCCTTCTAAAGTAAGTCCTGTTAGATGATGATACAGTGCTTCACCTTTTAATCTACTAGTTTAAAATGGGGCCATCAAAATAGGAAGTTCTCATAAAAAGCTCGTAGTCTCAGTGCATTTTGTTTTCCAGCTAATACAACTCTTAAAAGTTACCCAAACAACCCTTTTGCTTTGCTTTGTTTTCAAACATGAACCTTCTCCCAGTAATTCAGATGACATGATTTAAGCTGACATTAGTCACTTGGGTGACTTACAGAGAATTTATCCATGAAAAAAAAAGGCTATAAATGGGGTCAGGAGTAACTTGCCATTTTATCACATGTGTACATTCACTTTCTTCTTGCCAGACACAGGCAAAACACAAAGGAACATTTCAGAAGCCCTGGTCCCTTTTTTTTCTTTGCAAATAGGCATATTTCTAAAATCCAGACTTGAAATCTGGCATGGCCACAACTTTGTGCAAAAAATATCCTTTCTGTTGCCCTTTAAACAAATAACTAATGTTCTCGCTTATTCCTTTCTTCTTTTTTTTCCTTCTCAAACAAATCAGGACAAAAAAGCCTCTGACCATTAAATACCATTAGTATTATATCTCCTCCAGTCCTTAGTGCTACTGTTACGACTGTAATGATCATGATGCCGCCACAGCACTGAGGTTTCAGAAATATAGGCGGTGGCACCCTCCAGCTTGACAGGGAGGCAGAGCAAAACAAAAAGACGTGATCCCCTTCAGATTTGTAGCCTAAATACAAGACAAGTGATGAAAGATGAATTTTTATGGGTAACACAGCGTGTGGAAATAATGAACAAAGGGGTAAACACGATTGCTGGTACTCATAGTGTATGAGCAGCTTGACCTTTGTCAGGACTTTTGCAAGAGTTTTAAGGAGGGATTTGAAGGAGAAAAATCAGGTGCCCCTGCAGAGGCTTGTGTGGTGCCTTTTAGCAAAGTGGGAAACATCATTAAGTGCTTGTTCTGGAATCTTGCATGTGAGTAAGGGTAACATGTTGGACTGATGAGGGTTAGTACTTAGCTTCACCAACACAAAATGAAGATTTTAATTGAGGAGGGAGCAAGCTGTGAGCAGATCAGAAAATCAGGACAAGCAGCTTATGTTTAATGTGATAGAGCAGGAGGAGTGGGCAGCCAGTGCAGGTGTGCAGTGAGGAGGGACGGTTAGCATCCTCTCTGGTTTGAACCGGCATCGGTAAAGTTGGGTTCCATTTGTCAGAGCAGAGGCAAACCTGCTGTCATAGGAGAAGGCCTGGCTAAGAAATGTTAGGCATGCTGGTGAATGGAGAAGCTGTCCGTCAGCAGCGTTAAGGTAAGAATCAATAAGCTTTGGGCACAGGCCAGATGTGGATCCGAACTTCAGGCCACTGTTGCTGTCTCCAGATGGTTGATCACAGCACGCTCCTTTTCACAGCCGCTTCCTCTCTGTTTCTGCCCAGGCTATTTCGGTGCCTCTGGAGACAGTCCAGTGGCCATGTGACTTCCTCCCCAACAAAACATATTCTCCCATTTCAGCTCAGTTAGGGCTTCTTTCTCTCACCGACTTCAAAGCTAATCCTTGGCAACTGTTCTCACTAATTGATAGGTTCAATATTTGTACATGAGCACTGTGTTGTATAGATGCACTGGGACTTAGTCTGCTACTAGAACTGGACTTCATGCATTCAAGTAACAAAAGCAATCACAACACTCTGTTCCTCGCATACAAATTTCTGCATGAGCATTTGCTTTTGAGGAAGTGCCTTGTTTTTAAAGATGGAAAAGTCACGTATTGTAAAAAAAAGCAAAAAAACCCCAACTTTAAATAACGCCTGTTTATTATCAGGGATAATTGCAATCTTACATTGTTTAACTGGTCTTCAACTGGTTGAAGTGAAATTATAAATTATTAGCCTAATCTGTACAGCTGACACTTCCAGTATATTCCTCGTTCTCAACTCAGAAAAGCGAACGGGCTGCAACTTTGCTATCTTCTCAGTAAAGTGAAGTGAGGAGCAAGACAGTGGTTCCAGGCAAGATTATGTGTTGTCTTAAGAATTTTTGCAAATTTGCATTGATTTTTTTTTGTGGTCATGAAGGTTTCCAAAGAAAAGCTTATGTGTTTTTCTAGAAATATTGACTACCTTTCTATTTGACTTTTTGCCTACCTCAATTGATAAAACTTGAATATGCCATTTGATGATTTGAACTGAAAACCACTATTAAAAAGCATGACGTTGACTGTTAAATGTACTGTATCCTATTAGCAAGGATGTAGTATTGATTCAGAGACAGGAGGACAGATAGGCACCCCTCAAATAGTTCTGCTGCTACTCCAAGAACTTCAAAAGAAATCACTATCATTCTGGTTTTAACTGTCCCTGACTTTTTATGAGTAGAAAAAAGAAAAAATAGATAGTTTTTATATCCCATTGTAATTGCAGTTCTTCTAGGAATTCCTAGCTGCAAAAGCCGATGGTGGCCAACAGCAGGCATTTCTCTAACATGTTCTACATCTTCCCTCCTCCTTCCAGTACAGCAATGCCCCCAGAATTTTCCAGTAACTGAGACTGGGCTTTTTTTAGCAATAAGAAAAGAAGTGCCTGCTCAGACTAAAGCAAGGTCTTAGGGAAGGGCCTTGGGGAAGGGTTCCTCCTCCTCAGCTTAAGATTTGCAGTCGTCGCTGCTGGTTAGAGGAGTTGTCTCTAACTTTCCATCCTTACCTCTTTCCAGACGATCAATTGTCATTCAGTTGGTATCTAGATTAGAGAAAGTATTGCTTGCCTTTCTGGGTCAGTGAAAAACATTAACAGCATTATTCACCCCTGCTGCCAGTGTGGGACAGGGTGTGTTTTATACAGGATACTTACAGGATACAAAACATACTCAAGATGATAATTTGTGCAGTAAGACAGTTCCCAGAGTCAAATTCAGGAATGCCACATTCCCTAAAAACTCCACTGACCTGAAATGGTGTTTAAAAAAGCTGATTTACCATATATTATTGAACAGAATATTGAAATACAGATTGTTTTGCTCTTCTCCCCACCCCCTGAAACAGTTCTGTGTTGTAAAATGTGATATATAGTGCTAAATACGCAGAAAAATAGTGCTTTGAAATTAGGACATCACATTCTGTTCACAGTGTATAGGCTGCAACATTGTCTCTTTTAGGTTTTGATTCCTTACAGAAAGAGATGCCTTCCATTCATGCTTCTTAACAGTTTGCAAGTAGGAGTAAAAGTCAGCTGTGGATGGAATATTGTGACGGCTTCTTCCCTTCAGGACTTGATGCACTTACATGTAAATAGCACTGGAAAAAAAAAAAATCCAGACATTTGGCACTTACATATGTCTAATTGTCCAACATGTTGGATAAATATTAGTTGAGACTCTTTTCAGTAAGTTATTTCTGTGGAAGATAATGGGTAATCTTACTACATTTGTTACTGCAAAGGCTACCTAACTAAATTTGTTATTACAAGTGTAGAGTAGTGAGCAATTAATGCTTCATTTTGAGTCTTCTCAAATGGAATTAATCAGGCTTGCATTTTCTATATAGAAATTGTTGAAGGGAAGAGTGAAAAGCTCAGAGCAGCTGCAGAACTCAGAAAGAATGAAAGGCTGAACTTGCACTGAAGATACGATATTGCCCCAGCTTTGCTTCCATCTGTGAATACAACATCTGCTTTTGAGGAAGTGAAATGAGAAACTGCATAAATCAATATAAAGATTGTTTCTGTTTCCAAGTGTAGTTCAGGGCATAGTATTGTGAAAGAGCATTGACAGTAGGGTTCCATTACTGGTAGAGCACAACTTTAAATTCAACATCATGACTAATAAGGAGGCTAAAGGAAAAGATATAAAACATTATGTCATACTTTAGTATCCTTTCATGATAATTGCTAAGGTAAATGACATGTTACTCATCCAGGTACTCACTAGCATATCCAGTAATCATGATGCATATATCTATGTAGTAATAAAATGTGCTTTTCCCCAGCAATTTTAGAATTAATGATTTGAATATTATTCTTCTTTAGATTACAATAAATAGTCTCCAATACTTGTATAATGTCCATTAATCTCAAGTAGTATTCATATAGTCACTTCCCATATGAAATACTAATTGATAAGGCAAAGAAAAGAATCACGGATTTTTTACAATTAGACATGGAACAATCCACCAAACCTTGTCATCAATAGAAAGCATTATTGGTGTTAATAATTTATTCTAAATAAACATGCCATATAACAAATTTGCACTGAGGTGGAGTCACCCATGATTTCACTTTTGCGGCAACAAAACCTTCCCTAACCTGTCTTTAAGCTACTAGTCTTTAGTACTGCTCCACTCTGGAAGCCCAGTCAGTGTTCTCATTTCCAGTGTTTAGTACTTTTGAAAACAATGGGATTCAGTTGGGATGTATGTCTTTCTAGCAGGCACCACATCAGCTTTCTGCACAAAGTCAAACGATGCTTCAGCTCTTGTTTTCTAAGTACCATTGTGGACAGAGGGGTTGGTTTTGAGGTGCCGCGCTCATCGAGGGCCAGCGGTTCCTGCATATAGTAAAGAAGAGAGGCCCTACCCTGAGAACTTGACAGAGACTAAGCAAGCTTTGTTACAGAAGCTTAACTTAAAAGGAAACTATAGGGGAAGAAAAACTACGTTTACAATTTTGCATTGTGCAATCAAAACAACTTTAAAGGCAAAGTTGTTCTTGGTTGTGTCCAATGCTTATTGCATATCAAGCATATAAAAACCAACATCACCATGGTTTAATATGTGTTTACATGTGTGCACATATTACAGTCTCACTCTCCAGAGAACTACTATGTTTTCTTGAAAGTTTATAGCTCACAATTACCAGAGCTCAATGACTTACATTTTCCTAACTGATTTCCAGGAGGCCAGTTGTCTGCTGCCTCCGAGCCACTGTGTTCCAGCTCCCTTGTTAGACTGGAGACACATATATAAACAAGTATCTTCAAAGTTGCCCTAATTCCTCAGTGGAAGTGATGGGATACCGAAAAATGGAACAACAAGAAATTTCATCAGCTGAATGGTTCACAGTCATCCGTGCCTTTGAGATGGCACAGCTGTTCCCTCCAACAGTAAATGAGGGGGCCAGGGCTCAAATTCTTCTGGCAATGTGAACAATCTTTGAAAATTTTGCCAGGCCCCACTCTGAGCAGCGCAGCACTAGATGCTGAATTTCCATACTGTGTTTAAGGAGCCTGAAGTGATATCTAGGCTCAAGGAGATAGGAACATGAACTTCATTTTGTCTGGGAAGACAAGAAAAGTGAAAGGGGAACAATGATCATACGTACGTATTTCTTTGTAGAAAACCAATCAGTCTGATCGAGCACTTTGCCTCTGAAAGGCTTGCCATATAAACGCGTGGCTGTAGGCTTCAGTCTGTAGGATTTACTTCCTCCCCTGGCTCAAATGATGGAAATTCATTTTCTGTTTTGTTTCTTTTGCCTGAAAACTAAGCAGTACACGCAAGCCTTTGATCAACACTGAATGCTAAAAACAGTGCTGCCACTCCCCCTTTGCACGAAATAGTGCTTACTCACAGAAATACTCCTTTTGAAGTTGCTTTGTAGATACCAGAGAAATACATAAGAGTCTGGAAGGCTAAGAGATACTGTACTTGTTGAGCAAAGGCCATATTCTGATGTCACCAGATACGGTATTTCTGAATAGTCTTTTATGCGGGGTTTTATTTCAAGGTTCTGTAAGAGTTCCTTTTTTTTCCCTGGGTTTATAAAGAGAACCTCAGGGATTCCAGAGGGATTTTTGAGAAGAGCAATTATGAGTCCTAAAAACACCAGTGGAAAGAAATACTGATTCACTAAACAATACAGTTAAAGACAGAAGGCACATTAACTGTCTGCATTTTCCTGCTAATATTCATAAGACAAGAACGAGTATATCATTTCCAGAGTTTTTAAATAGCTGCTTATTTAGATCACCAGAAAATGGCCCCATCCCACATAGGATGCAAAAACCCAGCGATCCACTATTAAAATGAAGCTGTTCCAGATAAACTGCGAGCCAACTGACCCTGGAAATTTAGTACCCAAGTTGCGTGACTCGAAAATCTGTTCAAAGCAAGGCATGGCTGCAGGCCTTGACTGTTGTACTTTAGTAACCATAGTAACATGGTCTCTGGAGACCTAATGCTAGTGAATTTTCCTTTATTTCAAGGAAGAGTAATAAGAGAAATGTGGATTGGAACTTGTTCTTGCTTTTCCCTCCCCCCCCTTATTTTTACTACGCCATGACCTTGACCAAAATATCTTTGAAGTATTTGCTGGCTGATTTTCTGCCATGGGACCAGAAAAAAATACCAGGATATATAAAGGATCTTGCCAAAGGAAGTCCTATCTTCCTCAAAATATTTGCCTTCATTCCCAAAGAGAACCTCTTGACTAATAATGTTTCAAAAACTTCTTAATGGAAGAAACTGGTAACTTTCATCTCACAGCTACTGTGGGCACCAGAATAATGTTGTACTTTCTTTGAACTGAGAGATTAATTGTTTTTTTGTTTCAGTAGCAGGTGCAGCTTTTCGTGAGTGCATAATTGGATGTACATGTTTTTTTCAAAAGAACACAGGCCTCTGGTGCCAAGCTTTTTTTTTTTCTTTCTTTTTTTCCATTTGGGAAAAAAACCCATGATTTCATTTTTAAAGTACAATGTAGAAAACTCATGTAAGTGTTTTTAAAAAGCCAAATACAAACAAACAAATGTTCACAATACATACTTAAGTCTGTCTCACATGTTTCAGCTATTATCCTGGATTAGAAATTCCATCTGTCATTGAATCCATATGGTTTACCAAATGGTAGTTTACAACCGTGTATTTTTTGCAGATTTGAAGTTAGTTGTTTCTGTTGCAAAAGTTTTCATGTCCATGCTAATATCTTTGTGTGTGTCCCTCTGTGCATGTGTAAGTATATGCAAAGCTGCTAAAAACTGCAGTAGGATGCAAGTGGACTTTACTGATTAAAACACACCAGTTGTACACAAAGCAAAGACCATTAACATTGAGCTGTAGAATTCGGTTATTTCCTCCTCTAAATCAAGAGCCCTATTTTAGGCTTTCCATTATTTCTACTGAAAGAAAGCAAGTGAAATGAGGAAATCTGCCCTTACTTCTCTGTGCTGTCCCCTCTGTGTTTTGGGCAGATATGTCCTTACATTAGGGAGCGTGAACTGCACAGGTAAGACGCTCATTCGCATCCTCTTTCCCTTTTCTTTCCTGTAGGTTATCAATTACCCAGCCAGACAGCTGCTGTGCTTCTGACACAGCACAGCAGTGCAGCCTCCCGTTCACTGGGAATGAGAGAAAGCTATTGCTGAGGATTTTATTTCAGTAACTAAGAATGTTTAAAATCTTAAGTGGAGCCATATACTTTGTTGTCCTGTTTAATGTGAGACCCATTAACTTACAACAAAAAAGCTGGGAATAGTTTTTGTCGTTCTCATGGACTGAAGCCGTCTCTCTCTTCCACTCAGTCTAACAAATCACTAGGCTTCTGGCCAGAATAATGGAAAATCTCTATGCAGTGTTACTGTAAAGGGCTTGAGTATGGAGTTGTATATGATAACCAAGAGATTTATCTGAGAGGTCAGAAGAAGTCTTTTCCTACTAATTTGCAATCAGTATTACCCACTCCTGGGTTACCAGACCTGTGCTAGCAAACACCCTCCTTGTCCTCCCCAGTGTGGTAAGTAGGTAAGAAAAATATAAATCTCAGCCCAGCTCCAAGCCTATTCAGAGTCCTCTGTGCTACAGATGTCAGGTTTCACACTGAACTGCACTTCAGGGTAATTTTAAGAAAACAGAAAAACTTGCCGTCATGGGTAAGACTCACTGGTTATGAAGTTTTACTCCATATCCAGCTTGTCTCTCTTTAATGTGGCTGAAGCCACACCAGGTTTCCTAGCTAAAATGAGGTTTATACACATGGAATTTGTGTTAATCCTCAATAGCCTCGTGTGACTTACATAAAAGTTGTTGTTGCACCGAAGTGGGTTTTGCTTTTCCTTCCTGCAGGGCAGAGCATCTGATGTCTGCGTTTGCGGTCATGAAAACCAGGCAATGCTTCATTAAGAGATCTTCACTCAGGAGAGGACATCAGCATTTTGAGAACAAAACAAAAACAAAGTGGGGGAAGCTTGTAATTCTCTTCATTTACATACTTCCCTCAAAGCCACGCTTGTTTCTGGCTTAGTTTAAACACATGGCCTCTTGAACTTTTCCTCCACTACTTCTTTCCTCTTGCTCCCTCCCACCCTTCCTTAATACCTCCTCCAACCTCACAGAGGTAGTTGCCAGTTCACTGATCTCAACCTTAGAAACACATGTGGTCCCATTTCCCTTTCCCATCTTTACAAACTCCTGCACCTGGTCCAGCCCAGTTCTGGCTCTGTGGAAGAAAAAACCTGCTCACCTTTCATTGTAGGGGAGCAAGTTTCATATTTTAAAGGTAGAGCCTGGTCTCTTAGGGTATGTGTCTAAGCCTAAAGATTATGTACTAATATGTTAGATGAAGAAGATTAATTTTTTAATAGGGGTATTTATTTCTTGATTCATAAAAGCAATCCTTGCCAAAGGCAGGTGGTCCCTGGCTATTTCCTACAGGGGCTGAAAGAATCCAGCTTGCCTGCAGGGCAATGGAAGGCACATTTTAAAGATGTACAGCATGTATGAGATTCTTTAATCATATCAATCCTGTGGTCATTTTTTAAGCCTTCCCGGTTAGGTCTTGGTGCGTTAATATGCATAGGTTAAGAACATTTCTTTAATTAACACCACTTCTTTAATGCTTTTAATTTCTACCTCCCCCAGCTGCATGGGCAGGACTGGAGGTCTTTTGTAATGAGCATGGTAACAGCCACAGACACGAAGGAGCTCCCTTAAATGTCCTGCAGTTATCTTTGTGGAAATTTTTAGTATGTCCAAATTAAAAGGCCTGCCAGATGTTCAAAATGTAATAAAATTCCTAACATCACATCACTGATGGGTGCATTGCTGTGAAGATGAGTCCAAAGAGACAAGATGCCAAAAATGCTTTCTGGCCTCCACTTGTCATTGGAAATGGATATGACAGATACCATCTATGGAGGCTCCACTCAGTGCAGTGAAAGGCACCGAAGTTGTAGAACTCTTCTTACATCGTCTTCTGGTTGGTGAGGTGCTGGGATGAATTTGGACATTATTTAGAGCAGAAAATAGTACCAGTCCAGCAACTCCTTGTGCTTGAAGGGTCAGCAGGGATATCTAGTGTTCAACGCAAACCCAGCTAGGCTGAGATAGCACTTATTCTGGAAAGGATCTGCAGAGCTGACCTGGAGGTGAACACAATTTGCCCTTGACTGTTCTTGACAGTGGCTCATGGTTAGCATTGACTTGGTTGTATCAGCTGCTGCTACAGCTCTTTTCAAACGTAGGTGAGCCGTTGCAGTCTCTCCATTACATTTCTCCAGCCACTGTTCCACCGGTTCTTCAAGGCACAGAGCCCCTGGCCGTGTGTAGTCCCATGGGGCCACATTTCCAAAGGTGCTCCACATCTGTGATTGGGGCCAAATCTTCTGAGGAGGTCAGCCTATTGTGAACTGAACTCTTGAAATTCTGCCACCATTGTCACAGTGGGAACAGGCTTCAAGCAGTCTTGGAAATCTGGTCCTTATTTAGGAACCAAAAAGAGAACCAAGCTCACAAAAATATGTCAGTGTATCTGGTTACTGAGCAATTGAAAATTTTCCCTCATTGTGCTTCAGGATTAACTGAGGATTAATAGGCACATCACTACAACAGTAAACTGAGAGAAAGGTGAGGTAAAGCAAGGATAATAATAATAATAATCAGAATTTCATCGGCAGCTATTTGAAGTATAATCTCAAAAGACCTCAAAACCATCACACGAAAGGATCGTCTAGACTACCATGGAATGCAAGCCTGCTGGAGTGAAGACACGCTACGGAATCTTTATCAGGGGAAGAGAGGCAAAATTAGTTAGTCTGAATGCAGCATCGTGGCTCTTAATGTTTACGTCATGTATTTCATTTAATCCTTACTTTTATTTTTGGATTTCTCTGGTTGCTTTCCTTGCATCATTGAGTCTATGAGAATTAGTTTAGCTTTTTCTAGACTAAATATTGGTCTATATCAGTGAAGTATTTATTGCCTGCTTTTTTTATTCATTGCATTTATGCTACTATGCTATGTATATATTTTTATAGAAGCTTAAAAAAATAGCCATACTTTAAAATACATGTCCAGTTTTAAAGTCATAGCTACAACAGCACATGCGTTTAATTTCCTTATTGGAGATTATTATGTTATCGATATGTATAAATGCATATAAATTCAAAGCAATTATTATGGAATGTGATATTTTAAATTAAAAGCAAAAAAAGTAGTTGATGGTTGCTAGTACACTTTCAATTATGAATTAATGACAAAATACAATTTAAAGCAGATAATAAACTAGTAATGTAATATGGTTACACTGTAATTAGCTATCCTAACTTTTTTTTAAGAGAAAAACATGTTCCAGATTGTTACTAATTTTTCATGTTAGGTAAAAAAGGCTTTTCTGCAAAAATTTGCTGTCCAACTTTTTGCAGAGTGATTTTTTTTATATATCTGGAATATTCTTAAAATTATTTTGTTTTATACCCTTTTTACTCTTTACTTTCTGATTATCTTTTAAATTGTTTTATTTTCCCTTCTTTAGTCACTGAACGGTTTTGCATTGGTGGTGAGTGCAGATGGAATGATATTTTATGCATCATCGACGATTGTGGACTATCTAGGGTTTCATCAGGTAAATATATGAACAAATATTTAGAATACTTAGTCACTGTCATTGTAATGACTTTCTTGTAGTTACTTCTGCTAACTGGCTTTTTAAAATGCAGCACTCTATGTTGTTTCACCTTGTCCTTCTACTGCTGATTAGACATACACTATTACTGAAATGAAGTTATTTTCTATGCCATTTCAGACTAATTTTCTGTTTGTTTGGGTTTTTTTGTTGGTTTTTTTTTTTTTTTTTTGAGGTCTGACAGATGAAGATGAATTCCTTGTAATGTTGTTCCTTTTGTAAAGCTTTTGTTAACAAAATCACAATCCATTATAAAAGCTAAAAGTTTCCTTTCAGTTTTGGTATACAATGCTGCTGTCTAGGCTACTTGCCTGTGTATAATAAATGTACTGTAAGGTCACAGAATAACAGAACCGTGTAGTTGGAAAGAACCTCTGGAGGTCATCTAGTCCAACCTTCTGCTCAAAGCAGACCCAGTTAGAGCGGGTTGATCTGGGACTCATCTAGCCAAGTTCTGAGTTTCTGTGACCCCTCTGGAAGACATGTTCCAGTGTTTAACCACCCTGACTGTAATTTTTTTTCCACTTATATCAAGTGCCAGTTTCCCATGTTGCAACTTGTGTCTGTTGCTTCTTGTCCTCCCACTTTGTTCTTCTGAGAAGAGTCAGGCGTTGCCTTCTTTGCAACCTTTCATTCAGTTGATGTGGAGAGTAGTAAGTTCTTCCTGAAGTTTTTTCTTCTTAAGGCTGAACAACCCCTGTTCTCTCCTCTCCTGGTATGTCATGTCTTTCAGCCCTCTGAAGTGTCTTGGTAGCACTCCCCTGCTTACTTCGGTATGCTAATGTCTTTCTTTTCCTGGGGTGCCCAAAGTTAGAGAGAACTTTGCCTTTGCTGAACTTTCTGAGGTTCCTGTCAGCCCACTTTTACAGCTCATCAAGGTCTGAGTAGCCACCCTACTCTCCCCAGCCGGTACCCTCTGCAAACCTGCTGAGAGTGCACTCTGCCCCATCATTCACTAATCACGAAACTAAACATCAATCCCTGGGGGATGCCATTTGCCACCGGCTGCCAGGTGGACTATTTTGTGACTCACATTTGCAGGTGCACAAGAGTTAAGAATAAAAAGAATCATCTTAGAATATGAAGTCAAAAAGCAGATGCTGAAAAACAGGGCCTCCTGAAATAACTTCCTTCAATTGGTCTTTGCTCTGAAGGTATCCTACAGCAGTCATTATTTTAAGGAAAGCATCAACCTGAACATAAGTGTCTGCCCCACTACGCTTACAAATTAAACATTCCTTGTAATTGTTTCAGACTGATGTAATGCACCAAAACATATATGATTACATTCACGTGGATGATCGCCAGGATTTCTGTAGACAACTGCACTGGGCCATGAATCCTCCCCAGATGTTGTCTGGACAGCAACTACAGACAGAAACAGGTGGGATTGTATGTGTTGATTGGAAATATAGGTATCACTGTACAGAGGTAGAACTGCACCCCGCCTACTCCCATGTCTGTTCCTTGTCAAGTCAGATTCTTCACTGAGAAGCTGCATAGTGGCCAGTTGTAATGTTACTGTCCCACAGATGATGTTTCTTCCTGGTCCTTGACATTTATAAGGTAGTGTGCGCCACTGAGGCTACAAAGTTGGTGTTTCCTTTATTTTTCTCTGA
This sequence comes from Falco cherrug, assembly GCF_023634085.1. NCBI lineage: Eukaryota > Metazoa > Chordata > Aves > Falconiformes > Falconidae > Falco > Falco cherrug. The sequence continues at coordinate 72,166,543 of NC_073699.1, forward strand.
CTATTGTACCTACAGATATTCTTATCCATGCAGAATGAACAGCACCAGTCTTCATCCTACTTAGCCTTTTGTTCACGCTGATCAGGACAGTAGTATCCCTCTCATTAATGCAAATACATCCCATGCAAAATGTTTCTGTATGGTACCACAGTGGCAATATAATTTTCTGCTGTTTGTTTTCTCATGGAAAATCATGTAGTCAGGAGTCTTCAGAAGAACAAGCAGGTTTAGCACTGCACTTTTTCCCCTGAGGGTCTATTTCCCTAGGATGGCAGGTGGATACGTGTGCTCAAGGTTTCTCCTACACAAAGCGTTAAGCTGAAATCACAACACCAGAACATACAATGGGGTTGAAATTATTAACTTTATAAAGATTTATTGATCTCAGCAAAATGTATGCGTTTCACCAGAAGGTGAGGAAGCAATTGAGGAAAGAAACTGAGGAAGCACAGTCTCCACCTGGATGAGGAGAAACTTGCAAGAAATCCTTCAGCAGCCTTTTTGAAATCCTGGGGTACAGTCACAAAACTTCAGTAGAATTTCTTGCAGTTTCTATGTTTTGCAAGATTCTTGGGTATCTGAGGAACTTTGCAAGATTTTGTAGGAGGTACAAGAAAACAAACTAAACAGTGTGCACAAATATTTCAAAGTATAAAAAGTTACAAGTATTTGGAATTTGTGTCCTAATATATACAGTGGAGAATTCAGTTCTGGAGTTCATACTTCTGTACAAATACTTGTGTCTTTTGGGAAATAAGTGCTTCAAAAGCTACACACTTGTAGTCCAAAACTAGGAAATGCTTCATTAAAAAACAAGGAGGCGACAGCTGAACTGCCACTGTTCATTTGGTTTTTTCTCGCATTAGCATTTTTCCTTATTTTCTTTCCTTTTTCTAATGTATTTTCTGTGATCTCTGATCTCAAAACCAGCAACATCTGTTGCCCTGCTTTGCATCATTAAAAATCACAAAACCTCAGGAAATAAAAAAGTCAAAGTTTCTGAATAAATTCACCTGACTCCCATTGTAAAGCTTTTATTTTTCCTTTTGGTAGAGCATGTGCAGATGTATCTATGCATGATACAATGTAATATTCGCCCTTCCGTAAAGTAATTTTTAGCAATTTCCATAACAGCTTCTTCAATTGGCAACAGAACATTTTCATTCTTTCTTAGTGTGATCTGATATATATTGCCTCCACTGTTGTTCCTAGGAGAAGAATATATTCTCAGTAAATTGTTTAAAGCACAGGAGAACGACAGCATGACAACAGATTATTCTCCCTTCTTAACTCGCTGTTTCATCTGTCGAGTTCGCTGCTTGTTGGACAGTACTTCTGGCTTCCTTGTAAGTATAACTTCACTGAGAGAACTGTAGTCACGACATAGTAGATCCTGATTACTTCATATGAAAAGAACTTCAACATAAATATTGAACATAAATATTGTGGAAAGTCACAGACAGGATACGCTTTTCATTTACTGCGCACTAACAAGAAACACCTAAAGACATTTGTTAATGTGTATAAAGATATGTATAAAATGGGAGAAAAGGAAGTTGTAATATTTGAAATTGGAAAATATCTTTAAACTTTTATGTTTTAAGCTCTTTTGGACAACATCTGTCCTCACTTTGTACTGGACCTAGCACAAGTGTGACAAGCCTGGGGTTTGATGATTAACGTTTAAGCACAAAGTATTTGCTTTATGGGACAGGAATAATAGTGATCTATTTTCCCCTTTTGTAAAGGGTCCTTTAATAATAAAAAACAGAATTAGAAAGTCTCTCACATGGTCCTTAAATACCCCTCTAGGAGTGGCTCATTTCTAGAAATCACTTCCCCATTTGCTTAGTAAAGACCAGTGCTGTTTCTCCTTACGGCAAATTAAGACACATGGGAGGAGAATGAGAGGATCGGCATGAGACAGGGAGATGCAGCTTCTGTCTCAGATGCTTGTTTGCTGGAAGGCTATGGGTCTGAACAGCCGGACCAGTTAAGTCATTTCCGCATCCCATTTTTAATCTTGTAGCTCTGGAAAATGCCCAACTCAAATGGACAGATTTTTCTCTGATCATTTTCTGGTAGGTAGTATTTTACCAAGAGGCAGCAGCTTGCTATTAACTTGATCTCTTTCTTCTGATTATATGGAGATTTGAGGCAGGGATGGATGGTTTCTTCCAAGCTATGTACTTCGTATCTGGCTGTCTTGGGCATATCTTTTCCCTTGGCATGTGCCTGCAAAGCCCTTGGCTTGTGCCAGTCCATATACTTCCCAGGGGAGGTGCTGAGCAAGAGGAAAGAAACTCAGCAACCATCTCACTGGAGAGAACAGAGCATAGAAAAATAATAGTTCCAGCTTCAGACTGAGGCACAGAGGAAATAGCTGTTTGCACCACCATATGCTGCCCCATCTTGGTGAATAGAACATCACACAGAACTTCCACTTTAAGTACACAGGAGAGAAAAAAAAAAACGAAAGCAGCCTCAAATGTCTCATTTTACCATTGATAGTACCTCCACTCACCAAGCCTCTGAAATGGCATGGTTTAAATTGTATGAACGTGATGAAGGTCCTAGTTTTTCTCCCTGTTTCAAAACTGGTTTTGGTGTTAAGCAGCACAATCCGTAGGTTGTGCTAGCATTTTAAATGTTTATACACTAAATGCTTAAGATAATTCTATTGTTGGTTGTTTGGTTTTTTTTTTATAACAGACAATGCAGTTCCAAGGCAAACTAAAGTTTCTTTTTGGACAAAGGAAGAAATCCTCATCAGGAACAGTACTGCCACCTCAGCTGTCCTTATTCTGTATAGTGGTACCACTTCTGCTCCCTTCTGTGACAGAGATGAAGATGAAAAGTCTGCTTGTGAAAGCAAAACACAAAGCTGATGATGCAGCAGCTGTGAATACAAAGTATTTTCAAATTAATATTTTAGCAGTTAATAAAGTATACTATGGGCTTTGTGTTTATTAAGCATGTAAAAGCACAAATCAGGCTAAATAACTCTCCATTTTAAAACTGTTCTTAGAAAAGGGAGTAATCTACCTGGATTTAACTATATAATGCGTAACAACAATGTTATCATATCATATCAAATACTTCATAATACATATAAAGTATTATATTCCTATATATATATAAATTTATATAAAACCTGGAAAGTTAGAATATCTTCCTAACTTTCAGAAGTTACCAACACAATAAGTTACTCTGCTAATTATAAAAGTGGAAAAAAAGTATTTTTACTGAGACTTTTCAAATTTCAGCATTTTCTAGTAGCACAGTTATTTGGACTTGGGCATTTTGGTAGTAAACAAAGGAAAAGGAAAACTTCAGAAAGCTGAATGTGCGTGTGTGTGTTTGTTCACATAGAGTGAAATGAGATGTATTTGGTGTATGCATTTATCTTACAACAGAAGGCTTATGAACACATAAGTCTACAATTGCACTAAAAGGCCTGGGGCTGATCGCTCGGTAGCAATCACAGAAGATCAGGACAGATTGTGTTCAGACTCATTTCCTTCCTAACACTTATTTTCGTTACTCTTCTATGATTGAATTTTAGTTGATGTTTTTAGGCTGGGATTATGTTTTCCTTTATTTGGTTACATATAACCTTACAGTAATGAGGTCCATTGCTGTGAAGCAAAATGCTCATCAGTGTGACTGACAGCATCATAATTTGGCTTTTAATTAGAATATGCTTGTGTATGTACGGATTTACTGTCCAGACATGTAATGTGGTTCTAACACATACATCCTTTTGACAAGAATTAAATTACTGGAGGGCTGATCTGATGGATTATGCAGGGTTTTGGAGTAGAGTTGGAAAGTTATTTCCACTTACTAGTTTTTCAGTGGCCCAGGTGACATTAATTGATGATCAGAATTCAGCTCCTAGAAGAGAGGAACTTTACTTAAGTTTTGCTAACTGACTGGACAGTGGCCAAGGATTTGACAAGAATGAAGTGGGCATTTAACTTCTGTGTTTCCTTTGGTTCATGCCTGGAGCAAGCTAGCCAGGGACGGTGGGCAAATTTATATAGTAATTTTTTTTTCTGATGATCTTAATAAGGGGTAAAATTTGTAAAGCAGTGTTACGGACTTTGCACCCTTTCCATGCCCTTTGCATTTTGAACTAAAGAGTGGAAGGAATCCGTTCAAATCATGTGATGATTATTGCAATTGAAGTCATGCTAACTCTTAAGTGCATTGCTGGTCAGTGTGATGTATGTAACTTGAACGTACTTTGAATAGGCAGAGCAGAATATACACAGCATTTGTCTCAATTCAAGCTGAAATTTATTATTCCAGATATAGTAAGTCGTGAGCAGAATATTCCTAAATAGAACTATTCCTCTTAATTGAATACAGAATTCCACTCATACACTACTTTGAGCAATTGAATGATGCAGGAAACAGATAATTGTTTAATGTTGGTTACTATATACTTAAACCATGATTCTTCACTAATGGTCAACAGCTTTAAGATCACATCTTTCAGAGTCTGTGATTCTACTGCGTTGTCATTCACTGACAAGGTATTTTCCACATTTTCTGTCCTCTACAGCTCCAGTGCCAAAGGTAATTCAGGGCTGTGTGAAGCAGCAGAAATGTATGGAAGAAACAGTCATCATGAAGGTGCCGCTTTCACTAATGTGTTACAGATTGCTGAGAACCAAATCAAAGGTGTGTCTGCTAAGTACTTCTGGATTATATACAGTTTATGGAGAAAGAGCCTGGTCTTTTCTCCTGTTAGGTTTTTCAAATTTTGTTCCCAATACTCTCTTTTTTCCTCTCCCTAAAATCCCTTTAAAAAAATGCAGATGAGTTCTCTGCCTCAAAAGATAGTACTGAATCAGTCTGCTATTGCAGAGTGGGCAGAAATACTGTGATGCCAAGTTTACAGATATATAAACAATCATAGTAAATAAGAATACTCAACATACGCTTTCCTAAAATTGGCAGCACTGAATTTAATAAGATTATGTGAAGACCTTCATAATTAGTGACAATATCTATCCCTCTTCGAGGAAAACTGAGTATGTTACAAATGCTTCTATTGCCCAAAGATCAGAAAACAGAGGAAAATTAGAATGTATTGCCTTTAAACTCATTATTTGTTTGCAGCTTTGACTCATGCTTTTCCAGTGTTTGGCTGTGGCAATATGAGAGTCTATGCTGTATTTCAGATTTTACAATGGATAAAATTTTGATGGTGAGTCTACACCAATGGGCAACTTCTTGAATAGAGTTGTATTCAGCCATCTGTCATAGCTGCTGGAAACCTTTGACTTCTTTAAAACCATTCCTCTGTCATAGCCCCATTTTTCATAAACATTTTCTTGTTGGTATAGTACTACTACTGAGAGGGAGAAACTATAATGAACTGATAATACTGAAAAATCCTTGGTTACAGTTTAAGTGCCCATTAGGCTTTTCAGATTTTATTTTTAAAATCTGATTTGCCTAGCTTTGTGACATACTTTAGCTTGTACTTTCCTATGCTGATAATTTCAGGGCAGCAAACAAACCTGTGAACATTCATGTGTAGTTTAAGTAAGAAAAAATACTAAATACTGCCTGTATTAAAATAGATTTTCTTTTAAATTGTATAGCAAAGAATAATGGAGAAAATGGCATTTCACTAGTCAAAGTACAAACAAATGAAGATCACTGGGTCTGGGTTCAAGCTAACACTCAACTTCTGTATCGAAATGGTTGTTCAGAATATGTCCTTGCCCAACAGCAAATGTTAAAGTAAGTATATTTTCCCATACTAAAAAAATCTGTATTTCAGGAAAAAAATGTATTCTTTATGTATGAGACCTTTAAAAGGACTGTAGTGTCCTAAGGGAAGAGCTGAATGAGAAGGATTTAGTTTACTTATGAAATGGAAATCCATTTTTGTCTTGGATCGTATGAAATGGCTGCTATAATCCTAAACAATATTTATTTCTTTTCTTCAGTCTTTTTTCTTTCTGAAGTTGAGTGTACATACATAGAAATCAGAATACTTCAAAATAAAAATGTTTGATAATTAAAATGTTTTTACTTTCTTGCACAAAAATTTGTTGTGGTTTGTTTTTTTTTTTTACTTTGAAGCTGAAATGCTTTGCTGATTTAGTATCCAGGTTTTTCTACTTTTTAACATTTGATTAGGTCAAGCTTTCTGTTTTGGTTTTTTTCTTTGTTTTTCTTTATGGATGACAGTTGAGCTTAAGGTTTTAGTTGTGGATGTTCAACAGAATCTAAACAAGGATGCTCATATTGATTGTATGTTTGTAGATAGATGCATCTAGCTGGCTGAAGGGTCAGCCTTGGAATGGAAGCTGATCTCATGGATTTGTATTCAAAGAGGACCACTCCACTGGGTTTTACCCCTTCCTCCCAAGCAGGCTTTTCTGCCTTCCCCCATGGGATTGTCTGTTCCAGTTCCTCTAGGCTTTGTTAAGGCATCCCTTAAAGCTGGTCTGAGGGAAGAGATAGCAGAGTGGACTGAATAAGCAGGGGCCAGTAGGTGTACACAGCCACCATCTGGCCCAGTGGAAAAAAAATGTGGCTGTTATCACTGTGTTTTTCCTTTAGGATGCCTTGCAGGTGGAAGAAATAAATGAAAAAGTCCTTGAACATTTAGAGTAGATAAACCTTGCAGGCAGCATATCTCCCAGGATCCATGTGAATAGCAGAGGAGCTCCCACCTGAGGGTGATGGAACTCTTCACCTTTACTGGATTAGCACAAACATCATCATGCTGTCTGAGGGAATGGATTTCTATTAAGAAACAGATTAAAAGTGGCTGTTTCTTGTATTCAGTTCTCTACTTCCAAATTTATTTTTTTTTTTTGTAATTAAGCATGCTTTTTGATGTTTATTTAGTTACATTTTTACCCTCTGAGTGGTTAAAGTCCTTCCTTTGTGCTTGGTAGTACCTGCAGACTGAAGTGTTACAAGAATTGGCCTTGGAGATTATATTCAGTTCTGTGGTCCTGGTAGGCTGCAATAGACTTCATCCTTACTACTACTTTTTTTTTTGTTCAAATGTATGCTGCCTTCCTGGAAATATACATTCTTTTGCAGAATTTTCACTAGATACTATTTCACTGTAAAATTCTTCATTTAACGGTCTAAGCTTTTGTGACAATATTGCATTCCCAGTTGTGACATGCTTCCCAATTAGCCCATTTCCAGAGAAGCTAGTTCTGCAGCAAACTTGTGTCATACCATTTGCATCTCAAGACTAACAATAATAACAATATTTATCAGAGGACTGAAAATATTGAATACCTCATGGAAAAAAAGGGAGAAAACGTTCCCCGTTCTTGGTGTACGTTTACTGCAGCGGGACATTCTCTCTTTGCAGCAACATGGACTCCCTCTACTGGAAAACTCCTGTACTTGCACATTGAGTCCAAACCCAAGGAAAAAGTTAATAGCACGCTAAGAAAAAGCCTTATAAAACCCTTTCTAGGTCTCCAGGTTTTCATGCACTTGTTTATTACTGAGATGTCCACTTCTTCTTCGGAGAGGTGGGGGTGGTTTTGTAGCACTGGTCCTGCCTGGTCGGGAATCAGCATATTAGTGAATTCAGGATAGATCCTGAACCTAAAGATTTTGACCCCAAGTTCTGAAAACTGTTGCAGCAGGCATATAAATCTCTTTGCTAATGTTGAGTACTTCAGCTGGAGGTCATGGAAAATGAATTCACTGGCCATCTTAGAAAACGAAAGAACATAAATTAGATTAGACATGTAAACCAAACCTACGCCCAATATGAACATCTGTGACTATTCTGGGCACTTAATTCGGGCATTTTATTTCCTCTCAGCTAACTTTGCATTCTCAAAATATACAATCCTCATGGTTCTCCCTCAAACCACTTTGATCAGAAAGTTCTTAAGTGTCTAAATAATTCCTTATAAAGATTAAGATTTCAGATTCTCTTTGCTTTTTTTCTCTGGATTTTTCCACACACAAATATTGTTTAGATATATTTCAAAGGAAAAACAAAATTGTAAAGTAGTTACCATAATGTACTACAATATTTAAGGTTTTTTGTGAACTGTGGGCCTGAAATGGAAGTCTAAATGCATGTCAGAATTCGAATGAAACAGTGTGACAGAAAGGTAGCTGTGCACATACATTGATGCCCAGATGCATGCACACACTTTTTTTCTCTCAAACAAATGCAAAGGTTATATGAACAAGGGTGTGAGAGTCCCATATTAAGTTAAGGACAAAGTATCACTTGTATTGTATGCTGAACCACTCTGTATCCCAGAAAACATACATTTAGAAACCTCTGAGTGACTGATCTTTTTTCTACTGTTATTGAAAGGGAAGAAGATGAACAACTGAAGATACTAAGCGGTTTTGCCAGTTTGAAAGGGAACCTGGAAGGACTTCCCTATAACAGTGCCATTGAAACTCTGGGCCAGTGGAAACACCTTAACTGGACAGCAGTAAAAAACGAACAAGATAATGTAAAAGTGAAGTTTGAGCCTCATACAAACAGTGAGTGTTTTATGCAAGAGGAACCTCTCAGTTCCAACACATCAGTTTCAGGTGTTCAAAACAACTGCACCACAAACAGTAGCTGGACTTTAAGAAACTCAAGCTCTTGTTCTATGAGCCAGCGAATGAGCACGTGTTCAAACAGGAGAGCTGGATCATTCTACAACAGAGACCAAAGTTTCTTAAATTTAGCATCAACTTGCCCTTCCCACTGGGGGAGCACAGAAAACTGCCAGTCTTACTCGAGTGTGCAACAGCGTTGTGTGGAGAACTATGCAACGGACCATCCGAAATCGCAGAGACCATTGATATCCTCAGAGTCTGCCTATGACGCAGCCTTTCCCTTAGAGATGCCTATCAAAACAGAATACGATTCTGACTCGGAAAACATTGCCCATAACTACCTGATGTCGCAAAACCGAGCCTGGCTGGATGAGAATGGCTCGGTGAGAAAGCAGGTGTTTAGCTACCCCAGTAGAGTGCACCTCAAAACAGAACCGGACCTCTGTGAGCCAGCCTCACCTTGTCAGAAGCCAAGGCACTGCCTCTACACGCCACATAACTGGCAATGCATCGTAGCAAATCACCCCAGCAACCTAAACCAGAACAGATCTTGCAAGGGTTCACATAGCAAGGAGGTGGCCCCGTTTTGCCCTCAGAACTCATCTGCGTGTTCGGAAAGCATGCCCAGCCTGCCGCACACAGCATGCTACGGCCACTTCTACAGCCCCAGCCCAGGGGAGGAGAAAGAGCACAATAATGAAGTGTTCAAAATGCCGTGCGAATTTAAAATGCCCTGCTTGGTTCAAGCAATCAAGCGTGAGCCCCGGGATTCTCCACCGTTGTCCAACAGTGGACAGAACAGAGTACACACGAGCTTCCCTGAAAATACATTAGCAGGTCCCGTGCCTCATAAAACCACTGAATGTACATTTTTACAATAGATTTTGTAACATTTGGAGTATTTATAATGTTAAAAGCAAGAAGTTGTAGATTCTCTTCCAGCTGGGTTAAATGAGTTACTAAAATTAAAAGCCAGTGGAAAGATTTTGTGCGTGTGTGTGTGTGTGCATCTGTGTATGAGAAAAAGCAGACACAGACACACACACATCCTACGCTCCCTACTCCCCCTACTGCCCTTCTCTTAGTGATCTGTGGAAAGAAAGAAAGATAAAACCTTAGGCACAGAAAAATAATCTTTACCCACTGCACAGGTGTACCTGCTAATTTGTCTTTAGCGTCTTTGCTCTCTTGTCTACAGTTCATTACCAAGGTCTAGCTATTTCTGTTTCCTGCCTTTGTTCTGTTTATTTTTCTCAAGCTGGTGTGACACCTCTATGCAAAGACAAAACCTTTATGGTTTTCAGTGTGGCCAGTTTACCTTAGGAGTTTTTGCATTTTTATTTTTTTGCTACTCTAATGAGAAGCATCAGCTATTCCTTTATCTCAACATTAAATAGATGGCAACAGGCAAGGGCTTCCCAACTTCTTAATATAAAAGGTTAGCATTAATTAAAACAAATTACTTTCATAAAATGCATTAAAAATTATTGCACTTCAAACTGAAGTTCTTCCCAGGTTTCCTTGATAATACTAATGTCTTAGTACTCATATTTATTTTTCCCTTTTAAAGCCATCAGCCTTTCATGTTCCTGTTTGAAAGACTGAACAATGGGATGTTATCCACTCCTAGAAATGAGTTACAAAGTGCTGTTAAATGTACATGAGAAGAAAATATTGCCCCGATTATTTTCCTTGCTGTTACTTGTAACATTAACAAAGGAAATCCATTTTTTGATAGTATTTCTTTGACTGATAGCAGCTTGTTAGACATCATCACCTAACATCAAAACAAAATCCTACACTAAGACAAGATATGTTATTTTCAAAAGCATCCTAGTTCCATTCCCAAAAGAAAATCTTAATCTCACCAAGAGCTAATCGGAGGATGTATACCTTCAGAAGCACTTTGATGCACTTTGGTGCTTTTGAAAGCAGATCCGTATGCTTTCCTTTGTACCCAGGCAGTAACTTTTATTTTCACAAAAAAACCCAAACCAACCTACAATTTCTGTTTTGGTTTTTGTTGTTGTTGTAGTTTGACTCCTGCACTAACTTTTGTTGTAAAATTGCACTATTTCAACTCTATATCAACTTCACCTATATAAAAAACACATCATTTTAAAAAAGCTTAGATGTATATGTGCTTTTTGAAGGAAGGCCTATAATGAATGTTTTCTTTTTCAAAATGTTATAAATAATTATAATGTCTTCAATTCTAGAGGTATTAGTCGCTAAGGGCATGGCTTTACATGCCAGAAAAGTGGCATAAACTTCTCCCAAATACTATAAATATGTGGGATAAGTGTAGTTTTCAGGTAGGGGAATGGTTCTGCACCTGGGAGGCTGCTCTTCTCCAAGACTGTCTGTCTTCTCTGACAGAAATTACTGCCTGTATGTTAAAGTTGGCAGATGTAAACATATACATTCTCTGCATGTCAGTTAAGTTTGATCTGAAATAGTACCTTTTGATGACTGTCCTGCAGAAGACAGTATTCCCAGAGGAAAGGCAAGAGTGGACAGTAAAGAGAGGCAATAACGTCTTACTGTAGCTCAAGTTAAATCTGCGTTAAAGTGAGGTCCAGCGGACCATACCCAAGCCATAAGAACATCACATCACCTTTTTTGATGTCTGAGGTAAATCAGCTCCTCGTCAGCTACATGCTGCCTCTTATTGAGACAGTCTTGATATCTTTGCCTTAATACTTCTGCCAGTGAGTGCAATGCAACATCAGACCCCATTCTGAAGTGAGACCACAGTGCTGGAATTTATACTGCTCTCTGGTACGTCACTGTTCCCATCACAAAAATTCAAGCCAAATTGCAAAAATACTTCTGGGCAAGGAAACTGGTTACTCATGTAGAGTGAGACTGCCATAAATCCATGGGGCTGCACGACCTCTGCCTCATTGATTCACTGTCTGCAAAAATAAGAGCAGCAGTTCTTTCAGACTCTCTCAGAGTTGCTCTCACAGCCCTTTGCTTGGGGTGTAGTAGTGGCACCGCTTATGACCTGGTGCCAGACACTGTGCATTGACTGCACAGCTACTGGTAGGGTTGTGCTATGAGACATGTAATGTTCTCCAGTCCATCTTCTTGTGCAGCTGCCTGGCAGAAATGGGACAGTGTGGAGACAGGGTAAGTGGGAATAGATGGCTGGGGGCAAGTGGAGGACGTGACAGCGTGATTGCTGAAAAGCTGCTCATCTAATTCCAGGCTTGGACTCACTGTCACACCCTTCTGAACGGGACTACCTGGACCTGGTTTCACACTACCTTGCATCTTCTCTCATCACTTACATTGATGCAACATGACTGTAAAGCACTGTTATCCTCATCTGGACATGCTGGTGCCATTTTGCATGGTGTAAGCGGTTACACCAGGTGCAACTCTGTAGAGGACTGTGCCACTGAATGCCTTGTCTGCGCTCAGAAATATCTCTTGGCATGACTACAGTGGGAGAAAGATACCAGCCAGATTTCTCTCTTTAATGCAGAAGCAGTTTATATTAACAACAGCAGTTCTCTACATATTTCTCCATTACAGAATAAATGTTATTTTGTCGACATTATCTACTCTAAGGCTTTACTGCTTTATTTCAGTTGGGATGATTTTTCTTATATTTCCAACAAACCCAGACACATTTTACACATCTTAATCGATATTATACAGGTAGATGAAGCTTCTGCATGTATGAGAATTCAATCTGATATCAGAGATGTAACAGATGCCTTCTAGAAGGATGGATGAACGTGTGACTCAGAAGTGAGTTGTCATCTTCTGACTCCCTCCTGTGTAAATGCAGTCAGGTTTGCTTCCTTATCACTCCATAAAGTGTGAACCCAAGAAAAACACACTTATCCTGCAAATCATATTTGAATTTGGCCCACTTAATTTGTGGCCAAGTTGTTATTCCAGGTATCACATGAAAAAATGTGGTATCAGTGGAATTCTTTCTAGTCTAAGTTATTACACACATTCAGCAATTTCCTAAGAAGTGCTTATTACAGACCAGCAGTTTATCCTCTTTTTGGACAATCACTAAGTACTGTTGATAGTAAGCAAAGACCAGTTCCTTCTAAGTACTTGGTATATTGCACCATTTGGAAAGAACAAAGGAAATAAATGCTAAAAAAACCATGAAAGACAAAGCAGTTCTTTTAAATGGTTACCTTTTCATAGGGATTGCTGTTGCTTTGGATTATTTTAAAAGCTAGCACTGAGAAGTAGTGTTTAAAATATTTTCAATCACTGGTGTTTAGCTTTTATCCTTAATGAGCTGGTATTTGTATCCCTCAAGCACAACCCTAAAGTCTGTTTTAGGACCCTCCCAATCCATTTGTCGTAACAACAATTAAAAAAATCTTCCTGTAGAAGAAATGCCTAGACAAACACTCGCCTGAAAGGGACTTGGAGCATTCAGACTGAAAGAAATGCCTTTCTTTTTCCATTGCTTGCCTCAAACACCTGACTGATGATAGCATTCAAATTTATTCAGCCATAAACTCTCCAGAGGTTGAGCCAGAATAAACTCATGAATTCTGGGGGAGAGGTGGTTTTGGTGTTTTCTTCCTTTTTTTTTTTTTTTTTTTTTTTTTTTTTGGTAAGCTCTAAGAACTCGAAGAATGTGCCTCAGTCTGAGATGTTACTGGGTCCACAGATAGCATAAGATTATTATCAATGTGGCCTGATTTTGGCAGTCAGCAGACAGCTGCTGAGCACCGTACAAATGCTAGTCCAACTTAATTACACCATTGTAAGCCACTATTTTTTCTGAAAACCAACCTGATTTGAGTGAGGGGTAAACTTACACAGCAAAAAGAGTGGATTTTCCTGCTGCTTCTAAGGTTTGCTGGGATGCAGTTACACGAGAGGCTGAAACTGGGGCAGACCTTGCACTGTAGATAACACCATCGTTAATTTCTATTCACTTTAGACTCTTTGAATACCAAAGTAGAGCTTTGTTTTGAAAATCTGAGTGAGGGCAGCAGTGTGCAAGGGATAAGCTGGTTTCAGTTGGTCCTCGGTTTGGAGATTTAACTAGTGAAATGAAAGATCAAGGGCCTGTACCTAAATTCTCTGCAGGAAAGACTGACTTCCTACTCCTTGATTGTAATATGGTAATGTGAAGTATATCTCTATGGTTTATTCACCCTTCATTAGAACACAGTGATGTATTCTTAAAATCTTTAGAACTGATTCTCCTCTGGATAGCATGGAAGCCTGACATTTGTGCATCAGCCAGTTCAGTAAGACTTTAGGTGCTGATCCTTTGATACGGGGCCACAGGGCATGTGCAATTCTTCTGGAAATTGCCAGTACTTAAAATACTTAAGTGTGAGACAACAAGCCTGAGGCAAGGAATATTCTGTGGGATAAGATCAGCCTCTGCTGCCTAAGAGGCCTTTCTTAACTCTTCATGTTGAAGCCATGCAGCCTCACCCGCTGTAGTTATTTCAGAAAAGCCATTAATTTGTCTTAACAGTGTGTGATGTTTTAACTGAAATAGTTAAAAGACACCATTTCCTCTACCCCATTGCCTTAGGTAGTGGGGAAAAAGTTAATGTACTCCTTTTCTTCCACCAGAGTGTCAGGTAACTAAAAAACCCAACCTCAGAACCATGGGGGTATAAGAGCCATTGTTCTATTCTTCATGTCTTTTCTTTCTGCTCTCTTCTTCTCTTTTTCTGTCTTAGTGTAAACATTCAAATTGGAAAGACTTTTCTGATTATATTGAGACAAAACCCCTAAACCTAAACCAAACTGTAGAAAATTTCTCGTTAGAAAAGGAGTTTCTTTCCCTGGAGTTTCTTCCTCTCTTTTAAATCTTGCAGTGTCTGATATGAAATCATGTGTCACAACAGAAGCAGACTTCTGTCACATGCGTAGTGAGCAAAGAGATTCTGCAGGTGGCCATGCTCACGTTGTAGTCACAAGGTTTTTATCTAGCTGAAGGAGATTCATGCAAGAGGACTGCCAGTAGCCTATGTTCATAGACACTACCAACCCTGACAAATACGTCTTTGTTGTGTTTGAATACGTGGCATGTGTTCGTGTCATTACAAATACATTTCCCTATCATGGTATCAGAAATGCTTCTGAACAAAATCATCAGTGACAGGCTGAAAAACATACTAAACCCACTAAGTACTTCTTTTAAAAAAACACATATGGAAATCCAAGCACTTGCCTGTGCTTATGCAAAGACTTTCTTTGGGTGGAATTTTGGAGGGAAAGTAAAAAAAGATTGTTAAGAAAAATTTTGGGGAGAAAAAAGATCACCTTGATTGATATATTGCTCTCAAGGTGTAATTATTCTGTGACTACAGCACTAATTCTCCACCCACTGCTAATAACTTTGTGCTCTGAAATCATGTCCTCATTTTTGCTGTAGAACTGAATTTGTAATGGTTCAGGCTGGAAATAACTTCTCAAGAACAAGGATCGAGGTAATTCAGTGCTAAGGTATGCTTCTCAATCAGACTGAAAACATAATTCTAGGAGGCATGGAGTGCTCCTGTTCCTTTCCTGGGGTTAGTCTTTGAAACACTGGCAAATTCAGTGTCTGCATTAACTCTCTTGCTGCCGGTAATTGTAGCTCTGTTATGCAGCTGGTGCTCTAACTGTGCAGGCTGAAGACTCTCAGAATTTCCTCGATGCAACAGGGGTCCAGGGACAGCCGTACAACAGCCAAAACTTCCAGTTTCACATTTGTATTGGTAGAATTATGGTATTACAATGACTAATAGAAAAATGTGACAGAAGGGAATGCAAAGAACATCAGCTGCTTAGCTGTTCTCAGTAATTGTATTTAACTAACTAAAAGGCCATGTTGCAAAAATCACATGAAGCTCTGGTCTACAGCTCCCCATTTTGCACAGGGGGTTGTCGTAGGAATTAACACTCCTGTTCTGCCTCTTAGGTCACACCTTGATCTCTGCCTTGTTTATCCCACTACTCTCCGTTCTGAACCTCTTTTTTTATTAGTTTTTTTTTTTTTTTTTTTTTTTTTACTTTTTGACTGTATGTATCCTCCCTTTGTTCATTTAAAATGTGAGATAAGGATATGCTAGCATCAACTGTTGAGTGTTTTTTAAAAATTTTGTCTTTCTAAGGAAGAACTTCAAAAAGGCAAAAGTTATCTCAGTTCTAAGTAACAGTATTCAGTGTTCTTCCTTTCTTCCTACTCTTAATCATAGCCAAGAAGATTCTTCCTCTACATGGTCAATAAATGTCCGTCTTCTGGTCTTCTGAAATGGTCCTTCCCCATACCCCTTCCCCCCCCCCCCCATTCTTAACAAAACCAAAGAACAGTTTCTTCCTTAAAGGCAGTGTCCATCAAGAAGAAGTTTTCCTTTTTCTTCCTCTAGCTTTTCTACGTTTTTGATTTTATAGGATGGTACATTGTGGCCTCGACCATTTCTGTTTTCTGCATCTGTAGCTTTATTTCCATTTTAGGCATACTTCAAAAGTTCTGCCAAAAGTGTTAGGCAGAAGTGCAATCCTCCATTTTCCCCCTGCCCTCTTTAATAAGACAGAGGTACTCACTAATTACGGCTGTACTCCTAAAACAGAAGAAAGATCACTTTGCTGGTGAAACATCCTCTCTTCAGGAGGCTGTGCTGCTGAGAAGCTCTGAGCTACCACCAATAGTTTAGTTCTGCAAATATATATACCGCCAAATCCTTCTCTGTGCAGACCTTGTCTCTCTTTCAAGAAATCAAGGAACCTATTTTCTCCTTTTTTGCTTCTCTCTCTTTTTTTTTTTTTCTATATGTGTTTATACTTTCACTGTGTAATTGCACTATTAATTTGTAATTTTTTAAAAAAGGAGGGTATGGAAGCATTACACAACATGTGCAGTGCCGCATTCTCAATTAGTCCATTTTAGATTTGGAGATTAGAACCAAAAATAATTATCAGGTGTTTAAATGTGACTCCATGTAAAGGCCTCTGACTGTTACAGAAACTCCGATGAAAAGTACCGGTACAAATAATCTCATTCATCTTGAAGAGGGGTATGATCTGCCATCGCACTCTGCTCGCAACTCTGTATTACAAGTGCTGTTCCTGCTCCTGAAGAAACCCAGTGGAGGGCAAGATCAAAAAAAAGGCGCGTGGAGATCTACCAGCAGTTGATCCCCAAAATTACGGCCACATTTCTGGAGAGAACACCACACCCGCCCCAGGATTATTGGGAAACATCCCGTCTGTGCACGTGACGCCTGCGATGGGCGCCATTGGGGAGCACACGCGGGCGACTCCGCCAGCCGCAGGACCGGGCCAGGGGGCGGTGGGCAGGCACAGCCCCAGCGGCCCCCAGGAATGTCAGCGTGGCAACTCCGGTGAGAGCAAGGCCGGCGAAGGAATGCGCCGTCGGGAACACGCAACCCAACCCGTGCCAGCTGCGCTGCGTCGTGTGCCGGTACAACAGCCCTCCCATGTCACCGGCGGGCAGTGAAACGTGGGTTTGACATTTTGGCATTTTGTTAAAACCGGTGCACTTTTCTGTGTGCTTTTTTTTTTTTTTCCTACTGTTTTCTCAGTCTGCTTTTAGAAGGAACTTTCAAGTGTATTTCTTAAATTATATTTTATGTTTATTACCAGTCAGAAGTGTAAAGTTATGACATTTTAAAATAAAGATTTGCATTTAAATTCAGACCGTTGCCAAGCGCGTTTCCTGCCTCCTTTCGGAGGCCCCGAGGCTGCAAACACCGGGGCCCCGGCCGTTAGCTTCCGTTACTCCGCGTGCCGCGCGGGCCGCCAGGGGTCGCCCAGAGGCCGCCGGGGAGGGCGGGGCTGCCGCCCTCCGAGTGAGGGGAGGGCTCCGGCGCTCGGCCGCGCGAGGCGGCGCTGGCTTCCCATTGGTCGAGGCGATCGGCTTCTTGCCTATTGGCTGCTCGCCTACCGGCGGGGGCGTGGCGCCGGGGCTGACTCTGGTTTCGGCCCTTGGGTGCCTCCCGGTGGCTGTGGAGCGGCGGAAGTGACGAGCGGCGGGCTCGCGCTGCCGGATGCCGTTGGGCGCGCGCGCTCGGCGGTGTTGCCGTCGGTACCGGCCCGCCCGGGGACGCGCCGGCAGGGCGGCGGGGGCGGCGCCGGGGGGCAGCGGGGGAGAGCGGCGCTGAGGTACCGCCGTGCGTTCGGCGGCTGGCGGGGGAGGCGGGGGCGTGCGCGGCCGGAGCGCGGCGCTCGCGGGGGCCGGCTTCTCTGTGAGACCGCTCCAGAGGGGCCGGCGGGGAGGGTGCCTTCGCCGCAAGGCTGAAGGCTGTGAAGGTGTCCCAGCGATGAAAGAGGTGGTTTTATCTAGAAATGCATTGAAACGAAATAATCAACTTAATTCTTCCGACTGACGCTTCCCTCCCGCCCCCGATTGTTTGCCGAAAAGTGCCGTATGAACAAGAGTTGGATTTTTTTTTTTTTCGTTGTGTGCAGTGAACCGGTTTTACAGGATGAGCACTGTGGCTGAAGAAGTTAAGCCAGACGATGGCAAACCGGAATCTGAAAAAAAAATATTTTATTGTGAAGTGAGTGCGTTTCTTGATGGCTTTTCAGACTGTATGCTAAAATGCAGGCCTAAGGCATCGGAAGACCATGCTCGTAGGGTGGCAGACCTAACCTGGATGTAGCGTGGCAAACTTGTGAGAGAAGCTGATAAGGTGGAGAGTAATGGTTTTGGCCCCTGGAACAGCTGCTTGTCTTAGGATTCAGCAAATTCAGTTTGTTCTTGAGCAGTCACAGGTGCAATGTAATGGTCCTTAGTTGTAGTCTTTCAGATCTTGTTAAGTATTTCTCATAGGTGACTGTAAAGGTTCACATATCTGTAAAGGCTGCAACTCTTGGTCAGAACGTTTTGAACTTCAGTCATGTATTGTTCTAGCAGTGAAATTTTCTGGTGCGTTAAACTGGTGGGACAGCCCGTCAGGTGAATAGACAGTGTTAGCATATATTAGTCATTGTTTTTTTTTTAGCTGACAATAGTAAGAAATAATTGTAGATCTGTATTGTCTTCTATTAATTAATATATATGTGTCTGTGGATGTTGATGAAATGCAGATGTCTTCCTCCTCTGTTTTTCCAATCCCTTTGATGTAACAATGAAGGGAGTTGCAGTTATTTTAGGGCATAATTTTGTTCCTTTCTAGTCACTGTATGATCATCCCATTTTTGGCTTTCCAGCCTGGAGAAGTTTAGAAAACTAAGAATCCAGAAAGTGGTGGTAGGAGGGAGGGGGAAGGCTTTTAAAAGATTTTTTACCACCTGGTATAAGTGTTTTAAGTGTCATTTGAACAAGTTTGCACGCTATTTCTGGTCGCTTTAGCAGAGTACTGCTCTCCTAAATGTTGTGCAGGTTGTACTGTTTAAGCCAAAGATGACCTTGAGAACTGTGCTGTAGAAATGGATGTATTTCCAGTTCTTATAACTTGCCAACTACAGAATATCCATAGCATAACTGAAGATGTGTTTTCAATTTTTCTTTTTAGGTTTGTAAAGTTCCGTGTATGAGCTCTATAAGTCTTCAGTCACACTATCGTGGTGCAAAGCATAGAAAGGTAACCTTTTTCCATATTAAATGTATATGCAAATTTAATCATAAATTTGGGATTCTTGTAAAGTTCAGTAATTGACTTCACAATGCTTCAAGTGCTTATCCAACTTACTGGTGGATCTGTAACAGTAATTTTCTTGAAAAGTCCCGTGAAAAAGATGAGGTGGCAATCTCACAAGTCTGTTTTGTACAGCATATAGTTTGAAACATCAACTGCACCGAAAGGTAAATCTGTGTTAATTGTGAAATTAACACTTGAATTACACGGGGATCACAGATGGTGAAAGAATGCAAACTTCTGGGTTTTGATACAGTTGGTAAAAGTACTGCTCTGTTTTCCAAGTCTACATAACTCACCTGTACTTTGAATAAAACTAGCTTACTTGTTGGTTTGAGACCAATATAAATTCAGATTTCCTGCAGGGGTTACAGGCTTAACTACCAAGTCCTATGGTTCTGTTTGAAGCATCTCAATAGCGACTTTCTGGTTTACTGCCTTTGCTTGTTTTATACTTATTAGACTAATGTTCTTGCTTATGTGAGGCATTCCTTTGGTTTTGTGATTGTTTTTTATTCCCTAGCTAACTTCCATAGCAATTGCTGCTGTTTCTCCCTTTCAAAGTGGAAAAACTAGTGATTATTGTCTTGGAAAAATCTACACGTAGTTTTCATTCTGTTTTGCTCTTGGAAATCAGCGTATGCTAGGCTAAATCTGTCAGACTTGATTGAATTAATGAAGAAATGCAAACTGAGAGGGAACAAGAGTCAGGCTGGTTGAAAACTGGATGCTTGTTAGATGTTAAATGTTAGTGGTAGTGTGTGGAGTTCTTGTAAGTCACATGACTGCATTTCTGTAGTAGTAACTCCAAGATTGTCGTCATTATTTTCAGTTACTTCTAACTCCTCACTTTAAATATGAAGTGTATTGTGTTTTGGCAGAAGATCAGAATTCATTGAGTTATCTCAAGAAGGTTTTGTGTCACTGAGTTTGAAGTAACTGTAAAAGTCGTGAGCTTATGTTCCATTTTGATACAGGCTAGGTGTTGATGGTGAATAGTTCTTGGGTTGTTCTTTATTAGAGGAATTCTTGTTCAGAATAGTACCAAAGGATGTCCTGACAACATAACAAAATGAAGAGGACATGGTAGTTCTTTACCTAAATTGCAATGTTGGCCAACCCACCAGCCATTTTTTTTAATGACTTGAGTCAGACGACTTTTTTTTTTTCGTTCAGCTACCCATTTGTTTTTAAAATGGTATTGGTAAAGATACTTTGTGCTTGTTCTCCACCAGAGGAAGTTTCAAAACCACAAGAAATAACCCTTCATCATCAAGAGAAAGACAGTCACTGGGAAAATTCCATGTAAACACTAGGTACACGTGTGAAATGGTTCTCATTTCACATGTGTGCATTTCCCATAGCTATTCAAAGTAAAATGCATTATTTTGAGTAGTGCACTAGTAAAGCTTGACTATCTGGCAGACTTGTAGGAGTACTTCGGTTGACTTTGTGTATATGGTTATTGTATCACCTGGGTAGTTTGTTTATTCTGGATTTTAGATAGGTACCTAAGATACTTATCTAGGTTACTTCTGCATATCTTTGTTTCATCTCTGTAAGTTGATTGGTTTGGTGCCTTTGACTCCTAACAATGGCATCAGAATGCATAATTTCTTTGAAAGAGGCCACTTCCCAAACATCTAAGCATACTTCTTAGGTAAATCATATCAAATGCATAGCTTCCATAAAACTAGGGAGACTTATTAGTGACCTACGTATAAGAAAAGAATTAAGATTACTTTTTTTTTCCCCTGAGGAAATCTAGTTCATATGTGCTATACTTCTCAGGCTCCATAAATACTGCTTTTGATGAATATGGGATTTTTTTAGGATGTTTTTCCTCTATTAACAGTCAGTCTGGGTATTTGAGCTGACAGCGACTAAATAATTTGCTGCTAGAGTAGGAAATGTAAATATCTGTCTCTTCATGGAAGCTTAGGCAGACTACCCAGATTTGTTATAAATTGGACTGAAGTTTTACCTAGAATATGTTGTTACTTCCTAAATTAAAAGAGAATAAGCCTGTACCTAAAGCATTGTGGAATTCCTGTGTTGGAGGCTGACAATCTGGTGCATAAAGGTAAAGATCTTTGAGTCTGTGTTCTTACAAGAAAGTGAGTCCCGAGTTGTTCATTTGTATTTTCATCTGTATATTTGCAAGCTTAATGCTCTAACCCACTGGATTGATGTTTGATTGATTTCAAGGGATAGAAATAGACTAGATGTCATATTGCATCATGAAATAAAGTAATTTAAAAATATTTAAAGCAAAGGATTAGTCAGTGCAATGACTTTCTTCGTAATTTGTTGATGGATTAGGTTCTGCTTATTTGAAGCCTTTTCCATTTGCACTTTCAAATTTATGGCAATATTTTTTTTCCAAATGGCTCAGAGTAGCTGCTGTAGTCAAATAATAGATGATCAGCTAACTAACTAGATAAAATTACTGCTGCTTGCATTCTTTGATACATGAAGCTTAAACATGTTTTCGAGTCTTTGAATGCTTAATTTACAAAATACTAGGTAATATTTTAATTCTATATGGTGTACCTTTCTAGAATTCATTTAGTTTCTGTTCCTGAGAGTGGATTCTTTGTTATGACGACTTTGTATTTCTCAGTGATTTCAGTGCTCATGACAGATGCTTTCTGTGTCCTTGAACTGGAGCTTGAGTAATAAGCAGAATACAAATCTCCATTTTTTTCTAGTGCTGATAGCTCCTGAGGCCAAACCTCTGTAAAAAGTAGTGATGGACAAAAGATTGTGGGGTTGGGGTGACTACAGTGCAAGGTTCATTAAGTGCCTTATGGCATCTGCATAGTTGCATGGCGAAGGGTTTTGTGGTTTTGTTGCTGACTAGCTATTGATGGAGCAGAGGGTATGTGGAAAATGACTTGGACAAAATGGAATTTGTACACGTGCATTTAGTTCTTAGCTTTTTGGAAGTTGGAATTGCCTCGTATTACATACTTTGGAAAAAAAAGTTGAATGTTACTTTGAGCCATTATGGTAAAATGGTTGGGAAACAATGTTTATATCAGTTTACTCATGCTTTTCATTGAACCAAGTCTATAAGAGTAATGGGGGATGTTATGCATGGAAGGTGGTTTGGTTTGGTGGTTTTTTGGTTTTTTTTTTTTTTTGGACAGCCAAGGAAAAAGCTAGTCCCTTTGGAGGGAGCAGTTGACAGATAAAATATATCTGCTGTGCGTGTACCTGGAATACTGTGGTATGTGATCAGTTTTATTCTGGTTTTACAAATATACATTAGCTTTATTGCTCAGTTTACTAGAGAGGAAATCCTAAAGTGGAATGTCTTTTCCACGTGTTCTGAACAGCCCTTTGCAGGTATGAAATCAGCAGAAGAGTGTTGTCTCTTCTGGGAACTGTATCTAGAGCACAGATGAAGTTGGCTCTGGTTATGTCAACTATTCAGGGTTCCTTGCCCTCCCTTCATATCTGGCGATAGACAGGGTAGAAACGCCTACTGTGTTCCAAACGGAGAGGAATCTGCATTCGAGACTCTGCAGCCTCATTAAAAACAAGGAATGTTTAGATCTGTGAAGAGTTGTTATTTTTTTGTCTTCACCATTTCAGTGTTCGCATTTCTGCTATACCTCATGCCCCTGGCTGGTGTGCATCAGAACCTATGGTTGAAAATACCTGATGTACAGGCAACTTTTCTGTCCTTTTGTATGACATTAAAATCAGCCGTGCTGGAAAAACATTTTAATTGGACTTTTTTTATGTTGATACTTGGAATGTTAACATGGCTAGGTTTCAGTTCCAGGAAAACTGTTTTGCTGTTGTGTTGTTTATATTTGCTCTCAGTAGTATGCTGCTCAGCAGTTTATCTTCATGATCCCAAGAGACTTAAACTGTAGAGCTTTTCTTTTGGGGAAAAAAAACCACCTTGATTTGCTTAGTATGAGCTTGGAGAATTAAAATAAATAGAATTTCTATGTATGAGCTGCTAACATCTAGCTGGTATGATTTTAAGAACATATGTTTAGGATCAACCGAATTATGTTTACATAATAAACTATGCATGTGAAGCTGTTTGATAACCTGTGAACCTGAATTGTGTGGAAAACTAATTTATGCTAGTGCTTACAGATTACAGTGTGTGTGTGAGGTTTCAATCCTAAAAACCAGAAATTTTTGAGTTTTGGCTTCTCAAAGTTAGACACTTTGTTAAAAGTTACTTAAATTTTTCATAGTCTTAGCTCAAAAACAGCTGTTGCAACTTGCTTGCAACACATGACACAGGACAGAGAATAAGTTTCTTACCTAATGTGTGAGAATCTTAATTCCTGATGTAGTTTTCTTTTGTTTTCTTAAAGAAGCCTCAGGGAGGGTTCACAAGTAAAATGGGCCCATCTTCAGTTCCAGAATTCCATTTCTAATATTAACAGAAGCAGTAATCCTAGTGCAATCAAAGTCAAAGTTGATTATTCCAAAAATGGTCAGGAAGAAATTCTCTTTGAGCAACAGCTCATAGTTACTAATGTTTTCTACACTTGTCTGAAAAGTGAGGTATTAGTAGCTGTTTGTTGTAAAACTCTGTAGAATGGCAAGTAACGAAAACTTGCGGCAGCATAAGGGAGACTGTGTCTGTATTCTATGCTTATAAAATCCTGCTGAGTTTATACAGCACCACCCACTATCTGTGGCAATACTGGGACTTGGGTAACTTCCTTTTTTTAATAACTGCTGTGAAAGAACAGCTATTTGGCTTCTTAAACAATTAACTATTGTGTCAGTCTTATTTCCTACTGAATTGTCACACTGACGTGCAGCATCTTTTCCATGCCACTGAATACTGAAAATACAGCATTCAGATTGATGGACAGCTCTGGACAGACAGCTGCTTTACTGGTGGAATGACCACACTTATTGTTTCATTACTGTAAATGGCAAGTTTGTGTTTATTCGCCAAAAAGTTCTCAAAATTAGTCAGGATCATTTTAGCCATGTTCTGAATTGGAAATTTAAGTTCCTCTTTTCCATAGATTCTGCCAAAAAAGCGATCTGTTCTGGATTCGGCTGATGAAAACCACTTTTCCTCTTCTTCATTATATGAATGAACTTTCACACCCACTCAAAATGGTGGGGATGCTGCTTTTTCGTAGGTTTTTTCCTTTTGGGGTGAGTTTTTTTTCTTTTTTGTTGGTACTACAGCTTTTGAGAACTTAAGAGTTGCGATCATGCAGACCCTCAAGGTTTTGTCTGGCATTCTTGAGATGTGTTTCAAGCCATAATCATCAGGAATAACAGGGTTTTCTTGAAATTAACCTTGTATTAACTGTAAGTATGCTTTTGAAGAAAGTCATAAAGGCTGTATTTTTTTCCTATCTGATAATGGAAACTTTGGTCTGTAGTATAATTCATCTACAAAGGTTTTGGAGGAAGCATAGGGTTTTTCCTTCAAATGGTGCAGCACATTAATTTCTTTTTCTTATTTTATTTTGGGATGACCTGCATTTTCATAATTAAAGAAAGAGAAGGCCCTGAGACCCAAGACACTGTATTGTAAGTATTAACACTTTTTTTCTTTCCAGCCTCCTAGGTTAGATATTGCTTGGGGATTTTAATGTTTGTTGTTTTTCTAGTAGTTCAGATATTTACATTTGTGAGATTTGTGTCTATTACTGTTTCTCTTTATATGCTGAACATTCTTCTGAGATTTCGATCTAGCGAACTGCTGAGCAAAGAAATAATTTGGAGCATGAAACCTTAATTATGCCTTTCCACATAAATATTTGTATACCTGTTTAGTAGAGGGATGGATAGTCAGTATTTTAGTTTCTTACCTTCCCAGGCTAAGCTGTCTCCCACTTGTCTGTCAGCTTTATGCACTCACTTCTAAGCTTCAGGCAGTATGCTAAGAAGCTAAATCAGCAGGCTGGCACAGAACTGTTGCAGATGCAGCTCTACCAGTGCTGGAGTCTGCTTAGCTGCATCACAGGAATGTTCTGCCTTTCCTTATTGTAGTGGACTTGAAGTAGCAAAGGCCTTTCAAGGTAGAATCAGTTGCTGGGATATCTTTTCCCCCAGAAACTAAGAACGTGAATCCAGACTGTCATATGTCAATGATAGTAAGAGCTGTGGTGAAAGGTTGAAAACGTGGCATATAAATAGCTCACAGTGAAAATGGAAATCTTGTTGTAAAGGCACTGATGATGATGTATCAGATTTTTAAAATACAGGAAGCAGAGAACATTGAGAGGTATGGGAATACTGATTAAAAAAAAACAATGAGAAGATTAAAACCCAGAATGGTTATACAGTCAGTCATCGCAAGGAATAAGCCTTTCACTTCTGCTTTATCTTCTTAGCCCATTCTCCTAAGAAACAAGGCTTACATTCTGGCTTTGTCATCTGTTTCCCAGTATCTTTTGAACCTCCCAGACTTTTTGAACCAAGTTGATCAAGGGTTCATGAAAATGCACATCTGCACAGAGAAGAGCGATGGTGTCAGTCCTCTACTGAGGGGAGTGCTTGCTGCAGGCTGAGCTCACCACTTACTGGACCCTGAAGAATCAACACAAGAGAAAGATTTAGAAAAGCACTGGTCAGAGTCCATTTTCTAAGAGACTGGGCTTCATTAATGGTTCTCATTGATCGGTGTTGACAGGAGACTGTCGGTGCAAGATGTATCATTCAAGTGTGTGAATAATTGTGAGATGTTTTGCCTCAGCAAACGTGGGGACTTCATACAGATCGCTCCTCAGAAATACTGCTAGTGAAGCTCATTGACAGAATTTGTGCAAAAGTTCTGAAAACATAGAGGTCTCCTCAAAATCCAATGGATTTGAGCAGTCCAGAATTGTATTTATACCTCAGCAACAACAACAGATTTATTTGGCTATGGGCTAGTGTTTTTAGTGGAAGACACTTTCTAGAAATTTCTTTGTATTTCTTGTCAGAAACAGTCATTAAAAATAATACTAACTGAAGAGGTTTTTGCTTCATGACTATAAAATTCTGTGTTGGAGGAGTAATGTAAAGAATGCAAGGGACGGAAAGCGAGACTTGAATGAGAGGACAGAAGGTGTGGCGGCAAGACTGTAAAGAGAGTGGTGGAATACAGGAGCCCGTTGCAAAGACCTGTGCCTTTAGAAAACAATAGTGCTTAATGTGCTACAAGCTCAGTATTCCATGGAGAATTCGGGTTAAGAACTGCTCGTTATAAACACTGTCATTGTCATAGGTTAGAATCTTTCAACTGTGATGTATCTTACAGAATGAGAAAAGATAGGTTAAAATGTGATTATTAAAGTGAAGAATCTAGATGTGAAACTTTGCCAAACGAGTTAGAGCTAGCTTCTGAGGGAGTCCCAGCATCACAGGGTACTGCATATCAGAAGCATTGCAAGATATGCTTTAATCCAGAAAGTTTTGTGCCTCAGTAATTGTTTTGAAGAACCCAGCATCTTTTACTTCTAATATGAAATTATTATTCAAACTGTTGAAGTCTCCTTTATTCTACTTTATCCATATTAAATTCTGCTTCATTGAGGATCCAGACATTGGAGGCCAATTTTCCAGCCACTGTTAGGGTTTATTTGTCCAAAAGAGGCTGAAACTTTGTAACAGGTAGAAAAGTTTTCCATCTGAGTAACTTTTCAAAGATGGCAATTCATATTTCATTTTGGGAACTGTAATGCAGAATTATATATCCAGTATGTATGCAGAACTTCTCTAAACTCTCCCGTGGATGTATTACCAATTATGCAAATAATTCTCCCTCAAGAGTCAGCAGATTCAGGATATTCATTATACTCGGTCACTGAGATAGAATAATAAATTCTGA
The DNA here is from genome assembly GCF_023634085.1 of Falco cherrug. Lineage (NCBI taxonomy): Eukaryota > Metazoa > Chordata > Aves > Falconiformes > Falconidae > Falco > Falco cherrug. Next base: position 72,193,540 of record NC_073699.1, read on the forward strand.
ATTTGCTTGGCCTTTGTTTTTTCATTTTAAATAGCTGATGACTTTTTTTTTCTACAGTTCGCAGACATATGTACTAAGCATGAACAGAATTACACTGCGTTTTTGGAGTTAAGCAGTGAAGTCTTGTGAATGAGCATGGAAAGTATGGATATTCTTAAATTAGGTACACTATGTAAAGTATGAATCTAGGATTATTTCAGGATATAAATTAATGAGATGCTGCTGAATCTGCAGTCTTGTTCTCATGTTCACGTTGTCAGATGCTGCAGTGAGAATGAAATGTGGCAGCATGTTCACAGAGCTGGAGTTCAAAGAGCCAGGAACAAAAATGTATGGATGTTGTCAAATTGAAGGATGAGTTTTCTTGGAAGTCACTTGTACACTTCAGCTGTTGTCCCACTGTCTAAAAAAGAACAGGACTCAGAGGATGAGGTTTGACATATTCATAATGTTTTACCCCAGCATCTGCAGTTTCTTCCTTGATGCAGAATTAAAGCAAGTTCCTTTGTCACTGGGGAGACCACCACCAATGCTGCTATCATTTTTAAACCAAAATTTGAAAAGGCAAATTATTTGGATTCTGAGTGTTTTCAAATGGGACGTGCCATGTACGGTATCCTCTTTGAACTCATCAGAAGTAACTGTTCATAATCCAGAAGCGATGAGCAAGAGTAACCTGTTTAACTGTACAATCTTGTTGGCTCTGAAGTGAGTTAAGTCAGAAAATGCATCTGTTTCCAGATGATTGTGTTTGGAATAGTACTGTTTTCTGTAAGACAGACATCTGGATACCATGCAAGTTTCCATGCAGCACAACTAACAAGTTATTTTTGTGGTAATGGCAGAACTGGATAGCTGGAGTGGCTTTTTGCCTGCTCTCCAGCAGTTCAGAGGAGAGAACTTAATGGAAGATGTGGGAAGAGAAGATGCTGAAGTTCTAAGACTTTACTAAGGGAGTTAAATCAAAGCTCAGTTATGTATATACATTTCAGTCATGTGATTTCTTTGTACAATGGTATAATTGGACAGATGGAAGACTTCTTTCAGCTGTAGTTTAGACAGATGCACGTATGTGTTCAGGGATAAGGAGGGGAGGAGATCGAACATTGCTGCTTTTCTTTTTTTCCTGGGACCTTTTGGCCAAAGCAGACAGAAGTTTGGAAAGCTTTGCTTTGAACAAGAGTAATTAAATGATGGGGGAATGCCAACATAAATGTTAAGCAAATGTTTCCTGGGCAATAGCAAAATCCAGTGGTTTACTACTAAAATGAGGCAGTTTAGGCAGGAGGCATAGTATAGAGTGTGGGCCCTGTTAAAGCTATTTCTGGGCTGCCTAGCTTTATGGGTGAAATTAATTTGACACACAAAGAGTTGGATTAATGGAATTTTTTTGCACAGCCTGTGGAATTTATCTTGCATTACAGGAAGATGCAGAGTTAGCTTGCAGGACTTCTTTTGCAATGATACAAATTAAAAGTGTAATAAGGGGTGTTATGGGTATGTAGATGCGGGTCGCCTCATCCAGCAACTACATTCTTCGTTCTGTGAGGCACGGTGTCAAGGGGAGGAATCGGATCTGAAGATAAGCTGCATTTATTTAACAGCACTGACTACAAGTTCTTCCTTCAGTGAAAGCACAAACGCTATGTGTTCTGCCTTGGGCTCGCCAATGACCACCTTATCAGTATCCTGATGAGCATTTCTGCTTTGTGATAGAAGCTAAGTTTATTTAACATGTCTCTCTGTGCTCAGTGTCTGCCAAGCATTGATTAGTATGCATAAGGTTTTGGGGTGTAAAACTACTGTGTTTTCAAAGAAAAGAAACCTGGAAGTTCTCTTCTGAGTCACAGACTGGAAAATAAAATGCTTCAGAAACCATAATCATAGAAGTGCGAAGACTGAACGCTACTCCAGCTCCCTTACTACCTCTCTTCGGAGTTCCCAAGAATATAGAGTCTTTGTGCGCTTCCTCTTGTATTCAAAAGTGAATCGGCAATGCTGAGCCTGGTACCTCTTTGTTGCTGCTGAGTAACTGAATTGACAGTGTTGGAAACTGTCCTTAAATTTTGAAACAGCTGTTTTATTTCTGGCAATTGTTATGCATGTGTGTGCATTACGTATACGTGTATTGATGTAAAAGATGGAGAACAAAGAAATATGTTCAGAACTGTGGCATTGAATAATGGGGAAATATTCAGAAATTTGGAGAAGGGTTTTTTTTAGTTATTTTATATAACTATACCTGGAAAACAAATATTGCTTATTAAATTATTAGTTGGAAGGGATTTCCTGAGACTGATTAGGTGATTTCCTAACTTCCTGACTGAAGCATGACTGCTGCCAGTGCTGGATCATCACTTGGTTACTGAAGCCATGAACATCTAGGGCAGAGTGTCTGCTACCTGTGTTTAATCACAGCGGTGGTTGCTCCTCTGTTTTAAAGAGGAGTTTTATCTGGACATCTAATCTGTGCTTCCTAAGCAACTATTTCTGGCTGCTGCTTGTTATGCTATTGTCAGTCTCCAAAGGTTTTGACTCATTTTTGTAGCTGCTGTACAGGTATCCATGCTATTAGGTCTTCTCTTAGCCTCCAAGTTACCAAACTAAACAAGTCCAGCTCCCAAACTTGTTCTCATAGATTGTTTGCCCTGGGTTGTTTGTCTTAGTAGCCCTTCTGCTGGACTGTCTCTGGTTTCTCCACATCCCACTTGAACTGGAGAAGGATGGAACTAGATAGCCTTACAAGTCCCAAACGGTGGAGGACAAGATACTTGGAAGTATGCCGCCTGTGCGGTATCTCAGGATAGAGTTTGCCTAGTTTATGGGAGACATGCTTTTGGCTGGTATTCAGCTTAGCATTCATCATAACTCTGAGGTTCTTTTTGACAGTGCAGCTGCTCAGTCAGACGAATCCCAGCCTGTACTCATGAATGGGATTTTCAGCTGCAGAACTCTACACGTACCATGTTTCTTAAGGTTTCTTTGATCTTAAATGTTCCCAAGGGTCTGGTCAACTGAAGCTGCGACATCGGTTGTATTCCCTAAATTATCTTGTCTGTGTATTTGCCAAGGGTATTCTATGCATCCTCATTTCTGTTATTGATGATGATGTTAATCATTGTGGGCCCTGGAATCAGTCTTTGGGGTACTGTACTGCTTACTGAATGCCAAGAGGCTGGGCTGTTGATCATTGCCCTTTGAGCCTGGCACTCCAACTGATATTCAGCTCATTGGTCAGTCTGATGTGCTTTAAGGGAAAATACTGTTGCATTTTGGTTTTGAGATGCTTAAGAAATATAACTTACATTATTAATATAATTCCAAAGCCATGTGGCTAGTAAATGTGAATTAAATGTTAGCCTGGAAACCTACTGTTGCTGAATATGAGAGTGTCTTCAAGATCATAATTGCTTTGTTGAACTCTTGCAGGCAGCAATGATAGTATTTGCTAAATGCCTTTTTAAAAAAACAAAAAATCTCCAACCCCCAAACTGCTACCTTTGGTAATAGTAGCAGCTACAACTTGACTTTTTAACTTGATCGTATTTGTAAATCTCAACCATGTTAAGACAGACTGCACTGTGAACTGCTTCTGGTGCAGTTCCCTGCAAATGTGGTTAGTTCATAGAAGTAAACAGAAAATAAAGCACTAAAAATCTTATTTCACAGGTACCTATTCATGTCACTTAGTATTTGGTCATGTTGTCAGTCTCCAGATACTGGAATATGACCTGGGCTTCCGGCACTACCTGAACAACTCTGGAATGAAGTAATTTTCGTAATTGCAGAGTACCTGGAGATCTTATTTTGTTCATGCTACCAGAGACTTTGAGGCTTTTTACTGATAAAAGATGGATAATTGATTATGAGAAGTCAGTGGAGAGATGTTTTTTCATACCCCTCACTTATGATAATGGTGCAGAGTTGTTTGCAAAATGTTTACAATGTTGATTTGATTTACAGCTTTCATACATGTCTTTTAACTGCCTGGCTTATGCAGAAAGAGGAGAAAACCATTGATGTGTAAAAAATGTATTTGCCATGACTGTGGAAAACTTTTTGCCTTCAAAAATAGGAATTATGTGGGCAAATACATAGTTTAACTTAAGCTTTCACTTTTTCCATTTAATGAGTACTGTGTGTCATCTTGTTTTAATCTTGAATTCTGAAACTTAAGAAACCTCTGAGAACATCATTAAAGCATGCTTGTGATGTGTCTGTGGATTTGGGGGAAGAGGGGGGCAAGGGAAGGAAGTTTCAAAGGAAGGAAGTGGAAGTACCTTTAAAAAACATGTCTCAAAATTCACTCCAAAGCTCTGAGTGATAAGAATATATACAGAATCCTATGTAAAAGAAGATGCGGTTTAATGACTTTATGATTTGTATTTGGGACTGTGTTAAGGCTCTCTGTGTTTAGACCAGAAGTTTTCTGTTAGGTACCTGTAGCAGAGATTGACTGTCATGAACAATACTGAATAGTTAAAATAGTTACTTTAATTAACTAAGTAGTATGAAAAGCACTTAAAATAAAAACTGAATAGTTTATGCTTCTGTGACATACATGTATTTGGCGTATTGTGTTGGTGGGGAAAGGGAGTGGAAATGAAGAGTTTCTCTTAAAGCAGTAAAGTTACAAAAGGGAGGTGTACCGCAATGGAATAGTGCTATTACCGAGCCTATATTAAACTGTAAAATGAAGATAATTGTTCAGTTCTCTGACTTGTTTGGATGATCTACTAGGCACTTAATAAAAGTAAGTGAGAAGAACTGGTCTGACTGTCAAACTATTATCCTAGGTCCTTCAGCTGCAGTCCGAGCTCCGATGAAGTACGAAACACAGAGACCAGGTAGCTGAATATAAATGAGCTAATGCCCTTTGTTGGTGCAATTATGAAAACAGTGGTTTTATTTTAGTGATTACCAAAGCAGGTAGTTGATTATGGTTTAGGAAGAAGTAATGCAAGTTACCAAACATTTGAACCGTTGCTTTTCTTCTGTGCTCTAGTTAATTTATGTAAGAAAAGATCGTAGGAGAATATGAAGTTACAAGTATTTTCACAGAAAGACTTTCAGTCTTGAGACATAGTTTCTGTCATCCTCATTATCGGATAACATCTGATATCAATTATTTTAGCTAATGTCTTTTATAGCTGGTGAAGTTTCAACAGAAAATTTTGCAGGACGTGTGTGTGTATACATATGCAGTGAAAGTTTGACAAAACAAACACGTGTAAGCCAAGGACAGTATGCGTTGTTCTTCTCAAGATGGTACTAAAACAAGAGTATTTAGTTAGCAATATTAGGAAGCAAGAAGAAAATGGCCATTACTTTGTAGAGAACTTTTAACTTTTTTCTGTGTGGATCTTTCAATATTAAGTCCAAAAGATGACATGCATTTCACTGTCAGCTCGGGAACAGCCATCTCACACTGAGAGCTATTGCACAGACACACAAATGCATGAAAACTGCATAATACACTTAAATGTTGGTAAAAAATCTGTTCATGGAGATTAATTACATTGCACCAACTTGTATGGGTCAACCCTCTCACACTGTGCTACTGCTGCATGTCACTTCAGACAAAAAATAACAGAGATTTTTTGGCAAGACTGTGAAGTTTTGGTGGGAATGGGACACACTGTTCCCATGGCCGGAGGTGTCCCATGAGGTGTTTTTTACCGCAATTAAATTGCAAGAGGTTTTCTATATAAATTAATGCTGAAACTTCGTGATTTTTTTTTTTGTGTGTGTGTGTGCAGCCGTGGGGTTTGACTTTATGGTAGAGCAAGTATATTCCTAATGGAATGAATATTTAAAAACAAGCATGGAATTCCCTATCCTGAAATTTTGTTTGGGTGATTGTTATTTTTTTTTAACCATAACCTGGCATCCGAGGGGGGAAGAATATAGTAACAGTTCAGTGCTTGTGGTATTTCTACTTGTTTGCCCCAGTGTGAAGAAACGAGCAGCATTTATGACACTGAAGAAATTCATCAGTCTGTTAAAATACAGCTGTATGTAATTAGGAAGATCTGTTTCTGCACATTTTTTTTCTCACATTAAAAATATGCGTTTTAACACTTTAATGTGCTTTTTTTATAATGGCCAGCACTTGAATATACTTAATGCCTCTGAGATTCTTTTGCACATACGTTTAGCGAAACTCTGCAGGTGCTCCAAGTTGACCAGTAATACTTCAAAAGTGGTTTAGGCAGTGCAAAACCCAAGCTATTAAAACTTAATAAAACCTGCTCAGTGAGGAGCAGGATACAGCCATGATGGAAATACTGCTAGTTCAGGGTCAGGAATATACTAACTGATTGTGCAGCTTCTGGTCCGCCCAGACAACAAGAAGCATTTGCTGTATAAGTGAAGATGATGTTTTCTTTATTAGACTGAAGGCAGTGTGATTCCTGAACTTGAGGCTCCACACAAGCAGTCTCAGTATGCTATATAAGTATCAGGGGTTTAGGGGAAGGAAGAGATTGGTGACCTGGCTATTTTTTTTTTTCTTTTAATGAGAACTGATGGGGCCTGGAGCATGCTATGAATGTGAACTTGTTATCTTTCCTCAGTAAATTGGATCATGTTAGAAGGTCTGTTGCTTATTTGGTTCTCCTCTTGAAGACGCTAATTCCTTGTGTGTGAAATTGTTATAGAAAACAGAGTCTTGGAACCTTTTTGTGAGTGACTGAAATCTTGCACATTTTTCTTATGCATTTCAGAGCGCAAATTAATTTTGCCACCCTTAAGTCTCCACTAGAAACTCCTTTAAGATCATAGAAATTATATGCAGACTGTTTAATGTGTAATATCTCTTCATGTGTATATTTTTTACTTTAGTGAAGAGAGGACTCGCAAAGGACATAACCTGTCTGAAGGATTTTATGAATGATCCCAAAAGAGAAGAACCTCTAGTTGGTATGTTTTTTTATTTTCTGAATGGTATGTCTTTGAACTTGTGACCAGATGGCTTTTGTTTTAAAATGGAAGGTGAAATTTTAGGTACAGTTTCATTTTCTGTAAATGTATTGAATAATTTATAGGATATATCTTATTTCTAACACCTTTTAAAGATTAGTTTATTTAACTTACTTCTGTAAAGGCCACTTCTTTTATACACCTTAATTGTTAACACAGTTCATTCCTGAAGGAGCAATCTTAGTAAAGAAGCTTTTCACAGAATGGTTGAGGTTGGAAGGGATCTCTGGAGGTCATCTGGTCTTAAGTCTCTGCTTAAGCAGAGTCATCCAGGGCAGGTTGCCCAGGACCATGTCCAGATGGCTTTTGAGTATCTCCAAGGTGGGAGACACCACAACTTCTCAGGGGAACCTGTGCCAGTGCTCAGTCATCCTCTCAAAGGTGTTTCCTGATGTTCAGACAGCATCTCCTGTATTTCAGGTTGTGGTTATTGCCTCTTGTCCTGTCACTGGGCGCCACTGAAAAGAGCCTGGCTCCCTCTTCTTTACACCTTCCCTTTGGTTATTTATACATGCTGATGAGATCTCCTCTGAGCCTTCTCTAGGCTAAATAGTCCCAGCTCTCTCAGCCTTTCCACATAGGAGAGATGCCCTAGTACCTTCATAATCTTCATGGCCCTTCATATGTCCGTGTCTCTTGTGCTGGAAAGCCCAGAAGTCGACACAGCACTACAGGCATGGCCCTGCTGGTGCTGAGTGCAGAGGGTGGATCATCTCCTTCAGCCTGCTGGTAACACTCCTCCTTGTGCAGCCCACGATCCCATTAGCCATTTTGGCCACAAGGGCACATTTCTGGCTCATCTTCAGCTTGGTGTCCCCTCAGGTCCTTTCCTGCCAATCTGCTTTCCAGCTGGTCAGCCCCCAGCATGTACTGGTACCTGGGCGTGTTTCTCCCCAGGGACAGGAATTTGCACTTCCTCAGGCTGAACTGCCTGAAGTTCCTGTCAGCCCAGCCCACCAGCTTGTTGGGGTCCTTCTGGATGGCAGCACAAGCGGTTGGTGTGTCAGCCATCTTGCCCTGTTTGGTGTCATCAGCAAACTTGCTGAGAGTATGCTGTGCTCCATCATCTGATCATTAATGGAGATGTTGAACATGACTAGACCCAGTGTTGACGCGTGGGGTACACCACTACCTACTGGCCTCCAACTAGACTTCACACCGCTGCTGACTTGTCATTTGGGGATTCTTTTTGGTTTTCCATTTGGTGGGATGTGCAGGCATTTCGGTTCAGTGAGATACATTTCCTCACTATCTTTGGGAATGCTAAAAGTAGTGAGATGATTTTAAGGTTTTCGTCTTTCTAAACTGGAGTAGGCAGCCCTTAGGAGAGGATGAGCAAGGATGTTTGTTGGCAGCCTTAGTGTTCCGAGTATGTGCTGGTGACCTGGAGAAATCTGTTCCCTGATGAAGAGCTAAGTAGCATGTTTCCTATTATGGAGAGCAGAGAATTTCCCTTAGTGAATTATCTTGCTGTCACTCTACATACAGTATTAATATTAAAAAGCATAGCAGTTTATTATTATAAGCATTTTTAATAGAAAAAGGTGACTAGCAAAGTGTTACTTTTGTGTATACTCAGTTCATCTGGTTATAGTTTATTTTCAGAACTAAGATTTAGAAGTACAATACTCTAGTGGGTCTGAGATGGAGTTGGATTTCTTCATAGCAGCCTGTGTATTTTGGATTTGTGACTAAAACAGTGTTGGTAACACCCTGGTTTTTTGGCTGCTGCTAAGCACTGCACAGCCTCAAGACTCTTTTTTTCCCTCTGGGTCATCACCACTCACCTCTTGAGTAGGCTTGGGGTGGGCAAGAGACTTGGGGAGGATGCAGCCGGGACAGTTGACTCAGACTGGCCAAAAGGGCATTCTGTACTGCATAATGTCAATGCTCGGCTATCGCAGCTGGGGTAAAGAAATAAAAAAGGTGATGGTGGTGGGGAGGGGGTAAGCTTCCAAGGTAGCTGTTCAGAGACTGACTGGGTATAGGTCTGCTTGTGGGGAGGTGAGGGACTGGTTTTTGCATGTTTGGGGTTTTTTTTCCTCTCTTTCCATCATCTGTTAAACTGTTTATAAGCCCATGAGTTTTCCCATTTTTGCTCTTCCTGCTGAGGGGTGTGTATGTGAGCGAGCAAGCAGCTATGTGGTGTTTGGCTGCTAGCTGGGGTCAACCCATCATCACAAATAACACAGTATTGGAAATTATGATAATGGGGAACAGCTGCTGGTTTTCCCTATTTGTTTTAAGCTGCTTCTAAAGTTGTTACATTTAAGCTCTTCAGAGTAAAACTTCTCATGCAAGGTGTAAGTCTCAAACTTAAGAGATTTCTCAATACTTCTAAGGCGTAGTCTTTCAGTCATTTCTAAGAAAGAGGGAAGAAAAATCCCATTTTCCCTCCAATAATTCTTAAAAGTTTATAGAAGAGTTTTAGATTATGAAGGAATCGATTTTGTGAAGGGATTATTGTCTTTCTTACGTGTGCTTTGTGCTACTCAGACACTATCCAAAGTATGTTTGACCAAATAGTTCACATGCAGTTTATTTGCATGGCATTTCCTATTCTCATTCTCTTACTTATATGCACTTCCCTATGAATTCTCTTACATGACTTTGTATTGAATGTCTTAGTTTCTTGGAAATGTCCAAATGTCCGTTTCTTGGAAATGTTTTATTTTGGTGGGCTTGCAGATCTGCCAGAGACACCGTTTCTCCTTTCAGAATAAAGCATTGTAAAGAGATAAATTTAACTGATGTGGATAATAAGTCCAAAGAACTGCTGAAGTGATCCTGAAGATGCATTGAAATTCTGAAAATGGAATACTTTTATTTATTCATTCTGGCTTTTCATGAGCAACATTGAAGAGAACACATTTGTTTATAGTAGTCTGTACTAAACCACAGATACTTGTAATTCTTGCTTTTACAGGTTTAGAACATGTGGTTGAAATCAGATTTGAAGGAAGAAAAGAGCCACATTATGAGTGCAAGCTGTGTGGGTTTAATACAGAGATGGCACCTATGATAGAACATCTTAGTGGATATAAACACAGAAGAGCATACATTGTGAGTAATTTTGATGCGTTTTGATCACAATTTCTCTATGATATACCCCCCTCCCCTTTTTTTTTATTTCTATAAATACTTACATGAAGTTTGAAGTTTAAACCCCTATGTGGCAAATCGCTAATACTTGTATGGTTGACTCTGGGGGTCAGATCAACATGAACAGCTATGAAGCTGTGAGCTGTTGAGGAAGTGCAGTCCAGAGATGTGTGTCTGTATCTGCTCAAGTCTGTTCCTAAGTGTTTTGATTGCTTCCAGGATCAGGTTCCTAGAACACTGTGGTCTTTCTTACTCCTCAGCATGCCCATAGTGGTGTTGGATATGGTACAGAGCATAATACCTTTTGGTAGCAAGCTTTGCATAATATCCAGTTTTTGGTTTGAAGACCACTTAAGCAACTTTGACATTAAAATTTAATTAGTTGTGTTACAGAGAAAAAACGAGCTAACAGTGTTCAAAATTATGTTTTGCTGGTCTTTTGGAAGCTTGTCCAAAAGGTGAAATATGTCAGGTTTTTTAATATTGTGATGAATTTTAATATTGACCAATTCAAGCTGTGTTTGTCAACAGTCTAAAGAATTTCCAGATAAAATGAAGAGAAAGACAACAGATGTAAAAGAATGCAAAGTCTCATTTCTCAGACGGATAGCAGGAGAGCTAGAGAAGGCGGAAGGATTAAAAATGTATAAGGTAATTGGAAGTAAATCTGAAGTATCCAGTAATGTGTCTTTTATCTGTGCATTTATGTTTGACCTAGTAAATTTTAAAAGTACTGCTAACAAAGCTTGTTAAATTTCTGTGTGTTTCTAGGAAGTGTAGTATTAAATTGAACTAAGGCTTCACTTAAAGCTGCCCTAAAAAGTCTGGGGAGAAGAACAGTAGTATTGAAATTCATCTGGAAAACCAAAGTTGTTTATTTTCAAGATGTTAATTTTTTTTAGATAAGATGTCCAATCTGAATTCAGTCATTCAGAAATTTTACTGCTTTACTTCAATGATTCTTGATTTTTGCAACTTAAATTTTCTCAAATGTAAACAGATTTTCTCCCAAATTTCATTTATATTTACAAGATGATGTATCTATAAAATTATGGACTATGATGGGATAAATAAAAGTACTGGTTCCATTTCTAACTGTTGTTATGAAATTTTAATTGGAAAATCTAATGTGAATCTGTTTCTATTCCCAGATTGAAGGTTATGTAAGACTGAGTACCTCACGTAAGTTTATGAATTACTTGACTATAATAGATGTGATACAAAATTGCCATTTGGCCTGATTTGAATTAGTAGTTGAACTCAAATGGTTTGACTGATATAAAATGTTCAAGTTGTAATAGCACAAAATGTTTTCAGAGATTTTCCCAGTTTTTGTGGTTTTGAAATGAGGGAAGAAGGGAATTGCCAAACTTGCAGTGTTTCTTAGACATTTATTTGACTACTTGGTTCTTAAGTATTTAAGATAACTACAGTAATTTGCTAATCAAGGAAAGTGAAAAAGTATGGAAAAATGGTATTTGGTGGGTTTCTCTGAATAAATTGGTAAAGCCTTCACCTCATTTCAGTCATGAAAAGCTGTACATGCTGAATCACTGGTGACAGTGGAACTTACAGTTTTTTAGCAAGTCCATTGGAACAAGCAATGGAAAACAAACCCTCAAACAGAAAAACAGCATCTTCCCCTATACAATATGTTTATGTTCTTCATTACTGTAGATGTGCTGTTGATGCTTAACGGTGCCAACCTGAAGAAATACCTACTTGCTACCTTTTGATTCTAGTACTAGTGTAAGAGGGAAGGTAGGTTTGATTGAAAAGGGTGAAAGTTGCATAGATCAACAGTTTGTCAGTATGAATGGTGCTGTAGGTGCCCACCATAGCAGTGCTTTTTTTTTTGGATTGATCATTAGTGGCTTCTGTGGGCTGTGCCTTTTAATGTTGGTCTGCAAAACAAGGTGGCAGAGACCCTTTCTGAGCTCTGTTAGTCTGTCTTGTGAAGGAGAGGGAAAGTGACCCAGTAATTTAGCTCAGTTCAGAGTAAATTGACAGCAATGCTTACTGACTTCTGTAGAACTGGGAGACAGTCTCAGATATCAAGGGTAAGATGGAGAAATTGGAGAGGATCCAGCAGAGGATTATGAAGATTTTCAGGGGTCAAGCGCCTGTACCGAGAATGAGGGTTAGAGGGAGTAAGGCTTGTTTAGAATGGGAAAGAGGAGGGTAAGGGGTGATCTTATAACTGCCCTTCAAGCAATCTGTAGGCTGCTACAAAGATGACAAAGCCAAAATTTTGGTAATTGCAGCAGTGTAACAAGAGGTGGCAGCCACAGATGGCAACTTGAGAGGCTGAACTTAGGAGAGGGGGGGAACTTCTTTCCTAGAGGGTAGTACAACACTGGAACAGGTAACGAACACTTCATCCTTAGAGGTTTTCAAGAGGTTTTCTGGCTATACAAAACTAGAATCTTATGTTGATAGTAGTCCTGCTTCAAGTGGGAGGTTGAACTTGATGGTGGAACTGGACGTTACTGTGTGGCCACAGAATTCTGATTTCTTCAGAATTGCATTGATGTAATGCAACAGCTTGTATGACTGGAACGCCTTATTGGGTGGATATAGGCTCCTTATGAAAGACAACAGAAGATGACAGTAGAAGTTGTGCTGGATGCAGGAGTACCTTTTCTATATAGAGCCATGGCTGGTGGTTGTTGAGATCTTATGGGTCAGGACTAGGGGGAAGGCTAAAAAGAATGACATCATGGTAGATGTCTGCCCCTCTCAGACAGGCAGTCTGTAGCACGGCTGTCTTTATATAATGGGAAGAAATCTCCCACCTGCAGGTCCCAGTTATCTTGGGGGTACTGACTTTTGCTGGAAAAGCAGCATGGCAAGTTGCAAATAATCCAAAAGTGAGTCAAGGCTAGTTCTTCATGCAGGTGCCGGATGAGTCAACAAGAGGAGGTGTTTTACAAAGGAGAAGAAGAGTCAGGAATGTGATGGTCAACGGGAGCCTCAATTGGAGTCATCATGAGATGATACAGCTTAAAACCCTTTGGGGAATGAGGAAGTTACATATCAGACCAATGACTTTGGGCTTCAGGAGAACAGACCTCAGCTTCTTCAGAAAACTAGTAGTCAGGATCCCTTGAGAGGTTGCTTTGAAAGGAAAAGAAGCCCAAAAGAGTTAATCAGTCTTCAAGGAAAACCTCAAAGAGCAGAAACGATCCATTTTGCTGTCCAGAAATAATGGGCAGGCATAGCAAGTGGCTACTATGTTTGAGCGGGGAGCTCCTGGCTGATCTTAGGTGCTAAAAAGGTGCACAGAGAACAGAAGGAGAGGCAAGATGCCAAGAAGAGATGTATAACAACTGCAGATGCATAAGAACTGCAGATATATTTGGGGTGAAATTAAGAAGGCAAAGCTTGTCTGAAGGTGAAAGGACTATGAAGGGTAACAGGAAGGCTTCTGCAGGTATGACAGCAGCAAAAGAAGGTGTGGGCCCACTGCTGAGCAAGTAGCCTGGTGATGAAGGACCTGGAAGAGGCTGAGACACTTCTAGCTTTCTTTGCCTTAGTTTTTACTGAGACGGTCTGGTCTCAGATATTTGTGTGTAGTTATAAAGCTTAGGAGAGAATGGCATTACCCACTGGAGAGAAGGATTAGTTTAAGGAAGATCAAATTGAGCATGTGCAAGGCCATAAGACAAAAAGGGATGCTTCTGGTATTGAGGGAGCTGTCTTCTCCTTCAGAAGTCTTTGAAAGGTCATGGTGACCAGAGTAGTTCCTTGGATACCTGAAAAAAAACCCAAATGTGTTTATCTTTGAAAGTAATGGCTACAGCCTGTCCCAGACTTATAAAAAATTATGGAGCAAGTCCTTGTGGACATCATTTACTGGCATGTGAAGGTCAAGAAAGGTGACTGGGACTAGCCAGTGGATTTACCAAGGACAAATTGGGTTTGACCAGCCTGGTTGCATTTTGCAGTGACATAAGCTGGCTCTGTGGACAGGGGAAGAAGGACAGGTGTCATTTTAGCTTTAGCAAATCTTTCAGCCTCCTATGTTATACTTCTAGCCAAACTGAGGAGATGAGGTATGTCTAGATCAGGGGTCCTCAAACTGTTTAACCAGGGGGCCGGCGCGCGGATGCAGTGGCAGGCAGCCATCTGCGGCTGCTGGGTTTCCCCCCCCAACCCCCGGCGGGGGTCTGTAAATACCGGGGGCCGGATTGAGGACCCTGGGGGGCTGTAGTTTGAGGACCCCTGGTCTATAGGGTGGATGAAGGCTGGCTGAACTGTTAGGCTCAAAGAATAGTTGTCGGTGATTTTAAGTGTGTTGGTCAGCCACTAGTGGCATTCCTCAGTGGTTTCTGCTGGGGACAGCACTGTTTATCATGTTCATTCACGACTTGGAAAATGGGATAGAATACACCACTGTCAAATCTGACATTTCTGTCAAATTGAGGGAATGCCTGGTATGTGGTAGAGCAAGACTGCCATTTAGAGGGATCTCCACAAGCTGATGAAATGGGCTGTCAGAAACGTGAAGTGGAGCAAAGCTACATGTGAAATCTTACACCTGGGATGGAGCAGCACCCGGCTGGACACAGACTGGATGCTGTTGGGCTAGGGAGCCGATAATACGAGCCTGCAGGCTTTGATATACAACAGCATGAACATGCTGAATGTGCTTGATGTCATGAAGGCTAACACCGTACTGAACTACATTAGTGGACGTGTAGCCAGCAGATTAGGGAAATGCTTATTTCTTTCTGTTAAAGACTCATTAAGCTGCTTCTGGAATATTGTGTCCTGTGTCTATGAGAAATTTTGGTGAACTTTGTCAAAGTGAGCAGAACTTCAGTCACTAGCTTGAGTAGGGTGAAGTTTTCAGCCACTGAGTAGCACTCCTTGTCTCCACCTATCTTCTTTTCAAACAGGGAGGATTTTGGAGGCTTACTGGAAAGATGGCACAAATTGGGTAATTCAAGGAAAATTATTCTAATTACCAGTGTCCTCACCTTATATTAACTTGTTTGGTTTCTGGTACTTACCACCTCTGTGGTACTTTTACCTCCCAGGCTGCCCTAGATGACCTCCAGAGGTCCCTTCCAACGTAAACTTTTTTACGATTCTGTGATTCTGCCTGCAGAGGTCCCTCCTATCCTACATTTTCATGGTTCTTATCTTTCATGGTTGGATATCTTCTGTGAAATGGTAGCAGTCCTTTTCTTTCCTGACATTTGGAAAACTTTGGGACTTACAGTGCAGCATCTTGTTGCAACTCATCAGCATGTGTTCAGCACTGGGTGGTTAAAACAGTAACACAAGTCTTTCGGCCCCATATTGTAGGGGCAAAGATGTCATTTGTCCTGAGTATTATTACTTGTCCTGTTGCTTAGTGTGGAACACCTGTGCTGGTAAATGCTTAAGTCAAGAGATAGTAAGTTATGTACCATGCAGCAGCCGATTCTTTGAAGCATAGCTACTGTCTTCAGCTACCTTGTGGTACTTGAGCTTTCCCTCCCTGCTCATGCTTATGCATTATACTGGCAAGCGAGATGATGTTCTAATCCCCATAACTTCTTTTTGGAGACTGAACTATTACATGTGCAGCTTTTGAGGTTCACTGGTATGTTCACAGAAAAAAACCCAAACAAACCTTTTCACTTTTTGCACACAGGAGGCATGCCCACCTTAGCTCAATCCGTACTGACTTCTTGCTTGTGTGGGATTCACCTGCCTGAACATGGATGCTGTAGGGTACCCTGCGAATTGGTTAGGGCACAAGCCTCCCATAGACCTTTCATCAAGGATGCCTGGTGGTTGCTAAAATGGCATGTGCCTAGGTTTTGGCTGCTAAATCCTGCCCTTTAAAGAAGCTGCAGCCACTTCAGGGCCTGTAACTGTTCTGTTTGTGTGATGCTTCTGTTGCAGCAATACGGTGGAAACCCTATGAAGTTGCTAATAATTCTTTTTACTTTTCTAGCCTCATCAAAGAAGAAAGCAAGGTGAGAGTACTAACCCCACAGGGGAATCAGAAGAGGGGTTTTTTTTTGAGATCTCTTTACTTAATAAATAGATTTACTTTTCTGTAACAAACATCATAATGTATAGGGAAAATATTTTCTTTCCACTGTACTTTGTGTAAATTGTTCCTTTTTGTCTGTAAGGAAATAGTAGCTATGGCTGAGGAAATATTATACTGGTTACGCAGTTAGATAGCAGTCTGATATAAATGGAGAAATTGCAATTCAAATTTTAAGCTGTTACCATTTTAATTTAGGATGCCATTGGCTGAGTAAATTGTATAAAAGGCACCGCTGTTCATACAGGAGGATAAAACCCCCATTACTTTGGTCATCTTCTTTAGCTGATCTGTAAAGGAGATCATCAGTACTACTGATCTCTTTGAGAACCTTTAAGAAATAATGGTATTTTAAATATACCATAGAAAAAGGTATCCTGTATTGGTAAGTGATAGAGATTTGGAAATTGAAATTATTTTAGTCTAGTTGCTATGAGTAAACCTCACTTTTTAGTAATCTTTGGAATGTATTTTAATATTGTCATTTTCTTTCTAAGGTGGGAAGATGATTATAAGCATGAGGTATGTAGAGGTAGTAATTCTGCAAGTGTCTTATGCTGTAGCAGTTTCCTTATGCTTTCTTTTAATTTTGCTGAAAAAAACTTCTGCTCTTTTGGCTTCATTTGCTATTTTATTAATATTGCAGAAGCAAAATAATTGACCTAATGACCAGAGTTTTGTGTTCATCACAGCAGAGGGGAAATGGATACTGTACATCCACCTTAGCTCTCATAATTCCTGTTCAAAGACACTGAAGAGTCTCAGATCCAGTGTCTGCAGGCCAGGTCTCCCAACCTGTGCTGTAGTCTCCACTTCTCTGTTTTGCCCCTCTTCAGATCTGAGGTATTCTATACTGAAGGTTTGGTTTGAAACTTCAGATAAATCTAAAGATTTGTAATCTTGTTTGCTAACTCAGAGGTGAAACTCAAACTGATCTCTCAGTGTCTGTCCTGAATAGCACTGGGCACAAACACTGAGAACGGCCTCCTTTTTATCTTAGTGGCGGATGTTGTTTTGTAATCTGATGTATTCTGTGGTGATGTCTTGCTCTTTTAGGCCTCAGGCTGTTCAGGTGCTATGCTAGATGCAGCTGGGCACTTGACTTTTTTTTAAACGTGAGGTTGGACCTGAGTGAGGAGAGCCTGAGTGAGGATAGCTCTTGTAGGTATGTAGTGTAGACGTGAAATGTGTTCCTCCTGATACTGGAAGTAATGCAGTTGCTTTTGTAGTAGCTGCTACCTAATTGCTATTGAGGCTCTAATGTTACCTGTTTATGGCTGCGACCAAAAATTGCTATCTTTTCTTTGTGTTCACTTTTGTTGGATAAAAGATTAAAAGGTCTTGTTTTGTACAAGGTGATGCGACAAATACCATAATATTCAGTCTTTTAATTTTTCTTCCCCATTCTACAATCACACAGAATGATCCAGTTCGGAAACAGAAAGCTCTAGAGTTCTTGGTATGTATGTAAGATAATTGTGGTAAGAGGGATGCAATTGCACCGGTATGATGCAATGAATATTGTGAAGCAGCCTTTGATTACTGATCAAACTCATTTGACCACAACTTTAATTTCCAAGTTCTATTTTAATGGACTCTGCTCTTTGAAAAGCTAGTGCAGCTGTAGCAGAATGTTAGCTGAGAACAACTTGCTGGCTTAAATGTGAGCTCTCTACCTGTTCTCTGGATCGTTCTTCCCTTTGCAGAGGAACCACTCTGATGAGCAGTGTTAGGATGTTGCTCAGGTGCTGTTGTCTGACTGTATCTAATGGGCTTGTTGATAATGCTGAATGAGAGGAGCCAGTCCAGTCTTGCTGCCTGTGATGCTGTGGCTAGTCCTGCTGCCACAGAACCGGACAGCCAAGCAAAACCGGGTGACACTAGAGCACAACTGCTGGTGTGGAGTGGGGAAATCTTTATCAGTTCAGTTGCTGTTAGCAGTGGCATAGTAAGCCTCTCTTTGCCTTTTGGGTTTATGCTGTGAAAATACCTGACCGTTTATATTCACTATGTTACTGAAAGAAAGTCATGTTCTGCACCTAAGGTAATTACAAAATTTCATTTGAGTCCGAATTGTGCTTATACACTGAAATCACAAGTAGAATGTTTTGAGATGTGTGCTTCATTTCTTTTAAGCTGTGGTTACTTGTGACTTTAGGAAGAGGGAGAGAGAAAGCAAGTCTGGGGATAATCAGTAAACTACCAAAGTACTTGGTAGACAGTTAATTGATCTTTATATACAGGAATCACAGTTATTCCTTATGTCAGACTGCCCATGTTCTTTTAATTTACTGTAATCACTTTATATACTTCCTAATCAGTCTCTTTAGACATTAAAAAGACAGATAGCCAAAAATGATCTGTGCTTTATAGAATTATATCAGTATCTTTTGGTATCTCTTATTCCCAAAGTTACACATAGGAAAATTATAATGGAGACTCATCTTTTTGAATCAAAGGCATCCGATGGTGCTGAAGCTTACTTTTTATTCAATTTTCTACACAGACAACATAAATTTAAGACTTGTGCCCTTCTTCACCCTCAAGAAAATGTTCATGATTGACAGTAGGGGAGTGGCACCGGCGTTGAGGTTTATATTTACCCTTTATCAGGCCATAATTATGTTCACAATTTTATTTTTTCATACATATGTGTGTGATATATGTATGTTATATATGTCTTATGTATCAGCTAATAGTATAAGCTTGGTTATAGCTAAATCAAAGTATTAACTTTGATCTGTTCATTATATGACCCTTTGCCTTCCTATTGACCGATTCTCACAATGGTTTTCAACAGGAGACTTTTCACATCACCTCAGACTCAGAAGCAACACTTGTTGTTCATATTACGCAGGAACTCACAGAAGCTTTGAAGGCCTTTTGTGAAAAGAAAGCAGCAGTAAGTAACTTAATCTTGACCAGAGCTGTTTTACCATTGGGAGAAAAGTAGTGGTGGAACTCATTGTGTTAACACTCTGATGAAGTGTAACAGTTCAGGCATAGGTCAGAAACCCCCACTTAAATAAATATATATATATATTTATTCTTTTTTTTTTTTTTTACAATTTCTAAGTACCAAATACATTAATTACATGGCACATTTCTGTCAGTTTTCCATCATCTTCTATCTGTTTTGGTTTTCTTTTGCATACATTCTCCCCCTCGTTTGGGCACCATTTTGCTTCATGATGTCTGTCTGGTTGTCATCTTTCCTTTGCAGTTCATCCCTTGCTTCATAGCTTTTCCTCTAAGGTTAATCAGGCTTTATATGCTGCCCAAATGTGTCACTTCATCCTTTTGTGGGCATGTGGATAAGTCTGTCTTTCCTGGTGACTTGTAGCTCTGCTCCTAGTTGAGAGCTTTAATCTGTTAAAACTAAGGTAGGCAAGATGTTCCTGTCTTTCTGTTGGTCCTTACACACCTCCATAGCTTCTTTGCATAAAAATTGTATACCTGTAGAAAAAAGGGTCTGAAGAAGGACCAGAATCTGCACAAAAATGACTCATCACCTCTGGCAGCTAGTGGTTCACAAAATTCAGCGTGTGTTCTTCAGTCTGATTTTTCAGACTTGATATTTCATACTTTTTTTTTTTTTTTAGGCATTAGTAATATATTCCATGTCAGCTGAGCTATAGTAACTGTCTTTGTGCAAATGTCACAACCACCAGTTTTTTGAGAGATACACTTTAAAAAACTTCATGTATTTGAATATAATACAGTTCTTGTGAGCTAGTTAAAAATCATTGCCACAGATTGATCTCAGGCAGTAGCTGAGCCTTCCATTCTGCATTCCCCAGCTAGAGACAGGATTTGCATATGTTCCAGTTTTATTTTGTAGCCAGGTGATGTTGAGGGATATGGGGCAATAAAGTGAAGAAATTTGAAACAGGTGATGTTGTCTTCCCCAGACACCTCATCCTACTCTAAGACACATACCTCTTCCAAACAATAGTTTTGAAAATTGTGGTTTAATGTGGTAATTGTGAACAACAGAACAACACGTCATTCATACAGAGTTTGCTGTCACCTAGAGTTGTACTCTGCTAACTTTCCATGGGCAGCTTGCTATTTTTTTTTAAATGCTCAAGGTCTGAGTTTAAAAACAGACATTCTGACCTTTTGCTTTACCCAGGTTAATTATACTAACAGTCTGAGGCCACTGATGTCAATATCTCAAGATGAATTTCCAGGAAAGAAAAGCATCCCAAAACACTATAAGCCATATGGAAAATCCAAAGGTAATTTAGATATTTTGCTCTGCTAGTTTAAGTCTTCTCTAAACACTGAACAGATTGCAAAAATTTACCAAAAATTACGAAAGCCAGCCATAGTGCTTCTTTGCTAGAGTACTGCATGTCTTTCTCTGCTGTCTGTCAGTTCAGAATATCCTTTTCTGATGCGTTAATGACTTCAACCTTCACTGTCTAAGAACACTTCTTTCTCTCTAAATGGTATTACAGCAGTAAAGGTGATTGGAAATCCAAGTGGTAACCTCTCCTAACCTATTTAACATCAGGATTTTTGGGTAAAATGGTGCTGGACTCAGGTAGGACATAAACGCAGGAAATGGGAAAAGAACAGGAAAAGAACACTTGATAAAACCTCTAAATAGTTGTGTTTTCAGTTGATATTTTAATATTTTGCTAACTTGTAGTGCCCTGTATTCATTTATTTATTTATTCAGGAAATTCTAACTGGAATCAAGGTATTTTGTCTCATTATGAAGAGTGTTCTGCAGATGCTTCTTTTGCTCCTGCTAACTCATACAGTTACCAAACAGATGATGGACCATCTTCCTATCATCTGAGATCTAATGACTTTGCAATGATGTCTGCACTCAGGGACTCTTTTGCTTGTCAGACTGGAAGTCCTGCCAGTGGTATCAGTGAATGGCTGAGACAGTTCAGCCGATCTGCTTCTGGCAGCAATTCAGCTGGTGGGCCCTCTTCCTATGAGGCCAGTCCAGTGAGTGAGTACCCAGCAGAATATATGTCCAGTGATGTGCGAGGAAGTAAGATCCCTGATAACAGAATCTCATATGGCAAGAAAAGTACAAAATGGAGGAACCGACAAGCATGTACAAAAGCAAGGAGTGTAAGTGATGAAGGATTACCTTATCCCAATTCTTCTTCCTCATATCCTTCATTTGGAAGATATTCCACAAACTATTCTTTGCAAAGCTATTCCTCTTACGAGAATGATGAGTCTGTGAGTACTTGTACATCTTCTGCAAATTCTGCTATTTCGGGAAGAGGTGGCACCAGGTGGAACGAGGACTCTAGGTGGAACGAGGACTCTAGGTGGAACGAGGACTCTAGGTGGAACCAGGAGTCTAGGTGGAACCAGGAGAGTAGATGGAACCAGGAGACTAGGTGTCAAGGATTCGAGCATCAGAAGTCAGGCTACAAGACTGATTGGAGTTCGCATCGGTACTCATTTTCTGGCAGTGGTTCATACAGAGATTACCAGCAATTCAGAAGCTCAGATAAGATGTTTGATGAAGATGCTGTTGGTCTTGCTCCCAACATTTTGAATACACTACAAGGAAATGATATACCTCCAATGACCAGGATGCTCAAACAGTTGGCTCCATGTTATCCAGCACTTCAAAGTAAGATGGTGATTAGTTCTTATGTAAAATGAGTTACATCGACATAGTTGCTTTAATACAAGCAGGAGATGGTGTGTTGCAGAGATAGTATGCTCCATTCAGAGGAGTTGAGTTCATTTTGCTCAACATCTGTATCAGCTGAACAAGCCTCTCTGAGGAGACTTTGTCTCTTGACAACTAAATAGAGCTGTGGGTGGGAGGAAATCTTGATAGCACAAAAATTTCCTCAATTGAAAGGTTTGTCTTAGCTCATCTTGCTGACTAGCATCTTATATCATAGTCAGAGTTCATACTGTTGGGGTGGCAACTATGGGAAGGGAATGTATTTGCATAAAGAAAAAAATATTGGAATCCATGCAGAACCAAATTTGGATGGCATTATAATAGATAAAATACTCCAAATAGATCAAACATATTGGAATAACAAAAGAGAAATGTTATCAAAGAGTTGGTTTGTATGTGACATCTTCAAAATAAAAGATTCTCCTTTGGAAATAGATTGTAAGAGGAATTTAAAGGAAGGTGAGCATATGCTACTGTATAGCTCTTGTTGAGCTTTGGACAAATGTGAAACTATGCTTATGGTACCAGAATTAGTTAATTAGGTAGATAGTTAATAGTATCATTTTAACATTCTCTCTGCTGTATTGTGTGAAATAACATGAAATAGAAGTAACTTTAAACGTTTTTATCTCCCCTTTCTAGAACTAAATATTCAGACATTAGTCAATGTGCTAGTAGAAACTAGAGGAAAAGATTAAGGAGCAACAACAGCTGAACTGGAAACAGATGAACAGATTCGAGAACCTCCATCTCTTGGCTTTCAGGAAAGAGGCTGCGTTTAATTCTGTGTTTGACTGGTTTTGGAAGGGGAAAGGGAGGTAGGGTTTAATTTTTTAACATGTGAGATATAGCTGGAACACAAACTTGCACATAATGGAGATGAACGTACTATTTTGTTTAGGCTTTTTTAATGTATTTGTTATATCTTAGTATATTACAGAAAAAAATCTTTTGTTATTTTTTGAAAATATGTTAAAGTTATTCTGTCAGCAAAAAGTTAATAACCCTTTTAACACCCTTCCCAACTCAGAAAACAGGAAACGTTTACTTTTATGTTATCTACTTAGGGAGAATATTCACTGAAAATACAGATCCATTGTATGAAAATACAAGTTTACTTTTCACACAAATGTAAGGCCAGTTCAGTTAATTTGAGGCTTTATAATTAGCATATTTTTAGAAATGGGTTCACTACATTTCTGTTTAGACAAAGAAAGGAGAATGTCACAGCAAAGGTATTCTCTGTCTTAATGTGATGCTATATGAGGAAAATGTAATCTGTTCTAGGGGGTTGGTACATAATGAGGCTTATTTCATTTTGGCAGCATAAAAAGAGACATGAAATATATGCAGTTTTTTTATCATGTTGTTCAGAATGAAATGGTTATAAATCAACTTAAAAACTCATTGATGGATTGATCCATACTAAAATAAAAATTTTCGGTTCTTTCTACTGGCAAAAGCGCACTAAGAAATAGTAGAACCTATAAGGCAATCAGATAAAATAATAGGGAAAAATAAATCATTAGATGTCTGTGTTACATAATCAAATCTAGCTTACATGGAGCTAAAGAAAAGAAGTGAGATTGTTTATTCCACAGTGTCCATTTTCCTTTCCACTGCTGGGTTGTGGACTATTATTTTTCTCATTCATACCTGAAATATTTCTCTGTCTTTGTGCATTAAATACTTGTGCTAAACCAGGGTTAGTCTTCATGAGTTGTCATAATATCTTTTTGCATTCACTAAAATAACTTTTTGGATCTTGTCTTGTAAATGTCAACAAAAAGGCAACAAAGTAATCTATTACAGATCATACAAACTAGATTTCCTAAAGTTATCCTTCTGTAATTGTTTTACTTGTGCATCAGAGAAGATCCACTTCCCTTTTTCAGTCTTGTTCACTACTTACTTTTCTCCTTCTCATACTTACTAAAGGGTTTAAGTAGTTTCTAATGGCATGCACTTAGTAGTTGTGCCGTGTTTATCCATTGAATTAAATAGTAAACCACCTTGCTTAAAAGGGAAAAATACTATTTTCTACCACAGGTGTCTGCCAGAGCTTTGATTTAAAACTGTAGGACAGATCAGTTGTTATCTACATGTAAAAATTATCAGAAATTATTTACATGAATGTTACTACCATAGGGTTTTTTCCACAGAAAGTGTAGTGCAACTAAAATTCTGAAACTGTAGAAAAAATGATGCTAGAAAATGTTACTGCTACAACTCTTGTCAATTCACATTCAGACCTTTTCCTCTGAGGTTGTTGCAGATCTCACTCCCTTTGGGATTTTCCTGCCATTACTGTATACCCCAGTGGCATACAGCAACTGGATGGTCCCTGCCCACATTAGATGCTCTTTCCACCTAGACGTTCCCTTCTTATTTTTTGTTCTGAGGAACAGTTCCTGTACCTGCTTGTTGTTGTGCAAGGTCCTGCACTGGAGAAACAGTTCTTGCATTTTGAAACGGAGTTGCAGTAGTGACCGAGAGAGTAAGTGCTTTTCAGCAGTGATTTGCTAAAGGTTTCCTGAGCTGTAGGTAGCATTTGGAGTCCTGTAAATGCCCACCATTTCAATTTTCATTTCTTACCAAAACTGGTAAAATTCTTGAGATGATTGTCTGTTGGTTCTTATACAGAAGCACTATCACGCAGGGAATTCTGTGTAAGCCGGTGGTGTCTTGTAACATGCACTCCAAGCCTGCCTTGTCACTTCTGTGCAATTACTGCCAGCAGCATGGTGTTCTCAGTGTCTATCGCTTGACTGAGCCAGTTTCATCTGCATCACTGCTTTCTCCTTAATTCTCTCTTTCTTCTTTCCAAAGATCTTCCTAGTTTTGGAAATTAAGGGCTTTGCTGTGTGATTTCTGTACTGACGCTGGCCTGGGGTCTGCCACTTGGCACTCCCAGGTTTGACAGATTTTGGGCTATAGCTGTCACCTCCACAACTGTTTTCAAAGACTTCTTTTTTTCAAAGCAAACATGTATAGCTGACTTACGTCAAACAAGTTGCATCTTTTTTTATCACAGGGACACGTTTCTTCATGGAGTGCAATTTCGTAGAATCATAGAATGGGTTGGAAGGGACCTTTAAATGTCACCCAGTCCAACCCCCCTGCAATGAGCAGGGCCATCTTCAGCTAGATCGGGTTGCTCAGAGCCCCATCCAGCCTGACCTTGGATGTTTCCAGGGATGGGGCATCCACAGCTTCTCTGGGCAACCTGTGCCAGTGTTTCACCACCCTCATTGTAAAAAATTTCTTACTTATATCTAGTCTAAATCTGCCCCCTTTTAGTTTAAAACTATTACCCCTTGTCCTATACCCTACAGGCCCTGCTAAAAAGTCTGTCTGTCCCCATCTTTCCTATAAGCCCCCTTTAAGTACTGGAAGGCCACAATCAGGTCTCCCTGGAGCCTTCTGCAGGCTGAACAACCCAAGCTCTCTCAGCCTTCCCTCACAGGAGAGGTGTTTGATCCCTCTGATCATCTTTGTGGCCCCCCTCTGGACCTGCTCCAACAGGTCCATGTCGTTCCTGTGCTGAGGGCTCCAGAGCTGGATGCAGTGCTCCAGGTGGGGCCTCACGAGAGCAGAGTAGAGGGGCAGAATCACCTCCCTCGACCTGCTGGCCGCGCTGCTTTTGATGCAGCCCGGGGTACATCTGGCTTTCTGGGCCACGAGTGTACATTGCTGGCTTATGTCCAGCTTTTCATCCACCACTACCCCTGCGATACCCACCAATTTCCTAGTATTCAAATGAAGGGCAAAAAGAAACGGACAGAAACATCTTCAGGTTGTAACTCTGCAAAGGGATCGTTTACCCCCATGACAGGAATTACGAATGCTTTTCCTTTTTTCCAGGGCTGTGCAGTGTAGGACAGTGAGCACTAAGTATTGCTGCCTCGTTTGGAGGGCGTCTGTGATGCCTTCCTTTCCTCTGTAGGGCCAGGTACTCAGACTGTTTTCTTTCACACAATCCACCTTGAGGATCTGTCTGCCCGTTGCACTTCTTTTTCTCTAGCCAACAGCTCATCCTACAGACATGACTTCTGAGAGATGGTGACTTTGGATTCTTAGTTGTTCTCATTCAGTTCAACCCTGCCACCTTTTAAGGGGGATTCAAATGACACTAGGAAAAGGAAAGCATAAATCCAGGCTTCTAGCCTTTCTGGCGCCTGACCAGCCATGTCCACAAAGGCACCAGGTAAGAAAACCTCATGGAAAAAAAAAGTAAAATGTGCCTTGAAAATTCTGGCATCCTGCCAGTTACTTCTTCAACAGGTTAGCACAAGCTGAGACCTCCTGTTGCTTCTGTTTTCCTGCATTGCCCGATTTCCTCGAATCAACTTCTGGCTACTTCTTACCCCCAGGAAACCCCTTTGCCTTATGTTGTGCCCATGCAGTATAGAACCGGGCCAGAACGAGTCCTCTGCTTGTTCGGGTTCCTCTAGACTCTGGTCCTTCTTCAAGAACAGACCTTCACAAAGTAGGCGTTGATAGCCTGCAGAGCAGCATCTTTAAATGCACTAATACAGCTACACCACAAGCTCTGGCACCGAGGCGAGAGTTCTGAGGCTGCACCAGAGCCTTTTGAACCAATTTCACATTTCCTTAAAAAGCCACTGATAAAAATCCAGACTAGAACATGCTTTGGGGGGTAAATGGTCTGCTTTCCAGTCAGTTTGTTGGTCTGTGGTGTCCCTGCTTTCACACCTTCAGAAGCATCCGTTTCCCACTGAGACAAGAGCCGTTCCAGTCCGGAGCCACTTTGGTGGTTTTCTGCAGCAGCACGGCTCCTTCAGAAAGTGCTGGCGCTCCTTGTTCTGCGCCAAAGGCTGAAGCATAACAGGGTTGGCTGGAAAAGGAGACATCTTCACAGGAGACAACTCGGGAAGTCTCTCAGGTTCCAGCTTTTTTAGTTTTGTACTGTGGACCTATTAATGATCCTCAAAACGCTTCCCAGAATTACTAGATTTCATTTGGGTGGGTGTATGTATGCCCCAAAGGGACAGATCCCTTAGTGGGAACGGAATGGGGAAGCTCTTTCGAATGGGACCATTTAATGGAGAAGCTCTTTTGAGCTCAGAACTTTGGGGCTGCTCTTTTCTTTTTTGTTTCTGAAGGGAACACACACAGTGACTGCCTCAGCCTCCTGGGGAGGTCAGGTTCAAGCAGTTAACTGTTGGAAGTCTTTCTCCCTGGTCTTAAACGTAAGTCATTTACCATTCACTCAAGACTGTTGGATGAGGTGCTCTCTGACGTGGGTCATTATTCCTGCTCCCCCACCTCACCCAGAAACAATCTTTCCCTTTGGGTGATGATGCCCGAAGGGGTTTGGGAGAGCTCCTTGTCTCTGCGTGCTTATGCTAGGGAGAGCGTTGGTCTCTGCCGAGCTATTTCCCACCAGAAAAGTGTTTAGAAAATGTTGCTGCACTGTCACCCAGGGTCTTTTTGATTATCACGTGACAACCAATAGCAGCTTCTCTGCATGACAGATGTTTTATAACTGCACAGTTGCCACTTGGCTTTCTTCACCCTGACACCAACACTACTCTGGCTCAAACCCTTGGGAATAACATGGTAACATTGATTTTTTTTTGATTTTTTTTTTTAAGGTAGGATGTCTTTCTGTGTGTGGACCCAAACCCTCTCTCATCCCTTTGAATGTCTGCTTGATATGACTGACGGCATCAGTGTACATCTAGGTGCTCCCACCAATGGCAGCTTACCTGGCTGCGGCTGTACGTAATTATGAAAGTTGAAGCAAAAGGGCACGTGTGCACTGCCCGCATGCAGGGGGCTGAGGATGGGCGAGAACTTAGGGATAAATTGCTAGTTTAAGAAAAAGTCTTCAGATAAAAGCTAGAAGCCCTCACCTGTAAACCTATCTTGGAGAGTAGCAGTTACAGGTAAGTAATATTGCTGCTTGAGTGTTTCCAAGTGCTTTGGATAGGGCTGGTGTAACATTTTCTTAGAGCAACCAAAGAGAACTTGTTAACTTCCCTTTGCTTCCTCCACGTTGCTTCCTCAGAGTTACTGCAGGAGATGGTGTGTGACAAGAATCGGTTGTAACTTTTTTTGCTTTGGTTTTTCCACCGTGTCCTTCACCCACTGTGAACGGTGAGAGGGAGGGTAAGGTTATCAGAATGTGTGACTGTCAGTTCAAGGCCGCTTCAGATAAGTGCTTCAGCACAAAGCGGAAGACTGTTGGTGTTAAATGAGCCCGCTAAGCAGAGGAAACTAGAGTAGTTCCAGAGTAGTTAGATGTAGTTTATTTTTTGTAGGTAACTCATTGAGGAGGATGCAGTATTGGACACAGATGTGAAGAAGCTGTGCTTGAAGATGTCCCAAGGATACCCTGAAAGGAGGAGGCAGCTAGAAAAAAAAATAAAGGAAGGAGAAAAGGCCGGGGGAGGGACCCCTGAACTGTAGAAAACTAGAATACAGAAATACCTCCCCCTTAAAAAAGTACAAAACTGAAGTAGACTATAAAAGTTGATATAATATTTTTACTTAATTTTCAATTCTGTATTAAAAATTAATACATTAAACTCTTATAAAAGTAAGGCACATGCAAAACATGTTGTGCAACTTCTGACTTTCAACTCTCTTACAGACTAACAAGCATTATTTTAATTTGGCAATTCTAAAGAGTCATTTTTCCCCGTGCAGGATATGTGGAAGAAGGTTAATTTGACATTGCACCACTTAAATGTAGATTCTGTGCTTTCTGTGCTACAGTAAGCAGAGATGGTCATATGGTACAGTAATACAAAATAAAACCCAACTCAAGTGCAGATGCTGAAGGTGATGACCAACATACAAAATTTAAGAATGTGACGTTATATCCATTATAGTACATCGATAATCTTATTCAGGAGAGGATAATTTGGCAACTCCAGTCTGTGTAATGCCAGTGTGCAGTTCCTAGTTATCAGTGTCATACGATGCTGAAGACCATGGAAAGATACTGCTCATAGGACACCTGAATCCAGCCATCTTGATCAGTATCGTATCGTCGGAACACATCAGTCAGTCTCTGAAAAAAGAGGACAAAACCCACCCATTTTTGTACATGGGGAAAGTTCAGACTGCCACGTATTCTGCTTGCCAGTTGGGCTTCTACAGCCTTCTCGACACGTTCTGTTCATCTCTGTAGAGACGTTACAATCTCACGCGTACAGAGGTAGCTCTTTGCCACATCTCATGCCTGAGCTGTGTAGCAGATGTGATTTTAAAACCACCTCATGATACAATACCTAAGGCCTAAAACCTAACCTAAGTTATATATATATTCACACATGTGTTTCTGTTACTGAAAGTTTTTGTTGTTTGAAATGTCTTTTACTACTATTGCCCTGCAAGACGAGCAGTGATGAAAGGCTGGACAGTTCAGCTGCTAGGTCAAATTCTGTTCAAGGCTCTGACTAAAAGGAGAGAGATACAAAAACCTCACAACTCAGATTATGAGAATTATGGGCACATGAGACATGATACACTCCAGTTTTAACACACTCAAGATCCAGAGGAAGTGTGTGTGTTAACTAATTGAAATAGCATTGTGTTTTCCTTTTAAAACACTATTTTATATTTTTTGCACACCCCCCCATCAGATTTTGTTACAATGCGAATAGGTAACTGGTGAAGACCAATACATGAAGATGTTTCTACTGCCTCTCGTATGCTTTATTTAATGGTTTATCATAAATAAAAGCAAGTTCTAGACCCAATATTATAGTTAAAATGAGAACCGTAAAAGCTTAAGGTGTTTTTTTTAAATTGACATTAAAGCGTATCTCCTTTCTTACCTGTAAAACAACACAGCACTGAATAAAGTCATCAAAAGCAACTTGTCCTCTTCCTTGTCTGTCAAATTTCCGAATAAGGATATCGTAGAATTGGTCAGACAGTCGGTAACCTTGGAAAGAGAGAAATGCTTTAAAAGGTTTCAATTACCACAGTCCCATAGAAGTATTAAACTGTTCAGCAGGTATGTATAACAAAGCCAGAAAACAGTAAGGCATAACGAAAGTTTTGTGGGTTTTTTCCTAAATATCTGTGTGTTAAATTGAAATGCATGCAAACACCCCCATACTTAATAATATTACACACAGAGTCACAGTAAACATAATCACCAGTTACTGAGAGAATGGTTTAGGGCTGCAGCTCAAGTTTTTGTAAGTGAAGTCAAGTGAATGAGAGTTCTTTTGCCATCAGAATGCTACTGTGGCATAGACAGCTGGCATCATTTTCCAAAGTGGCACGCTGTATCGAGGATCTTGTAAATTCAGACATTTACCTGAAGTATTGGTAACACCCTCAGCAGCTAACAGAGGAGCCTGAAACTAGATGTGTCAGTACACGTGTGGAATGTTCTCTTTCATTAAAGGGAATAGCTTCCAAAAAAAGGAGTGCTTGTGACATGGCCATCTTTAAATAAAAGGTAGCTTATAACCTAAAAGGATGATTACATTTCACCTGTCTCATTTTTAGTCACATTTGTCAGAGCAGTACAGCCCTAACAGTAAGAAGGTCATTTGATGACAACACAATCATAAGAACTGCAATTACAAATGAATTACCAAAACCTGTTAGTGCCTGCTTTAGTTCATTTTTGTCAATCATTCCAGAATTGTCTCTGTCATACGTTCGAAAGACATTCTGCCAGTCTGAGATGTACTTCCAGACTCCTGTGAATTCATTGAAGTTCACGCCACCTTTGTTTTCTCTGTCAAACATGCCTGAAATAAAAAATAAGAAACACATATAAAACCACTCCCCAGTGAGATCTGTTAGTATTTTAAAAAGGCAGCAAGAGTGCTCTGTGGCAGGTATTGAAGACACAAAAGAAACTGCTAAAATACAAGTGGTATTTTGGAAAGTTTTGCCAAAACAAAAAAAACCAACCCCAAAACAAACGAGTAGTCACCCACCGAACGAGGAAAAGATAAAGCAAGAAAAAAAAGAGGACCAGAATGAATCTCAGAATGTTTATTTTTCCTGGGTTTTCATTTCCAGTTTCAAAATATTTATGGCTCAATTGATCATCTGGTGACAAAAAGGATAGGGGGGACGGGTCGTTCTTTTCTAAGGACACATGAAAAAGTCTTATGTCTGTTGACTGGCAAAAGCGCTGGCACATTCATCTGCGTTTGACTTACTGATACATCTTTATACAAAAAGCATCTCACACAGCGATGGAACTCACACTGCTGCTGAATACTTATTAAAAACAAAGCAAAAGATTTAGTCCTTGGATTCACAATCTGTGATAGGAAAGATTTTTGTGCTTGGAATTTTTAACCTTCTGTTCTACCACCATCATCCCCCACATTATATATATATATAACACATAAAATAAATGCCACATTACTGGTAATTATTTTAGAACATTAAAGAATTCAAACATTGTAAAATTTCTGTTTGTTTTTTTTGGATAGAACATATGATTAAAATGCAAGACAAACTAGTTACAAAGACAAGCTACAGAAAATCTTTTTAGAATATTTAAGCTGGTAATTTCCAAATGCATAAATTACTTTTATTATCTATTCAGTTGTACAGTAACATTCTCTCAGGCTACTTCGACAAGTGCATGTGTGTGCACACAAAGGGCATTCCTGTATTACTGAAAAGGGAAAATACGAAAGTTACTACTGCTGGGTTGTCTGGAGAGAAAAAAAAAGAAATCCATAGTGCACCAACTGATAGCCTCCTCAATCACCTGAACCCATCACAAAACAGCATCTTGACTACTTCACATCACAAAACTATACTCACCGAGAATCGACCTGACTGTCGCTGGATTAAATGGAGTCCATGTGCCTGAAACAGAAAGAATTACTTAGTTTCTCAATACTAAGAAACATTTAAAAAAAAATGCAACCTACAAAAAATCAATCAAAAAATCAGTTAAGAACTTAAAACAGAGAAGACAGAGGTAGATGACATGGAGCCAGCATATTACAAAATAATGCTGCTTTGAAGTAGCCATGTTCTTGACCATTCAGAGATCTCTTCAGACCAATGTTTTACAGTTACTACACAGAAACCAACATTTTTCAGGCTGCACTGAAAAACACACCCAAACTCCAAACCCTGGAAGAACTAAGAAGTACTTTTTCATCCCAGGTAGTCAGGAGGTTTTGGATAAAAGGCAAGATCAAAACTGAAATCCCATTTTTTTCTACTGATGGGAGCAGAAGAGTTGTAAGTTATAACTCAAACAAGGTCTCTTATCTGTTCCTCAGTCAAAATCCATCCACTTCTTTCCTGTTTTACAGGTGGATTACTGCAGGGCATTTAGGTTCTGACAGAAGTGAAAAGAAAAGGTTCTATCGTGGCATAACCACACAGCACAATTTAGGGTTGTTTAGTATAAATCCCACGTCCACTGCTAAATCAGTGAAGTGTTAGGTTAATATTTTCAGAGCAAGAACTGTTACTGCTTAAAGGGCCTGAGCAGCAATCATCTGAAGAGGAGCTTTGTACTTCTCTGAATATTTAGAGGCTAGCCACTTCGGAAGAGTTTTCACTAGCTTGGGAGCATTCCCATGCTAGAAAGCACTAAGCTTTAAATTAAGACAAATACTGAGCCTCATCTAGAGTTTCACCATCAATTCTCTAGAGCCTGTGAAGGAACCAGGAGGACCAAGAAGCATGTATTTAATTAGCTGTGCTTGAGCGCAGGGACCACAAAGGAACCAGTAAGACCAGGGGTACTGTAGGGGCATTTGCAATGATGCAGTTACCTGACCACAAACACCAAATAGCAAGGCTGCGCACAAACACCAAATAGCAAGGCTGCGCTGGTATTGAGCAGGCTTTGTGAAGGCATGGCTGCTCTGCTGCATCGAGCTGCAGCGGTGTAAGTAGTGCTTATACCAGCACTCAGTTTCTCCCACAGGAGGGAAACTCTATCAGTATTACGTCTACAGATGGAGCAATGGGGAGAAACCCTGTATTGTAGTCAGGCCGTATGACTATTTGCACATAAAGAAAACAAACAGAAACTTAAGAGTAAAAATGGCTTTGAAAATGCTTAAGCAGTATTTTAGGCAGAATACCAGTAGTGTAGAGTTGTAAGTATCCCTACAAAAATAAAGAACAATGGAATCATTGATAGGGTGCCGGCATTTATTTAACTCCGAACAGAATAGAGGAAAAGGTGAAAACAACAGTTTGAAAGTTAACTTATTTTGTGTTGAAATTTTCAAGAGACTCATACAGACATCACAGAGTGAAATCAAAGCAACTCCAGTGCTGAAGAACCATACTGATTTCAGCCTGTTCCAATAAACAGTGAAAGGCTGTTCCCTCCTCCTCCCCTGACTCAGTTATTAACTTTACATGGCAGCACAGACAAAAAGCAAGAAGGAAGCGTAGGATTTTATTGTGCAAACTGCCATACAAAGTGATGATCAGTCTCTCTCAGGTAAGTATACTGTTATTTGCATAAACTTGACATGTTGAAAAGCTGAATGTCAAAACCACATTAAACTTCAAATTTTAATGAGTACTACACAGACTTTTTTTAATGTTTTAGAAATAAACACGTAACATTCCTTTAGGCTATGTCAGATTGCAGGAAAGCTACACACAACCATCCGTTAGAGGATGTATTTTGAAAGGAACAGTGAATTGTTAGCGACTTTGGTGTACAAGATCTAGAATCTCTTGGAATGAAGGAAGCTTACAGTTCTGTAAATATTTTGTCTAATAGGCAATTCACTTGGTGGGGATCCTTCATAATTGCAAAGCACTGAAACTGCTAATGTACACTGTAAATAAGGAAAGGGAAGAGTTCAGATAGCCATCACTGCTTATTCAATCAGATGACAAGATATTTAAAAATATATGAAATTTAAAATGGCAGGTAAAGCCAGGTTCCCACAGTTATAAACAGCACTGTAATCTTAAGTGAAACGAGTGACTTCATCAATTTAACTTAGCTTTTGCTGAAGTTTTTATTCAAAATAGTATTTTAGTTATGGATCAGGTCCAGCAGCTACAATATACTGCTTTTAATTTATCACGTATGTTATTAAACAAATACTCTAGTAAATCCAGTTTAGTTACAAGACCACAATTTTACTAAATAGAATCATCCAAATTTATTTCAAGTCAGGTAATTGGTGACAAAAAGGAGCCTTTTAGTCTGTGTGCACTGCAGCTCACACCACCAGTTTAAGCCCTTCTCAGTCACGAAACACAGGAAGGATGAAGTAATGAAACCTTGGGAGAAGGGGAACTTAATATGGACTCAAAGGTACACAAACCGCTTCAACATGCACTTCTCCAGATTTCTAAGTGGAAAAAAAACAAAACCCACAAAGTACAACCCTACCCACCCTAAGTCATCAGAGGCAAGTAAAAATAGGCTACAGAAAAAAGTTTTCATTTTTTATTTTGCTTCAGTAAGTTATTTGACCATATCCTGGTTACTCTAAGAATTATGACAGGGAATGACAGACTACTAGAAAATTTTAATACTAGATCTAGAGTGCACCTTTCTACTTTGTTAGGAAAAAACCCCAAACATGCCTCATTTAGGAAAAAAAAAAAAGAAGTAAAAATTACCATCTTCAATTCCTGCACCATACTGTATGAAAAGACTTTATGTGCAGTAAAAAGGCTGGTTGTAAACAGCTGATCTTTGTCCAGGTTATACACTCATCCTGGTTAAAAAACAAAGGTTCAGTAGTGATGAGAGAGGAATATATAAATCACTATTTATGTTTTCTAGGAAGCAGAGCTGGGAAAAAATAAAGGGATGTGCATGCATTCATTCCCCAGAATACATACCAGTAATGTACTCAGTTTATAATGCATTATTACTAACACACACCAAACCCAGAAAACTTCCCTTGAAATAAAACGAACAAAAAACCCTCAATAAAATAAATTCAGGAGAATTGTCCATTTTTTTTCCTCCCCTTCAGCCTTTTGCTGTAGAATAAACAGTATTAATCAGTAGTAGGAACATTGGTCCACCTTCCCCCTCTGCCCCCCCAAGTCAGAGTTATGGCATCAATTGGACAGTCTCACATGAAATTTAACATTACGTTTACACTGAACTACCTCACTGCTCATTTACAGACTTACCATTTGATAATGCCTGCTGAAGTTCATTATCAGATATTATTCCACTCCGATCTTTATCAACCCTGTGTGGGGGGAAAAAAGGCAGCAAGGTTTAAATGGCTGAAATTAACCAGTTCCACTTACAGAAGACTTCAACATTCTGGTTCTTACTCACCAGGTAAGATTAATCTTTTCCTGAAAGTCATTAATTGCATTTTACTTGGTAAATCATTCACCGTTACTGCAAAATTAAATGCTTCATTCAAACTGATGAAACATTCTGAAAAATGGTAAAAGCTACAAAGAAAACTACAAGACTGACTTATGAGCGAAGAGATACACACCGATGATAAAACAGTTTGGGCATACTCCACACAAGAAAGTATTTATTTGTTTTTAAAAGAACTGCAGAGCACACTATGGCAGTTAAATCCATGAAATGCCTAATGTCACAATAGTTTTGGCTCCCAAACTGGAGCCCCAAGTTCCATACCCAATTTCTCTCAGCAAGGTGTCAGCAAAGGAGAGAAAGCCACTAATGTAACCAGTGCAATGTACTGAAAGAATGGACTGCAGGGCCTTGAGCCACTTCAAAGGGGTTCAAAAAGGGAAAAAGCGCAGGCAGGTGTCAGCTTCCATGGAGCCTTCACAGTCCATTGTCTTAGCGAATGGAGTTCTATCCCAAATTCAATAACCTATGTAATTTCTGCCCAAATAAAGCAGGATCATGCCTTCTTTAGAAGGACACCTGAAAGTGGTGGGGACTTCGCTTTATACAAGGACCTTCCCCTTGACACTGGCAGTTTTTATTTCCCCTCAGTTACTACCATTCAAAGCACAGTCCTGCTCAGCTGATCCCTCTGCAGAAGCTGGTTTTTTTCCCTTAGCCCTTGTGGTCTTTTTCTAAACCTTTTCAGTTCATTCTACAGGATTCCTTCCCCATCTCAAAAGTTACATTAACCACATACATTCAAATCGCAAGCATAAGCTGCATAGATTATAATAACAAAAAGATATTCCCCTTTTCTATTCTCTACTTCTTTTCTAGGTATTCCAAACATATTTTTTTTTACCTCTTATGAGCTGCTGCTAAGTGCTACATTGATATTTCCATTAAAATGTTATGACCTAGTTATCTTTCTCCTGAGCATTATCAGTCAGCTTAGAGAACATTCATTTTATACACAAAATGATGCGAAGTTAAAGTGGGTCTTCCTTGCAAACATCAGGTATTTGCTCTAAATTTCATCTGACCATCATACAGCGATCATGATCTGGCCACGACAGCGTGATATGACCTGGTCACTCTGCACTGTAAGGTGCTCCTGCAAGTCCTCATAGGCCTCACTTACTGCACGAATCAGTTAGCGTAACCAGCAAACTTCATCTGACCATCTACCCTCTTCTCCCCCAGTTGCTCCTGAACGTTATTGAATAAAGATCCCAGAACAGCTCCATCTGTCAGTATGGCAGATGGCCCTGCACTCGAGTCAGCTCTTTATCCACCAAAGGACCCTCCCTTTCATGCTACGTATAGTGGATTCCTTTAAAGACCTTTGATACTTTTGTATATTTAGAGTCTCCTTGGAAACTATACAGATTATATTAATTGCACCAGTTCTAGCCGTCATATCCATACCCAATCCTTATCAAACACATTTCAGGATTTACACAGTAGTCTGCCAGAAAGAAGTACTTCCAACAAAAGCCATGCAACTCCCCTGACTAGCTACATCATTTAAAATGGTTTCCACTGGTTTGCCTGGTGAAGAAGTCAGATAGCTGATCCGTTTCTTTCTGCACCCTTTAAAAAGGAAATGGCATCACGCCTGCCTCCTCCAAGTTCTCGGATGGAGCGGTTTTACAGAAGGGTGGGTAGGTAAGCTGCCACATTCCTGAGTCACTCCTGAGTTACTAAGTAAATACTAGCCAATTTTAGCAAATTATTACCGTTTGTCTACTTAACCTCTTCTTGCTGTCACTTAAGTTAGGTCCTCTGACACATCTCCTATAAAAATGGACCCAACATAGGAACCTCCCCAGTTTCCTCGACATGACGCAACGGGGAAAAACTCCTTTAGCTTCTTTACTACTACGGTCTTGACAGCACGTTTTGTAACATGGGCCTGCTAATCTCCTTGCAGGTTCCTGCTCCGGATGTATTCAAGAGAATATTTGTTGGTAGCGTTTAAGTTTTCCATTAAGCATTTATCAGATTCCGTTTCACAAGCCTTCCTGTACTGCTACCTTAATCCTCCAAGGCTTTACAATCCTTTCTGGATTCTCCGGTAAAAAATGGCTTCAGCGTTTTCAAGGTTACCTTCTCGCTTCCATCAATCGCCCTCTTCCCTCGCTCTAAGATACACCCATACTTAACGCCTCCTCAGCCCTTTCTTGAGGCTTCTCCTCGGATTTGCCCTGCAGGGACGCAACCGCGAGTTCACCAGCCCCGCGAGGCCCCGAGGCAGCCGAACCCGGCGCAGGGTGCCCAGGGCCGGTGGCGGGCGGGCACCTCCCCGCGCTCGCTCCCGCCCGCTCCCACCTCCGGCAGCGGCAGCCCCGGGAGGGCGCAGCCGCCCGCCCAGCCGGACTCAGCGGCGCGGCCCGGGGACGACGAGGATCGCGGCGACGCCTCAGCGCGGCGGGCCGGGCTCGGTGCCGCGGGCAGGGGGAGCCTGGGCCCAGCAGCGCCCGGCGGGGGCGGGACCCCCCTCAGCGCCCTCCCCGCGGCCGTTAGGGCGGCACGCGACACGGATCGCCCCCGCCGGGACCCCCCGGGGCAGGGGGGAGCGCGGCGACCTCACCTCTGGAAGACGTTCCACAGAAAGGCGGGGTCGGGCAGCGCGGCGCCGCCGCCGCCGTTGGGCCTGTACTGATACCCCGCCGCCATGGCCCCGCCGCGGAGCCGCCGGGCAGCTCGAGCCTTCCTCCCCGCGCTTCCGGCACGGGCCGCCTGACGCAGCGCGGCGGTGACGCCACTGGGCCCCGCCCCGGGGAATCCCGACAGGAGCCGCTGCACCGCCCGCCCGTTGCCACGGCGACAGCTGCGGGGCGGGGCCGCTGCGGGCGGGGCGGGGCGGACACCCCCGTGGCTTCCCCGGGAGCTGGGCCCGCGGCGGCCGCCGAGGGTAGGGGGCTCTGCGGGCTGCGGCCCCGGGACGCCCGGCGGAGAGCGGGGCAGCGGCTGCCGGGACGGCCCCGGGTAAGGGCCCTCCGCGGGCCGCGCTGCGGCCTGCGCTTCAGCGGAGCAGGCAGAGGCGGGCGCTGGGCCCACCGTGAGGCGTTCGAACAAGGGCAGGAGCCGTCCCTGTGACCGACCCCGGGCAGGCGGGGGAGCCCGGGGCGCGCCCCGCGTTTGTCACGGAGGAGAAGTGGCCTGAGCCTAACGGCCAGGAGGCGCAGGGTTCCTGCTGCGGAGAAAAACTACACCCCGCGAACCGGTCCCTTAAGAGACACCGAAGACCAAAAGCACAATGGACAAGAGTTCCAGGCACAGGACTGAAGCTGAAGTACCAGCCAAATTAGTATCACCACAATAATTCTTATCTAAATTCTTAGCCGAGGGCACACAACCTTTCAAAAATCCGCCTACTTCCCCTCCCCCTAACATTCCCTTTCTAGGGACCTCATAAGGTCCCGTGGGACCTGGAGTCCCCGCAGACCTTGCTAAACCTCTTGCAGTGTAAAGCTGTCGACTTGATGGTGTACTGAACCATCCTCATCCTCTGGGACACGTTCCTCCTGCCTATGAAAAAAGCCACAATCTTTCTTTGTCCAAACTGCTGACGCGGCACGCACCGCCTTTGGGTACAGGGGAGGCAGTGAGAGGCCAGAATGGCACCAGGTTTGGGCAGTCACAGGCCAA
Organism: Falco cherrug; assembly: GCF_023634085.1. Taxonomy (NCBI): domain Eukaryota; kingdom Metazoa; phylum Chordata; class Aves; order Falconiformes; family Falconidae; genus Falco; species Falco cherrug. Next base: position 72,232,300 of record NC_073699.1, read on the forward strand.
ACAAGTTCCATATACAAACTCCAGAATGTTAATGAGAACAGTGTGAGCTCGTGTTTTAACAGATAATGCCTTCGTTGTGTCCTTCATCAAGTCATTTTAAATCCACAATTTTCTAGTAATATTTTATACTTATAACAGGTAATACTGAAAATTAGCTTTAAGCATTGATCTGAAAACACTGTGGAAATAAAATCCAGTATATTGCCTTTTCAGAAAACTATTAAATCCAAAGTTTATTCACACTCAAAACAAAACAAAACAGGTTTAAGTGTACTGTGAATCTATAAGGAGGCAAAGCATACATAGTTGAATGTAGCAATGGTTTAACATTTTATTGAACTGGTGGTGCTTTATGTGCTGTTTTTAGTGAATCAATGAAAAAAAAAATTGTACCTCGTGTCTTTCTTTATGCACCCTACAATCAAATTGCACAGTAGCAATTTCGTTCAGTCCCAAAGTCGGGAAACTGATTTCATAATTAAGTTTTCTGCAATAAACTATTTTACACCAAAGTAAGTACATACACAAAGTATTAACGCGAAAGTGGATTGAGGACGTTAATATATGCTCAATGCAATGCCATATAAAGACAGTTCTCAAGGAGTCTGCTTAGGTATTGTAAGCGATGTATGTTAGTATATCCAGCACTAATACAGCCCTGTTGGGTTTGGTATAAGTATCTTTACATGGCATTGCAGTGCACCGTGCAAACATATTCCACAAGAAAAAAATGTACTTGCTAACAGCAAAGATGGCTGTAAGAAATGGGTCAGTAAAAAGCCCCCTGGCCACTAGAAGCTTTGTTATTCAAACGTGACCTTTACATCCATCTTCTTTCAGAAACCTTCCCCACATCCAAGTCTTTGGAAAGAAACATGCCTAGCAAGTATCAGTGTACACTGAACTTTACTCAAAATAGCATTGCCAAATTTGCCCTCAAATATTTCAAACCTGTTGATCCCAGACCAGTAATGACACACAAACATGGAGTTGTTGGTTACTTAAGAAGTTTTGGCACAGTTAGCGTAGGAACTGAAATTTCTTTAAAAATTGGCACATAGTTTGGATTCGGTTGGCTTGGACCTTGATCCAAAGTCTCAATGATAGTTTGCTTCATATCTCTGCTGGCATCGCCTCTTACTGTCAGCAAAGCTGCAATATGGTCATCCCTGCCAAAGAAAAATGGTAAAACTGGCATTAGTGGGAAACTGCACAAGTAAGACTTTGTCAGAAGTACAATCCTTTCGCTAAGTTTCAACATGTAATTTTATTCTTAATCAGATTTCTAGTTACTCACAAGCCACTTTTCCAGTTCAATATAAAGCACTATTCTGGCTGCTCTTAGCACTCCAAAACATATTTTATCCTCCCAGAACACTGAATGGAAGTATTTTCATTATTTCTTTGCTCTACCACTGAGTAAGTACATGTACCTTCTAGTCCAGCTCAAATACTTTTTCATATTACCATTACTTCTCGTAAGTGGTACATTCTAAAATATGAAAGATATGAACACAGTCACACATCGTTTTAAAATTTGCCCAAGACTACAAGGAAACTGTGATGTCATCTTATCTGTCTTTTAACTTTGAGAGTAAAGAGAATTACCTGATATCAGGGTATTTACTGACTAAAGTTGAAACTTCCAGATAGAGCAGCGAAGGATCAGTTAGCTTGATAACCTCTGCAATGGCTTCAATGATGTCACAGAGTCCTTCAGTGTCCTCTCCAGAGCCCTGCAAGATGAAAAGTAAAAAAAAAACAAAACCAAAATCACCCAAACAAAGAACTGAATTTGCAGACATTAACAAAACAAAATATTTATGAATTGTCACCGTAAACCTCTTCCCTCTTTTCCCCATTCTTCTTTGTCCAGAGATCTACCCTCAGGATATCAGTAAAGTCATGTTTTACAATATGTTTTATTTATCCACATGGTGATGCATTCTAGTCTTTAACTTTTGCTAATTTACCAGCATAAACATCAGGAATAACTAATGTGAAAGCCCGATCTCTTCTGAAAACTGGCCCTCCATTAACTTCCTTTTAGTCACTGGGCCATGAAGGCAGCTTTCAACAACTGATCAACTGAACTATAATATCTATTTAATCTCTTGACCATTTTAGCACTTTTAGTTCTAAGTCATCTGGTCCTGCTAATCTGGTATTGTTAATTTCATTTATTCCATAACCAATGCTTTAATCTGAAACAGATCTTACACAGAATCCCACATAATAAAGGACTCGGATGCAGGAGTTGCCCCAGCATCTTCCACAGTGAGCAGAGATGAACACTGCCCCTTCCTCACCCTGCCCAGTTTTTCAGGCTTTATCTTTCTCTGCATTCTTTTTGCATTTTGTCATCTGTTGGCCCTAAGAACTTTCCAGCAGATTCCTGCTCCTTATGCAGTTAAGAAAAAAATAAAAAATTTAGTATTCCTTTTAGGCCTGTCTTGTCCATTGCTTCTCCAATACCTTTTTTGGCCTGTTTTTTATATTTCTACTGCACTCTAAATGGGATCAACATACTTATCTTGTTGATTCTAAATGAATACACTGCATGATACTTTGGCAGTAAGTAACTGCATCAGTTTGATGCAGTATTGCCCTTTCTTCCAGACAGGAAAGGCAATGTCCTATTTTTATTTTCTTAAACAAACAACTGCATTTTTCTTTCATATGAATTCAGGGTACCTACCTCTGTAAGGCCGTTAATATATTCAGCTGCAGAGAGTTGTATAAACACAAAACAGTAGAAAATGGTGCTCAGGAATTTTAGCAGCAGGCCTGTGTGTGTTCAGAAACTCGTGACTGTTGCCCTTGATATGGCATCCTCGATATTCACAAGTCACCCACCATTTTTGAGACATACAGATCTAACTCTGTCTTCCCCAAACACCTGCGGTTTATTCTAAGTTACCAGATTAACAGCATTACCCAAAGCAAATACTTACAGCTGCAAGCTTCTTAAACAGGAATCTGAACTGCTCTGCTTCTTTGATCATTCTCTCTGCACCCTCTTTTCTCTCTTCTGCATTCTTGAAAGATATACGTTTTAACATGATTGCTCTGATGTATTCCACAACTACTCTCCGATGGGCCTCAATAGTCATTGTCTGAAAGAAAAGAAACAGGTGGTGGATTATGCCAGTGGTATCTGCAAACGTAGCCATTATTTTTTGTGTTTGAACAATTATTAGGCTTCGAAATGTGTATTTCCACTTAATCACCAGTACACAGTTTTTGCTAATATTACACATTTTGAGTGGCTTTAGATTTTTCACAATGTTAACAAAATTAAAATCCGTCCTTCTCTAATGAAAAGAAGGTGCCACTTATGACAGAGAGAAACAACAACAAAACCGGTCTCACTCTAACGACATGTCTGAAATGTTTTTGAGGAGCACCAAAGACAGAGGAACATTAAATAATCTGGGTGATCTTTAGAACAGAACAATGCTAGGCCTTGCTCTTTATATCTCTGGTCAAGGAACGACCAGCCATTGCAGAGGCTTCTGCTGGAGAATTCCAGTATATTGCATTGCAAATCTTGCCTACATTATCTGTACTCTGGGTCAAGTCTGGTAAGAAGCCTGGAGAGGTAGAAGCGATCACTTTCTCAGATCTTCCTTGACTGATTCACTGATCTGCACTTGCCTTTTTACAGGAAATAGCTACTGGTGACTACATGAAACATCTGGTATTGGTGCAAGAGTAATGCTGAGGTTTGGAAGTAAAGAACAAAACAAAATCCCCAAAACCTTTACATACTTTTTCAACTCTAATGTAAGGAGGGTCCTTAAATCCCACAAGTCCTCAGGTGGGTTTTTTTCCCTCCTAAGCGTGCTGGCAAAGATACTTCTGATTAAGAAAAAGCCTGCACGAAAGGTAACCACAAACTTTTAATCGTATTTTATTCATATATATGAAGCTTTAGAAGCTTTAGTTTCAACCAACATGTTCTTCAGTCAAAGTTTTGGAGAAAAGTTTCAAGAAAGAGAGAAAACAAAAACAAGGGAAAAAAAAAGATGAGAGAAAACAACAGATTGCAAAGTATTGGAAGTTTTAGACCTCATGTAGGACACAGAAAATATGATTTCAAGTCCTGCTCTCAAGACTGTAGAGAAATACCAGAGTTTAATGGTTGTTCAGAGATGGCTTCTCTTGCATTGGTGGAATTGATGCCAATTACACAGAGGAAAATTAACTGCACAGAATAGACTGTGGGAGACTGACATGTATGCCCCATCCTACTGAAACATGAAAAACAGCTCTACTACAACTGAGAAAAAGAACTCTCAAGAAGAGCCAACAGTGCAATGATGGGACATTCACTTCGCATGCAAGGAAAATGGCAAAGCAGAATGACTGCAAGATCCAGATCTGCCTATTCCACAGCTGTGTCCTTATAGCCCACTGGGCTACAGTCTTTTTGTTCTGTTCATGTGGCTTTTAAAACTTGAATTTTCAAACCAAGATTAACCAAGAATATTTTAAAACCAGAAAAAAAAGCCCACCCAACCCAGGGGAACAAAAGTGTGTCCCATCCTGTGCTAGAACATAGAGTGGCTTTTGTGAGAGATTTTTTTTGTGCTGCGAGACAGACTGGAAGCAGGTATGATGAATGCCAGAAAATGTGTTTGTCATCCTCTTCCCCATAAGGTGGCAATAAATGCTACACCATGATGAAATACATGTGATTGCAGAGATTGGTCTTAACACTTACAGAAACTCACGTCAAGCACTATTAACCTCACAGTAACAAACCAATCTGGAAAAGAAAGCTGTTCCATGGATACAGAGTAATTCTGGGACCAACCTAACTTTTGTGTACTTTTTTGACTGAAAATGCAAGTTATTCACTTACATAAGGCCTCTAGGATCTGCAAATACTGAAGGTGAAGAGGTCATCAGAGGAACTTTGAGCAGTCCCCTCTACCTCTTTAACAGCTAAGGGAAGAAAGAGTAAGTGTATGATTTTGAGACTGTCTTTTAAATACTTCTACTTAGTAAGTGTTTGTTCAAAGACCTCACCTAAATCCTGATCTTGCTAAATTCAAATATTTCCTAAATCTTAGGGGATCATTTAAGACATGCCATCTTAACAACACAAAGCTGACTTTAATTCAATAAAGGATAAAAACAAGTTAAGTAATGCTGAAGATTAAAGGATAATAGAGAAATCCAGATATCCTTTGACAGACCACGGGGGGGGGGGGGGGGGGGCGGGGCGGGGGGAAGCACAAAAAAAAAAAATATGACCAAACCTAGCACATTATGCTGCTGTAACTGCACTTTAAACATACGTTATGCATTTGTTAAACCTTATGGCACCAATTTAACTATACCTCATTTTACATATTAAAACTAGGAATTACAGAGCGTGCATTTATAAAACAGTAATTACAGGCCATCTCAACTAGTTTCAGAAGAGCTAATTTTATCTGACTATAAACTTCTGAGAGTTAGAAAAGTACAAGCTGGTAAGAATACAATCAGGTAACATGCCAATACTTCTTCTGGACTAACTCCTGCAACTCAGCTCTGTCTTTGAGAATATTATATGACTGTGAACTAATAGATGAGAGAGAGATATTAGAACCACACTTCTGCAATATGATTATGAACATTTTTTTTTATTTCCAGTGATGAATCGATTCCAATTTCTGTATGCCAATTCTTAATTTCATTCAGTGTTCAGAAATTCCAAACCAATATGATATTCAGAGTACACTAGTAAAGTATCACAGAATACATTCCACCTACCTTTTTGTAAGGCTTTTTTATTTTTGCAAAGTCATTGAAATAATCCTCTACAGTGACACAGATAGTCCCCACGGCATTAGACCCCATCAACCACTTCTTTGTCATCAGCTCATTGAGATGTGGCTGAGAAGGTAACAAACAATTGATGAGAACAAATTATCGACACTTAAATCATATCAGTGCAGCTACAAAAAAAATACACAATTTTAAGTCTAAAATACACTCCTTCAAAAGGAATAAGCGGTTAGCATAGGAAAATGATGTGATCAGTTGCCAGAATGCTACCCTGATCTACACGCTGGGCATGTATGTAAACCAACTGCCCTAACCTGAGCATTTGTTTCATACAGAGTTCTCTAAAATCCTTTGTTATGTTCTCTAATTAAATGCCTATGCTAAATTAAAAAATTAACATCCAAGGACAAAATTGGCACAAGTGCTGACAATGCCAATTTTAAATATGAGGCACTTTTAAACTGTGGTGATTATGCAACTTCATGCTTGATTTCTTGAACTGATACTGGCTACTTGGTTGTTTCTTTCTCCTTGAAGGCCCCACAAACTTCCTGTGCCTATATGCTTTACTTCTGTCCCAGAACTCCACAATACATAATTCCGTTATTCTCTACATCTACAACATCTACATACCCATCTTGCTTTGTTCTCCCCAGAGGAAAAATTCTTTTCATATTAGAGCATGGTATTTTATAAATTATAATAGTGACATGAAGTTTGAGGTTAATGAATTTCAAAGAATGGTCATTAGAGTAGACAGAGTGTCTTCTCATAATCAATGAGCAGACTTAATGAGAAATAAAGATTTTGCTTAAGAGCTCAAAGTTTAAAATAAAAATAAACACTGCTCCCACATCTTTCTTAATGTGAGTCATTCAAGGTGTTTACATTAGTTCAAAATATTACAAAACTATTAAGTCCCAGAGCATCTTTCTTCACCCCTGCCATTTCTCTTAATTTTCCTCCCTCCCTCCCCATACTCCCAATTTCTTTTTAAGAATAATTTTTTTTTCCCCTAAGGGATTCTATACAAGAAGCTAGAATTCTTAAACATGGAAATTTATCAATCAGAAAGGGCCCACCCTTCAGAAGTCAATTAACTATCTTAATTATAGCTGTACTGCACCTGTACAAAGATGATATCAGCAGTAGTTTCCCAAATAACTCTTAAAAATCAACTACATAAGACTAAGTACAATCTGCTAGAAAATATTCACTTTATACAAAGCACCTGCCTGAAGTCATCCTGTGAAATATAATCAAGAAATTTTCCAGTCTCCTACATGCTAACTATACCAGTGAAGAACAACACTGACATTTACTGGCATTTTGATAGTACAGCATATATAAAGTATGATTAGCAATCAAAAGTCTTCCTAACTACTTAACTCCTGAATTATTTTTCCTTACAAAGTAATACTTCTATTTTTTTTTGATGAAAAAGGGTTCTGACCTCTAAATCCATGAAGACTTCATCCAGCAGGCTAGAGCATCCTTCTTTGGCAATGACGTCTAAAGTTGCATCCATACTTGCATGACTGCTTGACAATGTGTCTTCCGTGTCAATTTTCAAGTATTTTCTTTTCAGACTGATTATAGATTCTCTGTGACAAATAACAATGCTTTTCATCACCTATGGATGCACAAGTGCATTGCTACTAAATTTTCAGAGTGCATACACAGAAAGAGACATGCTAGACAGCCTGATTTTTGCAAGGGGAAATAATGCCTGCTACTTGCTTTGGAAGCCTTAATTTACTCTCCAGCAGGAAAGAGTGATCAGCCTAGACTACTTGTACATTGGTAACGAACTACAGCTCATTTGCAGACTTGAGAATGGCAGCAGGTATAGATGAACATGGGGTTGGATTGCTGAACACTGAAACATAAGCGATGAAGATTTCTTTATCCTGTTTTGATACTCTTAACAGAGCAAGCTCTACCTTTACTTTTCTCCAGTTCAGTTCACCTTGATCACACTGCTTGAAGGTGAACTGTGGGAGATCAAATGTAAGAAGATGGGAGGCCCCAGACAAACTAACTGAAATGTCTTTTTCAAATTCTGAAAGCTGATAATAAAATTTTTCTTTGGCAATGAAATTCTTGGAATAACGAGTGGATTTTCACCAGTGAGGGACAACGGCTTGGCTTTCCAAAGGCAAGAGAAATCACAGTATCTGCCTCTTACAACAGCACTATACTTAAAACTGTTGCCCTTTTTAGTCAGCTGAACTATTTTAACTGAAACACTCTTTGTATGCAAAAGAAAAGATGGCCCTGGGAACATGTGGTATTACAAACGAAATATCAATACTTATTTTTCCTCACAATACTGCAAGGACACACAGACTTACTTAAAGGTCTGACAGTTGTTTATAACTGCAATCATGTACTGAACATAGCACTGAGGATACTGACGATTTTTAAGATGTTCTTCTTTATACAACTGTGCTTCATCTTTGTACCTGTAACATATAAAAGGAATGGCATTAAACAGACAGAACTCTGTTCTAACTTCAGTACACCTGCAAGACCAAATGCTCCATAAGGGTCTGTCCAGTATTTAAAAGCGCTTGTTGCTTATGTGAAGTTTAGTCTCTCAGTTCTGAGCAGATTCCTGCCAAAGAGGTCTTTTCGGTCTTCCTTATGAGAAAGAGATGTAAGTTTGAGACATAAAATGGAAATGACTCCAAAAATTAGAACGATTTGCAGAGAGGAACTGAAACTGTCACTCACCAGCACAGAGAACTTCTGTGGTGAAACTGGGGAAGGGAGGAAGAAAGCAAGAAAAGGAAAGGGAAGAAAAGCTTGGTTGACATGGATGTGATAGAATGAAGACAAAGCAATAAAAAAACATCCACAGGAAAAACACGTATTGGAATTGTAGGAACAGAGAGGCTGAGGCAGGATAAAGCATTTATATTTTAAAAATTATGTTACCTGGTTAGAAATGAATTCATTTGTTGAAGACATAGAAGGAGTACCTTTGTTTTCAAATCTTCATTTATCTGAGCAGCCACCTGAAGATTCTGCTCAAACATCTAAGTTAAAAATAGTTTAGTTACAAAGAGAGGCCTTTATCAGTGGTAAACCAGAGACAGAACTCCTGCGTTGGAGACTCTCCCTAGCACCAGCTCTACACATGCTTTGGTTTTTTTGTTTGGGTATTGGTTTTTTTTGTTTTTAAACAAGCCCAGACAATGTTGCTGACCAAACAAAAAAATCATTAATTACACTTATGGAAAACAGTAAGCTATTGACAACCATTAATGTGTGCTGCAGCTTTCTCCTGATACTGAAAACAGCTGCATTCTTTCTTCAAAAAGAAAGTACTTAATATTTCTAATTCCACAGGAATTTGGCTTTACAGTGAATCAAAGTTCTTGGGTCAGCTCCTGCAGCTAGTAATGAATAACCTTGTAACTCAAATTCCTTTGCATTCCACATATATGAAAGTACTAAGTTCATGTTAGTCAAGAAGAAAGGACCCCTAAACTTTGGAAACACAACCAGGCACAAGGTCTAGGTGACCTACAGGGAACTGCATTTGAGGGGGACTGGAAAGAAAGAGTACAAAGCCAGGTGGAAATATGAGCTGCTTTTACGCTGAGATGATTTTGAAAGTTTCACTGTTCCACGAGTCTCAACACTGGAGCCTTTGACAACACAGCACCAGAGCCAATCACTTTCTGAAAAGGATTAGATGAAGTCAACCTTGGCACTAATACAAATGTGAAAGAATGTAGCAAAAATCCTGGCATAACACAGGATAAAAAAAGAAGGGGGAAACAACTGCAGGAGGAAGAGCCTATTATCTTTCATTGAAGGTACCTAACACAGTATTTGTAAAGAAAAATTAGTAAACATGCATAATAAGCTGTCATTTTGCTGGTTGATAAAGATCGCTTTACAAGCTTTCCTTTTCTACTACCAATAACAGGGTGGTGCAGGTTGGGATTTTTTATTGTGGGTTTTTTGTTTGTTTTTTTAAGGGTTTAGAAATAGGAGTCTCTTTTCTGTTTTGAGGCTATTTCGTAATTTGGAGAGGCATCAATGTTAACTGAAGCAGTATTTAAAAAGCAACATTTTTGATCTTTGACAGAACTTTTCTTTCCAGTATTAAGGTGTTTATATACTGAATATAGGAACAAATACCTGCCTAACTATCTCAGCATCACATTAATAAACAATATTCTAATAATTTACAAGCACCTCATCTGGTAGGCTTATATTGCAAACTTACATGAAGAGACCAAAGGAAAAGCAGGTAAATAAATACAAATATCAACTAAATAGGCTAGGAAAAAAATGTTTCTAATTTACATGTAAAAAGAACTAAGTCTCTAAGTATTAAAGTGAAAAAGGCAAATGAAAACCTCAAAAGAAACAACCCCTCCAACTAAAAACTCTACAGCAAAAAACCCTATACTTCAACAGACACAGAAACAACGGCATTCCAAACAGTTTGGTTTCCCCCTCCCAGCCCTCCATTATCCCCAAATCTATATGCTGCTTCTGTAGATTTTCTAGAATAACCAAGTTCTCTATACCTGAAAAACAATAGCTGGGAGTGTAGTCTGATAGTACCCATCCTGATCTGCTTCTGGTTCAGTTTCTTTTATCCAGTCTTTTTTATCTGTCTCCAGTGCTTTTCGTAGCCAGCCAATGATATTAGACTACATTAAATAAAGAAACAAAGAAGAAGAAAAGATTTTTTTTTAATTTAACACAACAAAACCCCCCAATAAAATATTTGGAATAGCAGCCACTTCCATAATGAAGAGTGGCATAGTAACAGATAATGTTGACCACTCTCGTCATCCCTACAGGATATAAGTAACATTGACAAAGAGAAAGGTTAGTAAACTAGTGATGTAGTTTGAATTGAGCTTAGGCACCTTTAGGAAGGGGAGTGATCCAAACACAAAGAGCAAGTCAGTTTGTCAGAATATTTTACTAACTATGGAAGCATTTATTAAGTCTTGGGTTTTAGGTTTCAAACTGAATTTTTCCACAACTGGAAAAAATTAGCATAATACCTAACGTACAAAAATCAGCATGTATCTGCTTGTAGCTCCTTTCACTACAGTACATTTTAGCAAACTGATGATTGTTATTGCTGGGGACAAAACCCCAGGATTAGATTAAATGGGTTGTGTTTCTCGGAACTCAAGTGCTGCAGAAAATAGTGGTGGAGATAAAACAAGCACATTATACAACACACAGACATTAAGAACAATTGCTTTTAGAACTAGATTAAGCTAGTTTTCTGATCACTTGCATGACACAGATACCATGGACATATTTGCAAGAGTAAGTAGTAAAGACCAGCATGCTTGCTAAATATGCAATTGGATTCTTTGATTTCTGTCTAAAATAATTATCCCTGTGTTTTCAAAGGGTTGAAAGTTTCTGCCTGTCTTCGACTTTGTTCACATTCAGTTAAACCCCCTAGTAATACGAAAGTTCATACTTCTTTCAAACTTTTAACAGGCATATTAGTGTGCCCTACCATGCAAAATTAAACATGACCAGTAGGCATGTACAGAAAGGGCATAAAAAGGCCTAAAATTGGTACTTAATTTTTTTTTTTTACATTTTTTAATGTATTAAATCAGTACCTTTTGGTGAAAACTCCTATCAGTAGGTAGGACAAAGGAAGAAACTGAAAGCTCTACAATCTTCCTACACAAGAAAGGCTGCTGACCAAACACAGGCCTGTAGTTTTCTTCTCTTTTGACTACAACCTGTCAAGTACTGCATCTACTAAGCACATACAGTACCATCTTCAATTATGTGAAACTATGTACTATCTTTTTTCCTCATAAGCATGGAACTACCCTGCTAAAAAAAAAAAAAAAAAAAAAAAGAGATATGATCTGCAAAGAAAAACTGATCTTTTAAGCCAGCAGGCCAGCCAACATTTTTCACCTTATGATCATCATTTGTAAGATCTTTTTTTTCAAGCTGAGGTGCTCAGAAAAAAAAATTTATTAGAAACCTTTTAAAATCTGTTAATATTTTATTTCTCATGAATATGAGACATTTTTATTGACTTAAACATCAATATTTGACAGTCGTGATTACCAAATACTTTCATTTACCCAGAATTATATTTTGTTTATAAACAGGTTGAAACACAACACCACAAGAAATAAAGAAGAAACAAAAGTAGGGATGTGCAGAAAATTCCATCAGGCTGAATCCTGTGAAACAAGCTGGCAGTTTCAGTATTTTCTGCCTTAAAAAGAAAAAAAACCAGCCAAAAATCAAAAAGAGGTTTTTTTTCACTGCTTAACATATTAGCAGCATTGCTCTATTTTATTTATAGAATATAAACACAACAATGTTCTATATATAATATTTTTCAGTAAGTAGGGGAAAACATTTCTGAAAAGCCAATATAGGTGTATTTTTTCATCTTAAGAGGGGAAAAAATAATTCAAAGGCATTTCCCGAGTCAAGCCAAAAGTAGTTTGAGAAAACAAACCAAAGGTTTTTTTTGTCCTAAAGGTAAATGCAGAAAAATAAACTTGCATAAAATTCCTAGTAAAGCTAATGTGGAGCAGAGCCTCTGCTGGCAGCTTCCTTGAGACATAACAAGATGGGTTCACATCACTGTGATGTGTATCAAGTCTAAGCAGTTGCTGTTGCCGGATGTATTTTAGTAGCTGACACATCCAAAGAAGAAAAAAAAATTTCCCTCCTCTGCTTGGTAGAGCTCCTAAACTTAGGAGGAGTAGGAATTCAATTGAACAGTGTAAGAACAGCAAATCCAAAGTTCCAGCTATCCCAACATCCAGTCTCAGAGGTAATCAACCATGGATCTTAAAGAAAAATGCATTTAAAAACCTTACAATCACATACTGACTCCTTTGCCATGTAGCTGACCAGTTCCCAATGGCTCTAAGGATAACAGGAGCAGTGTCTTTAGATTTAAGATGCACTTGAAATGGCATCCACAAAAGGAAATTATGCTCATGTAGTCAACAGGCATGAAAGGAAGAAGACTATTAAAAGAATCAAACTGGCAAACGTAAACATCCTGATTACCTTGAAAAGATCACATCTGTATCAAATGTTGATGTAGTTACTACAGGGACTATAGGGACTGCATTCAGTTGCTTGTAAGTACAGTAATACCTAACATACTAGTACTATGAATTTATTTAGACACGTAAGCGCTGGAATTCCTTCCTTTCTGATAAAATACGATTAATACAGTCTGTAAAGCATAATTATTCCTTGTAATGTAATAACGTACATCTATAAAACCATCTGATTATACCTTTATAAACAAACCTACATAAAGTACATGAACGTTTATAAAAGTAATGACACTGAGTTTACATTTGTCACATTAGTTCCCTCTGATGGAAGAGCAGCACTGAAGCACTAACGCAGCTATAAACTCGTCTGAAGATGTCTTTGCAGTACTGTTACTCACAGTGAGAGTTGACATATACTTGCTGAGAAGCTGGTCCACCACATTCTGTGAAATCAGAGGATCCAGAGAATTTACATCCACTTCAGGAGACAGTTCTGAGTTTCCCATCATCTCTGTACTGAGTTTAAAAACAAACAAACAAAAAGACATTGAAGATTAGTAAAGAAAAATGAGATAAAAACAATGCAGCTTTTTTTGTATGACCGCTGTAAGGGGTAATTTTCCAAAATATATACATTACAAAAAAATCAAAAAATTCTTAATAGTAACTGCAACAATAAATGCATTTACAAGGAATGTAAATAAACTATATAAAAGAAAGAACAGGATGTAAAAGCTATATACCTTAGCATACATTAAAAAAACATGTGACAGACATTTTAAATATTCAACCCTTTCATGTGTTTCTAACTTTTATGTACAAAAACTAGTGATTGCTTGACTGAATAAAAGCCAACTGGTTCAGCCTGTGGGGTCTTAATAGGGGACATTTTTATATGTCTTTTACATTTCAGAGGTGATGACAGCTTCCATGTTCTGAATTTCTGAATGGGAAAGATGAGTGAAAAGTACAAAACACTCTCCTCAGTTTCTCAAAACAGCTTCTGTTTTGCTACTTGTATCACATCCATATCAAAGCTAAAATATATTAGAAGAAACTCTACCAACGCTTCCTATGTTGGTAGAAAATAGATCTAATATAAGAGGAGGAGGCATCTTGTGTACCAAATTGAAAGTGCGCTTCACTGGTACTGTATTATAACAGCACGATTAGCTATACTTGCAAAGGAAAAATCTTGATTTTATAGGATCAGAAAGAAACTAGAGTAACTCTCAAAAATATTTTGACAATGATTATATAACAATACTCTCCGGTGATATTTTGCATCTATGTATTATAAGATTATATGAGTTACTTGTGTAACCAAAACAAAAAACCCCAAAGCTATACCAAAGCACGACATTACAAGACCTCTTTAATATTTCATGCTCAAAAAAAATCAGTAACTCAAAACCACACTCTTCAGAGTGTGCTTTATTAACAGTTGATGGAAATATATTCAATCATAATAATATAAATTGTTTCACATTCCATTTCTAGTATGCTTGTCAGAAAGAAGCCACAAATTCTATATTTGAAATGGCAACTATAAAAAACAAATAGCAACTTTAAAAATCCTTTAAAACTGTTTAGCTTGTATATTTCTGCAAGTTAAAGTTGTTCTCTGGATACATGTGAGTCAGCACAGTGGTGCTTCCATGTCATGAAAAGAAAATCATCTCAAAGCACTAAAAAAAACCAAACCACACTATGGCTAACTACTTAACCAAAATTCTTGTCTTTGAAACCATAAAAGCTACCGTAACTGAACACTTGGCATTCACAGCATCTTCCTGAGCCTGTTGGAAAAGAGATTAAAGACATTTTAAGTGGCTCAAGCTATTCAGAAAAATGAATTCCATTCTGTTGCTTTTTACATAAAGAATACATGTAATAGCAGGACCTGCTCTATCTAGGCTTATTCAGGGGAATGTGAGAAGCTGTTCATGGCACCATGCCATATTTGAAAGTATTTCTAGCTTCATTATACCATCATTAGCCCCACTACACAAGGCCACAGGGACGTTGTATCTTTCTCAAAGCTTATCAGCTGAAACCCCAAAACAAAGACCATAGGTCCAGATTTATTAATACCTGTACATTTCCAAAGCTCTCATTGACTTAGATGTGAAAGAGAAATACACCTAGCACAGTAAAACTGCATCCCACCCAAATATTAAAGGCTGTTATTCCACATGGAGCATTACTTTATTTCTCAGTTATGAGACAAATACAGCTCTAAAACCAGTTTCCAAGACATGGTTAAGAACACTATTCTTTTAAAACTCCTATTTTGGAAGCACTGTAAACAGAAGTTATGCATGGCTTTCTTATCAATTCATTACATGGAAAAAAACCCCTCAATGTTTCTCTTAATTGGACATTATTTTCTCATCTGGTTTTGAAGTGTAGCTATAATATGCAAATAGAAATTTAGATGTTCCCTCTAATATTCAATTACATTTAATAAAAGTAGAGAAAGATTAGAAAGGGCAAAACTATCTTCTACCATACAATGTTTCATAGATGTGAACAAGGAATGTAACACCAGTTTAGAACCTATTTTTCATACAGGGGAAAAAAGGGTGAAATACCACAGAAACACAGTTCTGATGATGTCATATATGCCATCCTCCTTCAGAGTTTATTATAAACATATCCATATAAAGAATTATATATTGTATTATTAAGAGATGCTCAGCAACTGAGATTTGGCAAGCTCTGTAAGCATCCTGCTCGAGCACTTTTCCCATTCACAAGCCTGAGCCTATTTCTTCTTCCGCTGTCCACTACAAACATACACAAAGTTAATTATCATCCTCTTTATAACAGTTTATTGTAATCTACAAGAATAGAATTACTGTACTGCCCTCTCAGGCTTTTATTTTTTAGAGGAGAAACTCAAAGCCTTAATTTTTCCTGAGATATTCCCTCTAATTTCTGTCACCCTTGTTACACGGATATACAGGGGAGACTGCATTCTCAGGTGTCTTGCACCGTGCCTACTCCTCTCACTGATTCGCTTCCTTTACAGGAGACGGCCATCAGGTGCCATGAGCCACATAAATCAAAAAGGGATCACTCCTGCTAAAGCAAGTTGTTTGCCTAGTAAATAGATGAAATGCTGGCTTTGCTCTCTGCCTTTGCCCTTCCTATGCTGGAACACATGGATTGAGAGAGCTTTAGCTCTGAATTGTCTAACTCGAGAGCAATCTGCTCTACTTTCTGGGGGAAGGGTAGAAGGGCAATTTTAAGACCAAGAATTGCCTTACTGGAACACCAGCTCCAGGACATAAATGAAGAACCTGTAAGCAGGATTTCTGCCAAGACCAAATCCCTATAGGTAGAAGGATTCACATATTTATGTTTTTCATTCACTGTGGAGTTACTCCTCTGGCCTTCTATTAACAAATAAGAACAGGCCAATGAACTCAGCTCCTTATTAGCAGCTGCATCTCATATATCCTGCACAGGTATGTAAGTATGCATTAGTGGGAGCTCTTGATTGTTCCTCGCAGGGAAGAAGAAGCAGGAGAACTTCACAGTGTAAAGTAAAACACAGAATTCTGAACAAAAAACGAACTTTAAAGCTGGTTATAAAAATTCTACAGAACAGCATTACCTCCTAACTATTTGCTTTATGGTATTATATTCTAAGACTGTCAAGCATCCAATTTGTTGAATCTGTGAGACTGAACAATTGAAGACGGCAAAAGTGTACACAGCAGAGACTCTGGGTCAATGCCAGCTATTGAGAACAGGACTATAGTCATGAGCCGCAGAAAGACTAGCATTATTTTTCCCCCAAACAAATCAGTTGCTCTAGTAACTACATGCCAGCAAAAACTAAACAGTTGCCATTTCAGCCATTTCTACCTGGAGAACAACAACAACAAAACCCCCACACACCAACCCCCCCCCAACCACAAAAACAAACAAAAAAACACCTCAGAGAGAGACAGACATAATGCTTAAGTTATCCCAACAAATTACACAAAAGGAAAGAGTTTAAGAGTACCACTAGACAGAACCTGTAAGCAGAAACTCTTCGAAATAAACAAATCACCACACAGTTCTGAGAGAAAACCTAGAGGAAGTTACTATATTCCTTCCATTTAACAGTAATGAAGCAACACTGATACAGTCCCAACCCCTGTACAAAAGAACAATAGAAAGCTAATAACCATACAAATCTTGTGGGGCTGCAGCCAACGTCAAGCATTTTCAAACACAAGCTGTCAGTCTCTTCTGCTCTTCCCAATGCTTCACCAAACTGGCACATAAACACAAGGTGACTGTAGCTTCAAGCAAGTCTTCAAATGTATTAAAACTTTAAGCTTACGAAGCAACTAAAAAAATCACATATTAGAAAATGCAAAAAAGTTTTAAGGAGCAATTCCCAGAAAGCCAAATGTGTAACACATATCAAACCAGCAAATTCTTTATTATTATCCCTCTTTTGTTTTATCTTCTTATATGTTAATAGACATGCAAATGCTAGCACATAAACTGTGATTTGCATGCTTACTCTCCACTATTGCTAAGAGAGAAGATAAGGGGATCTTACCTTTTGTATGTGTTTAAAACCCATGTTAGAAGGCTAACAATCTCATTTGCCTCCAGATCCTCTGCAGCAAGCTCTTGCATGCGGGTGGACAAAGCTTGGTGGTACATATTTAGCAATTTGTTGAAAATATCATAATGTGGAGGAAAACATTGATCCAGCAGGGTTTTAGCCACAAGCAGGTCATCAAGGACGTATTTACGTATGATTTCTAGATGGCGCACAAGCCACATTTTGTCAGATTCTCTAGTATCTGCCTGAGTGCCTTCAATTCGTGTGCTCACAGTTCTTTCCAAAATGTTGAACATTTTTTCTTTCCACTTCTTTGGTCTGCCAGGAGGTATGAATCCAGTTTGTTTTTTCCGGTCTAACATGCGCCTGTCAATTTTCTCCTCCCTCTCAATTATCCTAACAACAGAAACAAGCAAGGTTGGATCTCGACGGACTGTAACAAGAGATCTTTGAACCACCATCCAAAGTTGCTTTGCCAACTCCTCAGAAAGTTTCTGCATATCCCCAAAGTATGTATGGATGAGGTTCATGTCATGTGTGTTTTTGCTGTCCATGCGATACTGCTCATACATTAGGTTATCTCGAGAACACTCTAAATCCATCAGTTTTCGATGAGCCTGCAGAAGCTCCCCTCGCTCAATCAGATCGTGGGTCTCCCTGACTATCTCTGGAACTGAAACAAAGGCAAAAGAAAAGAAGGGGGGGGGGAAGAGAAAAAAAAAATAATAAAACAACATAATCAAAATACAAAGAGTAAATACAAGACAATAAAAGCACTAGGAAACAAGCTGGAGAAAAGCTATAGTGATTCTTTTGAAATAATTAACAGGAAATTATTTTGATGTATTCAAAATTTCTTAGTAAATGCTATACATTTTCATACATTATTAACTATAATGCTCCATTTTGACCAGTGGCTAAACAAAGATCACAGTGCCAACAGAACATAATTTTCTTTCCCTCCCTGTCTTAAAAAAAAAAAAGTCTACTATGAAACAAATTGCAGTACTAGCTTTCTCATGTCTTACACAAAAGGCTTTTAACTTGCCTGACTAAAAGTCACTTATCCTGTTGAACCTGGGGCTGCATATACCCAACAAATACTGAATTGTACCACCTTCTTGAAGGAAGAGTTTTTGCCTGCCTAAAGCACAAAGGAAGAATAAAGATAATTACCTATGCTGCTTAACTATTTAGAAGACTTTATTCTTTACTATTTTTCAGTATTTAAGGAATACTGTAGAAGATAATTAGGATCCTGTGGGGAAAAGAACTGAAAAATCTCAGCAGAAAGAACTGTCACTGCAAAACAGCAATAAAACTGGCAGCCCCAAAAAAGATCTGAAAAGGCAGTTATACACAATCATTAATCATGATGAAAACCACTTGGTTTCTAAAACATTTGTTTTGCTCAGAGTGAAGTCATCATCAACTATACTGTTTAACAGTTCTGGGGGGAGATGCTTCACACCAAAAACCTCTCAGAATGCCGGAAAAGAGAAGGCTTATTGTCTCATCCATTATTGCAAAGCATAATGCATTCATTAGTGTAAAAGAAAACAAGATCCCCAAAACAATTCAGCATTGGAACATACAGAATTTTGTTGTTCTTTGTTTTTTATTGCTAGATATTGCAGGTAAATACTACTCTTTTAAAAAGATGAACACCATATCCCGGTTTCGTACTGTAGCAGCTAGACACACTTTTAGAGAGATTACACAAATCAACCTGGTATGACTGGGAAACAATTTTTCTTTATAGGTGCATTTTGTGAATTACTATCAGGAGAGAAAAGGAGAAAAAAGACTATTTAAATAAAATCAAAGGGGTATGATAGATTTAGCCCCCATTATAGGGGTAAAATTCTTAAAATTACTGAAAAGCTGAAAAGTCCTGGCAAGGAATTCACTCTGATTCAAGATAGAATGGAACGTGCACCAAAAGGGCTGCACAAAAAGACAGATGTAATCCCTTTAACTGTACAGTATCCATTAATCACATTAATCTTCTTTAAATTTTGCAAACCTTGTAAGATGTGCAGTAGTGCAAGGAAGAAGTGTCTCCCATGTATAATTTCTTTATGTGTGAGTTGGTTTCTGTGATTGTGGTGCCCGATTCCTAAGCAAGGGCGGCACACAATTAAAACTAAATTATCAGTTCATACTTACACTTGTAACATTAACAGAAATCCTTGAGGTTCCTAACTGTTGTGAGAAAGACTACCATGGAATCTTTGACTGGAGATCTTGCTGTTCTGTATTTTGCCTATGTTTGCAAAAAGTTTTCACTTCCTAGGATCATTTTTACCCAACAGACTTGCTGTAGGTGCCCAACTCACTGGCAGCACTCCATCTCTTTCCAAATTTTCTTTCTGTATATGTTGCTTGCATACTTCAGTCTTCTATACTAAACATGTTATCCCTGCTACTAATCGCTAACAAGAAGCTTCTTTGTGACTTGTGTCTGATGATAAGATAGTCCAGACTAGGAGTTCTTAGAGCACAATAAACTCCATATATATTACATGGTCACCAGCTACTTCCCTGAATGTGATGTGTAGGTGATTCTTCCTTAATTCTTCTTTCCCAGCGAGGTTTAAAGTTCTCAACATTACTTGACAACCTTACAGCTGTTTGTACCATTTTAAAGTGCTTTCAGTATGTGATGAATTTTAAAAAGAGCATTAGATTACCTGAGAAGATGTTCTTGAGGTTTTCTACAGCAGCTGCCAGTTGGCTATGTTGCACTACAGCATCCTTAACATCCTTGAGGTTTTCTATGGTGTTGATGCTCTGTCTCCAGTCCTTATTGACATCTATCAAAGACTGCTGAATGTCCTTTACATCATTCAGTGCATTGTGCAGTTGACTTAAACCCGTTCGTACTCCATCTAACTGTGACTGTATTGCTGCCTTAAATACAAACAAAAAGACAAAGAAAGAACTCATTAAGCATTGCAAGTTCTGTATTTTCAACATTTCTCAAGAATTAATGTTTATTCCAGTATCTAACATTTTCAGAGAAAAAACCCAGACACAAACTGAAAAGGTAATATCATAGCTTACTAGAAATGTGTAACTTAATCCGTGTATGCATACATTTGGGGTTTTTTTTAAGTTTTAAAGCTGTATCTAGTCTTAAAGGGCTTAGATACAAGTGGTTTACCTAGAAGCTTAGGCAGACAGATCACCGCCTTTATAAATCTATATTAAACCAGAATCATGGGAAGGCAGAATGAGATTTCTTTGAATTTACTTCATAAATTGATTTAAAAGGGGGACAGCAAAAGACAGCTGATACAGATGTCTCAAAAGAATGCTTAGTACATACAGATTCATAAAGCATTTTACTAAAGCAATTAAATTTTGACTGGCAACTGAAAAAGTTAAAAAAAATTAAGTTCCGAAATAGTCTAAAAAAACCCAAAACCCTCTGGCCTGTAATGACTGAAGGCAAAAAAATTAAAAATATCAAAAAGGAATTCAGTCAAAACAAAACACAACACAAACCTCAAACCGAACAAAATTTTGACACTGTGACAAACATCAACAACCAGACCAATAATCCAACTACTAGATTATTTTGGCATCGAGAGGTTATTGATACAGATATCTCTTGTGACAGGTGACACTTGAAATAATGACTCTTCAAATAGCCTATTAGTCCTGATTATCCAGCCACCTTACAGAAAATGCATTATAGTGAAAGAAATCAGATCACATCCACAGCATATTTTTGTATATGTATTTTAAAAAAGATGTGACTGAGATGAAGTCAGGTAAATGGAAAATGAAATTGGAAATAACGGACTTGAAAAGACAAGCCAAAGGCAAGGCATCAGTGAAAACTCAGTTGCGTATCTTGAGGACTTGAAGCAACCAGTAAAAAAATGAGGCACTAATGGTTTCAGTAAGCTCAAAACACATTTTTTGCAATACTTTTACAGCCAAAAAGCTTGGGCAGTCATGGAACTTTTTGTCTGATACTAGAAGCCAAAGAGGAAATCCTGGTAACTATGAACACATTAATTGTGTTTTAAATGTACTGGGAAAGTCCCACAAAAATGCAGTGATTATTATACTGCCGCTATTTATGTACTTTCAAGCCATGATATGCTGATTTTATTGATAAAAATGTGTTTTCCTGTCAAACCCAGTATAATTAAGCAGGGGTAAGGCATTTTTATACTGTATCTATCTACAGAACTGCTGCATTAACACATTTTTCCTCTACAGAAACTGAGGTAATTAGCACACTCAAACATTCAATGTGATACTCAAACACAATCTTCTGAAGCTGACCATAAAGTATTTTTAAAATCCCATGACTATTAAACTGTAAATACTTCTGGTTTGATATTTCATTTTTTCTGAGGCAGATCTTCCAAGTATTACATATTCAAATTTTTTCCTATTTAACTTCTGCAGAAACTTGATTATGTTAAACAGAAACAATCACTGATATTGGTCAGTGACGCAAACGGCCAGGGAGAATTCTAAAGACAGACATCCACCCATGTTCAGTGTGTCTTCTAGTAGTCACCTGGGGCCAGGGGAGGGGGAGTGGGCAGGGAGCAAGGCATGTCCTAGCACTGTGGACTTTGCTTCCTAGAATGCATCTTCATCTTACATTGGATTGAACATCACTGTACTGAAAAAAACAAAAACAAAACTAAGCCCTCCTAGGAACAGGGTTCAAAACTTCATTTTTATCTCTTTTCAAGTGACAGCCCTCAACATGAAGCCATGGAACGGGGATCCTGGTTACCTGGTCTCCTTAGAGCCCTACGGTTTAAATTCATGATAGCACAGCAGCTAAGAATCAAGAGGTAGAGGATTTAAGCATGTCTACACACAGGAAAACCATGATGTAGGAACTCTCCTAGGGATATATATACAGTATTTCTTCAGGAGGACAGCAATTCAAAACTTAAGTTCTCCCATTAACTGAGTGAGTGCACAAAGACGTCTGTCAAAGCTCGTAACTTTTCAGGCCCTGGAACAGAGTCCAAGCAGCTCTTCACCTACATTTTGGCCTGCAGAGCCCAGAAGTACCAGCCTACAGCGCTAGCTGGTGCTTACCCACCCATCATTTCAGAGTTCTGCTACCTATCCTTAAAAATACTGCTTCACTAACTGCCATCAGTCTCACACATGAAGCAGATGAGTTTGACATATTTCAAAGCAGTTTTTCCTGTAAGAATTTATACAATGCAGGAATAAATGCAGAGAAGGATGTAAGAAATGGACGTAACCAAGTATTCGGGAGATGATACAGAGGGAGGAATAAGATAACGAACTGGAGGAGGTGCTGGTTTTTGGGCAGGACATAATTTCAAATCTCTGCTGCTTCATCCCTGTAAGTACAACACAACTATTACCCTGGTTTTCTACTCTTCACTCTGGATTAACTTGATTATCTTGGTTCATCAGAAGAAAATTATGACAAAGACGAAAGCATATCCAGTCAGAAAGAAGCACCAACATGTTCATGCCAAAAGATTTACCATGTGTTCATTCGCACAGATGAAGCAGCTGAGGTTTTTCAACAACTTCCAACTTGAAAAATCCAGCTGATGATCCTGATGGCCCTGTCCCTCCATCTTCCACACCATACATATACACAGCTTAAATACTGACCCTGTCTCTCCATCTTCCACACCATACATATACACAGCTTAAAAAAGAGCAAGAGTATTTCTTACATCCTCTCTGTGCTCCCATCCATTACAGTAATACTTAGGGAAAAACTACTTTGCCATCCATTGCATCACTAACCAGCATCTGTTTCAGGAATGCATCCTGAATGGATTAAGAGGTATTGTACTACTTTTTGGAACAGGTATTTCTGACCATTTATAGATGATTGAAGTTAACTTAAGGAAAACAACAAGGAAACTAGTATGAAGTGGATTTAGACATCTGCAAAACTTAGAGAGTTATGTGTAGTCATCACTGTCTATAGAAGCAGCCAGTAGGCAAATGACTGCTCGTATATTATAAATAGATCACAATAACTAAGCAACTGATCCATTATTAATAGATACCACTATACGCTTTCTGCCTTAAATCTGAAAAACCCAACCCAAGTCATTAGGAAAATTTGTTTCTATGCTACAGGCAAAAATTAACATGTCATTTGCTAACAGATCTTTTTCACCGTGAAAGAAGACAGGCTTTCTTCTACTTCACGCAGACTCCCACAAAGAAGGAGTCATCAAATTTTTGTAAGATAAACTAACTTATTTTGACATATAAAGTTTAGATACAGTGTATACCAGCCATTTTGATCTTTTAAACCCCAAAATATTTCCTGAAACACTCTTCTAAGGCCTTACTCCAATTACTTAACAAAGTGGTCTAAAATGACTGTTGGCTAGTGAGTACCAGTGAAGGAAGAATACACAGAACTTAGTAACATACAGACACTAAACACAGGATGACTTTACTCGTATTTCAGGCTAAATCTGTGTGTGTGCAGGTGTATGCACTCACATGTACACATTTGAAGGAGGAGGGAAATCATGGGGTAGACTTCTGCAAGAGACAAGAATGTGAGATTTTAGCTATCTCCCATAAACCCACACAAATGGCAGACTAAAGTGACTGATCTTTCTCAGATGCATTGAATGATGATGCAATCATCAATTTTTTGTTACGAATTTGGTATTCAGTCATTAAGAAAAAGGTTTGTTGCCTGCAGGCTACACAGCATCAGGGTAGCTGTCTGTGGATAAACTGCAGAAGTCACAGGACGTAAGAACACTTGAAATGTTTGAATAAAAATTAGATGTACAGCATTAATTTGCATTACTTTCAAGATACAAAGTTTCTGGTTTGGACACAGAGGAAAAATTAAAGTTCATGGTTTAAAACTATCTGGATGAAAATGTGGAATCAAAAAAACAGAAGCAAAAAAAAAAAAAAAAAAAAAGGAAGTCACATTCATGCTGTACCACAGACACTCAGGTTTATCAAACTTTGTACCTTGAGCCGAGCTTCTACTGAAGCCTTCTTACGAGCTTCCCTCCTGCGATACTGCTCCACTTTATCCAGCTGATCAGGACGCTGCAGCATTCCCGCTACTCTCTGAACAGCTGTTGCAACTGCTTCCCTATCTGTTTCCTCCATTGTTGATTAGGACCTCAAAATGCCTTCATAATTCAACAGTACTGAAAAGAAATGTAACATTTTTAGAAATTTTTTTTCATTTGATGGCTATGTGTCATTTCAAATTTAACAACTGGAGAACTACCTTCAGCAACAAAACCAGTGCAACTTGACAGAAGTATCGTTAGCTTGCATTATACAGAGCACTTACCAAAATTCTACAAGAATCACATTTAAAGCCACTTAACTCTATTTCATTAGTTTACATGAAATGCTCTCTAGTTACTGTTTTTGCATTTATCTTGCTCTCCATAAGTATGTATATAAAAAGACAACAACAAAAGAACAGCAAATATTCACTTAAACACCAGATTCTATCTAATCCTAGAGTAGGTTTGCCTATTAAAAGGGGAGTGAGACAAGCATAAAGGAATCTTCTAGCAGGTCCAAGCAAAAACCCTAACTCTTACTGAACTGGAATCTGGTAGACCTGAGGGAACCATAGCCCCCCTGCAGCAATAAGTCAAATTTGCTACCAAAAGTGGAAAAACAGCTGTGAAAGCTCTAAACCCACAGACCTAACTATAAAGCAGTTGCATTTAAAGACTTCTGATGATTTTTTTCTTTCCTACTCTTGTTTCCAGTTTTTCTCACATTATCAGTCCATCAAACGTGTAGATATGCAGGGAAAAATTAATCAAGTATTTCACCTAAGCTTCCAGCTGAATTTCTAGTGCATGCAAACCAGTATGCAGAAAAGGTAAAATCTGCTGGCCATCAAACCAGACCTGTTCTCTCAAGCTTCACTAGCTACTAACAGAAAGCAGGGAGGATGGCAGTCACCAAAGATGCAAGAACTTGGTGTCCACAGAACTCCAAGGAACATATCTAGAGGTCCTCATTCCTTCTGAATTCTTTCTAGCATGTCTTCAGGCAAGAGAGGAAGTCTGGAGAAAGGAAGACTTTCCCTTGGTTGAGGAAGATCATGTTAGAGATTACTTAAGGAAACTTGATACCCACAAATCCATGGGCCCCAATGGCATGCACCTCTGAGTGCTGAGGGAGCTGGCAGATGTTACTGCCAAGCCACTCTTGATCATCTTTGAAAGGTCATGGTGAACAGGACAGGTGCCTGAGGACTGGTGGAAAGCCAGTGTCGCTCCAGTCTTCAAAAAGGGCAAGAAGGACCACCCAGGAAACTACAGCCCTGCCAACCTCACCTCCATCCCTGGAAAGGTGATGGAACATATCATCCTGGAGGTTATCCTGATGTATATGGAGCAAAAGGTTACCAGGAACAGTCAACATGGATTCACCAAGGCAAAACCACGCCTGATCAACCTTCTACGATGGAATGACTGGCTGGGTAGATGAGGGGAGAGCAGTGGATGTTGTGTAACCTCAGCAAGGCTGTTGGCACCGCCTTCCATAACATCCCCATAGGTAAGCTCAGGCAGTGTAGGTCAGATGAGTGGGCAGTGGGGTGGATGGAGAACTGGCTGATGGCAGAGCTCAGGGGGTTGTGATCAGCAGCGCAGAGTCCAGCTGGAGGCCTGTAGCTTGCGGTGTTCCCCAGGGGCCAGTACTGGGTCCAGTCCTGTTCAACCTATTCATCACTGACCTGGACGAAGGGGCAGAGTGTGCCCTCAGCGAGTTTGCTGATGGTACAAACCTGGGAGCAGGGGCTGACACACCAGGCGGCTGCGCTGCCATTCAGGCAGACCTGGGCAGGCTGGAGAGCTGGGCGGAGAGGGACCTCATGAAGTTCAACAAAGGCACGTGCAGGGTCCTGCACCTGGGGAGGGACAACCCCACGCACCAGCACAGGCTGGGGCTGACCTGCTGGGAGGCGGCTCTGCGGAGAGGGACCTGGGAGTGCTGGTGGGCAGCACACTGCCCATGAGCCAGCAGGGTGCCCTGGTGGCCAAGGAGGCCAGTGAGATCCCGGGGGGCATTAGGAGGAGGGTGGCCAGCGGGTGGAGGGAGGTGATCCTGCCCCTCTGCTCTGCCCTGCTGAGGCCACATCTGGAGTGCTGTGTCCAGTGCTGGGCTGCCCAGTTTGAGAGAGACAGGGAACTACTGGGGAGGGTCCAGTGGAGGGCTGCAAAGATGATGAGGGGACTGGAGCACCTCTGTTATGAGGAAAGGCTGAGAGAGCTGGGCCTGTGTAGCCTGGGGAAGAGAGACCGAGAGGGGATCTTCTCAATGTCTACAAATATCTTAAGGGTGAGTGTCAGGAGGACGGGCCGGGCTCTTTTCAGTAGTGCCCAGTGACAGGACAAAGGGCAATAGGCACAAACTGCAACACAACAAGTTCCTTCTAAGTATGAGGAAAAGCTTCTTTACCTTGATGGTGACAGAACACTGGAACAGGCTGCCCAAAGAGGTTGTGGAGTCTCCTTTGGAGACATTCAAAACCCTGAATGTGACTCTGTGCAACCCAAGCCAGGTGAACCTGCTTTAGCAGGGGAGTTGGACTGGATGATCTCCAGAGATCCCTATTAACCCTGACCATTCTGTGATTCTTCTAATCAGACAGAACATTTTAGGTTCTGCTGCCACAACTACAGATTATACTTTCTCTATCCATATTATTCCTTGAAAGTGGCTATCTACTTTCAAAGCAGCCTGCATTCATATATCCAGCACATCATTTAATCTCAACAGAACAGTGATCTGATGAAGAACTGTGAAAAACAGTGTTGTCAGCACTGCTTTAGCCACAAATCCAAAACATAGCACCATACAGGCTGCTATGAAGAAAGTTAACCTCGGCCCGGGCAGATTTTGTACAGCATTAGTAGAATTAGTCATTATCTGAGTTTAAAAAGATTTCTTGCAAGATATGCTGAAGAGGTAGCCTTTAAGCCCCTGAGTCTATGTTTCGTGTTCCACTATCTGGTATCTCAAGATCTGTATCTCTAGTATCTTCAAAAGTTACATGCATAAGTACACAGTTATGCCAAAATTATTTCTACAGTATAAACTCATGTCCTACTTTACCTACTCAGCTAGGCAACCAAACCCATCACTTCTCTATTAATGGCATGTTTAACTCAAATGATGTTTGATTTCCTACTGCACATCTCAAGGTGAAGGCTCTATTCCCACTGCTCACACTTTTAAATGAATACTCCAGTGTTTGTTTAACCCAACCCTTTTCCAAGCTATCAGGACTGTATCTACAATGAAAAAAAAGTTATTCTAAAACGAATTAACTACAGAAACGGTATTTGCAATAGACAGCTTTAAACTAAATTACTGCCTTTATTAACAACTGAAAACATTCAATAGTTATGATAGCTTTAACCCACACAGCCACTACGCATGGACATTAAGTAGACGTCACCAGTAAAATTAGTAGCTGGTATATTGTAATCTCCTAACCAACTACTCACTAACTTGCTGAGGCAGGCAGGTTGTTGCACAACTACTGACCATTCAAAAGGAAAAGCAAACTTTAAGAAACCATGCCAACTTTGCACAGAGGCTATGAGCCAAACCCACAAATATTTACAGAGCAAAGTACTGGAAGAAATGAACAAAAGCACGTCCCGAGCAGCCTGGGAAGGGCCTCGGCGGCAAGCACACCCCTACCCCCGGGCTGGAGCTCCGGCCGGGAGCCGAGCCGAGCCAGCGGGGCGGCCCCTGACCCCTCCGCACCGAGCTGCTGCGCTGGGGCGCGCAGCGACACCCGGGTGTGTGGCACAGCTCCGCGACAGCGCCGGGCGGCAGCCCCCGCCGGCAGCCCGGCTCCTCCCGGCTCCCCCACGGCAGCGATCTGCATCGACGCAGGTGCCCGCTCCTGCCGGGCAAAGGCCGGAGACCTGCCCTCGGGCAGCCAGGCAAGGCTGCTGCCCCCGCCACATCGAGCCCCTTCGGCCTCGGCTGAGGCCTTCGGGCGGCGGCCGCGCCGACGGAACACTCAGCACCCGCTTCGGCCTCGCCATCCCGAGGGGCTCCCCGGAGCGGAGCGGAGCGGCCCGGCCCATCCCGCCCCCGCGCTGCGCTTCCCGTTGCCAGACTCGGATCGCTACAGCCAGGGACGGCCCGGCAGGAGCCGGCACAGCAGCGCTGGCCAGCCGGGGCGCTGGCACCGGGCCAGCGGCGGGGGCAGACGGAGCCGCCGCTGCCACTTACCGGCCGCAGCCCGCCCCTCGGGAAGGTGCTGACAGTCCGCCAGTGCGCACGCGCCGGGCGCACACCGCGGCCCACCGGCGGGCGCGCAGGCGCAGAACGAGGCCGCCCCCCGCTCCCCCCGCCCCTCCGCCGCTGGCCGGCGCGCATGCGGGCTCGGCTCCCTCACCTGTTCGCAGGAGCGGGCTGCGCCTGCGCGGCCGCGGGAAGCGGGTGGCGGCGGGGATGGGGCCGTCGCGGAACCGACGAGCTGGCGGGCGGGCAGGGGCCGCTCGGGCAGGTTTAGTGGCGCGGAGCAGCGGTGCCGGCGCTCCCTGAGGCGCTGCCTGCCGGTGGCGCCGCCTGGGTGTGACAGGAGAGTGGGGGACGCCCGCATCCCCTCAGAGCGGGCTAGGGGCTGCCGCGGCGCCTCCTCCTCATCCCTCTGTTTTTACAGTCCCTCAGTGTCGAGGGCGCTGTCGGTACTTTTGGGGCCTGATTCACAGTCACTGAGATCTGTTTTTTTTTAAAAAGTGCAGAAGTCCTTTGGGGTATTAAACGTTTGGGTTCGAATGGTGGCTTTTGGTCGTTGGGTATCGTCTGGGAAAAGGAAGCGTTCGGAGTGCCGCGGGTGGATAAGCTGTGAATCACGCAGTACTCTTCAGATCGGTGTGGAAGTGACTTTGGCTGGCAGAGGGAACGGGAAAGCCCTCGTTCGCCCAGTGTCCCGGCTGTGTCTCTTCGTCTGTTGCCCTGAACCCGGATTGCTGCCGCGTTGAGGAGAGCGGTGTGGCCGCTGGGATGCAGTTTGCTACGGCCTGCCTTGGCCCTTCTGCACATCAGAAATGCCAAGGCTCAGGGCAGCAGCTTGCTTAGGATTTAATTTCTGTGTAAGGGAAAACTATGGTGCATTTAAAAGACAGGGGTTATGAAATTAGCCCTGGGTTGTTTGGTGGTTACAGTGGGAAACGGACAGATGAGGTGCCTCCCCCTGAGGACTGGGTTGTTAGTTGGGTTTGTGTAGGGGTTGCCATAGCAGCTGCCAGCAACTCCAAGTGCCCAGGCAGACGCAGGCTTAAAACCAGTTTGAGATTTAAGCAGGTGCCTCAGCTGGTACCCTGTGCCCAGTGCTTTGCAGTGGGACCTGCAGCTGTCATGTAAGAAGGAGCTTAACCTGCCCCTCAACACGTAAGTTCCCACCTGCAGCAGTCTGAGCGGAATGACAGTTACGCAATTAGAAAAAGTTTTGATAACGGGCAACCTTAGAGGAGGTTTTATGATCTTGTAAACTGCTTAGATCTTCTAATTTTAAAGTAGCAAACAAAATCAGAGAATTTTTTTTTCCTCCTAGTCTATCATATTGGTGTTATAACAGGAATAAAAATAGCAAAGGTGGTGTTGGTTGTTACAATATTACATTGTCTGGTAATTTTCTGTATTGTTGATTTAGGTTGGTTTTTGTGTGGTGGAGGAGATGGAGGAGACTGTGGGTAGTGAGAATGAGTTAGGGGGAAAAGTCGAGCCAGCTTCCTGCCCTGGTCAGTCTGCACAGCAGGAATCTGAACGACTGAGAGCAACACAACTTTCTTCCAAACCTGATATTGATCTCTGTCCGCCTCTCATTGCTATAAAAAAAGGTAAGGGAGAAAATAATTATAAGTACTTCATGTTGGCTTTGTATGGAAAAAAAATGCAGGAACAAAATGAGAAACCAATTATTAAGTAAAGTGTTTAAGTTTATAATGTACTTATATATACTGGGTGTGTATGTGCTATTCTGAATGTGCCAGTGTAGGGACTGCAATGTGCAATTTTTAGCTTTATAAATATATGTGTACATATAAATAATAAAATGCATATATGTGTTTTATATATATATATATATGCATTCACAGGGTCATGCATGATGCAACTCTGATCCCTTAGCATAGTTCCTAGTGTTCAATCATAGTAACATGATTAGAACCATTTTTTCTGGAATTAAATTGCATACTACTCTATATTATGGTATACTCTGTAGTACGGCATATAGTATGGTATCTTTTTTCTGGACTATATTAATTATTAATTATTATATTAATTAATAATTATTATATTAAAATAGTACATTGAATAGTTCAAAGATTATTGAATGTGGCCTCATGATGGCATCAGGTAGCTCCAGAGTGGGCATTTGTAAATCCATGGGCCCTGATGGGATGCAGTCACGATCATGGGAGGAGCTGGCTGATGTCATCACAAGGCTATGTTCAGTATTCTTTGTTCATGGCAACTTGGAGAGGTGGCCTGGAGGAAAGCTAATGTCACTCCCATCTCTGAGAAGGGCAAGAAGGAGGACTAGGGTAACGACAAGCTAGTCAGCCTAACCTCAGTCTCTGGGAAGGTGATAGCACAGCCAATCCTGGATAGCATTTCCAGGCACGTGAGGGATAACAATGTGATTGGGAGTAGCCAGCATGGATTCACCAAGGGAAGAAATGCTTGACCAACCTCATTGCCTTTTGCAATGCAGCCATTGGCTTGGTAGGTGGGGGGAGTGCAGTCAATGTGGTCTATCTTTTCTTTAGTAAGGCTTTTGACATTCTTCTGTTGGGACTTTTTTATTGTGCCCCTTGAGACAAATTAAACACGCGTTTGTGCTGAAATACATATAAAAAAATAAAAATAATGAAAAATGCATTGGACAGTCCTACTGCCGTAACTGATTCTGTAAGAAGTCTGCAAAGATACTTCTTGAGATGATTCCTTATATAGACTTGCACGGCATCAGTCCCGTGAACACCACCATTAAGCACCTCAGCTCAGCCTTGGGTCCATCAGCTAGTACTGGCTCTGCTGCCAGAAGGGTGAGCCTCCATGCCAGGAAGGCTGCAGGATGATGCTGTGGCTGTTTCTTATCTGATCACCAAGGGACACTACACTCCCTTACTGGGAGTTGTTCTGTATCTGGCATTCCTGCTTCCAGCCAGTTTAACCCGTTCTGCAGTTGGGCCTTCTTGCCCTTTGTGCCAGATTGTTCCTGGGTCACACATTACCACTACTGAGCAGTTACGATTTGAACTTCCCCTTCGCTCCTGTAAGATCCTTATAGAGAAGCTAATGAAGTGTGGGCTGGCTGAGCAGTGAGATGGATTGAAAACTGATTGAACAGACAAGCCCAGAGGGTTGTGGCCAGTGGCCAGTCCTGTTTAACTTCTTCATTAATGTTCTGAGTGATGGGGCGGAGTGTACCCTTAGCAAGGCTGCTGATAACACAAAACTGGGAGGGGTGGCCAAGTCACCAGGAAGTAATGCTGCCATTCAGAGGGACCTTGTGTGGCTGAGAAGTTGGGCTGACAGGAACCTCAGGCAGTTCAACAAGCGGAAGTGTAAATTACTGTACCTGGGGAGGAACAAGCCCAGGTACCAGTACGTGGTGGGAGCTGACCAGATGGAAATCAGATTGGCAGGAAAGGACCTGGGGGTCTTGGTGGACACCAAGTTGAACATGAACCGGCAATGGGCCCTTGTGGCAGAGAAGGCTGATGATACCATGGGCTGGATGAGGAGAAATGTTGCCAGCAGGTCAAGGAAGGTGATCCATCCTCTCCACTCAGCACTGCTGAGGCTTCACCTGGAATACTGTGTCCAGTTCTAGACTCCCCGGTACAAGAGAGACATGGACATACCGGAAAGAGTCCAGTGAAGGGCTGTGAAGATGATGAAGGCACTGGAGCATCTTTCCTATGAGGAAAGGCTGAGCGAGTTGGGACTGTTCAGGCTGAGAAGAGGAGGCTTGGGTAGGGGGAAATTTCATTAGGATGTATAAATACCTGAAGGGAGGGTGTAAAGAAGATGGAGCCAGTCTCTTTTCAGTGGTGCTCAGGTGTCCCGGTTTCATCTGGGATGGAGTTAACTTTCTT
The DNA here is from genome assembly GCF_023634085.1 of Falco cherrug. NCBI lineage: Eukaryota > Metazoa > Chordata > Aves > Falconiformes > Falconidae > Falco > Falco cherrug. The sequence continues at coordinate 72,264,834 of NC_073699.1, forward strand.
AGTAGCTAGTACAGTGCTGTGTTTTGGATTTGGTGTGAGAACAACGTTGATAGCACACTGGTGTTTTTAGTTGTGGCTGGGTGATGTTTATACTAAGTCAAGGACTTTTTGGTTTCTTGGGCCCTGCCAGCGACAGGGCTGGAGGGGACACAGCCAGGACAGCTGACCTGAACCAGCCAAAGGGATATTCCATACTATGGGATGTCATGCTTGGTATATAAACTTGGGGGATTAGCTGGGGTCTGGGGATTTTTTCTTGGGAACTGGCTGGGCATCGGTCAGCAGGCGGCGAGCAGTTGTACTGTGCATCACTTGTTTTCCTTTCTCCCTTTTCCTTTGGATCTTATCCTTTTCACCACCTTTCCATTATAACTGTTCTTATTATTGTTGTTATTGCTGTTGTTCTTAGCTTTTTATTCTGTTTAAATTATTGCATTGTTCTTATCTCAACCCTTGAATTTTACATTCCTTACCGATTCTCCTCCCCACCCTTCCAGATGGAGGGGGAATGAGTGAGTGTGGTACTTGGTTGCCTGCTGGGGTGAAACCACAACACCAGGACAGGACAAGAGGCGATGGGCACAAACTGAAACACTCGAGGTTCTGTCTGAACATCAGGAAACACTTTTTCACTGTGAGGGTGACCAAGCACTGGCAGAGATTATCCAGAGAGGCTGTGGAGTCTCCTTGCTTGGAGATACTGAAAAACTGTCTGGGCATGGTCCTGGGTAACCAGCTCCATATGACTCTGCTTGAGCAGAGGGATGGACCAGATGACCTCCAAAGGTCCCTTCCAGTTTCAACCATTTTATGATTCCGTGCATAACACATCATAATCAGGGGAAAAGTGACACAATCATAAGAAAATTCATAAGGAAATGAGTGCTATTATATTATTCATTTTAGTCACAATTTCATAATTTATTTAGACTAGGTTAAACAGTAGTTCTGGAAGTTTAGTGAGCCGCTCATTAACACTACTGCATGGTCCACTGAGGATCCTATTTGCTACAAGGATGGGACCTAAATATCATCATCTGAGAAATAAAATGGTTGCTTTTCCTTGGACAAAAAGCAAGCTTTAGCAATTACAAATAGTGTTGTTCAGTGCTTTCAAATAATTATCTTTTTGAAGCTAAGTAAAACAGTGTTTCTGTTAAGAAGAAATAAAGTATATTTAGGAATGCTTTGTAATTTTTTAAAGAGAGAAATGGTGGCTGGCTGGAGATAAGTTATTGTACTTAACATCAGGAAAACATAAATACATGTATTTCTTAGTTAAATGACTTAACAGAAGACAGTTACACATTCTAGTATATCTCTTGTTTTTATTACAAATATTAACAATCTTTATTCTTCTGATATTCCATGTGCTCAAGTTGTCTTGCTAGTCTCTGCAATTAGCAAGTTTGTCAGAAATGCATGAGACTGACAATCAAAATTTAGATAAAGAAGTAGCAAGATGAATAACTGGTTGACAATAGCAAGTCTTATAAGTGACAATATTACAGAATGTCTATTTTTGCTAGAACTGATTTCTTCAAGCTAGTACCTTAATATGCTTTTTCTTACATCTACTGTTATCAGCAGGGATTGATTGCAATTGAACTTGAGATAAAAAACATTATAGGACATCTTTTCCCCCTAACAGCTTCTAAGGGTTTCTGCTGAGGCACAGGTTTTATAATATTCCTTTCATGTCTCATTTTCCCCAGTCCGAGAAGGGGTTAGCCAGCAGATATTAAGACACAGCACTGCAGGACTTCTAAATGCATTTATTGTGCATACACCGTAATAATTAGGACTTGTCACTTCTTTTTACTAGATACAGAAAGTAAGCATCGTAGACGTGAAGGGGACCTGAAAACAAGGAGCACTGAGCTAGGATTTGCTGTCACAGGATCACCTGTTCTTCTGGCAAGTGTTTTGATGCTAAAATAGGTGGTCACTTGGCTACCTTTTGTCTGTTAAATTTTCTTCTGTACAGATTATTCTTGAAGTCTTCATTGACAAAAGTTTGGCTAATACTGGACGGTGCTGTGCTCCTTCAGTCTGTGTTAATTACAAGCAAAAAGAACAGTGAACCACTTAAAAGTGTATAACAGTGTTAGGTCATTTACTTTCTGTGCTCTTAATGTGTATTGTTGGGATTTTGGTTTTTTGGGTTGTTTTTTTTTTATCATCCACTGGTAAATCCCCTTTCCTTGTCAAGATGAAAATTAGTATTGATTAAGAATACTTGAATAAGGTCTTGCTGCATCAGAGAAGGCATATGCAAAATGAGAGATCCAGCTGTTGGTATGGAAGCCAGAGATAAAGAAGACTGACACAGATGAGTTGGGACCTACATGGGAGAAGAATGAATGGTGAATCACAAAAGATGTAGCTTTTAAAGACATCAGAATGGTGCTGACCAACAACTACAGGTATTCGGGCATTCTTGGTGTTTCCTGGTCTCAGAGATGCAGGTAGAGACAGGAGTGATGTAAAACATCCGTTCAGAGTCAGGCAGGACCAAATGGTAGGAGGCAAAGTTGGATGCTGGTCAGCTTTTTGGTTTTTTTTTTAATCCAAGAGTAAATCAGGATTGCTCAATTACAATCCCTAGTTTAGAGTACTGGGGAGATGATGTAATTTTTCTTGTTTTCTCTCCAATAACAAATGTGAGGTACAGAGACACTCCAGACATCCCCAGACTCCAGATACCATGTCAGTGGGAACTGTGTGCAGAAGAAAATGCTCAGTGTGGTGATGTTTTTACCCAAATCTTTAGTTTTCTGTAGAGCATCTGAAGATTATCTGTTGGCTTAAAAATGTTATTCACCCTCTCTATTTTCAGTCTTCTTCACACTGTTATGAAGATTTCAAAAAATCCTTTGTTTACATAGATTTCCTTCTTTATCATTCTGCTACTATCTTTATATGACCTGTGTTTTAAACATCAATTACATATTTATTCTAGCAGTGACAGATGTTATAATGGATTTGTTTTATTTATTTCCTTTGAGGTAATAACGATACTATATATTAAAATGCTGGCAGTATAGAGATAGATCTGGTCCCAGATTTGGAATATGGACATATAGAAGGTTCAAAGCTGGATTCACAAAGCTGAGGTTTGAATTAGGGCCTTTATAGTGCTAAATTTTTATTGTGACCTTGGCCTGGATCCACATCTGATTCTGATGTCCTGATCTGAAGTTTTGGATCAGAAGTTTCCATTCTAGCAGCTTTATACTGAGAAATAATTCTGGTGTAACAAGTTAACTATTACTGATCTTTTCCCTCTGCATTCCTTAGATGTAATTTTTTATGTTCCTGCTTAAAGTAGTTTATGAAACCAGCTTAAATATCAACAATACAAAATGGAGTCCTTAAGTAAGTAAAAAAAAGTCTCTATAACAAACTTTTATTTTCTAGACAACTGGTAAGAAAAATGTAGTACTTTCCAGTGAAACTAGGAAAGAACTAGCCAAGCAAGCCAAAGTCACCAAAGAGGAGCGAAGAGCTCAGATAGATGAAAGACACAAGTATTTGATATCAAGATTAGCAGATGGGATAGGCTTAAGTGAGCAGCAAGTGGAGGAGGCCATTATTTCTGATGACAAGGTAAATATTAATTAAGTTATTATTATTAAATGTGTTTCCAAAATTTCCAGTCTTTTGGAACTACTTCACAATTAACCACACTCGTAATTTTGTTCTTAGTTTCAACTCACAGAACAATTCTTTGCCCCTAGTGGACTTAAAAAGTTGCTCTTCTTTTACCAAGATGTATTGCAGGTATGTTACTGTTATTACTTCTGCAAAAACAAAGTTGCATTTTTTTAAAAAAATCACATCACTGTTGCAAAATTCAGAATGTCTTAACAGAGATTTTTTTTTTGCTATGCATGCCAGTATGGAAAGAACTTGGATCTCATTGTTTAGATACTGACACTGTCTTACATGCAAACAGGAAAATGCCCTGTGACATGGTTTGATGCTGTTCTTGTTTTCACAGAAGAAAACTTAAAAATTACTTAAAACTTAAAAAAACCTCTTAAAAACTTAAAAAAAAAAACCTTTAAAACATCTTGCTCTTTTGAGACCCCCACCTGGACTTGAATATTCAGGTCTGGGACTTGCATTCAGGTCTGGGGCCCCCAGCATAAGGAGGACATCAGTCTGTTGGAGTGAGTCCAGAGGAGGGCCACGAGGATGATCAGAGGGCTGGAGCACCTCTCTCATGTGAAAACAGGCTGAGAGAGTTGGGGTTGTTCAGCCTGGAGAAGAGGAGGCTCTGGGCAGACCTTACAGCAGCCTTCTAGTACCTAAAGGGGATCTACAAGAAAGCTGGAGAGGGACTTTTTACAAGGACATGTAGTGATAGGACAAGGAGGAATGGTTTTAAGCTGAAAGAGGGTGGACTTGTATTAGATATTAGGAAGAAATTCTTTACAGTGAGGGTGGTGAGACACTGGCACAGGTTGCATGGAGAAGTTGTGGATGCCTTGTTCCTGGGAGTGTTCAAGGCCAGGCTGGATGGGGCTTTGAGCAGCCTGGTCTAGTGGAAGGTGTCCCTGCCCATGGCAGTGGGGTTGGAACTAAATGATCTTTAAGGTCCCTTCCAACCCAAACCATTCTATGGTAAAAATGGCCAAGTAAAGTAAAAATCCAGACTTCAAAAATGATAAAGATAATTGAGGCATAGTATTCAGAGTTTGAAAAGGCTAGATTAGCTAACATATGTATTACAGGAATGGGGGAACTAACTGTCTGTGTAAGAACTATTTTGTCTTCTTTTGGTTTGAACTGCACCAACTCCACTATAGACCAAGCATTGTTTCAAGAGGGTGAAAAGTAATGCAATTTCTTTCTAAATGAAGGTGGTTTCATATTCAAATCTGTCCCATTCTATGGCAAATAATGTTGAGCTTGGAAAACAGTAAGTAGAAATAAGGTGGTTGTGGTCCCCAAGATGTATCTGTGTCCCATTCAATTTTGAGAAGAAGCCTCCTCATAAAAAGCAAAATCATTGTTCAGCTTCCACTAAGTGTGTGATATCAGAAGGTGCCAAGCAACTTAAAATTGCCTAACATCACTATTGTGGGATTCCTGAACTGCAGAAGTCCTTCCTCAGTCCTTTCAGGTTATGCCATTGAGCAGCCATGTTAGTGTGAGCTAAGTCTCCATGTGGTGCTGTTTTAGGCTTGTTGAGGAGAAAAACTGATTGATAATGCTTGATTGTCAGTTCATTGCAAGGATCAATTACAGATTCATTGTAACCTAGGTAAGTTAAAAGAACTTTTGAGTGTTATTGGAATTGCTTGGAGGCTTTGCAAAGCACAGAATCAGCTCAGCTGTTAAAGCAGTTTAATCAGTTTTTCTTTTCACTGGGACTGTTCATGCACATTTCTGGGATTAACATGTTCTCTGACTTAAATCAAGAAACTAAAAATCTTGAAATTGTTTTCCTTAACTGACAAGCCAGAAATTAAACGTCCAGCTTGGTTTAAGTGAAACATTTCATTTCTCCATGAATTTTGTTTTATTTTGGCCTTCTTAACTGTTTAAATATGAATTTATGAAAAATTTGTTGCAAAACCAGCATAGCATAAAAATAAATGTTTCTGATGGAGTATATGAATGCCGTCTCTAGCATCTTCCACTCCATTTTGATGAGTGAAGAGATGTCATTATATTGACTGTTCTGGTCAGTTTGGAGAATTCAGACATATTGGAGAATTGGAGATTATTCAGGGGCAGTATCATACATGTTTGCTCTGTTCTTACCCATTTATGTCCATTCTTGGAGACAAAATACTGGCCAGGGCAGACTGTTGGCCTGACCTAGTAGGCATGTTCATACAAAGATTTGTCAAAGATCTTTTCTTCAGTGCTGCTTATCTCTCCTTTTCACCAACTTGGATGCACGATCAGCTGAGACTGTGCATACGAGTTAGAAGATGTTGTTTTGGGGTGGAAGTGGGGAGCTATTGCTGTGTATCATACGTCACACGTTTAGTCTAGCAGGACCTGAACATTTGAGATTTTAGGAAGAGGCCTCTCCCCAGCTTGAAAGAGAAATACTCCGGCAGGCTTCTTCCATAGAGTTTTCTGTTACATTATTCCAGGTTTCAACAGATTATTTTCCAAAGTGCATGACAGAAAATTAGAGGGAAGCCGGTCTTTACTAAGCTTAAACTTTTTCGTTGCTTTGAAGAGAAGAGGTTGTAGATATATCTCAGTGGAAAGAAACCAGTGGCAGCATATCTTCACAGAGGGAAAGTTTTTCAAAGTGATGTATGGTTAAAGACATGGGTTGAAAACTAAATTCCTTTCCACTGTTGGTAGGATTTAGCTGGCAGTGTTGCTTGTGAGTCCCACTCACAATTATAACTTTGCAGACCAGGCACATGATTCTTTCTGCAAGCCATCCAGTTTGTTTCCATGGAGGAACTTGCTCTAGGAAACACTCCAGTTTTAATTTTATTATATTTTCTGATATTTTTCCCCCTTCTTTGAGCTTTTTTTCTGAAAGCTCAACGCTATGAAACTGTTTACTGGGGATTGTGAGATTCATGCAAAGTTTATTCTCTAAATAAAGACAAGCTCACAATTTCTGTCAGGGAATTACTATCTGGTTCAGAATGACCTTAGTTATAATTCACGTACTCAAATAGGATGAGGTATTTGTGTTATAATGGTTTTTATTTTATTAACCTCTTATTTATAATTAAATTGCTAGCAAAAGTCAAATGCATCATCGACGTCAGATGGGTCAATGAGCAGCCTGCTTCAGAAGAAATTATTTATTACCATGGGTTCTACTGAGGTATGGTTGAAAAATTCATTAGATGACATTTATAAAGTAAAATATTGAAAAAACATAATAGCTGTGCAGTGTTAAACAGCTTTTTGTAATTTTTGGATATATATTTAAGTACTTGGTCCATGTTCTTATAATGCAAAGTCTCCCAACATTTCTTGAGCTGAGGTTGGAGTTCAGCACTAAAGAAGTAGTGATTAATGGGCTTAACTATCTGAGAGGACAGCAGGTCAAATAAACTCTTGTTAAAAAATTGCAGATCCTAACATTTTTATTAATGACTGCATGTTAAGTATTTTACAGTGCTTGTGTGCTTCTAGTTTAACAGTACTGTTCCTCAGTGGTTCTGTATTTCTTTTCATATAATAATACTAAATATTATTCCCAAAATACCTTTAATAATTTATTTATTCCATTCAAATTCTTATAAGTACCTCTTCACTGTAATGTCTAAACATTAATCTGCAGTGTATTCAGAGTAGTCATTAAGATTTCTTACTAGTTTTCTTTCTTTACATCAATTTGGGGGGCATTGGGTGTACCATATACAATTTCCTCTGAATAAGGCATGGTGATATCTTCCCCGCTCCCCGCCCCCCCCCATGAGCTTATTTTAACATTGTTGCGTTAGAAAAGACATAGCTGAAGAATTCTACCTTGTTTTCTGAGAAGTGAGGTTCATTCCTCTGCCAGTCGGACCAATTGGAATGGCTTTTGAAATTTGTTATAGATGAATTATTATTAGATTTAATAGATTAAAAATAAGCATTGTTGCAGTACTGATTTGAAACTTTTACATTACTTCAGTCCATCAAAAAGACGAAAATACATGCTAAAAAGTATTTGGATCAGAAGGTTGTAGTAATGTTTAGATTCCCTTTTAAAAAATTAAATTACCTTTTTGAGTAACTAAATTTTAACAATTTTGTTTTCAGCACATTTTTAAGTTGTGAAGTAAATTATACATGCATATTTTTTTTAACTGCATGTTTTTGTCCTTTTTACAGGACTTTAAAGGAACCTGTGCATTTTTCCTAAGGACATCAGATAAAGTTATAACTGCATCAAATGTTTCCCAGGTCAGACCAAAATTATACAGTGTTTGCAGTGTACTTGATATTTCTGGAGATTGTTATTCATGCCACTGCAGTCAGAAAAAGAAGTGAGGAGTGCTTTCATTAAAAGGTCTGGTTCTCTGTTTAACAGAAGTTCTTCTTCATCTGAATAAGTGTTTATGATAAAGTGATGTTCTAATGATTTGGAAATTAGCTACTGCAGTATTATTAAAAACAAGATTTTAATTAATAAATATTCATTCTTAATCAGTCATTAAAAATACATTTTAATGGCAATAAGGAATAAATACCTAAACCAGGAAATTTTCTTTTAGGTAATAAACCTAAATTATGAAAAGGCTGCACTTAAATAACTGGATCTTTTAAACTTAAAAAATAAAGATCATACTTGAAGCTAACTAAAGTAAGGTTTTCCTGCCCCAAGTAGCTTTAGTTGTGTATAAGAAAAGTACTGTAACAGCCTTTTCTGTCTTTCAGAGATATTCATGTACTTGGGGAATATTTGCAATAGAAGAGCATCCAGATATATCTAAGAATAGACATTAAACAAAAAATGTAATAGGCCTGAAATCATATTCTCAAAAGTATTGATGCACTTATTTTTATGTAGTACAGATTTTCTCCTTATTTGTCACCAATAGATTGATGCGTTCTATTTGAGAAGGCCAAAGCTGTAGTGTTTTTTTCTCCAGCTACAGTCATGGTAGTGCTTCAGTTCTGTCAGTCACTTGGTTCGTAACAATATTTTTGCAAATACCTCATCCAGGGGTGTAAAAGTAATTTCTAGGCTTCTTCTTCTCATGCCCTGTCAGTCCTGCGGCGCTGCTTCGCTTGGGTACCTGTCAGAATGGTTGTCCAAACTCTTCAGTTAGCTGCCTAGGTGCCTCCTCTCAGTTCTTTTGTGATCACCTTCTTTTAGCAGGGGCTGTCATGTAGCTGTCATCAAACTTCATTCCTTATACAAAGCAATATTTTTAGATGCTATAGAAGGTAAAACAAGCCCTAATTTTCAGTCAGTCAGTCTTCACACTGATGAGGCTTGGAGCTCAGGCTCAGACTGATTTGCCAAATTTTTGTTTATCCTGAAGATTTGTGTAGAAACAGTTGGAAGGAGAACCAGAGAACCCCCTAAAAATACATGGTTTTGTCCCCTATTTCTCAAGAGAAATAGATGAACCTTCAGTGTCCTGTGGAAAGAAATGGATCAGCTTGTATGTTGACTTTGTCCTAGAAAATCGGAAGTGTTGAAAGACTTCATTTTCCCTGTCTCCCACTCTCTGCAACAAATGCAAACATTGTCGTATGGGAGAAACTGGCATTGTTAAAAGCATCTGAAGGGGAAAAATAGGTGTCAGTTCATGTCTTCATTTCTTCTGTCCTTTTCTTCTGCTGTCTTACTAGTGCAGCCTCTGGCAGAAGGAAATAGTTTAGGAACATTTCCTTGTTAGCAACCTTGTGGGCATCGCCTCCCAGGGAACACGTTCAAACATGCAAAGAAACCTGCTCTTCCTTGTAAGCACTTCTTCAGGCAGAATGATGCCTTGATAGTCATCCATAATTCCTGCACTTTTTGAGAGTTTTCTACCCTCTTGTACTCTAGGTGGATTATAATACTGTGATATTGTTAGGAAGTAGTATTCCACCCATGCATAACAACTAAATGTCTTAAATGCTCTTGTTTTGCATGCAAGTGGGGAACTAGCAAGGAAAACGTTAGTGAAGTAATCAAGATAGCCAAAAATGTCAAGTGTCAATTCATTTGTCGTTGCTGTTCCTAAAACACTCTGAATTGCTGTCTTTGCAAAGGCAAAAGTTGGGAGTAGAAGCCTCCCAGCCAGAACTCAGCACACTTTCCCCCATATCAGTAAAGCATTCATTATGATGGAGGCAAAATCGGTGTATGTGCAGTTCAGAAGTTCTGAATGAGACTCCCTCTCTACTAACAAGAGCCATACGCAGAGCCAAAATGGCTAATCATTATGGGTTGTAGAAAGCACACGGCCCATGTTTAGGATGTATATACTTGTAAGCAGAATGCCAGCAGCAGCAGAGCCAACCAGTCCATAAGCGGATAGTGTTGGAAAAAGATGTAATCCCTCACTTATTCCAATTTGTGCTTTATGTTCTGCAGTAAAATTCCATTCACTAGTCTCTCTCCCTGTCCCCAGCTGCAGCAATTTACCACTTCTTGCTTCACATTAGCTAGACCAGACAGTTTCCTGACCACTTCAGGGCTGACCAAGTTAAAGCACATTGCTAAGTGCCTTATCTAAATGCCTCTTAAGCACTGACAAGCTTGGGGCATCCACCACCTCTCTAGGAAGCCTGTTCCAGTGTTTGCCCATGTTCCTGGTAAAGAAAAGCTTCCTGAGTATGAGCTCATTAACAATGAACTGGAGAGAACCGCACAACTGACAGAAGCATTTCTTGCCTGATACCTCTGTTGTCCTTTTTTAGGCATTTATGATAGATGGAAGCTGTTGCTCTAAAACAGAAGTACAGACATATAATTGCCTTAAGAATAATTAATGCATTGACATTAAATGGTTAATTTTAATTGGTTTCTGGAGTGTTGCTACAATATGGGACTGACTCTTCTGATGACTCAAGCTTAAGGGCAAGTCTTGGAATTTCTGGTTGAATTTTAGTCTATGTCCAATCCAAACTGGGGGGCAATATCCCATGGAACCTACATGGTTATGGACTGTACATGCATCTGTCATGTGTCTGAATTTCACTCAAGTAGTAAAATGTCACAGAAGTTCATATGCACTCTGCTGATTTTTATTTCTTCCTGAAGGAGGTGAATTTTGGCATATTTGATTGTGCTAATGGAAATATCCTTCAGGGCCTGGAACATTTCTTGTCCCAAATCATGATACCAGCACTTAAGTCACAACAGGTAATCAAATGGCTACTCTTTTTTTTTTTTTTTCTCAAGAGCATGTGAAATTAAGGCAAATGGCTGCTGCAGTCCTATTTGTGCATCAGCTGAGGATAAAACAGAGGATGCAGAAAGGTACAAGCCTGATACAGGCTTTCATGGGAGTCATGCAATTTGTAGATAAGTGTTATCGTTTATATTCAAGCAATAGCACTAGCTGTAATGCTCATGACAAAGGAGAATATAGCATAGCAGCCATGCTAAGGTAAAACTGTGATGACTATTAAAACTAAGTTAAGCCTGGATTGAAAGTGTTAAGTCCTTCTGGCAGCACAAGGGATCAGTCCATGATTTTATTCTAGAGCATGGACAGCAAGCACTGTATCACAGACAAAGCATCCAGCTTCTTTGAGTTGTCCTTGTTCAGAGGCACTCACAAAGCATCACAGATTGTTCTGTTGCCTCCAGAAGTACATGTTCAAAAGTAGAAAATATCATGAAGTTTAGTGTCTGTCAAGAATGATTCTGTCGTATGCTATTATTGTATGCTACCATTTTCTCTCAGCCAGGTGCAGGAAGGGAGGTTAGAATCTGTCTTCACTGTTCAAAGCGCACCAAACCGGACTGGAAAAAAAAAAAAAAAAGATAATTCAGTGTGAAGACAGTGAGAGCAGGGAGACTTTTTTTTTATTTCTCGAGAGCCTCTTGCTTATCTCTTCTTGTCTAACAGAATAAATAAATCAACACACACTTTAAAGTATTTATGTTATAGTACAGATGAGTGTATTTTAAAGGACATACTGATAAATCTTAATATACTGCCATGAATAAGAAATACCTTTCTAATGAAAGATAAGATACCTTTTGTGTTCAAAACCCAAACAATTGACCCTCATTTTACTTTTTTTTTTTTTCTGGCATAAATCATAAAATGATCAGAACTGGGGAGCTGTGAAAGAAGGCTTGAAGAACAGCCAGATACAAGACTTTCTGTATTCAGTAGATAAATTTGTGGGTACTTTGTCATCATCAAGACAGAATTTAGAAGATAAAGTTCAGCTTAAAAAAGTGGATATTGATATTTATATTAGCAACTTACAAAACCCATCTGACTACATAACTGCAGGTGAGTGATTCCTATGGCAAAGCAAACACAATGATGCTGTTACAAAATAAATGTTATATCATTAGAAAAAAATTACTTGTAATAATTTATTTGTCTTCCTTGAGCTATATAAATTTTCTGCTTGCTTTTGCCAGGTTTTTGACTCTGTAATCATAAAATCATCAATCATTTGCCATCCTTTAATTCATAGATCTTAAAGGATTAGGCAGTTCCTTGACATCATGTACACAGTGGCCTGTGTTCCTCCTAGTTTGCTGGCCAAGTAGTTGCTGAGTGAAGCCATCTAGTGTGTGTATACTCTTCACTTTCTTAGACACTGGGAAAATCCTATCCAATATCGTTTGGCTTGGAGGGCTAAAGAAGATGCATTTATACAAATGTATATATATGCAGAGATGTATATGTAAGAAAAAGAGTAGTTATGTCTCTTAGAACAATAGCTTTCCACCATTTCTTATCACCACATAGACTTTCAGAAATAATGCCAAACCAGTCAATACTTTGCAATTCCTCTTAACCCTACATGAGCCTATGGCAGGACGGCTTCCACAGAACTAGTGACCCTTAAGATGATACAATAACATTATATAGCTAGACAAGTTCTTTAGATCCATTTCATAGCACAAGTGCCACAAGTCCTAAATATAATGCACCAAGTGAACTGGACTCCTTCAGCTGCTAGGGCAATTTAAAAGACATGCTGACTCATAAATCACAGGGATTTTTGTGACTTAATAATGTTGTCCATTATGTGATGCTTTTAATATGGAATAGGCTGCAGTGGGAGAAAGAGAAATGTGAAGTAAGCCTTTATTTATGAAATACAAACAGGAAAATATATACATAATGGTTAATGCATTTCTTGGACCTCTGAAACATGATCCTCCCAAAATAACATTGCTGTATTTTTTTCCTTATGAACTCACTGTATTTTTAACTGTTTCCATTGTAAAGGATATGCAATGGTAACAAGAGTAGGTAGATAAAAGTTGTATGTGTGTGCATCTTGTTGTTACAGTCTTAATCTTTCCCTGTTCTTGGTCACTGATTTGAATATATTTAGCTTACATAGAGTCGCAGTTTATGTTTGACAAGGATATTTCACTTCTGTAGTTAAAGTTCAGTATTTATTCCTTGGTACTTATGAGACTCTCCCATTCTGTGGTTTTGAAGGCAGTAACACAGAGGTCACAGAGAAACTTGAAGAAGCGGTTGTGATCTGGATCAAACAGATCAGACAATTTTTAGCGGAGAGTGAACAAATGAGAAAAGAAGCTGATGACATTGGTCCATCTGCAGAGCTGGAACACTGGAAGACAAGAATGTCATCATTTAACAGGTTAAATCCCTGCATTATTTTTCACAGAACTTAAAAAAAAATCTTTCTAAAAATAAATGTAAACTTTCCTTCCAAAGAGAGTATTAAATGTGTTTCATTCTTAAAAGCCTTTTAGATGAGATCAAGAGTTCAAGAGTAAAGAAAATTATAAGTATACTTCAGGCGGCAAGATCAAAGACATTAAAGCAGTGGAAAGAGCTGGTAATTACTGTTTTAATGAAAGTTTTAAATGAGTAGAGTACCACGTTTGTGATACACACAGAACTGAACACAATGCTAAAAATAGTTTTGTGTGTTTATGCTGGTTTTGTACTGTGATTTATTACCCGTTTGTTGAAATACATAACACCGATGATATTGAAATTAGATAACTTGAAAAGAAGTCAATGCTTCTGTAATGTGTCTTTCATTAACATAGTGGGTGAAATGGTGGTGCAAAAGTAGAGCAATGCAGCAATATAACATTTTTCTGTCTCTCTCCAGCTGTACCCTGTGCAGGCCAACTGTAGAGATGTCTGAAAGTTCATCATATTGCTTTTAGAATTATTGACAGCTGGCTTTTTGTAGCATTACTGCTACTTCAGATAAGTGGGTATTTGTAATGTAAACTTATCAATCAAAATTGTAGGCAACCCAGAAAATGAGCCGTACATTTTCTGTACATGTACATCCAATCAGAACCCCCTCCAAACACCAGAATGTAGATCTTCTGGCACTTAAGAAGATATTCTTCTGTTTTGAAAACAGACCAGGAAAACAGTGTCACCTTACTGAGTTTTTGATTTTCTGCTTAACATATTTGCAGACTTATATGATAAATGGAATTTGGATGAGAGTGTCTGTACAGAGCCAGTACAAGCCAAGGAAGATGAATTACATTTCTTTCTTCATACAGTATTGCCTCCAAAGGACTGGATAGTTCCACCTGTCATGAACAGAGGGATATACAGGCATTAGTTTTGAACTCACTTTCCTTAACAAGTGTTTATTAAAAAAATATGGGAAACACCCTGGTACATTTTAGGGATCTCGCCTAAGTTATGTAGATTGGGTACTGTGCTAAAACCAATGTAAAATTTAAGTCAGATTGTCGACACCACACTATTGTATTTCTATCAGGAAGGAGAAACTTTGGGGGTCTAATTAAGGAGTTCCTTCAAATCGCGTCCAAAATGTTGCTGATTGCCAGGTAGATCTTACCAGGTTTTGCATGTAAAAGCAGTTATTTCATATGTGAAGAATTTTTGAATTATTTGAGAAAACTTCTGTGAGAAAATGTTTGTAAGATGGAATCATAGTCTTGTGGTAGCACGCACTATAAAAGAGCAAGAACCTGTTCAGTAAATTTTGACAGTATTAATTCTGTTTCTGTTTTTTCTCCCTTTAGGATGTTAGTATAACAGTTGCTGCCAATGAAGCTAAAGACAATGTGAGATATTTATATACGTTGGATAAATTTTTTGGTCCACTTGCTAAAGCTTCACCTGTAAGTAGTATTCTAAAGGCACTTGATGTGACATTCAGAAAAGAAAGGAAAAGCTTTTTCTGCTGAAGAGGCATCTTTCTCCTTTCAGTATTTTAACTGCTCAGCTTTGACTCCTTTGGCACTAGTGAATTGAGTTTACACATTTTGAATAAATCAGAGATAATACTACTTTTTGTGTAGGAGGCAATTGTCATTCCAGAAGATAACTGAGGGGCATGAGAAAAATAAACAAATTATGTTTTTCCAAACCTGATACAGAGCTGAATTGTCTTTGTGCGGCTGAGTCTTACATAAGGTACTTCTTCCTGTCTCCATGCTTCAGTTAGCAGTTACTTGTAATTGTTTTAATGTAGGTATCATAAAATGATCTTAAGCCCTCAGCTGAGCTGAAATTGGGCAGTTTCCACTTATTTTACAGGTTAAAGCTGTTTCTCTTGGAGGTAGCATGTATTTACTGACATTCTGATTCAAATGATAAAACTTAATTTCATAACCATGTGGCTCTCAGATTTCATTTTTTAAGTGAGAGTATGAATTTTGAAGACACAGCCTCCAGCTAAAACTGTCTAAGCTTATGTGGTTCAGAAGATATACACATAATCCAGCTGCTTACAATTTTTCTAAATACTGTTTTCAAAGCCTGAACTCTGTTTGAATCCGTTATGCTATTTTACACTGCTTTTCTTCTGCAAATATTCACCATTCTGCCATATTGGACTCGACTTTTAGATACCATACTTTTTTTATCTATTGATAGACCAGTCACTGTCTCGCTCTGGTGAATGGGTTAAGGCCCAAGAACAAGGAAGATGCCATAAGCACCGTAGATACTTACCTGAACAAAAGGGGCTTCAGGATGGTTGTGGGATGGTTATGAGATAAGGAGGCCTGGAGAACAAGGAAACTGCAGAGGCTTGGGTGGTTGTGGGATGGTTGTGGGATAAGGAGATGCCTGGGTAATCTCACTTTACAGAGATGTGCAGGACCATAAAGATAAGAAAGTTACAAAAGAATGGCAACAATAGAAGACCCCAACGACCCCAGCCACTCAGACAGATGACTGCACTGTGTGGACCAGACATCTGCATGTGTTAATGAGTTCCAGGAAATCTCGTGTATATGTGTAACTTCATGGTATATAGCTCTGAAAGCTTGCCAGATTGTTGGAACATTTATGGTGGAGCTATCCCCAGCGTGCCCCAGCGCTGCAATAAAGGGTACCTTGCTTAATAACAGTCTGCTGTTAGTGAGTTTTATTATATTGGACTCCTTACCCAGCCGCACTAGCTTCCCTCTTAGGTGAGGTTAGAAAGCAAGGGGGTTTGGATGCTACCGATCTTTGTATCATTGGATTCTCAGTAGATCTGCCTTGCATTCATTTCTGTGGGACAGAAAACTCTATAGTTCAGTATCCTCAGTAAGAGAGATTATTGTTGCCTTGTCTCCCCCTTCTGGATTTCTCTTCTGTACAGATCTAGGTAAAATGAGCAATGGCCAACTTTATTCTTGTCCTTCCTAGAGCATGCCTTTTGTAGCAGTGTATGGCTTTCCTCTGGTAGCATATTCCTTTGCAAAGCACAGTACAGCACCTCATACACTGGAGGCCATGGCCAAAAAGTGTACTGTAGCCTCTGTTTTTCCTCTGGAAACTCCCACTCTGGAAGAAGAACTATTCATTTATTTGTTACCCATTCCCCGTTTTGGGGTTTGGTTTTTTTTGGTCATAATGTGTAAGGTTCCTGCAAATGAATTGGCTGGTCCAGTTCATAATGAGATGTCTACAAGAGCAATGTGTTACAATCAAGAAGTGTTTATTCAGTGACAAACATATTGCCGGAGCTGTTACATTTTCCATTGTGTTAATTTTTAGGAAATCTGAAGTGTTGACTTGCCCATTTTTTTGCTGTTGTAGGTAACAATGATGGAACACGTACCCAGTTTAATGAATACTGTCTATATGATCTACTGTATATCACCGTACTACAACACGTCAGAGCGCATGACGTCTCTTCTTCTTAAAATCACTAATCAAATGATTAAGACATGCAAGACTTATCTATGTGAAGGTGTTTCAAAAATCTGGGATCTGGACAGGTGATAGATTTTTAATGATTTAATCTTCTTTTGTTAACACTAGAAGTAAAATTATAGATTAGTCATCAAGATTATTAAAAGGTAGGTTTAAGTAGCCCTTTGTTCTCCTGCCAGGCACTGATTTCCATGTTAATTTTAAGCTTGTGATACTCATTTTGTGTTGAATTAAGTACTCTGAAAAAATAAATTTACTATGTGTTGTGAAAAAAACTGCTATTGAAAAGGGTGTAATGTATACCAGTATACAACACTCATTATTTTGTCCCCATGGCTTTTTTTAGACAAACACACTTGAACAATTAGAACAGGGAGATAAGGTTCTTCATAAAGGACCTCCAAGGACAGACTGGCAAAAGTTCCATCTAAGGTTAATATTTGCTGTTACTGGATAGGAAAGTCAGTTTGAGGAAGGGGGCAATTTTTAGCAGAACCAGAATCATAGTTCAGTCATACTCTTTTTGGAGCAAAGTGTGTGGGTGGGGGATAGGATGGGACTCAGACTTGTATTTTCTGAGTATTCCATGGGGAATGCTGTATGAGCAAACATGTGAAGAATGTAAATGGTGCCAGTGAAAACTAGAAAACTAGATTTACTGTAAGTTTCCTGGTTAGACATGCCTAAGACTAGTTTTGTTCTTTTCTATTGTTTTTATTACAGCTGTTAGTATAGCAAGAGTTCCTGGTTTTCAGCAATGGAAATGAACAAAAAAGTTTGCCTCAGCTCTAAGGAGCTTGCAATCCAAAACATAAGAAGAGCTTGCAACATGAAATATAAGAAGTGAATAGTGAGATAGGGGGAGGAAAGAGGGATGGAGAAAAAACAGCAGTCGTGCAGTGTTGGTCAGCTGGAATGACAGTGTTTTCAGCAAACGTTGTGATGCCCTTGGATGTTTTGTAGGCATCATGGCCAGGAGAACTAAAGGAGACATTAAGAAGGAATGAATTAGTAACTTATGGCTACTTGTAAGGAGCTGCTCCCAGTGCTACATACAGCATAAGTGGAAGCACAGATGTGTTTGTATGAAACTTCAGTGGTGAATGCTGACATCACTGGCAGAACAAATGTGTGTGAAGGATGAGAAGTGGAGATAGCCTAGGAAGGACACATACTATAAGAACAAGTCAATTATTTTGATGCAGAAGAGAATGGGGCAACCACAGAGAGAGGTTAATATAAGCATGACATCTGAAGTTATCAACTAGAAAAGTAATGATTGGAATAGTCTCTTGAAAGAGTATAATTGGAACGACATTATGGTTACGGAGGTGAGAAGGAAAAGGTTTTACAAACTTCACTGAGACATAGTCAGGATGCCTGTGCTTAAATTGCAGCCAAGTCAAAGCTGACACTGAAGTAACAGGCTAGGAGACATAAAAGTAAATCTAACAAATAATTTGGATTCCTCTTGTATTTTGAGTGGGTAAAAGGAAGTTTTCAGAAATTACCTGTAATCAGTTAAGTACTGGCTATGTTTATTCTAAAGAATTAATGTAAATAAAAGTAAATACTTTTTTTTTGTTGTGTTTATTCTGGCTGAAATTATTTTTGAGACATTCTTCTTATTTACTTATTTGCTGTTGCTATCTCTGCAAAAGTTTCTCTCTGTCGCAGCCAGTGGTTTCAAGCTGTGAAGTTTGACTATCATTTTAATTCCCAATGATCTTTTGGAAGATGAAGGACAAAGCCAGAGTGGGGCAACAGTTTTGGGTAAATGGCTTATGGCTAATTTCCATGCGTCATCTATGTATCTCATTTATGGTAGCACCTCTGGGTTAATGAACAACTGTGTGTAAGAGGTAGCTATTTGTGGCCTTGGGAACCAAGATCTTCTTGGTGTATCTTTCTGAAGAAACAAGGTTTTCCTCATGCTTACTGTAGTCTGGAAAAATACCTCTCCAGTCTTGTCAGCTTAGAAAAACAAAGAAGCAAACCAAGGAAAACCTATCAGCAATACCCAGTTTACAGAGGATGAGAAATGGCCAAACTGCAGGCAGTCTGGTAGCCAGGGTTTACCTGGTACGTCCTTTCTGGACTATGCTGTGGAAGTTTTGGTTTAAAGACAATAAAACCTAAACTAAAAATATCCAACCTAGATAACAAATTAAAAAACCCCACTTTTAATGTAATCCTCATATTTTGACCATTTTTCAGGTAATGTATAATTTTGTATTCTTATTTTGCAAAGTTGCGTATCTGACTAAAATGTTCTATTTTTATTGATACTCTTTTGAAGACCTCTTTGGGATGATTTTCTGTCTTATGTCCTTTCTTCCTCAGGCAAGAATTGCTAAAGAGGATACAGCAATGCATTTCCCTCAAAGAACAATACCAAACATCCTTTCAGAGAATTAAGGAGGAGCTAAAGGAAAATCCAAGTGACAGGCAATTTGATTTCAGGTAAATAATTTACTCTAATATTGAAGCATATTAATTTATTGAATTTATAAATATTATCTCTTCTGGCTAGCAGAAAAGCTAAATACTCAATTAAAATGCAGTATTTGTTATAAGAAGAACATGACTTTGCAGAGGTTTGTTGTTTTTTGGTTTTTTGGGGTTTTTTTTTACTATTCAGGAATAAGCCAGTGACAGGTTTTTGCCAGTCACTTGTTCATTTAGCAGATGTCCATAGGCACTTCAGGGGAATTTATGCATGTGTTAATTTAATACATATGTTCATGTATGATCTGAAATCCCAACAAATTTGCATCATGAATATAAGTGAAAAGACTCCAGAGGAATTTAGTCAGCTTTGGGCTGACTAAACAAGGGGGAGTATTACCCGAGGGGAGTTTTACCTGTTTTGGCACTTAAAGCATGAGGCATTTCTTAGTATTGTACAGTCACCTTTTGATCTCTTCAAATGTCTTAAAAGGGTAACTCTTGTGAAACATGGCGTTTTATTGACATATATAAGGATTAAGTATTTTCTGGTTTATATCCATTATTTTAAATTGTTTTTTACTCGATTTGTAATTATTGCAGCATAGATTTTTTTAAGGGAAATTTGGTAGCAGTTTGGTAGAATATACGTATGTTAAATAGAAAAGATCTATTATAAATAGATTTGCATAAAAGTCCTTCTGTTGCTTTTTATTTTTAGTGAAAACTATATATTTGGAAAATTTGATACATTCTGTAAACGTTTGGAGAAGATTTCAGATATGAGCAATGTTATGGAAAGCCTTTTAGAGCTTCATTGTATAAAAATAGAAGGTATTGAAGAGATCAGTGCTCATTACCAAAGCATTGCTACAAACACCAAATCCAAACGGTATGATGTTCTGGATCACAGAAAAAAAGAGGTACATACATTCAGCCCTTGTCTGACAATCACTCCCTTAATTATGTGCTTTTCACTGGAGTTATGCAAAGAAGATTAAATTTTGTAACTGCGAATAGTATTTTGCTGTAATAATGGTACTTTCATATCATTTAATACAATTTGAAAATCTTTGGGTAAATTTGGCTTTTATTTCAAATGTTTTTGTTAATTTTTGATAAACTAGTTTTTGTGTGATAGGTAATGCTACAAACAACCTTTCCTAAACTTGTTTGTTTTGATATACATATATGTTGAACTGCAGACTGAAAACTAATTCAGGCAGGTCAATGCATTAAATACGGTTTATCTAGTTGCAAGAGGTACTCATTGTTACTGAAAATACTTAATGGAATAGTAAAGGCAGTATTATAACGAAGGCACTTAGATGAACATTTTAGAGGGAGAAGTGAATGATACCACTCCCTGTGCTGAGCAGGGTGCTAAAAACGAAGGTAATTTTTCAAGTGCTTCAGACTCATGTTCTAATACATCCTGTACATGCTTTTTTTTGAGTTGTAGCCTGCTTGCTTTGCAGGATTAATTGGCTCACAATAGAAGTTCTAGAAATGTTGACTTTAAACTCTTGCCTTCCTGAACTGCAGCTTGCAACTGTCAGGAACTTTCCTTTAAATGTTTATTTGGGTTTCTCCTAGCTGGCTGATGGCTTACATTTCTGTAATACTTGCTGTGTGGCTCTTTTCTGAAAGAGAACATTTACTGTTAACTGGAATTTAAAGTGTGTGGCTTTTCTATACCTAGATGGTTGGAGCAATATATATAATGGACTGTCTTCCCAAGCCTGTATAATGCTTTCTTCAAGAGGAAGTTTATACTGAACTCTTTTTGTAGGTCCTCAGTATTTTGGACTTTCAGGAAAAGATATTACAGATAAATACCCAAATTACTCCCAGTTAGAAGTTGCCAAATGTGGTAGCCCAGTAGAGGTAAGGCTGTTGCAGTTCCATGTCCCCAGGTCCTATCAGCTGCAAGGATGAGCATGTGATTCCCAGTAGGTATGCACACATAGGGACAGTACACTTAGACACAGGCCTGGCCACTCAGCTCACGACAAACAGTATTAATGGCCTTATCCTGTACCTCTCTGGCTGAGCAGGAGGAAAGCCTGTTAGTGAAAAGTACATATACATGGATCCCTCAAGTAAGACACTCAGTTTATCCGTCAGCTGGTCCCTGGATACTTAGGTCTCCTCAGTTCCTGGACTTACAACACCCGCAAGGCCCACAGCCCCACTCCAGTTGCTGGTACTCGGACCTAAACACACATGCACATGCACAGACACATGAGTTCCTCCAGTAACTGGTCTTAGGCAATCGGCCTACCCTCTGTCTGGCCCCTGGATCCCCTTGCTGCCCTGGTTGCTGACACACAGACACACACACATGCAAACAGTTCTTCATTGTAGCTGGTTCAGGCTTACAGCTGACCTTCAGACCCTACCATCTCTCTGGTAGCTGGCTTGGGCCCTCTGGTCCCTCTGGCAGCCAACTCTTAGACCACTCCAATCTCTTTAATATCCAGCCCAGACTTGTGACTGCTCCAACACTTGGTTCCTAAGCTTCTGTCCTATTTTCTGCCTAGTTTGGTTTGGTATTCTTTAGCCGTTGCATGTGACACACCCACCCACGCAGTATGCACATGCTCCAGTGTTTCTAGTTGCTATGATCCATGGTTCCTACGTTGACTGATGAGACTTAGACCTTGATATCCTCCAGTCTCTCCATTTGCTGACTCTACGGGTGCACAGTCCCCAGTGACCCATGGTCTCCATGGAATCACAGAATGTGTTGGGTTGGAAGTGACCTTTAAAGATCATCTAGTTCAACCCCCCTGCCATGGGAAGGGACACCTTCCACTAGATCAGGTTGCTCAAAGCCCCATCCAGCTTGGCCTTCGAAGAGGGTCCCCCGTGGAGAATCAGCCAAGTCACGACAATCACACCAATATGGCTACATGCCGTGCTCACTTTATTAAACAAACAGGTCATATTTATAACTTAAACCGACCGCATACCCGACTTTACACACAGGATAAAAGTCTCTGGCCATGTGGGTGTCCGTGTCGCTGACGGTGAGCATGCTGCAGGTGCCTGATCAGAGTGTGCCGATGAGAGTGTGTTGATTTCGTGGTTCCCAGGACTTGCTCTGCACCTGGCTTCTTGTTTGTGCACAGCTTGTTTTCTTTCTCCCAGTGCTTGTTTCCAGGACAATTTAAAGCTGCTCTGCAGCTTCAACTAACAGGCCCGGGTTGTCCAACCCAGACAATGGTAACTTACGTCCTCGGTCCTTTAAAAATCCCTCTACAGGCTTTAAACACTTCCAGGGATGGGGCATCCACAGCTTCTCTGGACAGCCTGTTCCAGTTTCTCACCATTGTCAGCGTAAAAAATTTCTTGCATATGTCCAATCTAAACCAACCCTCTTTTGGGTAGGTTTAAAACGGTTACCCCTCTTCCTATCACTACAGGCCTTGGTAAATGTCTCTTTTCATGTTTCTTGTAAGCTGTCTTTAAGCCCCTTTCAATTCTGTTGCTTAGTACGTGAACTCCCATACACCGTTATGCATGCAGAACCCTTTCACCCATGAAAATGGTTACAAATGGAGATAAGTAAGAAGAAAAGACAGATTGTGCTGATCAGGCACAGGGCACAGATAGACAAACGTGCTGACCAGCAGTCTGTTCACATGTGACTGACTTCTTTTGTCCCATCATGCCTTCATTTTTCCGCAGTTGTTTCTCCCACAAACCACATTGATTCCTGCCTTTGCTTCTTCCCTAACTCCCATAATACATTTTGTATAGCCCCAAAATGCTTTTCCCTGGTAAACTGTAGTAAGTCCCTCATCTCCTAGGCAATAACCTCCCTTACTTAGTCTGTAAGGTGGTTTAGAGAGCCTGCCAGTTTGCTTATCTTGATGGGTATCGTACCTGGACAGTGAGCTGAGTGCTCTCCTGTGGCAGTGCTGGGTGTGCTGGAGTGCATAGGGCTTTAATCGTATAACCTAACATTTCTTATTTTTGTTTGCTTTGCTTAGAATGTAAATGCATTTGTTACTGGTGGCGTCCCTGTTCTCTTTAATTCAGTGCTGAAAACATATACTGGGCAGATAAAATTAATTCCTCAAAAACTTCAGGGAAAGAACTTTGTATGAAATGAAAGCAACACTATAGATATTTTTTTTTCTTTTACCCTTTTCTAGTTTGAAAAAGATTACCTTGAATTTAAGAACCAAATTGCAGCATTATATGAGTCCATACAAGAATTTGTGGATTCCTGGTTTGAGAAGACTGTAACTGTAAGTAATGTTACGAATACAAACCCCTTGTTCTGGTGCTCAGAAAGGCTGAGTACCCACAGCTTCTACTGAACTCCTTCATTACTGCCCGTATCCTGTACTGTGGTGGTGGCTGGCTGAGGTAACGTTGGAGGACATCAAGCCTATTACAAGTGTTCTAGAAGTCACTTGCAGAAGTGCTGGAAGATAATGTTCATTGTTCCATCTTTTTTTTTTATGTTCCAGTTTAATGTTCCATCTTTCCTTACCAATTTTATACACCTATTTTTTTAAGTTTATTTTCTTTCTTCATCCTGGTGTTCCCCATGCTTCATGTTGGATTTCTAAGTTACCCTTTTCAACTGGCAGGAGAAATGAAATAATTTCTGCCATCTGTTACCTTAAAGTCAGTACTGTTTATTGGTTCAGGCCGTGATCATGATATGGGATGTTCATGAAGCATGAATAAAGGTGTAGGTGTTCTACCACAGCTGTTTGCAGGAGAAGAGTGATGATTTGAGAGTCAGAAAAAGATGAAATATTCCAGTATACTGTAGTGGTAGCAGTTTCTCGGTTCAAAATATAGTAAATATATTCTATATGGGACAAAATATAGAAGTAAAATTCACTAACTTGTCTGGGTGGACTTTTCTGTGTTTCTTAGAAAAAAAACTTACAAACTTAAATAACTTGTATTCTAAATTAAAAAAAAAAGTTTATGAACAATGACTTTCTGAACTATTGACATCTTGTGCAGTGAATGCTCCATCCTTTTTTAGACTGAACAGATGCTGGGACTTCTGATGAAGCTTGAACAAATAGGAGAAGATCGTATTGATCTTAATGAGAAGTATACCATTGTCCTTCAGCAGTACAGCCAGGACATAGAGTTTGTTCGAAAACTATACCAGAAGCAGAAAGAAAATCCACCTATACCACGTAATATACCACCAGTAAGAATGAAGTAGTTGAGAAAGAAAAAAGACTTTGCTTTTTGACTGTTTTTGAGTTAATGGTGATATAACTTCATATCTTCTGTGTTTTAGGTAACAGGGAAGATTATGTGGGCTCAGCAGTTATACAGAAAAATTGACCATCCAATGACATTCCTTAAAACGAAAACCACACTTTTGAAGGTTGGAAATTAGCAGAGGAGGTTTTATGCTAAGCTTTCAAGCATGTTACTAACAGATAGATGATTTATTTTTATACTCCTAGGCTCACTTTTCTAGCAACTTGTATTCAAGCTCATCCAACAGGATAGGTGTTAGTGTTTGCTCTAGGATTTGAATTCCTTTTTGCAGTGCTGTTCTTCTGCAGCTCAGGACAGTTACTTCTCTTGAGACAGTAAGCTGATGACTTAGGCCAGTGCTTTTGTCCTTTCTGAGGCTTGACTCGCGTTTATCCTAATAGTAGCACTGTTGGCTGTGTACCTAAGCTTAGAGCCTTCTGTTTGCTATGCTCTGTAATGAAGAGGACTGAGATACTTAACCTCAAATGCTAGCCACGCTTCAGGTAAGAATATAATTTTTAGAGCTTTCTCAGTGGGACATCAGTGCCTTATTTAATTCATAGTATAGATTTTGGTTTATGGGCAAGACTGAGAAGAAAAATCAGGAAAAGAGTTATGTTGTTAGAGCAGTTCAATACTTGTTAATAATTGAATTCTTAAATATATTTCTATATTTCTGTCTGAACTTATCCCTAAAATAGCATAATTTAAAGCTTTTTTTTGTTTTTGTTTTCCTAATGGTGGTGACATAAAAGCCTAGTGGAGGGCATTTCTACTGTTAGACTCGTTGAATTGTTTAAATGGTGTTTGCTTTTTCTTTTACTTTGAATTGCAGACACTGGAAATGAAAAAAGTTGTTAAGAGCTACAATAAAATGGCTTCAGTTCTTTTGGAATTTGAACTTATTTATCATAGGGCCTGGTGCAGGTTTGCTGACCAGGCTAGAAATGCTCTGTGTACTTCCTTACTTGTCAGGCACCCAGAAACCAAGGTAAATATGATTTATTTTTTGTGTGACTGTTGCACTGTTAAGTATTACATATGCTACTTTAATTATATCATGGATAGAGAAGCACAGCATTAAGATAATCTTAATAGGGTTAAAAAAATGAACTACTTGAACTGTGGTTTGTTTTTTTTTTCCTTTTTGTGTATATTTATGGTACAGACTTCATCATGTCTCTTCTTTGTAAGGCTCCTGCCTCATTCAAGGTGTAGAAGTGACAGTACCCATCAAATACATATCTATTGTTGACTTACCTACATCTTTTTAGATATTATTTAATGTTTTATTTTCTATGTTAAGCAGAATTTTAGTCAAGGAAGGATTTTTTAATTAGGTCATAGTCTTTTCTATAGTGGTCAATATTACTGTGTTGAGTATATTGCAATCACCTGTTAATTTGCTTTCAAAACTGCTTGCTGAGATAGAAAATCTTGCCATTCTTACTTCACAGATCATTTTTTTCTGCTGTAGTGCAGAGAAATTATGGTTAAGATGTGGCATTTGTTGAACATAATGGACAACTAGAACCCAGTTCTCAAATTTATTTAGCATCTTAATAACATTTAGTGCCCCCAAAAGTATACAGAGATTAACAAAATTTCTCCCTAGTCTACTGATGGAGAAACTGAGATGATAGGCAAATTAGCTGCAGAACTAGAATTAAACTTAGGAAGTCACAGGAGCTAAGTGGTTAGGACACAGTGAAGGAGTAACAAGAAATGGAAAACAGTGTAAGATTTTGTAGATTAATGTTGGAAAAGCCAGGTATTTGTGGAGGAGAACGAAGATCTGTCTAAAAACATGAGTATCCATTTTAAAATTCTTCTCTAGTCATCTACATCTTGTAGTATGTTCCAGTTATATCACACTACGTGTAACCACCAAACTACTGCCTTATTTTCTATTTCTTTTTTTTCCCCTTGCTACATGAAGGAGTTACTTGTAAACTTGAACCCAGCGGTCCTGGAAGTACTTTATGAAACAAAATACCTGAAAAAAATGCATTTTGAAGTTCCAGATGTTGTCCTTGGCTTGTGTGCAGATGAAGAGCAGATTAAAAGACATCAAATGGAGTGAGTGAGCACTTTTTGGAATTGATTTCTCATCTACAACTGGGAATCCCTAGCTTTCAGTCTATTGTATGTGCTCTTGATTTATTATAATTTTTCTCTTTGATGGTGTAATTGAAATTTAATTGCTTTACCTGGCATTTCCTTACTAATACTGGTAACATGCAGCTGTTCCTATCTCCACAAATATCTCATTACTAGATGCTTTTGTTTTGTTCCTGCAACTGCTGCTCTCTAAGTGGAGCTCCTTGGTACTGCTAAGGCATCTATGCACTGTAACGTGGGGATTACACTCCAAAATACTACAGTTAACATCAAAAGCTTTTTTTTCTGTTAGAAAAACAGGCTGGAATTTACTACTTGATTAAAGCACAACCCAAACATTTGAACAGGTAATAAATCACCTAAGTTGTAATATGCTCTCTCATAGTGAATATCTGAAATAACTTTTGTGGATTTTAAATGATTTCTTTCTGCTCCTTGTAACAGTCGGATTCTGTGCTGTTCATTCTCAGGGATGCTGATTATTAATTCTCTAACTCTTTAAGCAAGAATGATAGGTCTTAAAAAAGTCATCCATTGTGAGGAGTATCCTTTAAATTGTTTTTAAATAGAAGTGGACAAAGAGGGACAAAGTTCAACGAGTTTTATAAACACTTCAATTCAACCCCTTCCCTCTTTTTCTCTTGTTAAAGCTTTCCATCTTTCTTATATGACATTTTTTCGTTAATTATCTGTGGAGTGTTTTAGGACAAACTAACCTAAAACTTCTAATGTGCAAGGCAAACTCTGTGCTACACTCCTCTAAAAAGCAACAGTACCAACTTTTTCCATCCAAGAGAAACAAAAATGTACAGAAAATGTTTGCAATAAAAAAATACAAACTTACTTTCTACTCTGAAAAAGACTTCAGACTGACTCCCCAAGCAAAGAAGGAACATTCAGAGACTGGTAGAGTTTTGCTTAAGCAACATGGGAAAAACAGTCCTGCATATATTATGAATGCGTTATCACAGTATAGAGTTTGTAACAATGATGTTTAGAGTCATGGTTTTCATCTGCCACAGACCACAGCTATTACTTTTTTTGCAGCAGTTCTGTTAAGGAACCCATTATGTATCTGACTTCAGAATTGCACTCACTTATAATTCTTGTTTATCAAGCTTCGTTGTGTAGCTCAATTTTCATGAAACTATATTGGTAAGTCTTGATTAAGAATCTGGCCTCTTTTTGTTGGGGATTTGGTGTCCAAAGTGGTTTTGATCTGGCTTTTCTAACAAACAGTGTTGTTTCATGCCATGTCTTGTGAGATAGGAAGAAAGGAACAAAAATTTTCAGTTTCCTGGTTTTTTTTTTTAATTGTAATTCATTCTGCTTGGAGGAAAATTTTTCTAAATTGATCACAGGCACTTTACTGGAGGTACATATTTCTCCAGTCTGGTTCTGCTGTCATGGGGGCGAAGGAGGCTTAGTTTGACCGAGGAAGAGTTCTTATTTTTAAAATGGGGTCAGAACTTGCAAATCTTATTAACGGAAGATGTGTCCAAACTTCTGTTTGTTTCAAATATCTGAATTAAGCACATTATAAATGTGATCATGTCTTTCAGACTCCAGAATCTGTTGATTGATTACAAACAATGTCTGAATGGGATTCCTGTTATACTGAAACCACTGATGAAGCCATTCATAGAACAAGTTGAGGATGCCCTTACTCCAGGCCTGATGCAGCTGTCATGGACTTCTTTGAACATCAATAAATGTATGTAGTAGGAGAAGAAATGGTGAACTGTTCATGTTGTTAGATGATACCTGCCAGGTATTTCCCTGCCAGTTTTAGGAAAAGCACTCCATCTATATGAGGGAAAAACATGCCAGGTCCTTTTCCCCTGACTATGGAATTAAGTCAGACATGAGTAAGATGAAAATGGTGTGTTTATGTTCTGCTCTAAACTGGAGATCAAGCAGGGCTGTTTGACAGCTATCTTTGAACAGCCCTTAAACAATTTGCTTTACCAGGCATATCCTATTTTCGCCTCCCTGGTGATGTCCCTTTACCACTCTTAAGTCCTCCCACATAAACAACCCACCTCTTTTTAGTCTTGTGATAAAGTGGCAGCAAAATCACTGTAGAATCACAGTTTCTTGAAATGTGTCAGAATTTCTTAATCCTACTAAATGTTATTGGTCACTGTATTGAATTGACTTGGTGAGAAGTGCAGTGAGAGAATAAATTTTGACGCTAAAAAAATGTAAAAACAGTACAATAGTTATCTCACTTTTTTCCCCCTAATTTTCTGTGGTTTTTATTTCCTTAAGAAAGAGGCTTTCTGGCTCCTCACCTCTGGAAGACAATTAGTGTTGTAAAAGGATTCTTTTTGCTTCACCCTCTGCCTTGCCTCTCAATTGAAGCATTACAAATTCAGTTCCTGAGTACAGTGAAGTCACTAAATTAGTTAATTTACAGCTGTGTAACTGAGTAAATTGTTTGTCATATTTAACTGCTATCCATACTGCTGTATTGATGGGAGAGTCTGTAGAGCCTTGACTTTGGAATTTTCTTACAAAGTTCAGTGAGTAATATTGCATCATATTATGTCTTGTGTTGCAGTTCCATTATTTAATTCCAGGCATTTTTATTTACTGAGTTTAAGCTGTTGCATCACACTATTAAAACTGTCATGCATTTTTATTTCTTCCTCCCCTATCATAATCTCTCTGATCTTTTTCCAAGTAAGTGACTATATAAAAATGGAACAGAATCACGGAATCATTTAGGTTGGAAAAGACCTTTAAGATCATTGAGTCCAACCATTAACCCAACACTGCCAAGTCCACCACAGCTCATGTCTCTGCACGCCAAATCTACACATCTTTTAAATATGTCCAGGGATGATGACTCAACCACTTACCTGGGCAGCCTCTTCCAATGCTTGACAACTCTTCCAGTGAAGAAATTTTTCCTAGTATCCAATCTAAACCTCCCCTGGTGCAACTTGAGGCCATTTCCTCTTGTCCTATTGCTTGTTATTTGGGAGAAGGTTCCGACACCCACCTGGTTACAATTTCCTTTCAGGTAGTTGTAGAGACAAGTAAGATCCCCCTGGTCTTCTCTTCTCCAGACTAAACAGCCCCAGTTCCCTCAGCTGCTCCTCATCAGACTTGTGCTCCAGACCCTTCACCAGCTTCACCGCCCTTCTCTGGACACGCTCCAGCACCTCAATGTCCTTCCTGTAGTGAGGGGCTCAAAACTGAACACAGTATTCAAGGTGGGGCCTCACCAGTGCTGAGTACAGGGGGACAATCACTTCCCTTGTCCTGCTGGCCACACTGTTTTGGATACAAGCCAGGATGCTATTGGCCACCTGGGCACACTTCTGGCTCATGTTCAGCTGGCTGTTGACCAGCACCCCCAGGTCCTTTTCCCCCAGGCAGCTTTTCAGCCACTCTGCCCCCAGCCTGTAGCATTACGTGGGGTTGCCATGACCCAGCTGCAGGACCTGGTACTTCTCTTTGTTGAACCTCACACAACTGGCCCTGGCCCATCCGTCCAGCCTGTCCAGATCCCTCTGCAGAGCCACCCTGCCCTCAAGCAGATCAACACTCCTGCCCAGCTTGGTGTCATCTGCAAACGTACTGAGGGTGCACTTGATCCCCTTATCCAGACCATCAATAAAGATATGAAACAGAGTTGGCCCCAATACTGAGCCCTGAGGAACACCACTTGTGACCAGCTGCCAACTGGATTTAAATCCATTCACCACCACTCTTTGGGCCCTGCCATCCAGCCACCTTTTTACCTAGCATAGAGTATGCCCATCCAAGCCATGAGCAGCCAGTTTCTCCAGGAGAATGCTGTGGGAAATGGTGTCAAAGGCTTTACTAAGGTCCAGGTAGACAACATCCACAGCCTTTCCCTCATCCACTAGGCAGGTCATCTTGTCATAGAAGGAGATCAGGTTCATCAAGCAGGACCTGCCTTTCATAGCCCTATGCTGGCTGGGCCTGATCATCTAGTTGTCCTGCACGTGCTGCATGGTGGTGCTCAAGGTGATCTGCTCCATAACCTTCTCTGACACCAAGGTCAGATGGACACGTTTGTACTTCCTCAGATCCTCCTTCGGGCTCTTCTTGTAGATGGGTGTCACATTTGCGAACTTCCAGAAAACTGGGACCTCCCTGGTTGGCCAGGACTGCTGATAAATGATGGAAAGTGGCTTGGTGAGTACTTCCACTGGCTCCCTCAGTACACCCCATAGACTTGTGTGTGTTTAAGTGGTGTAGCAGGTGACTGGTCATTTCCTCTTGGATTATGGGGGCTTCATTCTGCTCCCCATGTGTCTTCCAGCTCAAGGGCTGAGTGCTAGGAGAACAAATGGTCTTAATATTAAAGACAGAGACAAAGAAGGCATTAAGTACGTCATGCTTTGTCACTATGTTTCCCCCTGCATCCAATAAAGGATGGAAATTCTTCTTAGCCCTTTTGTCGCTAATGTATTTATAGAAATGTTTCAGTTGTCGTTTATAGCAGTAGCCAGGTTAAGTTCTAGTTGGGCTTTGGCCCTTTCAATTTTCTTCCTTGCATACCCTCAGGACATCCTTGTAGTCTCCTGAGTTCCCTGCCCCTTCTTCCAAAGGTCATAAACTCTCCTTTTTCACCTGAGTTCCAACCAAAGCTCTCTGTTCAGCCAGGCCAGTCTTCCCTGCTGATTCGTCTTTCAGCACATGGGGACAGCCTGCTCCTGCACCTGTAAGATTTCCTTCTTGAAGGATGCCCACCCTTCCTGGACTCCTTTGTCCTTCAGGACTGCCTCCCAAGGGACTCTGTCAACCAATCTCCTCAAGAGGCCAAAGTCTGCCCTCCAGAAGACCAAGACAACAGTTCTGCTGACCTTCCTCCTTACTTCTCCAAGAGTCAAACCACCTTTCATTTTGTGATTGCTGTAGCTAATACAGCCTCCCACCATCACGTCACACTCCAGTCCCTCCCTGCTCACAAACAGCAGGTCCAGCAGGGTGCCTTCCCTAGCTGGCTCACTGACCAGCTGTGTCAGGAAGTTATCTTCCACACGCTCCAGGAACCTCCTAGGCTGTTCCCTCTCTGCTCTCTTGTATTTCCAGCAGACATCTGGCAAGTTGAAGTCCCCCATGACAGCAAGGGCTAGTGATCTTGAGACTTCTCCCATTTTCTTGTAGAATATTTCATCTGCCTCTTTATCCTGATTGAGTGGTCAGTAACAGACTCCCACCATGATATCTGCCTTGTTGGCCTTCCCCCTGATTCTTACCCATAAACACTCAACCCTATGGTCATCACCATCAAGCTCTAGGCAGTCAAAACACTTGGTAACATACAAGGCTACCCCACTGTTTCTCTTTCCTTGCTTATCCCTTCTAAAGAGTTTATAGCCATCCATTGCAGCACTTTAGTTGTGTGAGGCATACCACCATGCTTCCATGATGGCAACTATGCCATAGTTTTCTTGCTGCACGATGGCTACCAGCTCCTCCTGTTGTCCATGCAGCGTGCATTGGTGTAGATGCACTTCAGTTGGGCATTTTGAGGCGTGAAGCCCGAATTCCTATATGACCATTTTCAGGTGCTTCTGTGATTTCCAACACATCGATAACCCTTGCATCTTTGCTGCTGCATGGATCTCCATCCCCTACCTCCACTGAGACAGCAGATGGAAGGACCTCACTAGCACACCATCCGGCAGACACTGGTGTGCTGCCCCCAGCGTTATCTTTAGTGAGCCTGGATCCCTTTCCCCCTTCACATCTAGTTTAAAGCTCTTTCAATGAGCCCTGCTAACTCCTGTGCAAAGATCCTTTTCCCCCTTTCAGACAGATGTACCCCATCTGTTGCCAGCAGGCCTGCTGCTGTGTAAGTCAACCCATGAACAAAAAAAAAATGGAATTATTCTGGTGACACCAGGCTTGGAGCCAGGTATTGATGTGGTGGCTATTCTTGTTTCTTCCCTCATCATTCCCTGCTACTGGCAGGATAGAGGAGAATACTGCTTGTGCTCCTGATCCCTTAACCAGTCATGCCAAGGCCCTGAAGTCTTTCTTGATTGCCCTTGGACTTCTTGTTGCAGGTTCATCACTGCCTACTGGAAAAATCAATAATGGATTATATGGAGGTGGACTGACCTCTCTTTAGGTAGATAATTACAGCCTGACTGCTACAAGAATGTGAGACGAGAACAGACATGGGATGCTTTAATAATCTCTTATCTATAGAAAAATCTTCATAACTTATGCTGAACATCCTCAAAGTGACATGTCTAAATCCAAGGTTGAAATTAGTAAGAGGTATATAGTATTTGGAGATTTCTGCCCAAATCCTGTTTTTTTCTAAGAAAACTTTTTTTATAATCACCAATTATGCATCGATCTTTTTCCACACAACAGTAAGATACAGTCTTATCCCTATCAAATACGGCATAACATTGATTAACTGTTATAAAAGCATTATTGGAATGGACATTCATAAAATCATCAGCAAGACTTTTATGTTGCAGTTCCATGAGAAAACAATAGCTCATGCTTGTAAATCAGTTTTCAGTTGAGGTAGACTGACATTAGGCTTTCACTTTTCTTCAAAATAAAAACCAGCAAGATAAACAAGAACAGATGAAGCCTAAATATGAATGTGAAATGGGGCATGGGTTTTACAGCTGTTCATGTGTGACCCTCTCATGTGCACTGGTGCACAGGGCTCTGACTGGTGCTTAAGGCAGGACTGGTCAACTTTTAGCTGAACTTGACCTTTGCCTGACCAGAGCACAAAAATCCAATGGCAAGTGTTTTTTTATCTTTGTTTTATAGCTCTAAAATGAATTGTGTTTGCTTTGCATTGTTTAGTATCACATCATAAGGAAGGTCTTTACAATGTCATTTATTTATTTATCCATTTAGATACTCTCTGCGCTTCATTAATTATCTGAGTAACTATAATGCAGGTTTTAATGGTTCTTTGGATCAACATTTGCTTTGGTGGCACCTGGCCATTTTTGTCAAGATAGAGGTTATGCAGCACGAGTATCTGGGCTACCTCCTGTTTCCTGCTGCTGTAACTGAATTGGAATCACCCATAGAAAGGAGTACTTTTCTTGAGTGTTATGCATCATATCTTTTTGAAGATGTGCAATGTTTAACATGCCCAGAATGTTGGGCACTTAGAAATTAGCCATTGATTCAGCGTACACAAAATAACTCTGACCTGCCAGCCATGTGCTGAACTCGCTGTGCATGAACTTAATGTCTTAAGTGCCTTATTTCCTCTAATATGTAGAGGTATGGGGGCCCATGGTTGCCTTCTAGACTGGAACTCAGGAGACAAGATGAAAAAATGGATTTATGACTACCTAATTTATACATTACAAAAAAAAAAAAAGCTAAGAAATTGGTCAGATTCTTTGTCTGTTTTAGTCAACAAAAAATACAAGCTCCATCACTCATTTCCTAATAGGAATAAATTATGTTTTCCACTTAAAGCATCAGCAGTTGGACACCACTGTCACACTGCCATGTCATAGTAATTTCTTTCTACATACAGTAGGAAGGATTATTGGTGATTCAAATGATACTATCTGGTAATAAATACAAAGACAAAGGGTGTCAGGTGACATATTTCTTTCTTTTTTGCAATGAAAAGTATGAAAGACATGGAAAGAATTTATCCAGTTTATTCAGAAACAGTTGTTTTTACCTTTAGTTTAATCAACCGATCTGTTAAAGCACTCAGTTTATCTCTTTCCAAAGTAAGTTAGACCATACACATGAAAGAAGAAATCTAGTGATTTAACCAGTGTGTAATCTTGACTGGGGGAAATTTAGCCATTGAATTTATAAGTTAATTACAATTATAAAAGTACTGGATTTCACTGTGTATGTATGTAAATTAGTGTTTGGACAGTTGTATGCTTCCTATTTTCCATTGTATTTTGTTGATCCTTTTCATTACAATGTTCTTTAATACAGAAAAGGTATTTTAAAAGCTATTGTATTGTTTATTATAAAATGGTTTCATTTAAAGATTCCAAAGTAGCAAGTCCATCATGTTTCTGTTTCAGGCTTTAATTGCATATTTAATTGATATTAAATCCTCATTTTCTTTTAATACCAAGGTGGGGGTGGGGGGAAGGGGAGATGAGATTTAAGAGGTCTGTATTTTGCATGATTTGTTTTAATTTTGTTTTTCTTGCTTAGTTATTGAGAATGTTTATAGTACCCTGAGGGAGTTGGACTACGTGGTCAAAGAAGCAGCTGATACCCTGGAATGCAGAATTGAAAGAATTCTGGAAGATATGTCGAACACTGCTCTGATAATTTTGCCAGAAGATGAACCTATAGATGTGCTTTCTTTCCTGGAACAGATAGAAAAACTTGCTGTCTCTACTGCTCACAAACTGTCTCAGTAGGTTTATTAATTGTACATATTTGAAGGCCATATTTGGGAGGGATTATTTATGTATTACTTTTTTATGCATAGAGAGTTTACTTTTAAAATATTATTGTAACACGGTACTAGTCTAAAGCAAAATGATAGTCTCAGGATGCAAGGGAGAAACTCTCAAGTATCTTGAATACAGAAGATGTAAAACTGCATCTGTAGTGTTTAACATTTCATATTTTTCTTCTTATGTCATTCTAATCAGTAGCAAGAAAAATGAAGATGGGTAAGACTTGAAATCTCATCTCCATGTTAATTGCTTGATTCTTAATGCTATCTAGCTACTCTAAGGATTCCCATTCTCGCAGCACTGCAATTTTTTTTCCTATCCTTATTTTTCAGGTTATAGAGGAATAGTAGTTCAGTTCTCCTTCAAAAAAATATTTATGCTTACTGTGCAAAATAAGATATCTTCTAATTTTTTTGGTTTTGCTTTTATTTTCCTGACGGATTTCACAGATTACCTTACTGCATCAACATCATCGTAAACCTGTTTTATTAACTATAGCTTGAAAATAACGTTTATTTTTCTTTAATTATTATGAAGTCCAGTTGAATCAGCTATTACAGAGTCTGACAAATGGGTTTCATGGTAGTCTGCATATCTTAATGTCTCACATTCTTTGTATGGCTAAACAATAGGAACAAACTGACAAGTGTAAGGGTATTTCCCTGCACATAGAATTCTTCACAGTGCAGTGGGACTTGGGGTATATGCCTGGAAAATAACAAAGGGTGTTCCTTATGTTTGATTTCCTGTGGGTGACTGTAAGGTTGTTTTTCTAGACAGAGTCAGCAAGTGGAATGCTCTGTGTATGAAATGGTAGATATTCTTAAGCACAGACTGAAAGCAGATGCTGGAAGATCTCTGGAGGTAAGACCTCTACAGTGTAAAAAGTAATCTTTTATAACCTAGTCAGATGCTTGATATTTCACTTACATGCTGGATAACATGGTTACTTTCCTAAGAATTTCTCTTTCACTGTTCAGGATTCATATGCCTGTACATATCTTGACATGAAACAGAAAACACGCTGCCAAGGATGCCTGTCCTGTAGTTGCTATAATCTGGTGGGACAGCTTTGTCAGAAGAATACTGACTCTTTGGTCAGATGTGAGTGAGTCTGTTTCAGATATGTTTAATTTTTTTACATTGCTCTCAGTTTTTTTTTCCCTCTAAGCTTATTGTGGTAAAAAATACAACCTCGCTTAAATATTATATTTATTTAGGCATGAAGATTTCTCTAGAGTCCTTAAGACATCGATTGCGTGTTGTTGACTTGAGGTATCAGACGACCAAGTTTGTAGAGACACAGAGGGTTCCCTTGTTTAAAGCTGAAATTCAACTGGCTATTCCAAATGTTGTCCTGAGGCCAAGTCTTGAAGATATTCAGGTAAGAAAATAATTGTACCTCTCAGTCATTATGGTAAAACATTTATAAATTAATTGTTTAAAAACAACATGTGCAAGTCTAATCTGGTATGAGAACTAAAAGGAAGGGGAAAAAAAATTAAAAGTCACTTGAGTCTGTGACGTTGTTGGGTGCTAAGGAAATGAAGCCACTGATCAGGTTTGTTATGCAGGCCAGCAGAAGGCCTTTTCCTAAAAGCTCAGTAACTCATGCTACTTGGAGGCAAACATTTCAAAGTGAATGCAAAAAATAAAAAAATAATGCCATTGATGCAGCCTGATTTGACTTCCTAGTCTCCTTAAACTCTTTCAGAATATAAAACAATATTATCAATTTAAAGTATCTTTCATAAATCAGCATTCTGTAGTAGTGAAATATGAAGAAAAATATTACTAGCCTAAAGCACTAAACTGTGAAAAAATTTGAACACTCATTTAAACTTACACTAATTCAGCAAAATTCTTACATGCATACTTAAAATTGGCTGTGATACCTGAAATTATTCACAAAGTATTAGTTGTTTATGGTGTTGATTTGTGGACTTTTCATTTAGCATTGTCACTGTCAAAACCTTTAATGGAATTATTTCTCAGTTTTCATTTGCAGCCTTCATGGTCTTGTCAGTAAGAAAACAGACCACAAAATGTAGTTTTAAAATGCCATAGATATAATAAGTTATACAATAATTTGTATAGCTGCCTGTATAGATTATAAACTATACCATCACATATTCAGACAAATGTTTTCAGGTATTCTAATGTGAATGTGAAAACTATATTATTGTTAATAATAAATAATTATGTTTATAATCAGTTTAACGGGAAATAGTACTATGATTAAGTTATGATCCCCAGTGACTCATGATTACTGTTCACAAGGGTCTCATGTGCTTGTTTGAAAACTACATCAACATAGGAGGACTGTGCTAAAACTTTATGGAGTACCTTTTCCCCTTAAAAAATGGATTTTGGGTGAGCCTACATCATGCTCATTAGAATATTTCCTGTAAAGACAGAAGTATAATTTTTCCATTTTCGTATCATCTGGAGGACAGTCTCCCTGCTGGTGCTTCCCGCCCCCCTCCCCCCCCCCCCCCCCCTTATTGGTCATAATCTGACTGTGTGCTCAAGATAAATGTTTTGCTGTTTTCAGAGTGCTGTAAACAAAGCTGTAAATATCGTATTATCAATAGCCAAAGATATCCCCCTGTGGAAATTTGCTTACTTTCATCATAAACAGCAGCAGGTGAGTATTTTATTTTGACTTTTTTTTTTAAATTTAGTATTTTGTTTAACATTTCTTAATCTCATAAGAATATATTCTATACCAATACAATTCTCTATACTAATTAATTTAAGATAAGAGTAATAATTCATAAACCTTATGTTTGGTGGTTTCTAATATTAAAATCAAAAGTTGCTCTAAAAAACCCTTTTATACTGCTCAAGTATGATGATGATAGTGTTGATAATGTGTGAAAACTAACATTATGCATGGGTCCTACTAGCCAAGTACAAATTATTATCAGTCTTCCCAGGCAAAACCTATAGTTTAAGTTAAACTTTCAGGCTGCATACAGCACCTATAATGCTACAGTAAATACAATATAAATCTTTTAACTGGCATTAAAATGAGCACTAAAACCTTGGGCAGGTCTGAAGTATAGATAGAAACTGAAATTTGTTGAAGTACAGAAATGCACAGTAATGGTATTCAAATGGCCTTAATTCTCTCCTGTTCTAATGAAATACAGATCTATATAGATCTGTGCTGAAAAGTGTCTCTGTAAAAATACCTTCCTATTTTGTTGATCTGACGTGAAAAACAGATCAGCTCATTTTGGTGAAAAAACCCCACTCAAGTCCTGCAAAAAAGTAATAAAAACAAACTAGGACAGTGGGTTGAATTTGGTTTCCTCAAGGAGAATTGTTTGCTTATTTCCAAGCAGCCAACCCTTCACTGCCTCCAGGATTTTTTTTTTGACTGAGAATGGGTATAGATCATAAATCTACACTAAAAGCAGGAAGACCCGAGCATTTATACAGGAGTAGGAAACAGCCCAGTTATACTTGTGTATGATGCATATTTGACAGATGTCATTCAGTGATGACTAATACAGAGCTCCACATGCTATTTTTTAAATAAAATTGGCTTTAACACTAGAATTATAGTTCTGTAAAAATCCAAGTGAAGAGCAGGGAGTCTCCTTATGGATGCTTTCTCTGTACTTCTTACCTGTTCTCAGAAGTACTTCCTGTGTGCATTATTGGGCATTCCGTAATGTAAAAAAAATATAAATAAAACTACATGACATGTTTTTTTCTTGTTTACTTTATGCCAGATTGAACAAGGTTTTGCTGTAGAGCTAGGTGATGAGAGCAAACTTAACAGGATGGTGGCACTGAAAGCTTTGGACAAGCAGATCATCGAGCATAAGGATGTAAACAAACTGGTGATCCAACTAAATACAATTATTTTATCTCTTAAAACCGAAGCACTGGATCTTCTGAACAGCTTTTCTGAATTTTCAGGCATCTGGAACAAGGTCAAATACATTTTTAATAAAATACATTGCTATATTGTGAAATCTTTTAAATAAACTGTTTTGGGTTGTGTAAGGAGACTATGTGCTCAGTAGGAAGCACTGGTTTCGTGGTAGAATCCATATACCCATAATACCTCTTTCTACTTTTGTGTTGACCAGAACTTGTAATTCTTTACCTGTTAAACCATGTAAGGAAGATAGCAGAAAACCAAAAAAGGATGTTGGAGCATAAACAAGCTTATTCTCTCATATGCTTATGCATCTTTCTCACAGCAACTTGTCTGCATAGGTTATAAAAAAGAACAAAATTTAGCATAGTATCTGAGAAATTGCAGACTACAAAACTACTCCTGAATATTAAACTGACTAGTTCTTTTTCAGCAATCACTGCTGAAAGTAGCTTTTCTATTTCTTTACAAAAATGTTAAATTAAATGTAGAAAAACTTTCCAGTATAAGGATTCCAAAGGAGAAGTGAATCTTGGCTGATGGAGTTGTCTTCGTTAGGAAGTGGGTCCAGTCACATAGATGGTAAAACTCTCAAGAGTGTTTTGGCAGGAGATATTTAATAAAATAAAACATTGTGTACGTTCTGACTAGTGAAATTCAACTCAGTGGATGGACAGCCACTGCTCTTAACCTATCAAAGGTGCTTTAGTCAGGCCAAGACGAAATAGGAGTGACCTTACCTATGTAACTGCTCACTATTTTTAACTTCCCCTTTCTAAACCAACTCATAGGTGACCATGTTCACACAGCTGACGCTTTTGTAGTTAGAGTTCAAGCTAAGACAGGGCATTTTCACCTCTTCATGGCTTTTGGCCTTCCAAATCTCAATGCTTAGTTACCTCAGTTTTTGGAGATACTGTTTGAACTAACTACATGTTGATGATGTGTCATTTCACCTAGGCAAGACACAGTGAGACTGGATGATGCAATAGCATGATAATGTTTCCTTTTTACTGAAATCTTCTAAAATAGTCAATTAATCTGCTCCTTAACCTTAAAATTCCTCAGGAGTCGGCAATGTTTCCCCCTGTCTTTATAATCTCTGTGGGACTGCTGGGAGCTGTCACTGGTAACTCATCATCGGGCAGAGAAGCTTCTTAGGGATCTCACAGTGCAGACTGTAGATGAATGTCATTGACCTGGGTGAAGATCATTTGTCTGTAATGAACTGAGAATCTAGCACATTTATTGAGCTGGTGACACTGAAGTTCTCACCTCTGCAGAGACGGGCCTACCTTATGAAAAGGAAGGATGCTCAGTGCTCTGTTGCTTTTAAACAAGCTCCAGCAAGAGAAATGCCTCCTCTTCCCCTAGACCCATCCTTCCCTGCCAAGCTGCCCTTTCTTCAAATGGCCAGGCCATTTGCAGCTAGAAACTGCAGTTAAATATACTGTGTCAGGAAGAGTGAAGATGGCGGAGTATAATTACTACCATTTAACTACCTGTTAGAGGATGTGAGCTGCTTTTGGGGGTTTGCAGACAGAAGGGGCAGTGGGAAGGAAATATTTCCAGCAAAGTTTTAGCAGCTATGTTGTAAATTTTGTAGTAATATTTAGACGGATAAAGGATATCCAGCTCTGTGTCAATTTTTGAGTTACAGATAGATTTCAAATGCTTTAAAGACTACTGTACAAAGAGTGAGAGTTAGGAAAAGCAGTTCAAGTAAAATAATTTCACTTTAATGCTTATATCTTAAGATCTTTTAGAGAAGGAACATTTGTGTGTTTTCACAGTACATCAGGTAACTGGGTCCCCTGTAGGTTATTGTAATACCAACGCTAAATAAAATAAACTTTTTTATATATAGGATCCAGAGGAAAAAGTGAGGGAATTTATAGATACTAAACCAACAGTGGCTGAATTCCAAACTCAAATCAGATACTTTTCTGTAAGTATTATATCTTTAATAAAAGTGAACTGTTCAGATAAATTGTTGTGAAATTAAAAGCTGAACTTTTGTGTTTGTCTTAGCAATTAGAAATGCAAATCAGAGAACTACCAAATCACTGTGTACTGGAATCAGTGGATATTGCGACAGAGTCATTGAAAATAGCTTTAATTCAGGAATGCCGCTCAAGACAAAGAGCATTTGGATTAGCTTTGAATAAAAAGTCTGCCACAGACATGGATGAAATTTATTCATTCATTGAAAATGTTAGCAAGAGATTAAGCAGACCTATCCATGACCTTGATGATATACGGGGAGCAATGGAAGCACTAAAGGAAATCCGAGACAATGAGATTAAAATTGACATGACAGTTGGACCTATAGAAGAATCTTATTCTGTGCTTCATAAATACAGTCTGCTCTTTCAAGATGGAAATACAGAAAGAGTTGATGGATTGGCTTATGCCTGGAAGAACCTAAACACACAGGTATCATAGCTGTATTATTTCTTGACTCATATATATAGGAAAGTTATTGTCAGCCTTTTTAATGTTGAAACACTAGAACAAAATCATCTTACTTAAACCCCTGTGCTTTTTCTCCTGCTTCTTTTATGCGTGTTTTTCATCTTTGTCTGCATATAGGCACTGCAGGTTGAGGACTTGCTGCTGAAGGTACAGCCAGACATGAAAACAGATTTACTGAGGGGTGTTCAAGAATTCCAGATTGATACTGCAAAATTTTACAAAGATTATGATGAAAAGTAGGTGATCTGTGGTGCAATACAATCATGTTTATTAGTGATTGTTCAAAAATGCTGTATCTAAAGGGCTTCCAAAAATAAACACAGCACAGCCTCAATGTATATATGACAGCTGAATGAAAAACCTGATTTCAGAATCATATCAAATGAGAGATACTTCTACTGTCATAGATTCATTTCCATAATTTCAGTGCTGGAGTTGGTGAAATTCTGAAAGAGTTAATAGACTGGGGAAAAAAAAATCAAATTCTCAATCCAAATCCAAATTTAATGGTTTTTTCAGGTTTCTAAACTCACAAAGTGCTTAAGCAGATATTTAATATTAAGTATATAAGTAGTTCCTTTGGTGTGAGTGGAGATTTCAGTTCTGGGTATTTCTAAATTCATTGAGTCTTACTCAGTCTCAGTTCTAAGTTTACTTTTTTTTTTTTTTTTTTAATTGTGGGATATTTGTGCTTCATTGGACACATCTACATTAGCAACAAAGAAGGAAAGACAGAATTTTGCTTGCTGTGGTCCATTCTGGTTCTAGGACAATACATGCACAGTGTGTGTTTTTTGGCAATGCAGTTCATGCCAGCAGCTGACCTTAGGCACTGCATACCTATAGCCTGTGAGCAGTGTGAAGCAGTTTTAAGTACAGCCTGTGCAGGATGCCTTGCTGTTATGGACTGATCTCAGTGCACACACAGAGCACACACTGCTGGAGGGCCCTGGAGAGTATATACTCTTCTCCTAGGGCAGGTGCTTTTGCGTTAGTATTACAAGCAGTGTGCTCCAAATGGTAACCAGGTACTTGGCTTCAACCTTCACTTCAATAGCAGTGAAACTTCTTGAAGGCAGTGCATTTGAACGCAACACTTCAGGACAAGGTGAATTTGTACCTAAAAGGAACCTACTAGAGCATCAAGTTGCTAGTGTGGATGCATAGTGCTGCCTGCGGTTCTGCTCTTGCAGTTGTCCAGAGGAATTAATGGAAACACACTGTGGCTGCTACCAGTTGTAGGGACCCTGAGAGCAGCCCCGCTTCTGGAGGTTCAACTGCCAGGGCTCAGGGCCAACTGAGAGCTAGTGTATCTGAGGGCTTCCCCTTTCCTTGGTGACAGAGCCTCCAAGAGCTCTGCTGGGAGGCCTCAGCAAGACTGACACCCGTTGCTGTGGGATCTGCTTTTAAGCTGAGGATTCAATGTTTGGCCCCGACGTACAGTTTGAGCTCTGTCACAGCTGTGCCTCTGCCTGGCCATGGACCCTGCTGGATCCCAATGCACAGAACCACTTCTCAGCCTGATCTCAGAACAGCCTGGTAACCACTGGACTGTGTCTCATCCCAGTTACCTTCACTAGACCTGCTCCTGACCCTGACTTGCTGACTCACCTTCCCTAAAGGTGTCTAAAGATCTAAACTCTCATTTGACCCTAACTACCATCCCCAGGCCTGACTTGCTCTCCTTGCTCAGGTACTATGGGACCAGGCCCGGGCTGCCTCTGCTGACCGTGTTACTGCTTTCATCTCCTGGTTCCATTTTCCTTGCCAAGCAGCTGCCCTACACTGCTCTCTGATGCCCATGTGCCTGTCTGTCTTTCTAGAAATAACCATGGCACAACAGAAGATGACGTCCTTACATTTCTTATCCCAAAATATTATGATGCAGCCATGAAGTGGTGCCAGGCATGAGCGCTGAGGATTACACCCAGTCCTCCAGCAGAGATGTAGTCATTAGGGCAAAATCAAGTTTTTTTCTGTTACTTTTTTGAGTGCTTAATTATGGTTCTGGTGCCAGCTGCCACAGTTTTCACTCCTGAATTATATACCTGCTCTTTTTCCCTTTTTAAGAATATAAATTAAATTAATAACTAAAATGTATTTTACAGAAGAAATGGAAAATAACAAAGACAAAACATTTCTAGAACTTTTAAACTGTTTGTAATATGTATGGTAACCTAGCTGACTTTTATAACTAGAAAATAAATTGGCCTTTCTTTCAGAAACTACTCAATGTGTAATGTTGGGATGCTGAATATACTTTGCATTTTCATTTTTCTCTTTTAGTGTCTTTTGTGAAAATTTCTAGAAAAAATGTTAGAAAATATTAAATACTGTTCAGTAAATAAGGTCGGGGTTTCATTGTGCTTCTTTGTGAAACCTGAATGGTTGCTACTTGCACTCTTGCACTGAATATTTTATTTTTTTTTACAGGGGCCCCAGTGAGGAGAATGTTCCTCCCCATGAAGCAAGTGACAGATTACAGATCTTCCAAGCCAAATTTGATGAACTGTGGAGGAAGTATATCTCTCTTTCTGGTGGGGAAGAATTATTTGGTCTTCCCGTCACAGGTAGTTTCTTAGATTATATGGATGCCTGGTCCTAGGCTATTAATTTTTTCTTATGGGTCTTGCTAAGTGCATTCAGTGCTGGATTCATTGTAGAAAATTTCCTTGCAGTAATTTATTGTTGTCTTTCCTATAAAAAGCAGCTGTATGAAACTGGCCCTCAGTCTGCACATACATAAGCATCAGGTGGAAGAATATCACACTG
Source organism: Falco cherrug (assembly GCF_023634085.1). Taxonomy (NCBI): domain Eukaryota; kingdom Metazoa; phylum Chordata; class Aves; order Falconiformes; family Falconidae; genus Falco; species Falco cherrug. The sequence continues at coordinate 72,308,969 of NC_073699.1, forward strand.
TTCCAGGGTATCTCAGGGTCCAGCTGCTTAGCTTTCTTGCTTTTTCTGTAGTATATCTCCTGGCTGTATTCTTCCATGTCCAAATTTGGGAAACATGTTGCCAAAGTACTCAAGTTGTCCCTGCTCCAGATACGTAATGAATTCCCTTGGGCTGTGCAAAACTGATCTGTAATATCCTTATGTCTCCAAATCAGACACAACTGCAAGTTTGGAAGACTGTGGTATCAATTAAAGTTACAGCAGAATGTATGATAAGCACTTTAATTTGTGCATGCTAAATTCAGTATATTTTCCTGTCTGAAGACATATGCAATAATCACAATATAATTAATTAGAAACCCCCAAAGATATGAGAGAAACTAATCAAAACATTTATGTTAAGCAAGTCCTTTTTAAATACTTCTCTTGTGTAATATATTCTGTATTTTTATTTTGAAAGCACACCCCCATCCTCAACCTCTGCCTCTTAAGTAAATAGTGCAAATTGAGACAGGGAAAATATTAGTTCTTGTCTAAAGCTATAGTGCGTTCCTTTGCCATTTCAGCTACTTTTTCAACATTATCTCCCTCACAGAGGTAGGTGCAGCACCTCCCTAATAAGATTCCATCTACCATTATAGAAGAATATTTACTAAAAAATCAGGAATCTAAACAATTACTGTGCATCAAAATCTGATATTCTTACATAACATAACTGGAAAAGCTTTTCTTACTAGACACTATCTGAAAGACTGCAAGTCTGATTTCATACATTTATTAAATACCAATTTTAGAAGTACAAGGATTTTAATGTTCATGAATACAGATGTACCTAATTAATATTCACAGATTTTTTATTTTAAAATTTGAAACAGAGTATCCTGAACTGCACAAAATTAAACGTGAACTTGCATTGCTTCAGAAACTTTACAGTCTTTGTAATTCCGTTACTGCTAATATCGATGGGTACAATGAAATGCTTTGGAATGATTTAAATATTGAAAAAATCAACAATGAACTTCTGGATTTTCAAAACAAGTAAGTTGTTATTTGTTGAGATGCATACAATTTTTATTTCTCAGCTGTCTGTGTTAATTAGCTTGTGAAAATTGCTCTGAGGGGCAAAAATCTGTTGGTTTATTTCAGACTTAGGCTTGAGTGATCAGCACAGCTACCCTAGCTGCAGATTTTGGTGCAATATGCAGCTAGTGTGTGACCTTAATTAGCTCAGCCTATGAGTCACTTTAGGCTTGTTGGGCTATACCAACATGGTAGGTTGTAGCTTATTTAATAAATAAGTTGCATAAACCTGTGGGCAAGGTGGTTGTAGAGTATAAATAACCTTTGGAGCTGATCTTCATATATTACCTTCTCAGTGATTTGGTTTACAGCTAATTAATTGTTACTCTGTGATGTTAGACAATTTTGAAGTTACTGTCTACTTCCACGTGTTTGTATGGATTGACATTGTTATTTCAAGAAGGGTAGGTAGACATACTAAATTCTGGGGAGTTATTTATGAGGTCTGAGAGGAATAATGTTTTCCACGTCACATGCAAAATAACAGTTAGGTGAAACCATGGTTTGCTTAAGTCAGAGGAATTTTTCTACTCTTGGTAAAGATGCACCTTTGGTTCTTCAAGAGCCATGGCTGGGTTTCCAAGACTTCCCTGACCCAGCAGGTTACTTCTCTTAGAGGGTGGGGCTCGTAGGCCAAGAGGATTTGGATTGTTTCCCCTTTGCCCGCTTTCTTTGAATTCTGATTCCTGGCACTAGAGTATAGGTACAATTGCTAGAAAAGGGAAATTTTGTTACATGCAAAAGTGGAGAGTCTATATGTAGGTCTTAAGTATTCAGTGCATCCATTCCTTTAGAGCAGTTATCTGTACCAGTCTATATTTTACTTTTAATGGGAGTTACAGAATATACATAAGAACCAAATTATATGCAAAAGTGTGAAAATAAGTGTGCAGTATTTTTATCCTATGCATATTTATTGGAAAAAAGATGTGAACTGCCTCTCTGTTTTCTTTCTTCTTCTATTATTTTTTTATAAGCATTTTCTTCACCTCTTTACACAGTGGTTCTGATTGCTTTCTCAGTGACTTCTGTCAAGACAAGTTCATACTCAATATATTAAGAGCTTTCTTTTCTGCAGAACCTCTCTTCTGGAGCAGCCAGTGTGTGTCTGCTTCACCAGTAGTTCTGATCAGCTTTTGATTTTGGCTTCTTCAATGTGACTTGAGAGAGACCTCACTTAGATTCTGGTATTATTCAAGAGATGAGATCAAATCTGTGTTTTTCTTCTCATCCAGATCTTTGCAAAGCCTAAGAAATACTACTTGTGCTCAGTTTTTGTGTCACCATTTTATCTAGATTCATTTGTGTACACACTGAAGGAGCGGGGTGGAGATTTTCTTCACTTTCTGGAAAAACTGAGTGAGCTGTCTTCTAGTCTTCTAGTCATTAATTTGAAAAAAAACCACCTCGCTTTTTAAAAATAATAATAATAAAAATGAATGTATGTGAAATATATATACACTTCTGCACTTGGACAATATAAGTCTTGATATAATTTCAGGAGAATTCTGGAATCTGCATCATCATTTTTTCTGTAGTTAATTATATTTTACAGGTTGGTAGGACTCTCTTTATGCTTCCTTCTCCCAGAACTCTGAAGGAAGCCATTGCGTGATAAGTTTTGAAAGTTATATGTTTGGTTTTTTTACTTCATGTGTGACTTTTTTTCCATCTCTCAAGTATTACGTTATATTTGGAGGAAGGTGACCACCAATAGGCAGTAAACATTTTTTCTTAATAGAAGTCTAACTCAGTACTATTCTTCCTTTGGCAAGCTTGCTAGCATTATTGCATCAAGCTGTTCTCTTTAAAGCTGGAGAAGTTTAAACAGTGTACAAGGGCTACCACAGAAATAACTAAGATGGTATGCTGTGTTATGAAAGGAGCAGGAATACTGGGAATGCAATTAACGTTTTAACATAATTGTAAAGATATGTGTAGTTCTTCACTGTAGTGTTCTTTGTGGCTACCCCTTTCAAAAATAGTAATACAATAGAAAACTTGGAATCATGAAAAGAAGAACGTACAGAAATAACTGTACGTGAAAATAAATCCATTTAAAAAGAGACAAAAAGGATAAATATTTAGAGAAAATGCATGTGTTAGAGAGTGTTATAGAAGTTTATAACAGCTAGAGAGAAGTTTCCCTTTATGTTTTACTGTGGTATAAAGAGAATGTCCAGTAAATATAAGAAGGAAATTTAAATCTGATCAATGGAGTAGTTTTTTCACATAGTGTGTAACTTATGGAACTTGCTGTTAGAAGATATTACTGAGACCAAGACAAAGAAAAAAAGGTACGTCTACAAAAAAATCAGCAACTTTCATTACCAGTCTCAGTGATTCCATTTCTAATTGCCAGTCTAAGACAAAGTTTCTAAGGACATTACTTGTCCCTCAGCATAGAAGTACCCAGGAACTGCCTCTTAAAGCCTTATCAATGGCATAAGTATAATTTTCCAGTCTGTTATGCTTTTTCCTAGTGTATTTACTACTGTCTATTGTTGGATTCAAGATGAAAGACTACAGTGATTATTGTAATGCCATGACAGTATGCATATGTTCATCTACCTCCTACCAGCAAGCAGTGAAGAATTCACACATTGTGTGACAGATCTGTCTGATTTTGATCTGTGAAAAACAGAATTTTTTTGAAGAAATTTTTCATTATCGGTTGGTTTTATGTAGCTTTTTGTTTCTGCCCTTGAGCTGTAAAAGAACTGCTGTCAGTCTTTGATCCATACCTTTGGCAGATGAAAATTAGAATGACATGTTAGAAGGAAGTGGAGCTGTGACAATTCACAGTACAAGAAGTTCTTAATTTTCAATTTTATTTCATCCTGAAATTGTACATAAAGGAAAATTTTTCTTGAAATATCTTTTGTACAAACTAGGTATAAAATGGGACTTATTCTATTGAAAGTATTTTTCCATTTGCAAGCAAGTCAGTTTTAGTTTAGATGTACTTTATTTTTCTTGAAAAATATATGTTGTTTAATCCATTTTCCCCTTTACAAAATCAGCATCTTAAAATTTTTAATAAAACAATGACACTGCAAAAGCTTAAGTTTAGACATGGATTTGCACATGAATGTACCTCCTTTAATTCAAACTGTAATAAAACCCAAACCATTCTAGTGTGATTTTTACTGCCTTTAGCAGTGTTTCATGCCTGCAGTCAGAAACAATCAGCTAGACATTATGTTGACAGCTTGCAACTGGATTTTTATTTACAGTCTATTGGACCACTGGTCCACTGGTTGAAAAATGAGAATATATTGTGCTATTAAACGGATTGTGATTATTAAGAATAACATATTTCTTCTTTTTTGTATGTGCTTTTTAAAGAATCCGTAAGTTACCAAAAGCATTGAAGGAATGGCAAGCTTTTCAAGACCTAAAAAAAAAAATTGATGACTTCAGAGAGACCTGTCCTTTGCTTGAAATGATGGCAAACAAAGTATGTTCAGCATAATAATTTGGAGATAAGATTCACTTGAAAAACTCTATTGAAGACTATGTTGCATGACTGTAAGATGCTTTCCATAATTCTCTTTTATAGACAAAAGCAGCTATATTTATGCAAAAATTTAGTTAGACTTAGTTACAGAAAGGGAAAAGACTTCATAATGTGATTAGAAGAACTACTAATGCTTTCAACAGAATGGAAATCAAGACTCTTCTATTTGTTAACAGATGCTGTGCGAAAGTATGTGAACACTCCAGTCCTAAAAATAATTTTTAACAAATCTTCCCTAATTCCTATGGACTTTTCTAGGCAGTGGTGTCACGACACTGGGAAAGAATTGCGCAAGTAACTGGGCATCACTTTGATGTTGACTCTGAAAATTTATCTTTGAAAAACATAATGGATGCCCCTTTATTAAAGTATAAAGAAGATATTGAGGTACATGTATTTTTCTGTTTGTTTTTAATGAATAACATGTGATCTGGGGCTTTTGAAATCCTGTTTCTCTAGTCAGCTCTGTAACATTTAAAAATTTGGCTTTAGCTAGAGAATTCTTTTGAATAGTGGAATTTGGTAGCTGGTATTAGCCGTGGTGGCTAGTGTATTTCCTTTTTTATTCTGGAGAAGGATTAAATGGGTAGATAGTATTACACTAATCCTTCCATAGAAGGAATTCTGTTGTTTTAAGAGCAGTGTGATTCTGTCATGCTTCTGGTTTAGGGTCTGCCTACTTATAGTTATTTTATTCCTTTTAAATGCCTTATTGGAGAGAAAAAATAGTTTATGTAAGTCTGATCCTGTAAAGTGCTAAAAATCTTTGGAACAGAGTAGAAGTGTAGGATATAGGATTATAGGAGAACAAGGTTCTCTTGTATTTCACAAGTGACTCTTCACAAGAGCACAGAAGTGAGAAGGCTTATGTAATGTGCACAAACTACAAAGCTATTACCCCCTCTGTTTTGGGGGCAGTAGTTATGTAGCAAATACATTAGCTTTATGCTCATTACCTTTTGCAAGAACAAAGTATAGCTAAAAATAAAGAAGGAAAACCCCAACAGTTTTTAACTCTAGTTCTGTTGTCACTTAGCTAAATCTGTGGTCCCTCCAGAGTAGTGACCTGATTTGTCTTGTTTCTCAAAGAACACTTCTAAGATGAAAAAATGATATAAAATCTGTGCTGAACCAAATTTCCAGACGAGAATTTAAGCCATGTGAAAGGTTCAGTTACAGCCTTACAGTCAAGGAAAGACTTTAAATCTGTGATGCATTCCGATATACTCCTGGACAGATTGGGTCCAATCTGAGTAGCTGCTCGTTTTCTCTCTGATGCAGTAACCGATTTTATGGCAGTCCTGTCTTCACTGTCTTCAAGAAGTAGCAGACAGTGATGTTGTCCATGTACACTGTATTCTTGGACTGTTTGTTGGTTTTTATTGGTAATGTATATTTTCCTTAAACCCCTCAGTGTGTATATTTGACTTCAAATTTTAATACATACAGAAAGGCAAATTTTGCCTGCAGATTCAGTCAGTGAATTTTTGTAAATGTAAGGTGCCAGTACTACTGAAGATGGAGTATAGCCCATAAAATGTTCCAGTTACAAGTAGTACTGTAATATCTAGTTTCCTAATTTACTAGTTTAATTTTACACAGGATATCTGCATCGGTGCTATTAAAGAAAAGGATATTGAAGCAAAATTGAAGCATGTCATTAGTGAATGGAGCACTCATGCTTTCAGTTTTGGCCAGTTCAAAACTCGAGGAGAACTCCTTCTGAAAGGTTCAGATATAATGGAGAAAATAGCTTTGGTGGAAGACAGCCTCGTGATATTGGGGTCGCTCATGAGCAACAGGTACAAAACGTAATAAATGCTCATATTTTACAAATATGATCAAACTCAAAAGTAAACAATTGTCATCTCAGGTTCTTTTTTCCTTTAACTCATATTCTTACAGGTATAACGCACCGTTTAAGTCCACTATACAACAGTGGGTTCAGAAGTTGACCAATACTGCAGAAATAATTGAAAACTGGATTACTGTACAAAACCTCTGGATTTACCTTGAAGCTGTGTTTGTTGGTGGAGACATTGCAAAACAACTTCCTCAGGTATGTTGATTTATGATTTCTGAAAAGCTCATCATGGCTTGGCAATGTGTAGCTGCAGCCCAGAAAGTCAACCAAATCCTGGGCTGCATTGGCCAGCAAGCTGAAGGAGGTGATTCTCCCCCTCTACTCAGCTCTAGTGAGACTCCACCTGGAGTAGTGAGTCCAGCTCTGGGGGCCCCAGCATAAGGAGGACATCAGTCTGTTGGAGTGAGTCCAGAGGAGGGCCACGAGGATGATCAGAGGGCTGGAGCACCTCTCTCATGTGAAAACAGGCTGAGAGAGTTGGGGTTGTTCAGCCTGGAGAAGAGGAGGCTCTGGGCAGACCTTACAGCAGCCTTCTAGTACCTAAAGGGGATCTACAAGAAAGCTGGAGAGGGACTTTTTACAAGGACATGTAGTGATAGGACAAGGAGGAATGGTTTTAAGCTGAAAGAGGGTGGACTTGTATTAGATATTAGGAAGAAATTCTTTACAGTGAGGGTGGTGAGACACTGGCACAGGTTGCATGGAGAAGTTGTGGATGCCTTGTTCCTGGGAGTGTTCAAGGCCAGGCTGGATGGGGCTTTGAGCAGCCTGGTCTAGTGGAAGGTGTCCCTACCTGTGGCACAGGTTTGGAACTAGATGATCTTCTAGGTCCCTTCCAACCCAAACCATTCTATAATTCAGTAACAATATGTTAATGGCATTATGTTGTACCAAGAGCCACAGCACAGACTTTACATACCAATGCATATAATGCACATGAGTTTTGTGGTCTATGCATAGGCAGTTCAGAAGAAGCTTTGCCAAACTGAGGTCTGTCTGGTTGAACTGCTTAGAACTTTGTCAAACCTACAGGAACATGATTGTAATTCAGACTCAAATATTCCTGTCAGCTTGCAACATTACTAAATCAGATGATAGTAAAGGGCTTAGGACTACTTAATGGTACAAAACCTATATATAAATTTTTCTCTATATACAAACATTCCATTCGCCCTGTGTGCACGTGTTTATAGGCTTTAAATTATTTAATAATAGAATGACAGATTTTCTGTATGAATTCTGTACTTGCTAGGACTTGGTATAATGAAGTCCCACAGAGAGATGTTGCAAGATGTGTGTTAATGTGTGCTAACATTATAACACATAATGTGTGCATGTGTGCTAATCTGTATGAAATACTGCAACATCTTCAGAAGGTAGTTATGACCTTCCGTGATAGCAGCTTCAAAAGAGTTAAGGAACGATCTGACTTCCTGCAGGAGAGAAATATCAGAATAAGTCATCCTTTCTGTTGTGTGTCCTAATGAGAGGCTTTCATATAGTTCACACAACAGTTTAGAGCACTGGATCAACCAACGCTGTAACTTAATGAAACCATGATTATTGGGAAATTATTAAATATTTCTTTATTCAGACCACACCTTTTATAATTAAAGGCTTACAATTTCCAAATCTAACATTAATTTTTCTAAGTACAAAGTACAGCTTTCTTAACTGTTGTTTAAGATAACTACTTTTTTTTTTAGTTTGTGAGGTATGTTTATATTGTTAATGCTTATCAGAGAATCAATAAGTAGTTTTTGCAGATGAACAAATGCTGCAGCACAGCTGAGGCACCTGAGAATTGCTAAAGCTACTTTTTGCAAGGGTGATACATGAACCAGTATTCTGGAAAAAAGCAAATGTGGTAACTATTTTCAAAGGAGGAGAAGTAACAGCTTTGTGAAGGAGTTAATGATAGATGAGTGGGCTTAATTGCAGTTCTTGGATAAATACTGCAACAAGTAACTGTCTGTGAGCATCTGGAAGTTAAGAAGGAGATGAGTAACAGTCAGTGTGAATTTGTTTCAAAACCTGTCAAACAAATCTAATTTATTTTTAGGGTAGGCAACAAGCACTGTGGATAGAGCAAAAACAGTAGATGCTATACATCTGGATAGGCTTTTGACAGTCTCTCATAATACTATCAGAAAATGAGTTTTAGATTGCTGGTGTGTGAAATGCAAGTGGAAAAGTGGAATGCGTAAACAGCAATAACCAATAATTAGAATATTGTACCTTTGGTTTTGGCCAAAGAAACACATAGAGAAATTTGAGAGAGTAGAGAAGAGGGTGATAAGAGTGAGGAACTATCCAGGAAAGATGAACTACAAGAAAAAATTAAACAAACTCAGCTTGTTTGGTCTGAAGGACAGGAAACACTGAAGAGAAGGCATGATAATTTTTTTTTAAAAATAAGGGTTGCTCTCAACAGAAAGAAAACAATGTGTTCTCTGTATCTATGATTATGATGAGAAATAATAGGTATACACAGAAGACAGATGAAGCTTAGATATTAAAACAGAGTCACTGGTAGCAAAGATGGCCCAGAGAGACTTCTGAATCTTCAGCACTGAGCATCTTTAAATACAAGACAGACAGATGTTTTTCAAGTGTGGCATAGGTATGATCCTGTCTTGTGACAGCCAAATGTCTTTGGATGGTCTTTTGAGATCTCCTCTAGCTCTCAGATAATTTACGATCCCATTAACATTTCATTTGTTGTAGATGAAGAAAGAATTTTTAAAGTCAGTATACCCACTGTATAAAAACATTTGTTCTCTAGCTCACAGTATTTGAGGATTTGTCTCCCTTCACTTACAGTATCTTACAAGTGTGGCAGCTTCAGATTGTTTATACTGGTTTTGTTTGTCAAATATTACTACTAACAACTTACTCCTCATAACCTGTGTGGGGCAGCTGTTACATGATGTTGTGTATTGCTATTAGGAAGACTATAATTTCTGAGAAGGCTGCTGTTTGTGTTTTCCAGTGTGTGTTGGAATCCTTTCATATAGACCATTTTGGTGCCCAAGATGAAGTAAAAGACATTTCCAGAGATACCGCATTGCACTCTTTCTCTTGCAGTTTGAATTGTAGTTGTTATAAGCACTGATCATTGTAAGCATGCTTATAAATATTCATACATTAGTCCTGCAAAGAAGACTTGAACAGCAAGGGAAAAACTTGTCTCACGGAATTCCTTAATTTTTAGAATCTGACAAACATGAGGAAGAGCTAATGCATTTATAATGTATTCCAGGAAGCCAGAAGATTTCAGAACATTGATAAATCATGGCAGAGAATTATGCAGAGAGCCCATGAAACATCGAATGTTGTGCAGTGCTGTGTTGGAGATGAGACTTTGGCACAGCTATTACCACATTTGCTGGAACAATTGGAAATCTGTCAGAAATCGCTGACAGGGTATTTGGAAAAAAAACGGTTAATATTTCCAAGATTTTTTTTTGTGTCTGATCCTGCTCTTCTGGAAATTCTTGGTCAAGCATCTGATTCCCACACTATTCAGGTACAAGTAATACGGCAATAATGTTCTTATGGTCAGTAAGTGAGGACCAAAAAGGATTTTGTTATTTAGTGGAGAGAATTTCTTTCACTTTTGGAATGATTTATAGATTCTTCTAACACTGGATTTAAAGGCAAAGTAAGAATGCCATACCAGATCAGCTTATGGACCTTTTTTTTCTGATTCTATTGTAGGCACATTTATTAAGTTTGTTTGACAATGTTAACCGAGTAGGATTTCATGAAAAAAACTACGACCAGATTTTATTGTTTGAATCTCAAGAAGGAGAACAGGTCAATATTATTGAACCAGTTTTAGCTCAGGTAATGAAAGTATATTGCAGTTTTTCATTACTTGATATAAAGTAGATTTACGTTTTCATGACCAACAGTATTGCATCATGCTATTATTTGACTACCTGAATGAAAACCTTCCAATGTGAACAAGAGCAAAGGCCAGAGAGGACAGGACGTTTGTGTCATTCTGTAACAATTACTTTACCTGTTTTTTCAGCAGTACTTATGTGAAGTACATATATCTCTAGAAAGGCAGTGGAGCAGAAGGAAGAGAGGAATCTTTTAAAGATTAGAGAGTAATGGATATGGGAATCAAAGGACTGGGGAAAAAGTCACACAGGGCTTTTTCTACTTGTGAATTATTCATAAACTAATTCTTTAAAAGTACTTTCTTGTTTATTTCAGGGCAATGTGGAATTCTGGTTAGGTCAGCTGCTGAATGGGATTAGGAAAACAATCCACACCATCATTAGACAGGCATCAATGGCCATTAGCGATTCAGCATTTAAGCTGTATGACTTTCAGGCAATGTTTCCTGCACAAATAGGACTTCTGGGAATTCAAATGATCTGGACCAGAGATGCAGAGAATGCACTGAACAGTGCCAAAACAGACAAAAAGGTATTATTTAATGAATCTTTGGGGATTAATTGGAAGCATTGTTTGGAACAGTGCGTATTGTGAAAAGTTAAAAGCAATGTGTAGAAAAAAGCACAAAATACTAGGTAAGTAACCAGAACAACAAATAAACTAACAGAAAAGCAGAATGATAAAAAATGTGTTAAGAAGTCACACCTCCTCATCATCTAATTCTAAAGCACATCAGCATGTTCTTTAGAATTGTTCCTGATCCTGTGGTTTTCTCTATAGTTCTGTCAACACGGTTATTTTGGGAAGGGACATTTTCTCAGTTTGGGAATATATGGAATCTTATCCTATGACTTTTCCAAAATCAAATTTGGAAAGAAATAAGAGCTCCCAAAATTTGGGGAAATAACTGTGCTTCATGGGCATTGGTCAGCTCTAACAATGTATTAGATTCTTCAGTCGATGAGCTCTTCTTTAGGGAAGGAAAAGAATAGAAGCTATTTAGGAGGTGCTGGTTTAGTCTCACACATGTAGAGAAGATACTGTTAACACCAAGGTGTTATTACTAACACTGAATCTGTGAAGGAGGAAGGAGAGGATGTGAACTAAAGAATTGCAAATTACAATTGATCAAGAATATACAGTGAGATTGGACTAAGAACTAGTAACACCATCCTACTGTAAAAGTAAGTGCAGGGGAACAGTACCATGCTGTACTTTGATACTGAATGAAAACAAAGACTCTAGACTATGGAGAAGACCACTTAGTGCCACATTTTCTGCGTTGTACAAAATTTAAAAAGGGCATAGACCCACCTTTAGTCCATATGAACTCCAGTTCATATACTGACTAGATGCAAAGATTCTTTTGCATTAACTAGAAAACAAGTTTAGTTTTCTTGGGATGAACTGTGTGTGTGTGTTTGGGGAGTGGAGAGGTTTAGTTCTCCATTAGCTTTTCAGTGTTTTTTGCACTTTTTTTCTAAGCAACCCGTGTAAATTTTAGGCTTTACATACGTTTACAGAGAGCTAGTGTGTTTGTTCTCACATATTTGGAACAGGTGTATATATGAGCTGCCCTTTCTGAAACCTCAGTGCTTTGTAATTTGTTTTGTATCAGGAACATCACTGACAGAGGCTGATGCTGTTTACATAAGTCAGTATTGTATTTTGTGGAATTTTGTCACAGAATCTGGTGCCACAAAATAAGTTATTATTTTAGCATTGGCATCTAAAGTTGCATTACTATTTTCCCCCTTCTTTGGTTAGAGGATGTGATAGATCTCCAGGTTTCTGTTCCCCTTAAAGAGTAGATACTGCTTGGGCTGATGTGCAGTACCCAAACCCAGAGACTGATGATTCTGGAAATATGCAGGGATGCAATCAACTGGAGATATAATGTATAGTAGAAGGAGCAACAGTCATGGAATAAAGTCTTTGATGTGACCTGTTCACCTAGATATAACGTTATTGTACTCTGTTGGGCTAAGAATTGATGCATGGAGGGCAGCCCGCAAATCAAGATTTAGGATTCCAAACCTAATAAATACAAAGCTGATAATAGATGTCATGGGCCCATATACTTGCCGATGTTTTTTATTTTTTATTCTAAACATTGGAAGAACAAATCATGTTTGTACTTACATGGCTGTTCTTGCTATGTGGAAAAGGTAATGCACACAACAAATCAGAAGTTTTTGGAACTTTTAAATGATTTGATTGACATGACAACACACAACCTGACAAGAATGGAGCGCACAAAATATGAAACTTTAATCACCATTCACGTGCATCAGAAGGATATCTTTGATGATTTGGTAAGTTTTTTGAAAACTTTTAAGAGACTTGCTTTATAGACGTTTTTACACATATTAAATTATAAAAAAGTCTTACAATCTGTTTTCTTTGAGTAGCTCTGATGTTAGTGCTGTGATATAACATGTCAGATTTAGTTTGATTTCATATAGATGTCCTGCAGAGATAAGGGTGAATTATATATAGATATGTTCACAGGTTCAGACTTCAGTTTTTAAAATGGTTGTTGATACCCATCATGCAAAAATTCACTGTGAGCAAAAGAATTTAATTTTTAAACTGTTCTCTCAAATTGAAAATCTAATACATCATTTAATTGAAATGTAACTGGGGAAAAAAAGTCCCTTCAGTATTGCTATCAATCGTGATTTCCAGCCCAGCCTCTGTGTTGATTTAAGGTAATATTTATTGAAAGGTCAAAGTGGTGAGGCTCCATATATTTGAAAAGGATAGCAACAATAACCAGAGCAGATATTTAAATTTTTTTTATACTTGACTTGCATCAGACTTCTTTTACTTAAGTATGTTAAATACATGAAACTATAATTATAAAAATGGAAGTAAAATAACTTTAAAAAAAAAATCTTGCATGATGCAAAGGTCAATAATTCAATAATGCATTGTTTAATTTATGCATATAAGTTAGATAAAAATTAGGTGCATGTGTAAAGAAAGATAGAAAATCATAAAAGAAAAATACTGTAAGTCAGATAGAAAATACCAGCTTCTAAGATGGGCATGGGATTTTATTCCATCTTTAATTTTAAATTTATTTTCATAACTATTTTCTTATTTGGACATTTTATTATCAATTAATTTGATATATTATAATAAAAGTAAATCACAGGAAATTGGTTAAATTTAAAGGGACTGTATGTGAATTAAAAAATCAAGGACAAGTCCAAAACTGGGGAAAGGATTCTTAATTGGTACGTGTAATATCCTTTTCTCAAAATATTTTGTTCCCTGCTAAACACATCCTTTTGTGATGAGAGAAAGTAGAAGGAAGCGTCTGAGAAGCCAGAACCTTCTTTTTACCTTACACCATGTCTGCAAGGCAAATAACCAGGACTACATATTCTGTAAGAGGTGGTTTTGACATTAAGTGTCACAAATAATGAACCAAGATCTACCACAGATCTAAATATGTTTGTGGAAAGTTCATACTGAAAAATACATTCCAAATAAAAACCCACATAGACCTGTGTACAATATATTCAAACTTTGTCTGTGATTTAGTATTTCTGTAACAGCACCAGATACCATGCAGTGTAACCAATACTGTAATTTATTTTTTTTGTGAAGTTTTCCATCACTGTTCTTCAATATAAGACACAATGCATAATCTCTATATGCAATTGAGAAAAAAAATCAAAGTGGTCAAAAGTTTCAGAGCATGTCATAGACAAGTTAAAAAAAGGTAATTCTGGATGTCTTGACTCCTGACAGATTCTATGCTTGTTCTTCCAGCTCTTCAATTTATGTATGGTAGATTTCTTTTCTGTATGGAATTTAATATGAATTTGTTATACTGTTTTTGTTTGTGTTAATTATTTTATTAATAATGTTTCTTTTCCATTATAGGTCCGTATGAACATTAAATCTCCATCTGATTTTGAATGGCAAAAACAGTCTCGATTCTATTTTCTTGAAGACTTGGATAAATGCATTATCCAAATCACTGATGTAGAGTTCACCTACTGCAATGAATACTTAGGGTGTACAGACAGGCTTGTAATAACTCCCTTAACTGACAGGTAGTTATGAAAAGAATGCAGTGCATAGTACTGGAGCTAAGACTTAATTCCTTTGCCTCAATTTTTTTTAACTTTCATGAATCAGTATTCTCACTTTGGTTGCACTATAATGCTGCACTATCGCTGGTGAACAGCAGAGGTCAGTGCTTATATATTCAGCCAGCAAAAACCGGCACCCTTAGGGGTCTTGAATTTTCTTTGATTGTTTGCTTGAGCTATATATGTGCTGTGATAGGCATTGAAAACCTTACTTGTGCTCAAGATAAATATACCTGAACGCCATACACTTCACCCGCCTAAACAGAGTGGATCTAAACAACAGTGTATTGCTGCTTTCAATAAGCTAGTAGTTGCATGAGAATTTGGGATTACAGCAAGCATTCATCTGAAGTCATCCTAGAGGAAAAAGCAGTAACTCAGGACAGAGCATTGAATAACTATTGCCAATAAGATTTTAAGCAAGGCTGATGGAGAATTAAAGGACTACAAACACAGAAAGAGCTCTGAGGACAAAATATAAAGAACTTTTCATTGCTGGAGTGCTAGTTATAGAGCACAGTACAAACTCCATTAGGTGCATATTTTCCTAAAGTACTTGGTAGTGCTTCAGCTAGACAAGAGGCAGATGTTTTTGCTACGCTAGAGCTTGTTCTTTCAAGTGTGGATTGGAATGTCAAAATACTATGTGTATTGTCATTTATGAAGAATGACTGCAGGCCGTTGAGTTAATGCTGGAATTGTTTTTGCACTCGCTGTGCTACTAAATTTTATTTACTAGTGACTTTTGTCAACTTCTGAACCAAAATTATGCCCAGTGAGCTATTTAAGAGAGCCAAAACTCTATGCTTGGATAACTGGCTTTCAATATGTAACACACATCTGCCAAAATCTGTGTTGTGTAGCCTGCTATTCTATGCTAGATAGAGATTTTTTTACAGCAGTATGATTTTTTTTACAGCAGTAAACATGCAGTTAATTAGTGGCAGCACTACCACACAAACAATATTTTTGCCCACCAGGAGAGAAAATATCAAGAAAACGTCATTCAAAATTTGATCCAAGAATTAAAATGCAACTTAATTGGTTAGGGACTGATTCAAGGTGCTATGTCACACAAGATTGAAAACTACCACAGGGTGACATGAATGAAGAAAATGAGCCTTCCGAATGACTGTAAACTATAATAATAACAACAAAAAAAGAGTAGAGCTGTGTGTCTTTGGGCAAACCTAGAAGAGCTAAACAGAGCTGCAGGGACTGGTGACTATCCATTGTCGTAAACTGAAAAAGTATTTGAAACAGAGATGTTTTCAAGTGTTGGCATGGGAAACTTATGCAACTAAGCAGTGTTGCATGAGAACAGATTTTATTTCCCTTATAGGCTTTTTCATTTTTAATATTTTTAATATTGCTGTATGGACTTGCATGAACTGACAATTTTCAGGTAATGAATATCTTTGCTTTCCATTAATCAGCTTGGAGTCAAGTGCTGTTTGGCTGATGAGTTTTTGTTTGGAAAGGCTCCCGAAGCACATGATAAATGTACACTAGAGGTAGTATATTACATTAAGGTAATGGGACTGAAATTGAGTGCTCCTAAACATCACGTCAGACACAGACCATGTCATGGCAGACACAAAAACCGAAATGGAAGCTATATTTAGGGTACTATGTATACAGTTTGTCCTTAACTGTTTTCCAGTCACAGAATTGTTAGTACGTTTTCTGCATGAGCAGAGTGCCTGTTAACTGATCACTGAGTAATAAGGTGATAAAGCATTATTACTGCCATTATATTAGAAAGAGTACCGTGTTATTTTATAGGAAATGATACTAGCTGGTATCATTTGGGTTTTTTCAGTGCTGATTTTCTTCCCCCAGACACATCATTACTGCCCATTACTGGTCTTCCCAGTAGGCAGTGATGTAGTCCAAATGACAAGTCTGAGGGTAGTCGAGAGTGACCTCAGGGCCTTGGCGCAACTCATTGAGGGATCAGGAGCACAAGCAGTGCTTTCATCTACCCTGCCAGTTGCAGGGAATGGTGGGGCGTGTAATCAGAGGATCACGCAGATCAATACCTTGCTCTGGACCTAGTGTCAATGGTTAAATTTCATGGTTTTTTGATCAGGGCCAGTTTACATAGCAGCATGTAGAGGGGTGACTGAGGGAACTGGGGTTGTTTAGTGTGGAGACAAGGAGGCTTAGAGGGGGACCTTATTGCTCTCTACAAGCCCCTGAAAGGAGAGGTAGGTATTTTCTCCCAGATAACAAGCTATAGGACGGGAGGAAATGGCCTCAAGTTAACCTCAAGTCAACCACTAGGGGAGGTTTAGATTGGATATTAGGAAAATTTTCACTGAAAGAGTTGTCAAGCATTGGTAAAGGCTGCCCAGGGAGGTGGTGGAACCACCATCCCTGGAGATATTTATAAGACGTGTAGGTGTGGTGCTTAAGGACATGATTTACTAAATCACTGATGGACTTGGCAGTCCTGGGTTAATGGTTGGACTTGACTGTCTTGAAGGTCTCTTCCAACCTAAATGATTCAATGATTCTATGATCATAAAGCTACTGAGTTTCACAGTGTTAAAATGGGCTTGCTGGGATTTTGGAGCTTTGTAGGGTAGAACAAAAGTCTTCCCATACCCTTCAGTAGTTTTCACACCATCTGGGAAGGCTGAGACTTAAACCTGAGGATGTCAACCCAGGATGTAGGCCGAGGTAGGAGAGGATCCTTGGATTCACGGATCACTTCTTTCTCTGCTGCCCATTACAGTCTTCCCTCTTATCCATTCTTCTTGAACTCAAAATGTGCCTGGCAGCACTGGTCTGGTTTGGCATGCTGGTAGGGAAATGGCAAGAACAGGAGCTGCTTCCAGCCTCTGTGCCTTCCTATTACCAGATCTCTGAGCCTATCTTGTGTGCTCTGGGGAGAGAGTAGGAGGATGGGAGAAAAGGCAGAAACCCAGTGAGTCTGGGTGCTGCAGGCTGAGGCTGAGTTATGGAGGGAGGGCATAAGATTAGTGTGAGAAAATCACACTACAGTATTTTGGTGTTCAGCATTTAGAATTGACCTGTGTGTTTCCTTGGCTGTTGCCTTCATCACTGTGCTGGAAGCACGGTTTTCTGCAGATGGAGCAAAGCTGGTATCTGGTAACTCAGCTTCGCAATGTGCAGAGGACTTGACTGAGGACCACAGGGAAGCGCACCCATTTCTGCCCCCTTCCCCGGCTCTGTGTAATACAACTGCTGTGATTACATTAATGGACTTCAAGTAATTAATAGTAGAAAAAAGATTAATAGAACTCTTTGTTCTCTCTCTAGGTGTTACATCACTCTGGCACAGGCCCTGGGCATGAGTATGGGTGGTGCACCAGCAGGGCCTGCAGGGACAGGGAAAACAGAGACAACTAAAGACATGGGCAAATGCCTGGGAAAGTATGTTGTTGTTTTCAATTGTTCAGACCAAATGGACTACAGAGGACTTGGCCGTATCTATAAAGGTAAGAAATAATCTATTTTGTTCATTTTAGAGTCATAAGTTTTTCTCTTCACTAGTGAGTTAGCAATGATTAGTAGGGTATTTTCTTCTCTCTTTCCTCTTATTTCCAGACGCTCATCAGCTTTTCCTGACACTTGATTATTTCTCCTTTCCCCCCCTTTTTTTTCTTCCTGCATAGTTTCCAGTCTTTTTTTATATTCTTGGAGGGTGTTTTCTATCTATGTCTTCTTTTCTTTTTACCTTTTAATCCTTTCTACTGATTTTCTTTATGCCTCTATCCCACCCATCCCGAGGGGGGAGGATATTTAGACCTTCCTTGCCATTTTTTTATCAAGCAAGACAAACAAATATGATGCTCGTTGATGCTGTGGAAGGCAGGGAAACATGCAAAGTGGTGCAGTGCCTTATTTCAAACTCTAGAACTTTTGTGAAACCAGGAAAATGAGGTAGTGGTCAAACTCCGATAACTTTTCATGATAAGCAGAGCTTTGAAGTCACTTTTGCAGACAGTGATCAGATGATCCAATATCTGTGGATTCCATTATGTCTGTTTTCTTGTATATAGCTACTATTGGTTATATGGACTAGCAGACCTTAGAAAGCCACAATTTTCTGTGAGTGGTGGGCTCTTAAATCTAACACAGGTATCATAAACATAATTTTCACTGTTGTGATATCTCCTGTAGGTTAAAATATAACCTGGAGATAATTTCTAGTTTTAATTAAGAAGCCAGTGAAGCTGGCCAGAACATTAATACAAGTAACTTTTGTCTTTGGCTTCTTATTTAAGAGTTTAAGAATATCCAATTAAGCTTTTCTAATGGAGATAGAAAGCCTGAAAGGTGTGCCAGATTTGGATTAAGGTGATTTTGTATTTAATTGTGAAAAGATTTTCCATATTCCTCTCATCTCTTCTGTAGTCTTACTGAGTTTGTTTGTGGCTTAAATCAAGACCAGTAGTGCATATTTGGGAAGAAATGAGTTAAAAGCAGTACTTCACTGACTTTACTGGACTGCTGTTCTTTCTCCTAATCCTTTTGTTCTTTTGCAGATATTTTTAGGCTTCATTAGCTTGTTAACTTTCTTTAATGGCCATATTAAAAAGAGGGAAATAGGATGGAGTAGAGAAAGAAGGGAAAAAATTATTTAAACTAGTTTGACAAGTTTTTCTAATCATGACTCAGAAGTTTTGTAGCTGTCTGTGCGTTCTGCAGAATGCTCTGCTTCTCACTGATCGAACACATTAGCTCCATTTAGAAGAATGTGAAAACAAATAAGCAACACTTCCATCCTTACTTTGCCTCAGCCAGCCTCCATCCCCTATTCCTCCAAGCCATGAAGCATAACAGAGGAGATACATTGAACTTTGAAAAGGAGGCACTGATGTCTCAGCCTCTCTCTCTGCCTCCCCCGGCACATCATGCCCCCTCCCTCCGGGGATTTCCCTAGTTGGAGCTGCAATAAGGGACCAGCCTAGAGCAAGCAGGATAGCTGGACAAAACAGTCTAAGAGACACTGCTACAAAGACAGAGGATAAAGTGGTCCCTGCTAGAGCAGCCCTATCGTTTCCATACCAGGAATCTGAATAGTGGAGTAAATATGGAAGCACTGAATGGTAGAGCTAGTGGCTATCCTTAGCTCTTGAAAAAAGTTTAATCTCCAGTCCTGAACTGGTCCCATGAAGAGCCCACTCTTCTAGCCAGAAGTTCTGCTAATGCCACAAGAATGGAAAGTCTGACCACATTTAAAGCATTAGGCAGTCTTTTAGCTAGTCTTTTAGCTTTAGCTTTAGCTTTGGTCTTAGGTGAATGCAGGCATTCACTGCCTTGGAGAAGGCTGAAATTGGCTCAGTGCTCCTACGAGCAGTGGGAGCAGAAGACAGGTTTCGTAGTATCCCATTAAGTTATGCTGGGATGTGGGTTTAACTTTTGCAGAAGCTGATGAATTCGGTACTGAATATACTGTGTTGTTGTAGTCCTTACCTGAGGTAAATACTGTGTTTCTAAATATAAGGTCAGATCTTCGTGTATCAAGAGAGAAGATAGTTACCTAGTGAGCAGGAATGGTGGAAAGCTGCTTATTTATATAATACCAAACAAACAGAGGAACATTTCTAAGCTAGAAACTGAACTAGCTGTGGGTGTGGGTATCTTCAGTCAAGATCACAAGTTTCTCACCTCTTGTAACCTCCAGAACTTTGGGCCAGCTTTCAGTTGCATGTCTTTTTTGTGTGTGCAGACTTTTAGTGTTCCAAGTTTATTTTGCTCATTGGTAATATGCAGGAAAGGGCTGGGACCAGCTTGCTGTCTGACTAAGCATGAATATGCTCATAATGCCCAGTGCAGTCATCTGCTGGGTCTGTGCTGTACCTGCAGTCATAAGTCTGGAGGTGAGATGTCAGTCTTTGTTTCTCCTTGGAGCAGGTTTGTCTTTGACCTCACCAAGCTGTTTTTCCTCTCTGCTCCTTCTGTGAGAATGTTTGTATCTCATTATGTTGCTACCTTTTTTCCTGACTCCTTGGTGATTTCACTTCTTTGTATTAAACTATTTGTGACTTGTGTTAATTCAGATATGTAGCCTCTGTATCCTTGCTTTGTTTCTGCCTTCTTATCCTGAGCACTTTGGTAACTTACCCTTTCTCATTTCAGAATGAGGCAATAGTGATGACCACAGCTTGTCATTGTCTTCTTCTAGTAAAACTGAATAAAATTTCTATGTCTAAGAATGGGAGCTGAGTTTTATGGCTCAGCTTTGTTTCTTGTTTTTCTGTAAGCTGACCATTTTCCATTTAGTATTGTCATCATATGCAACAAAAGCTAAGTAATACCGTGTAATGTGTCCTTGTTATCTGGCTGCCTCATTTAATGGCATAATGGTGTTCAATATGGTGAACATAAAGGAAGATGCTTACAGAGCTCAACAAATTGCTGTTCAGGTGACCGTGATGCCTGTGACTGCTTCCCTCAGTCAGTTTGTTAGTGGAATGGCGGCTTACTTCTCAGAGAATTTGCCTGGGAATTAGAGAGTAGATCAAACTGAGTAGAGCCTGGATGGGGTGATTTTTTGCAGCATTGATCAGACTGTTGTGTATCTGGAAGTAAAAGTGAGATTCTCTTCTTACATAAGTCATTGATGCTTTCATTTGTGAAGGGCACCAGTTGCTTTGGACTTACTTTCACAGCTTGGAAGGGCCTGGTTTGGAATCGCCATTTTTTTGTTGAAACATCTTTAAGATGTCTGGTATTTCTCGAAGAGTGGATATACTGAAGTCGGGGAAAGAAATGAGCTCTTTTTGCTTTAATAGGAGGACTGAAGTGAGTTTAAAGAGATTCCTTAACGCATATGAGATCTTTAATGAAGAAGAAGGATAGTTCTTCACAGCTGTAGAAATACTTTCATGCAGACTGATAAGAAAGTTCTCATGAAACATACTACATGTTTTAGTGCACACATTGAGAAATTCTTCAGAATTCCATGTCTGTGATAGGCTTTGTGTTCCATCACCAGTGTTCCCTCTTCCAAACTTCACTTCATCTGATGCTGTGAGTCAAGTTATCAGATATTAGCAGATTTAGCAGTGAGGAGAAAAAGGGATTATGGAGGTGGTGTCATGTCTGCAACCATGTTTCCAGATTTTTCCTGTAAGGACAATAAGTTTGATCTTCAGAATAAAGAAATAGAAAAAAAAATAAACCAAAAAACCATTACAATATATTGTATACTGTAAAATAATTAAACTTCTCATCGTTGGCTCAGAGCTGAGGTTCTGTCTCCCTGTTTCTCTGTTAACCTGTCTCTTTTATTTTCCTGTGCAACTCCGGCTGTTCACAGGCAGATGGTCTAGCCAAGGTGCCCAAGGCCTGGACCTCTACCTTGGATAGTTTTGTTTCTGAAATTTGAACCAAAAAGTAGGTTCAGATATAACTGATCATCTGAATTGGATGAGAGGTAACCCATTAAAGTACCAGGGAAGCAAGTGAGAAAGTGAATTTTCAAGTTTTCTATTATATCAAATTCAGTGTTAAAATTGCCCAGAAACACCAGGCACTTCATTATCAGGGGTACTTCATTACTGTTACTGAAAAGTATTGGTGAATACCCTTTAGGAAACCTTTTGCCTGTGCTTGTCTGTAGATGAGTATAAAAGTCATGTTTGCTTTGGTTCTGTTTTCTATAGTTACAGTCAAACAACTCCAGTCTTACCCGATGTAACTTTTTGTGATTTTTATATTTAATGCAATATTTAATATGAGATTTGATATTTATCTTAATTCGGAAGGTGAATAAACAGATATGGACCTCTTTAAATTCTTTCAGGACCAACGAGTACCTCGTAGCTTACTGCTTCTGGGCTGCACTTTGGCGAGATAGAATTCTGTTTTAGTGAAATTTGCTTTGAATTATGTCACTACAGTACCACCCATGTGTAAAATCTTAGGAGATGTGTCATTTCAACACAAAACAGAGCTTATAGCTGCTTTGTCATGATTAATTACTGCACTGTCACACTGTTTTTAGCCAGACCTCCCAGTGTGCAACAGCACACAGGGTGTTACCACCTGGACTGTTGGGTCACCTGGCAGGACAGGGATTGTCACAGTAGCCTGCAACATACTCTTTTTGTGCTGGAGCCCTAGGACTTGTACTGGGGTCTGTGCCCACAATATAGTGTTCAAGGGTCAGGCCACCCAGCTGTGTAGACATCATAGGGCCGCTGACATGGACACGGACATGGCACTGCATTGCAGAGATGCATTTTGAAGTCTTTCTGAGGGGGGAGTAGCTATGCTGTTTGATTCTTACATCATGTGAGGACCAGGTTTGCAGGATGTCTGTACTGATTGGGGTGGGAGGTGTGTGTGTCACATTTCTTAGACATAGTTAAAGGCCTTTTTAGTCTTGTCCTTTATCTTCTGCTTTTTACTCCATTTCAATATTTGATTACCATAATATGTTCTATGTGGGGACAGAAATTAATGCACAGTATGACAGTGCACAACAAAATTACTTTGTGTCTAAGCTGTTTTGCAGTTGAGTGTTTACTTGCTGTGCCTTTGCTTCTGTATGTGTCTATGTGTATATCTATATCTGCGTGTATTTTCTTTCCTTTGCCTTTTAAACACCACCATAATGAAATAATTTTGCTGGAACTGAATTTTTTCAAAGCTGTGGGATATTGGCCTTGCCTGTCAGGTTTCCTAATCCATGCAGCAGGTGGCATTACAGAACAAGTGATTTTTTTTTTTTTTCCCCAAGGAAAAATTGTTTGGTTAGAACTGAACCTCACCATTCTATAGAGAAAGTAATTTCAAACCCCTTTAATATACAGATATCAAGTGTGAGAGACAATATGATATAGAACAAAGTTTCTTTGTTAAATAATATCCAGCTTTAGGGCTTTTCCTTGTTGCATCCCGAAGAGTAGATATTGATGTTTAAAAAGCAAAGAAAAAAACCCACCTTTTTTTTTTTTTTTTTTTTTTAGAATGGAGCCTAGCAGTCATGTAATACAGGTAACAAAAGGGGCCAAATGCATCTGAAAAATCTCTGCAAGATTTTTTTATAGGGGGGCAGCTAGAATGGGGCAGCTCCATGAGAGAAGACAAGCCAGGAGCCCAGGGTGACCACTGCACAGGCAGGGGCAAGGACTTCACTGAGCTGGCCACGGTCCAACGATGCCTGAGCAGGGCAGATTAGTGACAGCTTGTTCCATCAGCTGTCCAAGGACCATCAAACAAGGTGAAATAACAAGCTGGGTCCAGGGTCCATCTAGGAGATTCAGCCAAAAAGAGCAGGAGGCAAGGCTGGAGGTAAGGCTATGGATAGTTCTGGGGTCCTCCAGGATGTTCAGTCAGCAAGCTGGGATAACAGTAGATAGGACTGTGCCCAGCCCTACATACAACATGGCTCAGACCTGTCTGAGCTGAAATGGAGCTCCTGGACTTGAAGGACAGAGAATATCGGTAGAAGCCCGACAATTAAGGTCTGTTGGTGTATTCAGGGCCCTGATATTCCTCATACCGGTGAAGTTAAGGAACTTTCTTAATTTCTTTTTAAAGACAGTAGGATTGAGTCTTTTATGTTTTAAATTTCGTACCTGTCTAAAGAATGACTTTAATCTTTGCTTCATTATGGCATTGTGGTATTTGTATATATTTAATTTGCTTTTAAATTTCATAATTAAGTCCATGTGACTTTTTATTCTCTTAATATTCTTTTCTTTTGGAGTATATTTTTCTGTATAATATCCCAGAAATTATTTAGAAGTGGTTTAGGAAAAAGATTACATGTAGAATTGAACTGAATTTCCTGGGAGGTCTGCAGTATTACTCTGGCTGAATTAAATCTTAGGGAGCCAATTTTGGCTGCATTACCACTGGTTTTCATCTGGTGTGAATCCAATAATTTTGTTGAAGAGTTCTTCCAAAATTACATGGGTGAAAAAGACCAATCAGCACAACAATATTAAAAGAAATGGTTAATGGACACTGAAAAACTATAAAAAATTAATGTAAAAATTATTTTCATATTTTTCTTCTTTTTTTGCTGTCTGCAAAAACTGAAAAGTACTGATTTGGCTATGATTGCTGATCACAGTAGAAGACAGGACAGAGTAGATGAGGGGCAGAGAAGAAACATAAAAGGGGCATCAAGGGGATTTGGAGTAAGATGAGAGTTCCTAGAGAAACACCTTAAAGAGCAAGGGAAGATCAGACAAAGAACAGTAGAGGGAAGGGAAGGATGATAATGTGAGCAGAACAGGCCAGATCAAAGACAAGAGAAGAAAAGACATGAAATAGAAAACAAAGGGAAAAAGTATGTATTAATGGTAGTATGGTTGATTTTTGAATACTTTCTCTTCCATTAGCTTAAGTGTCTTAAGAAATTAACATTACACATAAACCACTCCTTGATTTATTTTACCAGTGCTATAGACATTGCCATGTAGAGTATGGGGATGCAGGGGAGCTCTGGGCGTAGCTGTTCAGCATTGCAAACACACATGTGCTTTTTCTTGGACATGTGCTTTGTTTCTGCATTTCGCACTGCCTTCAAATAGCTTAAGCCAAACTGAGCTCCACCAGTCCAGTGTTAAAAACCAGAATTAAACACCTCTGAAAATTTGTTTGTAGCACCAGTTAAAGTACTGATCCAGGTGCTTGCTGGTCTCAGGCAATTTCTAGTCCAGTGTGGGCTTTGGGAAGGGAGGAGATGGCATCCATGAAGTTCCTTTGTAGACTTACTAGCCTTTGTCTCTTGTGAAATGGACATGGAACAGCTGGGTATTATGTAGCTTTCCCACTACTGCTCTAGAAAGCTGCCATGGTAGACTCTCCTATTTTAATCCCGCTAACATGATACAGAAGGAGTACTTGACTCTTAGAGAAGACGTTAATTTCATGGTGTTTATGGCTACTAATGTCTGTCTAGAGCTCCATAGGCTGTTCCAAATAACAGTTGTGTGACATCAAATTCCTCTGTTTTGAGCAGCAGGATGCTATTTTCCAATAATTTTTGACCTATGAATTAATTGTTATAAAATGCCACAATACTTCTGTCACAAATGTAGTGGTTTCTGATTTGATTCTGTGCTTTTCATTTAGACGGGTGTCTTTCAAGCTTATCTTTGACCATTTCACCCCCTGCATAGATGAGTTTCCATGCTATATGCATGCTTTATGCTACTAGGTGCTATACACAGTATTATTGAACACTTTCTGTCTTATGGTTGCTATGAAAGTGTAGAATTCTTTGGAAAGAAGCTTGTATATCTTTCTTCCAAGGGGTATTTCTTTTTCTGGGTGTCATTAAATGCGCAGCCCAATTTCTTCCGAGTTTTTGCTTCTCATTTTGCTCTGTGTTCATACTCTCTGTTCTTCTCATGTTACATTGCTGTATAGAACAGGCTGTATTTTATTTAAATGTGTATTATTATTGTTTGATTTGATATTTTATCAAAATATTTTTCTTTTTCTATTTTTAGGTTTAGCTCAGTCAGGTGCATGGGGTTGCTTTGATGAATTTAACCGTATTGAACTTCCAGTTTTATCAGTAGCTGCTCAGCAGATATATATTGTACTTCAGTGTAAGAAAAATAAGAAACCTCAGTTCATTTTCACTGACGGTGATATTGTTGACATGGACAGAGAATTTGGTATATTTCTGACTATGGTATGTGTCTGAAAATGTGTAAGTGGCATAACTGTGAAAAATATTTCCTATTTCATTTACCGTTGAAATTTCTCCGTTGAAATAATTTGAACTGTCTGTTAGAAGATAGTGAATACAATTTGAAAAATAATTTGGTGAAATGATAATGATGCTATTTTCTCTTGCCCATATTTTCAACTGGAATTTAGGATTTGAGGTATGCAATTATCATTAACTACATATTTTAAGGCTTTTTCAGTTGAATATTTCAAAGACTGAGATTAAACCCAACCCTCTAATATTTTTAGTTGAAGTCTGTCAAAATAAAGCAGAAGCAACTGACCACTGCAAGGGCTACTGTAATTGGTCTGGTCAGTATTTCATCACCTCTGAAGAACTTTTGACTGCAATCCTTCAATATGATGGCATGAAGGAAACCACCCTCACTTTGGTTCACTGGCCTCTGGAAGATTTATCTTTGGTGCCTATGGACTGCTTCTAGCAGTGCAGGAGGCAAAGAAACAGGAAAGCGTAAGAATACCTTAAAAGCATCTTTGTATCTCCCCTTCCTTAGCTGTAGGCTACATACCCACAACTCAAAATGGAAACATTTGTCTTTATTTTAAGGTTTCCTCCTTTTGGAAAGCTAATGTTATCACTTTAATATGAAAAAGAGGACAAGTTAGTGGCATGCAAAGGCCAGTGGGAAGGCAGTTAGGAAAAAGCTGGAAGAGTTTAAGAAGTTACTACTACATAGCTAGTGACTACTGTTGTCACAGCTGAGCCATGCAGTAGTCACATGAATGACTTAGACATCTTTCAGTGAAAGGTCAGATCTGTTAGTTTAAATTATGTTCAGTTATGGCTTGCACTGCTTGACTGACTTTGTACTGAAATGGTCTGGGAATGCTCAAAAGAGACAATAACCTCCAGCATTGAACACTGTCAAGACCCCAAGGAACTAACCATTTACAACGGTTCCAACAAGACCTGTAAGTGGTTGTATGTCTCTGTCTGTGTGTCTCGGACATCTCCAGATAGCATGTGTGATACCACATACTTCATGAACTGCAATATTTAGGCAACGGTGTAGTGATGTGTAATTGTGACATGCTTAAGTTACCCTTTGTAATCTGGTGCGTGCTCCTGTGTTTGCCAAATAATTATCAGAAAAGATAAACCTTCCTATCCTGCTTTCTTTATATAATATTTTGTGTTTTGCATTTTTCAGAACCCCGGCTATGCAGGACGACAGGAACTTCCAGAAAATCTGAAGATTCAGTTTCGCACAGTTGCTATGATGGTGCCTGACCGTAGCATTATTATGCGAGTCAAGCTGGCAAGTGCTGGTTTCCGAGACAACGAAGTCCTTAGTCGAAAATTCTATACACTCTACAAACTCTGTGAAGAACAGTTATCTAAACAGGTAAAATAAATATTTGTCAAACTGTAAGCTGTCACTGGAAGGCTATGTAGAGAATATACTTTCATAGAATATATAATTATTTTTACACTCATGAACCTATTAATTTTTTAAGGTTTTCAGTTTCAAGTTCTATAAACAGCCTGAAATCATCACATGGATTTTATTTTTCATACTAATTTATGTAGTAAAGGAGGCTTGATTTTTGATTCTTAAACAGAGTGCAATTATTGTAGAAGTTATGAGGCAAGGTGTATATTCCTCTGATGAACTTTGCAGAGGACACATTTTTCAGTCTCCTCACTTAAGAAGGCTAGGTCTATTGGAGAGGCTGTATAAGAATTCTAAATAACTGAAGAGTGCCTAGAAGGCACTGTCTTGCTGAGTGCTACCAGAAGAGTGCTATTCTGTTTGGTACGGGTATTTACGTAGAAACAAAGGATAAATCTGCTTTTAAAAACAGAGCTAAGTGTTGCTTTTGATTGCCCTGTGGTGGCAGTCAGCTAGAGGGTCTCAAAGAGAGATCATATGAATGGTAGCTAAGTTGCAGCTCAAATGCCTGCTTTGTTTGGACCACAATGAACCTGGGTATATTGACTACATTCTCCATTATATTATTTCAGTTCTATACTACATATTTATTAGTGACTATGTTGACTTCCATATAGAAATCTTGGACTACAACCAGGATAAGATAATGGTGCATCATACTGCCCTCATATTTCAGCGTTAAAACAGAAAAGTACAGATTTGGATTTTCTCTTCCTTTCTCTATACCTGTGTAATTTCACTCTCTGTCTATACAATCAAACTAGATTCCAATTTTCATTTCTCTCAGTTTTCTTCTTCTGGGAGAGTTTTACTCACCAATTTTATGTTGTAGAGTGGCCTTTGAAGGGTCATATTTGCTATTGGCTTCCCTGTAATATTTGCCCAGGGTGTCTCCATTAGCCTTCAAATTAGTTTTTAGGCAATCTGAATCCACTATATTGGTCTAGCATCACTAGTGTTAGTCCATTTGTTGCTGTCCAATGTACTCCGTCAGTCCTGTCATCTGCCTGTGTTCTATACTTACCAGGCTTATAGGCTGCAGTTGTCAGAGGATCATTTTCCAAGAACTTTCTCTTAAGTGGAATTTGTGGACATTGTTTAGGAAAATTTGTGTATGCACAGTTGCAGCAGTTAGCAACATAGCTTGTATACAGAGTATTGAATATGGATATTTCTTTTTTTTCCCTCAGGCTGACTCAATCGGATTAAATTTTCTCATTGCCTCACTTTGTCTGGTCATTTTTGTCCTGGACATGATTCTTTGTTTTACTGTGTAAGAAACATTTAAGCAGGCATCAGAAATTCAGCCACCTACTTCTGCAAAAGTACTTTCCTTGTTTTGCATTGTCGTGGGTATTACAACTGGTTCACTTGTGGACAGAGTATTTAAAGATGACACACACACACACACAGACAAAACTTAGCTATCTTAATGATGTACAGTGTTTTGTATGTGACTGTAGCTGCATCTGTACAAATATTTTTTGTGTGTAGTTTGGTCATTTCTGCAGCAGAAACTGCCCTGAAGTCTCTGAGACAGCAAGATTCTCCACTCAACATGTTAATCAACATATTGAAGCATATAAGTGTTTATCAGTTAGCCTAGGGGTCATAGGAACTGCTTGGATGACTGTGTGGAAATGTCTGAAATGCTCATTTGGAGAACTCCTGTAACAATTGGGCAAATGCTTTGTTGTGAAGGCATCACAGTCACTACAATTAAGGTGTAGCTCAATCACCTTGTCTCAGGTCAGTCCTTTGTCTCATTTATACTGATGCTAGCAAGGGAGTTCTGTGATATTAATTGATGGAATTTAATGACCAAGTGTTCTGGGTGTGTACATGGTCACAGCCCTCACACCTAGCTACATCACAAATATATATTTGAATTTTATGCTTCTTTCTCACTTACTATACAAGCCATGAAGTCTGTGGGGAACCGTCTTCCATATGTATTTACAATTTCTTCAGGACCCTCTAACTTTTCTCCAGTATTCACCAGAGAACCCTGCAATGCTGATCTTTGCTCCTAGCAGTTTACATTGCGGGTCATGATTCTATACTCTGCAATATGAGCTAGGAAGCATAGCTTTCTGCATACTCATGCTAGTTTGTCTTGCCTGTGCTTCTCAGCAGCTCTTTGGACAGTCCTGTTTTTGTATAAATTAATTATATACAATTATAAAATCAGAGAAGAACTGAGTTTAGAAGGGACCTCGGGAGGTCAACAGGTCCTATACCTGTGCTCAAAGTGGAGTCAAATAGAGCAGGTGGCTCAGCACCTTGTCTAGGTGAGCTTTGAATATCTCCAGGTGTGGAGACTGCACAGCCTCTCTGGCCAAGATGTTGAAGTGTCTGACCACCCTGTCTAGTCACCATTTTCTCTGTGAGGATGTTATTGGAGACAGTGTTGAAATCTCCTGTAGTGCCTCTGCCCTGCTGTGTTGCCCTTCTAGCAGATACTGGGGTATTTTGAGCCCCCAGTGAGGACCAGGTTTTGCAAAGATGGGGCTAATTCTCATTCTCAGAAGAAAGTTTCATCAGCTTCTTCCTCATCAGAAAGTCTGCAGCAGACATCTGCCACAATGTTGATCAGCCCTCTAATCCTAACCCAAATGCTCTCACCTGTCTCATCAGCCATCCTAAGGCCAAGTGTTGCCACTTTCTTTTACTTTAAAGGGCAACTCCCCATCCAATCCTACTGGCTTGTCCTTCCTAGAGAACCTGTATTCACCCACTGCAGCGCTCCAGTCTTGCCAAGCTATCCCACCACATTTCTTTCATCCTAATTAGGCTGTAGCCCTGCAACTGCACACAGAGGTCCTATTTTTTTTTCCTGTTTTCTTCCCATGCTGTGTGCATTAGTGAATAGGCACTTCAAATCGGCACCTGCTTGTGCTGGTTACCCAAGAAAAAAGTGAGGGCTTCTGCCCTGATGCTGTTCTTTTGGCCTGTCCTTATTTGCATGCCTACACTTGAGACTGGCCACTTTCCACACTGTTTTGTCATTTTGGTGGTCTTTTTTGTCCACCTCAGACTGCATCTTTTGCTTTTCAGTTGGGTCCACCACCTCCTTACTTGAATGTGAGTTATTATCTCCCTCCCCCGTCATTCATAGATAGTTGTAGTAGTAATGGAATATTTTGAAAGACTTGCTGAAGTTCTTTGTGAAGTTTGTTGTAGGTTGGGGAATATATCTGATGCAATAAGTGATTAAATCTATATCTATATATCTAATGAGTTCATCTGATTAGTTATGGGAGTCCCATGAACTGGAGATATTTCTCAGAGTACAGGGGACACAAATTGCTTCTGTCTAGCCAGAAAACCAGAACTCTATAAAGAGTTCTAGAGGCATATTAATCTGATTTTCCCAGTGGAAATTATTTAAATTTTTAATGGTAAATTTTAAATTTGAAGCAAGTACTGCTGGGTATCCAGGCAGTTAACTGGAAAGAACAGGCTCACGTAAAGAACCAATGCAATAGGGAATGGCAGAACATTGCCTGTTTTTAGCAAATGCAATATATGTCAACAGAAGAAAATAACAGCAAACAAGCGTTCACCAGCTGAACTTACCTTCCACAAAACCTAAAAGGAATGTGCCAAAAGGAATACATGGAGTCCTCCAGACATTTTATGCACACAAATACAGACTCTGTAGAAAGAGGAGCTCTGAGTCACAAGTAGCTAAAGGCATCCTGAGTGGCTGTCATCTCCTTCAGTAAAGAAAAACAGAAAAGTAAAAAAAATAGCCCTTAGCAAGTGTAGGAAGCCCAAGGTGTCCACAAGCCTATGAAAGTTATTCTGAAAGGGCCCCCAAAACTGAATTATTTGTCTTTGTTACAGGACTTCCAGCCAAAGTTCCCTACTTAGCCCTTCCACAAAGCCTCACCCAGATTAGGGAAAACCATATGAACAGAAAAGAAAAAGCTAACAAAGCTTGAAAGCACATGAGGCCATAATCCCTTTTTGAGGATCATCTGCTTAAGGTGCTTTCAATACCCCTTTTTTCTTTTCCCCACAACAGCAATTTCTGCTTCTAGTGTTGAGATTTTTATTTGCACATTTTTAATTCTTCCTTAAAAGAACATCAGCTATACCACTGAAGTCCATTTTGCCCAACTGCAATCTTTTGCCTGCTGTTAAAATATGTAGCAAAGAAATAGCTCATAATCCACATTTTCAAGTATATTCTAGCTGCTCTGTGCCATTCCTGAAAGACAAAGCAGTTGTAAAACTAGCAGACTGATTAAGGAAAATAAGTTATGGTCACTTTGAACTACCCATCAGGTAGGTCAGTTGGAATGTACCAAAAAACCTGTCTTTAAAAGTAATTTTAATTTGTTTTAGATTTTCTAATGGGTAGGACAGTATTTCTTCAACTTTAACAAAGTGGTCACATCTATAAAATCATAGACTCATGTAGATTTGAAGGGACCTCCAGACGTCACCTTGTCTAAGTTCTAGCTCAACATGTGCCAATTTAAAGCAGATTGCTAAGGCACTTGTTGCGTTTCAGGTATCTCCAAGGATGGAGATACTCATTCTCTCTGGGCACCTTTTCTGTATTTGCCCACTCTCATTGTGAAGAATCTTTTCCTTATGCAAACCGTTGCAATTTCCTCTGTTGCAAATTTTGACCAGTCTCTTTTCCGCTCACTTGGCCATCTTTTGCTGGACTCATTCCAGTGTGTCAATGATGGCCATCTGGCATGGAGAAAAAGAAATATATCAGCCCTTGTCATGCTTCTGGATATTTCACTAGGACATATTAAATAATATTGGACTTTGTCATCAACAGATAATGTCCCTTCCAAACTTCACACAAAGTTGTTAATATTTTTGTCTTAATGTTTCCATCTCTAAATGAGATTTCCTGGCAGTACCTGGATGAACATTCTTATCTAACTTTTTGAAGTGGTAAGAACTTGGCACCTGATCGAATAACTAAACACACACACACAAAAAAAAAAAAAAAAGAGAGAAAGAAAAAAGAAAAAAAAAGGATGGAGCCTTGAGGGCTCATCCATTTACCTTTCTGGAGAAAAAATAATTCTTAGCTAAATAATCTGCTGTAAATGTTTGTGACTCTCCTTAACATTTTCGATTGACATGTAGACTGCAGTTTCCCAGGCATTCTGCTCCAAAGTTTATTTTTCCTTATGGTCACAAAAGTTTTCTCTAAAAGTTAACTTGAATCTCCTTTGCTGCAGTTAAGCACGTTACTTCTTTTCCTTTCTATTCCTTCTGTCTTCCTCTTTTGCAGATATTTTTTGTATGTCAAAGACCTCTATCGTAACTCATCCTACATATTTGTTCTTCCTAATTCTGCAGTAGATTTTGTTTTACGTCTTCCGGATATAGCATGTTTTCTAGCCAACTGAAAATTTTAATTTCTTTTCTAAAATCTTTTCAGTAGGGTTCATCTTCAAGTGTGGAATCCAACTTCTGGGCATAGTACAGAAGTGCCAACTGAAATGGAAATATCTTTTCAACTGTCTTAAAAAGGACACTTCTTTTTTTTTATTGCCTACTATAATTGTAGATATGTAATTGGAGAGCTTGTGGCTTCAGTGCAGTGTCAGGTATTTTTCTGCAAAGCTTTC
Source organism: Falco cherrug (assembly GCF_023634085.1). NCBI lineage: Eukaryota > Metazoa > Chordata > Aves > Falconiformes > Falconidae > Falco > Falco cherrug. The sequence goes on from NC_073699.1 coordinate 72,342,133, forward strand.
TGCACCTGATTTGTTCCTCAGCTGAATGAAGAAATGTAAAAACAAGTCTATGCACTTGGTCTCAAAAACATTTCCAATCAATCAGAGGGAGCAGATATTCTCCAAATGTAAGGATATCTTTATTACCTCCTTCCATGTCTGTCTGTACCACTTAGTTTTCGAAGTAGCTGGCAGTAGTAGAGACTTTATAATTTAGAACCTTTACCCTGATAGCTTTCCTTCTAGCACTTGCATCAATGGTCAAAGAGGAAACACATTACAGATTTTGCATCTGCGTTAACTAAGACATATTTGCATGTTCAGGTACAAGTGCTAAAATTAATTAAATATGTCTGTATGGCTCTGCAAATACGCAACTGCACCCATAGTGGAAGGGAAGATATTCCAGCCCTTACTTGCCTAAGTCCAAAGCTGGTTAGATACACCTCTAGGATGCACATGGCAATTGGAAGTAAATCCTTCTGTTCTGATCCAAGTTGTTATGAAACCATCCATAGAGCATAAAGTCAGTAAGTACAGGATAGGATAGGCTTACATATAACAAATTATATCTTCAATATGTTTGTATCAGCAAGAGGTTGGCCCTTTTAGTCGTGAATCTCAGTACCATATTTCAAGACAGCAACAGTCCTTGCACTAGCAGAAAACACAGTAGTCTGAAGGCATGTAGTTTGCTGTTTGTGCATCTGGCAAGTCACAAATTTAGGAAATGATAGAAGGTGCATCTCTGTTATAGATGACTTGTAAAAGTGGTAATCTACTACCAAAAGGGACACTTGGCAGATGTGGACATACAACACTGGAAAATATCTTCAGCATACGATAGCAACAGAATTGGAAATCTATTTGAAAAGATGAAATACTATGATATTAATCATATTTAAAAGTTCAATAGAATATTTATTTGTTTAATGGATTTAGTTTGCAGCCCTCTCTTGATTTCAGAGTGTTTAATCTTTGTGGTACCAATTGTTTTTATGCATTATTTCAAGGTTCACTATGACTTTGGGCTTAGAAATATCCTGTCTGTTTTAAGAACACTTGGAGCAGTGAAAAGATCTAATCCCAAAGAGCCAGAGAAAACTGTAGTGATGAGAGTTCTGCGGGACATGAACCTCTCCAAACTGGTACTGTAACACTGGTGACTTTCCCAAAAAGAGTACTTTGTTTGCATTTTTAAGTGTATTTATTATTAACTTTAAAAAGCTCTTTTTCTTCAGCAGTTGGATTTGGTACATTATTTTGCCATTTTTAAGATGGTCTGTCAGTGAGTGGAGAATCAAAATACAGTTACAGCGTGAGCACTATTTGTCTTTTAAAGAGAGGAAAACACATCAGAAGCTCTAGCTGAAAAAATCATTGAAAATACCATCAGATCCTAGGGGACCTAAACTGATCCTCTAATTGGCTTTTCTTTTTTATTCTTTCTGCCCTAAGGAGAGGAGGGAAGAATACATTGTACTAACTTTTAATAATGTCATTAAAGACCCGTCTTAATCCAGAATTTAAATTTATACATTTCTTGGGAGTCTGTTGCCTTTTCAGAACACCAAAAGAATTGCAATGAGTGAGGTAATTGGAAGCAGCTAACGCCTACTTATATAGTCAAATCTCTTCCAATATTACTATTTAAAGTATTCATCTTTCTTTTTATTGCTGTAATAGAAAGGTTATAGCACGTCTAGACTCTGTGTATTTACCTTCGGAGCCAGATTTGTGATGGAACCAATTACTGTTTCTCATGTTAATCTATTCAGCGCATTGGTACATGCCTATAGGTGTGCTTCAGAGATTTACAGAAGGAAAAAAATAATAAAAAATCCAAGGCAAAATACAATTTTAATGAATCTTGCTGGCTTATGTAACAAATAACAAACCATGTATGTATATATATTGAAGAAAACTGTACTAATATGTTAAGTTTTTAGAAGCTTTAAGTATTTAATTTAGAAATTACTACTTTTTATTGCATTGTATGAAATTCACTTAATAAAACTGATTAATAATTGTAAGATTTGCTTTGGAAAAGGTAAGGTTTTCTACTATCTTTTAAATGGCATATTCTTGAAGATTGTTTGCAGCTTAATTCATTAATAATTTCAATGAACAAATAATGTATTTCCCCTCACTTTATCCCTGACAGGTGGATGAAGATGAACCTTTATTTATGAGTCTCATTAATGACCTGTTCCCTGGAATTACTTTGGATAAAGCTGGGTATCCTGAACTACAGTCAGCCATCCAGAAACAGGCAGAGAAAGCAGGGCTTATTCATCATCCACCGTGGATACTTAAACTCATTCAGCTGTATGAAACTCAGCAAGTCCGACATGGTTAGCATGCTAGATGAGGTTTTGAGACTGTATAAAAGCAATGGTTTTTTATATTATCTGCTACAGAATGCAGATTATTTTCATGAAAAATGTATTTTAAAATTGAACAGATGTCATTTTTAAAGCCTATGTGGATATTCTGCTAGGAAACTGTTACGACTTTTTTTTTTTTTTTGGTGTGCAATGCACACGTAGTGAGATTTTAGCTTTGTTGTATTACATTTTTATGGGAAATATGAGTGTGGCCTTCAGTGACTGAAATATCTATGGAACAAGTTCAGATGTAGAGTATACATTAAAATTCAGAAACAGCCAATTTTGTTCAGTGTTCTGAAATCAGTTGTTGCCCTCAGACACAGTTCAGTCATGAAGCTCATGTTTAATGTTACTGTGAGATTATGATGCTGAGAAGATTACAAAAAATAATCCCGCAAAGCTTTACTTTGATAGATTCTACCAAGCATACAATATAATTCCAACTGCTGTTCTTTGTGTTCTATTCTGGACATTTACACTGAGGAGAAAAAAGCCCACCTCCTGCTGGACCAGGGGGGTTGGACAAGATAGTGTCCAGAGGTCCCTTCCAACCTCAACCATTCTGTGATTCTATGGAAATGCATTTTTACAGTGCACAAAAGGCTAATAAGTAAAGATTATCCTGTCCTAGGAAGGGTACCAGAGACAGTAGTAAAACCATGTTTACAATTCATAGCTGAGTGGAAAAAAAATGCCCCTACTTTGAAATGTCACCACCCACACCCGAACTCTAATGACAAAGCATTTGTTAGTATATGAAGGAGAAAATACAAAGGAAATGTAACTAAAGGAGCAAAGATTTATGAAGGTGTCATCCTTTTTATTCTCCCTTTTCCTGTCATAGTAACAGAATAGTAAGCTTAAACTAATGGAACAAATAAAAGGAAATACTCAGTCACCTAGCACAATCTAAGACCTTAATGCTTCAAATGTTTAGTTCAGATTATTGGTTAGACCAAAGAACTGGTTAATGCTTTGCTGTTAATTTACTTCCAGATCGCTGGGTTCAGTGTTCCATATCAAATCATAATACCTATATCTATATAGAAACCATGGAAGTTTTATTGATTTCAGTCATGATTAAATGCGCTTGTTGTTAGAAGCTGGTTTTGGTCTGTGAGGCACCACAGACCACTTATCCCCAAAAATTTTCAGGATCCACCATGGCATTCTGCTTAGATGCCTCTTCTCTCTACACGTCCCTGCTATTGCCAGGGGTCATACAGCTCAGGTCATACAATTGCCCTAACGCTTAGATGCCCATGGCCTTTCTATGACAGAATTTGTTGCATGGAGGGAAAAGGATTCTGTTTCCTGACTTCCATTTGTCCTGCTCGTGGCCCCTTGGATTTATGGGGAGGCCACCATGAGATTTCAATTAATAAGGAAAAATCTGTAAAATGCATGGCGTCTTGGTTGAAATAGAAGCAATCACACACACAAGCACAAGCATACACATTTTGACTGAAATTCTGTTGAAACCAGCAGTAAGGTCATTCCAGTAACATTGAGGAGCTTGGATTAGATCTTCCCATATGTAACATAAGACATGAGTAAGTGCTTGGTGCTCAAATTGGTTTTGGGAACATTCAGCTCCCTTTAGTTTCAGGGAAAACATCAAGCAGCCTGCATTGTACTGGATTAGGTTTGTAACTAAGGTTTGTGATTATTCCATACCTTTGTTGAAGAGGTTTTCAAAGCCAACTAAGGATTATGTTGTCCAGTTACCTTTAGGGTTAGCAGGAGTTATCTAGCTCCCTTTGATGACTTTGGAAGTCTCAGTTTGAATGTCCCATCTGTTTTTGGACAGACTCTGGGCCCCTTGAACAGGTGATTTAGAAAATATAACTAAAAAGGATCAATTGAAGGCTCCATTTATTGTTGAAGATGTGGCTTCTTTTCCTTAAGCAATATGCGTATACACTGATGAAATTAAAAGTGTGGATGCTGCTAACTTTTTTATGTAAGAAAGAGGTGTTAAAATGTCAGCATAGATGGATTCAGGTACATATTTTTGTTACTTTTGCTTCAGAAAGATACATTCACTTTTGTGTATCATTGGGAACTACTCATTCTCATTAAATACATTTAGAAATTACTGGTTTTGTTTACCACCAGTCACGTCAATGTCATTGCATGTGAACATCAAAAGGCAGTTGTGTTTTCCAATTAGAAAAAGGAAAAGAACTGCCTGAGGGGGGATGTAGACCCACATAGGCTTGCCTATCATAGCACAGCAGACATTTATAGAGGCCTTTTAATACTATTTTAAAATTCCATTTCAGTCAACGATAAGTGGAGTGAGAAACATCTTATTTGTATTGGCTTTTGATAAAAATAAAGCAAGGATCATTGATGCAAGGAACTGTTAAATGGTAGCATGATATTTTAACATTTAATTTGAAACCATGTTTATGTTGTTTTAAGGTATGATGACTCTAGGTCCAACTGGTGCAGGGAAGACAAAATGCATTAATATTTTGATGAAAGCAATGACAGATTGTGGTGCTCCTCATAAAGAGATGAGAATGAACCCAAAGGCAATCACAGCTTCCCAGATGTTTGGTACCCTTGATGTTGCTACAAATGACTGGACAGATGGTATTTTCTCTACATTATGGAGAAAAACTTTAAAAGCAAAGAAGGTAATGGATATTGTGTCATGATAGTTAGTAAGAACATTTAATACTTCCATAAGGTCTCATTGCCTGTCATTTATGTGAAAGATCATATGTTATAAAATCAAATGGGAAAAATACAGTGTTAGTTTTGCTTTGTGTCTGACTGTGTGTATATGCCAGAGAGCACTAGGCTTCCCAAGCACTTGAGTTCCAGAATCAAATTGTAAAAGATTTTAAGGGTTTTGTTCCTTCTGTAAGCAGGTAGTCCTATCATTCAAACACAAAAGCAAGGGCTGCTCATATTTTAATGTGAGAACAGGAAAGATAATTTTCTCCTGTCTGGTTTTATGTCAGTGCCACTCTATTTCACTAATTATATCAGAATGTAAGAGGCTTTGGTAAGAAATCAGTATAAGCATTTCCCAATTCTCTTATCAAACTTGCAGATTATGTTTCATGGAATCATAATTACACTCAAATGTTCTGAAGTTTCATTCAGTTCTCACTTGGAAAATGGGAAGCCTTACATGAAACACTTAGGTAACATCCCACAAGGACTGACTGTGTGCCCATGTCTGTGACTGTATTTAGTGGGAAATGTTTTCATCCACCTTGGTGGATGTTGTGCTGGCTGATGTACTAGAAGAAATGGACAGCTTTGTGCTTAAAACAGTTCAGATTAATTTTTGTCACTGTTCCTTAATGTTATTTTTGATATGACACGGGATAACAAAAGAAGGATTAAAGTCACTGAGCAAATTACAAAAATTGCGGTTCATGCTGAGCTAATCAGCACCAAATCACGACTCATTATTTATATCCAAGAGTATTTTCTCTGAGATTACGTAACTGTATATTTTTGGTCAGTGTACCTAAAGTTGCGTGTGTCTGTCTCTCCTTTTATTAGGGTGAGCATATCTGGATAGTTTTGGATGGACCTGTTGATGCAATATGGATTGAAAACCTGAACTCTGTTCTGGATGATAATAAGACCCTTACTTTGGCCAATGGAGATCGTATTCCCATGTCCCCCAGTTGCAAAATTATTTTTGAACCTCACAACATTGACAATGCTTCCCCTGCAACAGTTTCTCGTAATGGGATGGTCTTCATGAGTTCTTCGGTGTTGGATTGGAAGCCTATTTTAAGGGCTTGGCTGCAAACGCTACCTGTTACATACTCTGATGTCCTATGGAATTGCTTTAATGCAGTATTTCAGGTACTTAATTCAACCACTTCAGAACAAAAAAAAAAAAAAGCATTTGTTATTCTTTATTTAATGAAGCATTGTTTCTTCCTAAGTGTTTTTTCAATTATTTACTTATTTTTTTATGTAATAAAATAAGGATGAAGGGTCTAAAAATAAAAAGAGAGAAAATTATCTCTTACATTAATGAATGAGTGAAACTATAACAGATGAATAATTTGGATGCTTTGTTTTGTCTGCATAGGTTAGTTGGCAATGAATTGTTAAATCTGTGATTCTTTTGTAATACATGTTGGCAAAACAGAGATTCTCTTGTTTGCTTCAATTTTAGTTCTCGTTAGGAGATACAAAGGGGGAGTGGGTAAACTTCCTTGTTTGTTTTAAATGTAGATAAGTAAATTCAGAAAGAAATTAAGCTAGATTCACTCTGGTCAAATCTTTCTTAATTTAAGCTGTAACAGGAACGCATTTGATCCATTAGTTATTTTTAAAAGGCATGCTATAGTTCAGATTAATTCAGGGTAGTTCTCTGTGCTCTGTGGTGCTCTGAAGCTCAGTGTAGGTGACTATAGTGGTCTCTTCTGATTTTACAATCCATGATTCTGTTCCATAGGAAATTTTTGAGATGGCATCTCTTTGATACATTCTCTGACTAAATCATGTTCAATCAATAGATCCAAAGGGAGAATTCTGAATGGTTTTTCCCCCTCCATTTGGCCTTAGCATACTGAATCATTAAAAAGGTTTTGTTAATATTATGGATGTTTGTACTCAATAATGGGTCTAAAAGCATAATCTCAGTACTATATCTTTTTCAATTACATTGAAATTCTTATTTTTTCATTGGAATTTTTAGAAGAAATAGTTATTGCATTGCAGTCTTTCAGCGTTATTATCTTCTGTTTTCCCCAACATCTGTGGAACAAATGTAACTTCTTACATATCTTGCTTTCCCATTGGCTCACTCCTGCTAGTTTACTTGTGTAATTGGTGTTGGATTTCACAGGGGGTTCTCCTGTATTATTTTTCATTGCTGTTGGATTGTACATATGCAGTTTTTAATGAACTTTGAGTGACATTTCAGAAAGTCTATTTATAAATCATGATAAAAGCAATGACTAATATAGTTTTGGAAAGCCTTGAATATTAACAAATGCCTTCTTACAGAAGTGTTTCATTTCACTGCCCATTTCCTTTAAATCCAGTGTTTAACAAGCTATTCATTCTGTTCTACCTCCAAAACAGAACAATATAACATAGTATTTACTGCAGCAGCAAAAGAAACAATTCTGATAATGAATTTAAAAATATGCTTCCAAAGTAATGTATATGTGGGTCAATTTACTGCTTCTTTGCCACAATTCTATTTATATTTTATGCTGCAACTTGCTCTGAAAACATAATAACAACATTTAAAATATCCAAGCCTGAAGCAATAGCAATAAAGTCCAGAAAAATATGTATTTTATTAGACCGAGAGATGAAAATGCAGTGAAATATGAACTTAGTTCTGTGCTGAAGGCTGCATTTGGAACTATCAAAATGTAAATGAAAGCTGTCACGCTGTCAGTTTTCTTTCACTTTTAATGTGCTATCTTTGCTTCTCAAATAATAGAAGTGATAACAGTGATTTTACAGATGAGGGTAACACTACTTTTAAATTCAGATGGCTCTTTTAGCAGTTATTATTTTTCATCACATTAAAAAACCGGAAAAATTCTAAAAAAAATTTGTGAAATAAGATGCATCAACAGTGGCACTCAGACCCCAAATACAGACCTTGGTGAATTCAATGCTAGGATTTCTACTTTACGACATATAAGGATATAAGCAACTTACAAATACCTGATTTTTAGAAAAAAATGAAAATTAGGCTATAGATGTAAATATAGTACCTAAGGAGAATCAGTTTTTAAGTATACCTATAGAGACCTTTTGAAATCAATCTAAATTAAATCAAAATAGATGTAAGACAACTGCTTTAGTAATTCCAATTTGCTCACAAGAAACACTCATTATTTATGCTAATAAAAATAGTAATTGTCACCGAAAGTCTGCGTATTGGATAAAATAATTATTAATGAAGGTAAAATCAAGTAGCAATAATGTAGGAGAAAGCACCAGAGAATAATAGTTGTGAATTATTGGAAAGAATGTATTTATTCTTTTCATATATATTACAAATTCCACTGTAAGTCATTAGTTTTTCTATAAAAGACAGTAGCTAATCCAAAAGACAAGGGTAAATTAAAAAAACCCAACAACTACAACAACAACAACAACAAAAATAACCCAGAACCAAAACAAACCCCCAAAATCAACCTTATTTTGAATTAAGATTATCTTTGAGTACTTTCTATTTCCACAGGAGTTTTTAGAATGGTGATTGAGGGGTTGGACTTTTACCCTCCCTTTCCCAGTTCTTTCATCTCGGCAACATTTCCTGCTTAAGAGTAATCTCAAGTAAACTTACATCCCCATATAAAATCTCTACTCTCTTAAATTTAGAAGCTATACTGCCAATTTCATGTCTGTGAACGATACTGCTACCTGTATGCAATGAAATTGCTTAGCTGATGGAAGTAATTACCTGAGACAGTTTCAAATAACTGAAATAATTAAAATAATTACCTGAGTGGCATTATTTAGTTTGTCTGCAAAGTGTGAAGCTCAAACTAGTGACGGATGTTATGTGAGTAACATAAATTTTAGCATGTGTATGTGTTGTTTAAATGAAAAAAGTCTAGTAATTTTTAAATCACACTCACTTTCCTTTTTTGTTTAATAAAATCTGGTGTTCTGGATCCCTTATTGACCTATGCTGGAGACTTCAGGGAAGTCCTAAAAACAGCAGAGCAGTCAGATGAGACTTACTCCTCTCTCCACATTAAATCTCACCCTAATATTTTTATAAATCTTATATTGGTAAAGGCTGCTCTTGCCTCTGGAGCATAGAGTTGAATATATAATATAAACAGTTTGTTAACTTTAATATTTAGATGCTGATATTCAAATTAATATGATTAATATGAAAATACTAATAACTTTGCATTATTTAATTGTTCTTGTACTTGTCTAAACCCTTTGGGACAAGAAATTGGTAACATACACAAAGAGTGCTCTACAGTCCAGTGAGTTCCACAGTGACTGTATGCTATGTGAAAGGGTCTTGCCTCATACAAGTTTTTACCATCTGACTTAACATTTTGCAGTCTTCTTGTAAGGAATAGCAAATTCCTGGTCCAAATTCTTCACCATTTTTGTGTATTTGTCATGGCCCAAATAATTTTTCCATACCCTCTGTCCAAAAGAAGTACCCTAATAATCAGTTAATTCATGCTAATTGCTATTTTTATCACACATCCTTCTTTCAGCCATGTATTGGTTTAAAAATAGTAGTAATAAAATATTAGTGTATATGGACCAGATTTTTTTTTTTTTTCATAAACTCAAAGAACAAAAATTACACAAATCTCACTGGTATCAGAACTAGCATAAAACTCATTCTGGTGAAAATTGGGCTCTTGAAACTACAGACTACTTTGACTCATGAAATATCTTTATTCCGCGTGTTATTCTGCATGTGTCAAATCAATTATTGAACAATTTTCAGTGCCGTGTGAGACATCTAATCTATTTTACAGATGACGAAACTGAATCTTAGAGATTTAGGTCCAGATTTTAAAGGTCATTAGACTTGTATCTCCCACACTGCTTGCAGTGCCTTACTTCTACCCATTCCTTGTGGTACCCGCAAGCCCCTCAGTCACTTGAGCACCCTATGCACTGCTTGGGGCAAACCAGGCATTTTAGAGGGAAAGCAATACGCAGAGGTGTAAGCACTTTTTCTAGGCAACAAGAAATAACAAAAAAAGGGATGTTTTCTAAGCCTCCCTCCTCTTATGTATGCCCACATCCATACTGTCTTTTTTCTCAGACCACTTAGCCATGAGCCCTGTTCTAGAGTAAGATACTTATGTGAGGTTTTTCTATCACAAACTGTTGTGTGTGTTACCCACTATTCTAGTGAAGCGGAACTCAGGAGGATGGATAAAACTCTTGATTCTGTCTCTGTGCCAATGAATACTCAGCACAGGGTACTTAGAGAACTCTAGTGGCAAAAAAAGTAAACTGAAAATTGGAACAAAGCTGGTGAGTGTGTGGGTAAGCAGGTCAGTGATTTTTAAAAAATATCTAGGTGTTTGTTTACATCTTTGGGTCATTGAATGTCTTCATTGTCTTAGTTTTCTCACTGACAGTATATGGGAGCTATAAATAGAAATAATCCAAAATTACTATCTCCCATAGTGTCTCTGTTGCACTGTTACTTCCCAGAATGAGTAGGCAGTGTTCATTCCCAAAGATTACAAAGGCAAATGGAACCCATAAGGAGGGAATTATATTAAAAATTGTTAAATGAAAGTGAAAGTTAGTTACAATTTACATCACTTTGTACTATGGATGGCAAATGATATTTTAAAATAATTCTGCACTTCAAATACTAGAGAGGACTTTACATCAATTTGAAACTTTGCTAAAGATGTTGCAGAACCGTTGGCAAAGGCAAGAATGGTAGCCATCATTATGGAGTAACCTGAGGAAAGTCCAGGTTCCATTGAAATAAATTGCAAAATTCCCTTTGTATTCTGCCAGGGTTCTACAGACAGCCAAGAGTAGAATCATAGAATCATTTAGGTTGGAAAAGACCTTTGAGATCATCAAGTCCAACTGTTAAACCCAGGACTGCCATGTCACTAAGCACCTCATCTACACGTCTTTTAAATACCTTCAGGGATGGTGATTCCACCACCTCCCTGGGCAGCCTGTTGCAATGCTTGACCACCTTTTCAGTTAAAATTTTCCTAATATCCAATCTAAACCTCCCCTGGTGGTTGACTTGAGGTTAACTTGAGGACATTTCCTCGTCCTATTGCTTGCTATGTGGGAGAAAATACCTACCCCTCCTTTCAGGTAGTTGTAGAGAGCAATAAGGTCCCCCCTGAGCCTCCTCCTCTCCAGGCTAAATGACCCCAGTTCCCCCAGCCGCTCCTCATGAGAGCTGTGCTCCAGACCCTTCACCAGCTTCGCTGCCCTTCTCTGGACACGCTCCAGCACCTCAATGTCCCTCCTGCAGTGAGGGGCCCAGAACTGAACACGGGATTTGAGGTGGGGCCTCACCAGTGCCGAGCACAGGGGAATGATCACTGCCCTTGTCCTGCTGGCCACACTGTTTTGGATACAAGCCAGGATGCTATTGGCCTTCTTGGCCCCCTGGGCACACTGCTGGCTCGTGTTCAGCCGGCTGTCCACCCCCACCCCCAGGTCCTTTCCCCCCAGGCAGCTTTCCAGCCACCCTTCCCCAAGCCCATAGCACTGTGTGGGGTTGCTGTGATTCACATGCAGGACCCGGCACTTCTCCTTGTTGAACCTCACACAACCAGCCTTGGCCCATCGGTCCAGCCTGTCCAGATCCCTCTGCAGAGCCACCTGCCCTCAAGCAGATCAACACTCCCCTCCCAGCTTGGTGTTGTCTACAAACTTACTGAGGGTGGAATCCTGGTTTCAAGGGGAACAGGTACATTATGGTGCAGTCAGAACAGATCAGATAGGTACAAAGGTATAGTGGCGAGGTTGTGCATTATATACATATCATTACAGTGATTCTAGTGCTTCTTCCTACTATGAAAATGGCAATGGCAGATTAAAATCTCCAGTAGAGAGAACAAATGGCAGATCCCTGATGTAACTGAAAAGCATTCTTCAAATAGCTCTTCAAGAAATTGTTGTATAGAGCGCATATGAATAATTCTGCTGACTGTGGTACATCAGAGTTATTTTTCTAATATGTTATTGTTATCAAAATTTCATGATCTAGGTCTGAATGTTTATAATCCTATAAACAGAGAAAACTGGAATAAAGTTTAGAATATATTTGAAATTAAGAAATTGGTCTCTTCTAAGAATAAATCATACCATTGAAACTGGTCAACAGATTCTTTAAATGGTGTTTTTCTTTTCTAGGATGTGATAGATTTTGTTTTCTCTGCTGTGACACCAAAAATGCCAATTTTAGAATGTATGTACATCAAACAAGCTATTGACCTCCTACAGGTAGATATGGCATTCATTTTTTCTCTCTCTCATTCTTATTGATGCTGGGACATTGTTCTAGGAGGGCAATAGTTACATATTGTGTCTGCTTTGTAGGGTTTATTGTCCGACAGAGATGAGAAACAGCTCAGTGAAGAACATATTGCTCGCTTGTTCATTTTTGCTGTAATGTGGTCAGCTGGAGCTCTTTTGGAACCAGATGACAGGCTGAAAATGGAGCTGTTCCTACGGAAGCACTCAGCAGTGAAAGAACTTCCATCTGTGACTGGAGAAGAAACCATATTTGAATTTGGTATCAATGCTTGTGGCCAGTGGGAGCACTGGTCAAAGAAGGTTCGTATGCTGTGACATGCTAAGGTTTCTTAATGATTATACAAGAAAGATGTGTTTGGTAAGAGGCACATTATTTTATTATTTAAGACCCTGCATAGTTAGGTTAGGAAGATTAGCCCTACCAAATGATCAAAAGTTTCTTTTTTGAATTTTTTTTCTGTTCTTCATAAAAGTCTCTGGCAGAGATTAGTAACGTGCATTTGAAATAGCTTTGGAAGTAAAACAGAAGTGATCTTAGTTTTGTCTACTCTCTATCACCCCACGATTTAAGAACTCCCAGCAAATAAAAGCTTTCTTCATGTAACGGAGAATAGTGGAATGAAAATACCCTGTTAGTCTAACATCCTTTTAGAAAAGCTTGGCAAGATACTGTTTAATTATAAATGGATGCCTGGCTTTCAAAAAGAAAAAGTTTTGCTCATATACATTTTATAAGGTCCATTGGTTTTGTTTTCTGATGCAGAATGATTGTGTGGGCAGGTAGAAAGTCTCAGACTTTTTGCGTGTCTTTCTTATGCAGGTCCCTGAATATATTTACCCTAAGGATTCAGTACCAGAATATACTTCCATTCTAGTTCCAAATGTAGATAGTGTCCGAACAAACTTTCTAATGCACGCTATCATGAGGCAAGGAAAAGCTGTTCTGCTAATTGGGGAACAGGGAACAGCCAAAACAGTTATGATTAAGGTAGGTGGAATGGAAAAACTTATAATATCTTTGTATGATAACATTGCAATAACTGACATTGGCAGACATGTTAAATTGAAGTGTAAAAGTAATTTGATTTTTCTTCAGATTATGTACTAGCATTCTCACTGAGGTATTTTGTTGGTACTCACATGGCCTACAAGCAAAAACTCCTTAGAATCTATAATTTAGTATAAAGGGTTCTTTTAAACTTTGCTAACCATGGCCACAAGGTCATGTGATAAATGCTCTTTCTTACACTTACTTTTCTTTTGAGAAGTCAAACTGGAGATTTTGCTAAGAAAATATTGATCCTTGGAGGATTTTTTTATTTCTCCGTGCTTTGTTAGTGGTGCTGTGTGTGAACTGATCTTTTGTACACCCTTGTTGCACAGACTTTCTTCACGAGCCAAACTGAAGAGAAATAAAGAACTTCCTTCTTTACCCAGGGTGATTTTTTCAGAGGTGAATTTAGTGTTTATTATTTGCTTTCTTTATTCCTTCACTGAAAATGACATGTTCTTTCTATAGAAGAAAATAATAATAGGATTTCTATTAAATGAACAAATACTTTCCATTTCATAAAATGGTGCAGATTAATCATATGACATTTAAAAAAATTAACACCTTACTACAGAAGAGCCAATAATCAGAAGGCTGAACAAACCCAGAGGTCATACCAAGCTTGGCATCCCTTATTTGAAAAAATGCAAGTGTTATGGTTTTCAGCATAGTGTCTGTGATTTCCAGGGGAATCTGTGAACTCTTTGATCAATGAGAGGCAGCTAAATAAAACTGATCTGCTGTTGGGACAGCTGAATTTGCCATGCAGACATCTATACCTTCACTGGAGGATTTGTAGAGGTCTTGAAATTGAGAGTAACTGAGAAATACTGGCCTAAGTTGACCTTTGGCTTTCTTAAAATCTGGAGCCATTTTGCATCCCCCAGCCATGTGCTTTCTGAGCCCTGACATAAAGGGAGTTGTAACAATGCCAGCCACCATTAATACTGCTTTTTCAGCTTAGCTGTTGATGCCAACATGCATGCCAGTGTAATGTCAACTTCTGTTCCTGGCACCAGCTGGAGAACTATTTCAGCAGAGTGAAGAGGCGGGGTCTGGGTGGTGGTCCTGATATTCTGCATACTGGATTTTGGCCAGATACTGGCAACCTCCAGCCTTCAGCTGTCATTCCTGTCCCTAAAAATAATTGGAGCTGATTCCTGGGAGTTGCTTACTTCATGTCTATTCTATAGAGCAGAGGATGTTCCTTACACAAGGGAGCATAATGCCAGAGATATTTGATCTCATTTAAGGTTAGGAGTGAAAGTTAGTGGCCTTCACAACTGTTCCCCTTCTGCTTTCACCTTCTGTAGAATTTTGCTTTACTAGACTTTGTGGAAAAGAAATTTCCAGATATAAGCAGCTGGTTTCATGAAAAAGTAAAAAAAAAATTATATAGAACACTCCAGATAGTAATCTGAATTAATCTGAAGTAATCTTCAGCACTGAGTAAGACATCAGTGTATATCAAAATAAAGAACTTAGAACAGTGTTATTTAAGACCTTTACTCTCTGTACTATTAATTCATGAATTGCAAAAAATCCAGAATTTAACATGAAATTGGTATGGTAGAGCTGAAAATTCTCTGACAGTTTAACTAACAAAAATCATCCCATGAAATAATCTCTTCTTTTTCAAAGATTATTCTCATTTATGTACTGTGTAATATTACTGTTACCATGTAAAGATTCTGACATGCCGTAATGGATAATACACAAGTGCGTTTTTTGAATGGTTGTGTATTCATAGTTGCGGTGGGTTGACCTTGACAGCTGCAAGACCCCCACCCAGCTGCTGGTTCCCTACCCTTCCTCAACAGGACAAGGGTTGAAGCAGAGACAGGGAGATCACTCACCAGTTACCATCATGGGCAAAAGAGAGCTTAGGGAAAATCAATTTAATGTATTTCTAATTAAAAATGAAATAGGATGATGAAAACCAAACACAACAGTAAAAACACCCTCGCCTCACCCCTTCTTTCTTCCCAGGCTCACCTTCACTTCTTCATCCCCAACTTCTCTACTTTGTCCCCTCCAAGCAGCACAGGGGGATGGGGAATGGGGGCTGTTGTCAGTCCACAACAGCTCCTCTCTGCCACTCCTTCCTCCTCGTGCTGCTCCCTGCTCTCATGCGGGGTCCCTTCCACAGGATCAGTCCTTCACGAACTGCTCCAGTGTGGGTCCTTACCATGGCTGCAGTTCTTCATGAGCTATTCCACCACGGATCCTTTCCATGGGGCATAGTCCTTCAGGCACAGACTGCGCCAGCGTGGGTCCCCCACGGTGTCACAAGTCCTGCCAGAAAATCTGCTTCTGCATTGGCTCTTCTCTACAGGCCTCAGCTCCTGCCAGGAGCCTGCTCTGATGTGGGCTTTCCATGTACTATATCTTTCTTCAGAGCACATCCACCTACTGTGGCATGAGAACTTCCAGGGGCTGCAGTGTGGCTATCTGCTTCTACATGGTCCTCCATAGGCTGCAGCAGGATAACCTGCTTTGGATCACCTGCTTCATGATGGTCTTCTCCATGGGCTGCTGGGGAATGTCTCCTGGAGCATCTCCTGCACTTCTTTCTACTCTCACTTTGGTGTCTGTAGGGCTATTTCGCTCACATTTTTTCTCGCTTCTCTCAACTGCCAGGCAGCACTTTGCCCTTTCTTACACAGGCTGAGTGGCTCTGGTGGGTCTGTTGGAGCTGACTGGTACCAGCTATGTCTGGTGTGGGGAAGCCCCATCTTTTTGCAAAGGACTGTCCCACAGCTTCTGCTGCCAGCACCTGGGCATCTGCACCCAGTACACTTGTTTTGTACAAACTGTTGGAGTCCCAAGGAGAGATCTGAGCAGTGTCCTGCACCAACCCATCAGCGGTCAAGAGTATTCACCAAATACAGGACTGTTGCATATACATTGCATGTGTAGACTGTCATTTGTGTGATGTCTGAGAAACTCCTATTTCTGAAGGGCACCTTTTCTTAAACTGATATCATTCTATCAACATTGTATGAACAAAATTAACAGTTTAACAATATTCATCAAAATATTTGTGAGGCCTTAGTTGTATCTTCTTTCTGTTGTCACACAGAGTGTGTGTCTCACTGGAGTTGTTCTTAGAGCAGTTACCAGAAATGATACAGGTTTATTTTTCTGACATACCAAAATGGGAACACTTCTAGTCAATCCTGTTATAAAGATAAGATGTAAATGATATTCAATTTTGTCATCATTGCAAAAGAAGTGAATCTTTAAAAAGAAATACTGTTGGAAATCTGGAATTTTTAACACTATTTTTATGTTACAGGACTCTTGCTAAACAAAATATTTCTCATGCTATATAGCTATATCTATATCTGCACCTTGGTGTGACTCCAGGGTTACATCTTTTTCTTTCTGATTCTATTATGAAACCTCACTAAATAAGAAAAATGGAACCTTGTTGCTTTAGGGCATCCTCAGTAGCTATGGGAATTGTATGTATCATCAAACCCCAGGATTCCTTTCTTCATTAAGAGAGGATAACTATCAGTAAATGTGATGTAGCTGTGTTTAATTTTACACTTCCATTCCTTTACACTGCTTTTGTTGTAAGATATGATGCTGTAGTGTAAATGTGAAAAAGGATTTGTTTTTTCACTTGTTCCTTGCTGCTCCTTCCTGCTATAACAGATCATCACTAACAGCTTGAATTTAGAAAAACCCTGACAATTGCTAATGCAAAGTTTATTTGCATCTTAAGTTGTCACATGTCTACTTGTAATGCTTAGGGAAGTCTGTTAAAAGCTTGTAAATTTTAACACTTAGACACAATAACAGAGTTTTTTTGAATTTCAGGTCGGAGATGGTATATTTATCTTAAATAAACTGCTTTTTGAGATTTTGAAGTTAATAGCAGAACTGTTTGTAGATGTCTGATTTTTGCAGGGTTGCCGACCATCTACACCTCCTTTTGGCTGAATTCATTTGGAGTTACTGGTGCACTTTACTAAAAATTGGGTTTATCTTGCAGGATTACACAAGCAAGTATGACCCTGATGTTCACTTGACCAAATGCCTAAACTTTTCTTCTGCAACTCAGCCAACTATGTTCCAAAGGAGCATAGAAAGTTACATAGATAAAAGAATGGGCACCACATATGGTCCTCCAGCAGGGAAGAAAATGACTGTCTTTATTGATGACATCAACATGCCTGTGATTAATGAGTGGGGTGATCAGGTAAAAAGAAAATGTTAACATTTGAGAACCGGTGGTCTTACCATTGCTGATCTGTGGGTTGCAAAAGTAGGAAAGTTTAGGAAAAAGGTATCATAACGTGGATTAGATCAAGTACATCTACTAAAAGCAATTTCCCCAATCCAGTTTTTGCCAAGAGTAGTAAGCTGTCAGTCCCAAAGGATTAGGGTCAGCATCAAGCCACTTGGTGCAATCATTGTAGCCTTTAAGCTTTTTGTCTTGGTTACATAGAGAGCTTGCAGAATTTCTAAACTATAAGTACTAAGAACCATGCTGGGAAAGGAAGCATGCAAATCCAAGAAGCAATCAGAGACTCTTTCCTTCTTCCATCCATTCTGGACTTTAAAGTACAGTTATTATTAAGTGAAATCTAACATCACTGTTGACATCCAAGACTAGCAGGATGTCTTGAGGTATTGATAAATCAGTACTTATAGATCTATACTCTGAAATCTGACTTAGATTCAAAAAAATGACTGCTGATAAAAAGTAATTTTCCTGCTCCCAGTATAACTCTGTAATCTTGTTCTCTCACTGCCTCTATAACTATACTTTGTGCTAAACTAGCTATTCTTTGTCACTATGTGCCTGTGTCAGTCTGAATATAGAGCCTGGCTTGAAACTGTGAAGTGCTGAATTTTCTTAGATTAGTATTATGGAAATCCAGTTGAATGTCTGACCTAATGTCCACAATTGCTTAGCACATGAAGCTTACATGCAGCCAATCCACTGCATCAGAGCACTTGGTATTGTGTTGCATGGCTTTCTAAATTGCTAAAGTGCCCAGCACAATATGTGAAATTAAGAAAGATAAGAGGCGTCTTTCCTTTTGTCTACTAATTTATTATACTGGAGATTTCATCTTTCGTTTTTTTAAATGAGATCCCTGAAACACTTAGTTACTCCGTTGCTTCTTTTTTTTTTTTTTTTTTTTTTGGCAATAACTAGATCACCAATGAGATTGTAAGGCAGCTGATGGAACAGAAAGGTTTCTATAATTTGGAGAAGCCGGGAGAATTCACAAATGTTGTTGACATCCAGTTTGTAGCTGCTATGATTCACCCTGGGGGAGGTCGGAATGACATCCCACAGCGCCTGAAACGCCATTTCACCATCTACAACTGCACACTGCCTTCCAGTTCCTCTATTGACAAAATATTTCGAACAATAGCTGAAGGCTATTTCTGTGAACAACGGTGTTTCCCTGCAGAAGTATGTAAACTGGCCTCAGCATTGGTATCTACAACTCAAAAGGTTTGGCAAGCAACAAAAGCAAAGGTAAAATTATATCTGTTAAGAAGACTTTGAAACATCTGTACCATGACAAAGTAACAAGACCTAGGTCTTTTGTACTATCGTGTGGTTGCACTTCATGTTGTGAAGCGATGACCTGTATGTGTAACTGCTGGCTGATGCCTCTGTTCGGCATTTGTTGCTATCAGCACCTGGTTAGCTGACTAAAACCATAATCATACGCACTGCCTTCTATAGCAAATATAAGAATTACGTTATATAAATATAATATAGTAAGTATAGCTGGTAGGAATATTTAGATGTCTTCTGCTTGAGAAAATGTCAAAGGCCTAAGGAACCATAAATTAAAAATTAGAGAGGTATCTTCTGTAAAGATGTTTGGGGTTGTGAGAAACTTTAAAGATCTGAGTTAAAGGAACAAGTCAAATTTGGTGGGGGGTGGAATCAGTTCAAAACAAACAAAATCTGGTATTTGGTAATTCCTAAATATTTACTTCTTCTATTTCAAACAAATTGTAAAAACATCTAACTGCAATTCCTAACAAATTTTGCTTTGAAATAGAAAATAAAATTTATGTGTAGAATGAAATTTGAAGAGTTAAAAGTAAAATTAACAGGATAGAAATGTGTGTCAAATTTCATCTTATAATGAAAAAAAAAGTGGGGGAGAATGGTGGAAAGATAGGGGTCGTCAGGGATTTAGCAAATGGTATTTTCTACTCCAGAAAAGGTTGTTCAGAATTTCCCCAAAACCTCAACTGTAGTCATAAACTTTGCTAGCACAGAGAAATAGGGAGAGTGAAACTGTTAACCAGTCAACCGTTGCCAGTATCTTCAACAGAAACGATGCTTATTACTACAAATTAACTGCCTATAGGGAAAACGTAGATTTTGCTAAGTTGTTTGTTTTTTCATATCCTCTTTTATCATTTTTCTGCTCCCTTTTCTTTGCTTTTCCTCATCTCCTTTTCCTTTTCCTCATCTACTTTTCCTTTTCCTCATGAACTTTTCCTCACATCTTCTTGGAAAGGACAAAAGAGTGGCAGAAATGATCTGGAAGAAAGGGCAGGAGCAGCATCAGAGGTTAAGCAATGCTGACTTTTTCACTGTGGCCTTCAACGCTATCATTAACTAACCTGTCTTGGCTACCCTTCAGTGCATGTTCCTGGGACTTGAAAGACTCAAAGAAACTTGAACGAAATCTATGTGAAATTAAAGAGCTGGTCATTGCTGTTGTCATTTTTTGATTTTTACCATTGCCTTTTAAATGTCAAGCATGTCTTTGTGCTTTAATGCAATATTAATTTCAAAGTTTGTGAAAATTTCCATATTAATTTAATACTAGATAGAAAATATTTTTATTTAGTAGTTATTTGAATATAGCTTATGACATTATTTTGTAGATGTTACCAACTCCAGCTAAATTTCATTACGTCTTTAATTTACGAGACCTCAGTCGTATTTGGCAAGGAATACTTACAGTTACTTCTGAAGTCTGCCAGAGCATCAGTGTTTTGGTAGCCTTGTTCCAGCATGAATGCAGACGTGTTATTGCAGACAGGTTCATCAGCCAAAGTGATAAAGACTGGTTTGAAGATATGATGAAAAAGGTAGGCAAATAGTGTTCCAGTATTTGCCATAGAAAGAGACCAATGAACGGTTTCATTACTAAAGCAATGCTTAATATATTGTTGTAGATTGCTTCTGCAGAACATGGCCAAAATCTATTTGAAGATAAATCTACAGAATTGTACTTTGTGGATTTCTTGCGTGATGTCCCAGAAGCTACTGGAGATGAACCTGATGATGCAGAGTTGAAGGCTCCTAAAATTTATGAGCCTATCCCATCTTTGGATTATTTGGCTGAACGATTACAGATGTTCATGCAACAGTACAATGAAACCATCAGAGGATCGAAGATGGATTTAGTATTTTTCAAGGTATTAGTGCCTGTGATTATGTTAATATAGAAAGCGCCTGGCCTTTTTCACCTGCTGATACATGGATTTTGTATGTTTCTGTCAAATTGTTTTGGAGATAGCTCAGAATGGCTAGCCCTGTATTCAACAAGCCTTACAAATAAACTCTATAAAGCCATGCTACTATCTCCCACAAATTATTTAATCTCTTTGTAGTTCCCCATCTTTTCTTTCTCCTGCCTTGCATAATGCAAATTGCAACTCTCATTTGTTTCTACAGTGCACATTGTGATCTTCATCTTGCATCTTGCACATCTTGCATCTCTGAAAGTTACCTCCTTCTCAAAGGTCTCTTGATGCGTGGTGCTTTCTTCAGTTCTAGACTGGGTGGTTTGGTAGATTTGTAGGGCATTTCAGATTAATTCTTGCTCTAAGATAAATACAGCAGTTGAGTAAGAAATGTCTATATTGTACTTCTATTTTTACTTTTGGCAGCCTCTTTAGAGAGCCTGTAAATACTTCAGTTGAAAGGTTGGGAAGAGTGTTTCTACTTTTCCTTGTGTCCCCTAAGGAGCATGCCCTCACCTCTGCTGAATACAAGCACTGAATATGACATTGCTTCATAGGAGCTTGATACCAGGACATTTCTCTTGATCTAGCCCTGCTGCCCACTGACGTCAGAGGGAAATCTCAGGTTGATTTTGATGAGTACAGGACTGAATCTTTAGCATAGGCTCCAGAGAAGTCATCTAGCTGTTAAGAGGCAGATGCTTGGTGATGTGCCTCTAGTTGAATATACATTATATTATTTTCCTCTTTTCATCCCCTTTTCTCTCAATACACAGGATGCAATCATCCATTTGATTAAAATATCACGGATTATTCGTACTCCACAAGGAAATGCATTGTTGGTGGGTGTGGGTGGATCTGGAAAACAGAGTCTGACCAGACTAGCATCATATATTGCTGGATATGAGAGCTTTCAAATTACTTTAACAAGGTAACACAATGCGGTGTACATAGCCATTTACTCCTTAATTTGCCATAGAAATTATTGTCTCACAATCAACTTAAAGAATTGCAAACCTGTCAAACATTTTATCTCTTATTGTAAACTAAATTTTTGATCAAAACCATTTGTGCAAATGCACAGTCTATAGATGACAGATCCTGGATCTGTGTTTTGCTGCTTTTATGCTATTGACAAATCTGTCTTTCCTTCAGCATTTGAGTTGCAATCTGCCCTTGTGAAATCCCACTAAAATACCATTTTCTGCTAAAGGTAACAATAATCTGCTGGTGTGTTTGGCATAGTGGGCAAATGCTGATGGCCAGGACATATAATAACTTTTTCTATAGGTGATTATGTACCCAGACTGTATTATTACAACTGCTATCAATGACTTAACAGTTTGTAATGCTGGAATTTAGTAATTTGTAGAAATTTGAAGTGACTGGGAGTAACTACTGCCTTCCATCTGTTTCTCTTTCAACATAGGGTTAACAGGGGTAAGCACTGAGGGCTAGCAGTTTATATTTCACTCTGAAAATTATTCAACACATTGAGAAATCTTCATTAGAGAGATATGTCAGGTCTTTGAACAATGCTATGAGGTTTCTGATGAAAGGAAAGAAAGACATATCACAGCCTCCTCTTGTGTCCCAGAAACAAAAGGAAGGAACAGTGGGAACAGAAAAAAGGAGGGAAAGAAAAAAAGTATGAAGTCACAGAATAGACTCCTTAGACTTCCAAGATTCAAAGTGTATTAATAAGGCAAACAAATATTTCAGTCACTTAAGAAAGGTTCGTTTGCTGAAGCTAACTGGAGGTTGGCTAAAAGCAGGTAGGTGCAAATGTGTATTTACAAAGCAGATAGTCATCTTCTGTAACTTGCCACAGGAGGCTGTGGAGGAGGAGAATATCAGCAGGTTCATAAATGGATACTTAGAGAACAGGATGAACATTCCTTCTAACATTTCTAATATATTGGCTACGAATAGGGAGGGGGGAAGAAAGAAATGAGTGGTGAAGAGTGGATGCTGGCTCATGTTTTCTAAGTAAGAGTTTCCATTGCTGGTATTAAGAGTATTGAGCTAGATGGACTGCTATTCTGACTTAGAGAAAATCTTGTATTCTTATTGGAATACCACAAATCACTATATAGCTGTAGCTGACACATGCAAACTGCAGAGATAGATTGTTTTACAAGTTCTGCGATGCTTGCATTAGGGGTACTTATAGAGCAGTGGTAAGATGGAGCTGGAAGAGGACTGGGAGACTTTCTATATTGCATACTTAATATAAAAATAGAGTATTCAAACACTGGAAAATGGTCATTGTGTATTGCAAGGACTTTGAAGAGACTTTTGGAAATAAGAAACTAGTTTCCAAGAAAAGAGGTTCCTAATTGCAGCTTTAATTGACTAAGCACATAACGGACAAAATCTGCCATTTTATTAACCTTACTTTACTTGATTTTATATTCCATAATCTGAAACCTGTAGTTGAATTTGCATGGACTTCATCTGAATCTTGCTTGTGTGCATCAGCTGTAAGAGGTGTATAGAAAGAACCAGTCAGGGTCTCCAATTTGCAGCAGAGTTATCAGCCCAAGTGATAATGCTCAAGCATAATTTCTGGGGCTTAATTTCAGTTAAACCAAATAACACAATACAAACCTTAATTTTGCTTTTTCTTGTCTCTTAATGTTTTCCTTTAACCTGTTTTCAATATTTTCAGAAGATGATCCGGCTGTATTTACATAATGGTTACAAGTATCAGAACCTACTTGACCACTTAATCCAGCTGTATTAACCTGCAGTTCTAATAGAGAATTTGCATTTGCAAACTGTAGGGATGCAAAGCAGCGCATGATAATTACATTAGACATAGTATTGCTTTTACCATCTTTTTTTTCAGTACATTATTCTGTGATTTCACTCCCTTTCCCATTATTTATGCTACTGATCATTCTATTTAGGAAAATGTTTAAGAAAAAAACCCTAAAAATTGAAACCAGGAGATATGGAATTAATTTCTTGTGTAGATTTTTTCTTGCCTTAAGGAAACTGAGCCAGATGATAGATATCTCTTAAAATGGTCTGTAATTTTTGTTCCCTCTCTAATCCTTTTCTATCTCAGAACATATGCCACCAACAACCTTTTGGATGATCTGAAAATCTTGTACCGCACTGCTGGGCAAAAAGGAAAGAGCATTGTCTTTATATTCACAGACAATGAAATCAGAGATGAATCTTTTCTTGAGTACATGAACAATGTCTTGGCTTCAGGTGAAGTCTCAAATCTTTTTGCACGAGATGAAATAGGTGAAATCACACAAGACCTGATACTGGCAATGAAGAAGGAGTACCCAAGACGTACTCCCACTGCTGAAAATCTTTATAATTACTTTCTTGCTCGAGTTCGTAACAACCTTCATGTGGTTCTTTGTTTTTCTCCTGTTGGGGAAAAATTCAGAACTCGTGCGCTCAAATTTCCAGGTCTGATTTCAGGCTGTACCATGGACTGGTTCCAGTGCTGGCCTAAAGATGCTCTTGTAGCAGTTGCACAGCATTTTTTAGTTTCCTACCATATTGAGTGCACAGATGAAGTGAAACAGAGTGTTGTTAACACCATGGGAACATTTCAAGATATTGTAGCTGAAAAATGTGTTGAATACTTCGAACGATATAGGCGACGAACATTTGTGACTCCAAAATCTTACCTGTCTTTCATTGGAGGCTACAAAACTATTTACAAAGAGAAGTTTACCAATCTTGGAAGTTTGTCTGAACGCATGAGAACAGGTACTGTAAAATCTGTTTGATTTTTGTTTGTTTATTTGTTTTTAAAAAGGTGAGAAGAATCTGAGCAAAAGAAGGCAAAAGTATGGATTTAAATTGTGAGTCACTGGAAGCAGACTCATGTTTTCAGCTGTGTTGTGTATGATCACAAAATATGCAGAGGTTTTATTTAATTAACTTTATGAATGTTGCAGATTGCAGATGAGTTTTGAAAGTAGTATGAGTTAGCAGTTAAAATACCTGAAACTACTGCTTTGACATATATGCATGCCAAGGAACAACTGAGATCCTAGTTTTCATATTTAAACATGCTAGAAGAAATTCTGAGGGAAGGTAAGTATATGTTCAGATTCAGTCCCTCTGAAGAATCTTTTAAAGAAACAGTTATATGCCAAATGTAAAATTTCCGAAATATTGCACTGCACAAGGTCATACACACTAAACATTTAAACAGTTTCTGAAACTGAATGATGTCTGGAAGTAAATGCAAACTTGACAATGTTTCTTCTTCCACTGTTACCAGTTGTAGAACTGATCTATGTACATGTATGTCCATAGGTAGAAGGTGGCTGGGTGCCTGGAAGGAACATATGTGCTTTATTTTGAGGGTTAAAAAGATTTCCGTGATGCATTTACATTTAGATGTATGTATTTATATATCAAAGTTTTTATACTTAGAGCTTTTCTAGGTGATTTTCTCACTGTTTGATAAAAATGTTGGAGCATTGCATTGCTCAAGAATCTTTAGTTTCTTTTACCCCCTTCTGATCTGGATCTTCACATAATGTTGAATTTAGAAGGTCAGCCTAGTCTCCTTGTGCCTTCACTTGTATTGCTCAGGAGGCCAGGTTTCTCCTTTTTGTTTTGTACGGTGAGTACAGTCTAGTACTTCTTATGGTCTTATGGATTTCTGAAATTTCACACATAATTCTTAGCACTGCCATTCACAATACTAATGCTTAATGCTTTTCAATATATGCATTTAATGTTTAGTGGCCCTCTCATATATAGAATATAAGCAAGTGATCAAGTGACAGATTCTGAAGACTTTTACTCATTTAAAAAAAAAGAAAAGAAAAATGAAATAGCAAACTAATATTACCCCTGCTTACTTTTGGTGTTCAGCCAATGGGTTCACTTATTTTAAGTTTCCAGATTGCTCCACTGAGGTTTCTCTCTTAATAATCTTCCTGTTGCTAAAATGGAATTTATTCAACACAGGTCTTGCAAAACTGATGGAAGCTGAGGTTTCAGTAAATCAGCTCTCCAAAGAGTTGGTGACAAAGGAGAAAGATTTGGCTGTAGCTTCAAAAAAAGCTGATGAAGTTTTATTGGAAGTAACTATGAAAGCCCAGGCTGCCGAAAAGGTGAAAATGCAGGTGCAGAAGGTAAAAGACAAGGCTCAGGCTATTGTGGATGACATTGCCATTGATAAAGCAGCTGCAGAAGAGAAGCTTGAAGCTGCGAGACCTGCATTGGAAGAAGCTGAGGCAGCTTTGCAGGTCAGAATCAGCATGTAGTTAACGATTGTTATTTGTATTAGTATGGCTTATGCTTCTGACTTGGAAAAAAAAAATATAAAAGGACTACCACTGACCTGTTAATCCTTGTAGAAAAAGTCCTGAAAACTGAGGCAGTGGAGATGTAAGATGGGCAGTACCTCCTCTACTGTCAGGTAGTAAAGCAATCACTGAGTGGTACTCTTTAAGACTTTCTGCAGTACTGCTTCTGAACGACCTGCAAAACTGCAATTGCATACAGTCCTCCCAAAAAACATCTTTCCCTACCATCAGGTGATTGCTTAAATAGATGGATTCTTTTCTTTTTTAATTTTTCAGACAATAAAACCTTCTGACATTGCAACTGTTCGCAAACTGGGTAAACCTCCTCACTTGATAATGCGAATTATGGATTGTGTGCTACTTTTATTCCAAAGGAAAATAGACTCAGTAACACCTGATCAAGAACGCCCATGTGTGAAACCATCATGGACAGAGGCTCTGAAGCTAATGAATAATTCAGGATTTCTTAGCATGTTGCTTACTTTCCAGAAGGTAAAAAGTTAATGGTGGTGCATAAGCTCTTATGACTGTCCTTAGAGATCACATGAAAGTGTACTCTACTTTCAAAGGTAGTTTGAAACAGATGAGGCTTTTATGTACCTATAGTTGTAGCTACTTTTGACTGTAGTCCTCTCCATTTTCATGGTTAATTATTTCGGTAATCTATCTCCTGAGCCACACAGTTTTGATGGCAGACACAAGTATCCTAAGCGCTAGGTAAAAATCTTGAGAAGCATGGTGTTGTCCTTATTCAGGCAGTTCCTGCTTCTCAGTAGGAATTTGCCTTGAAAGGGCTCACTGTTGATTATGCAAATAGCTCACTTTCTCTAGTGCTACTAGGCCTGTTTGCATATGAAGTGCTCTAGAACTCCATCTCCAGAATTGTTCAGTGGGGAGCTAGGTGGAAATACAGAAGAAAATTAACATCCTGACATGAAAAATAAGGAGATATTTGGGAACTTTCAGTGTTTTTTCACTAGAAAAGTAGTGAAATGCAGAATGAACTGAGAACCTTAGTATCAACTGTAAGAAAAATAAAAGCAATTTATTGTTTTTATTGTAACAATAAATATTCAATATATAGCAATTGTTGCAACAATTTTTGTCAGGTCAGAAATTTCTCCTGTTGGATTCACTGAACTGTGAGACAAGGGAAATTTCTCTGCAGGGAAGAGAAGATGTCACAGGTAGCTGGACCAGAAAAAGACCTAAGCTGGAATATGGAATAGCAGAATCACAGCCCACCTTTAAAATCCAGGAAACCAAGCAGGTTTTGCCAAAACCTGGGTTTTCTGCAACGTTGCAGAACATACTCTTTCATTTGTACACTGTTTTTTTCAATCTGCTTCAGCTGTGCATTTTGCTGATGCCTTTTCTAAGGTACTGGAATTTTTCTGTTGTGCAGATGAGGCTTGAAACCATGACTCTCACTATCCCTGGGAGCCATTTCTCCCAGTGAGCCACATTGACAAGGCACCATGTGGAAACTTCCACTGCCTCTGTTGACAGTCTCTTCCTGGGGCTGTCAATCTGGTCACTTTTCCAAGTGCTGTCTTCACTATGCAGACAGAGGAAATGAGTTTAAAGATAATGCGGACTAATTATGGACTCCTTACTCAAGCTTCTCTCTAACGAGGCTTCCAGTTTTGGCACTTCATTAATAGTGCATGTGTTGATGCCAAAACGGCACAGAGTAACTGTTCAGAGAGAGTTAAGCATTTATTTCGTGCAGTGTTGGGGACCTAGCTGATTCGCACCAGACAAACTAGCTCCAAAGTTTTCAGTGAAAAGTCAGGTATTTTATACAGTTTTTGAGAGAGGTCACACAACATTTTTACATACATACTCATTTGATTTTGACACCTAATCATTCCATTCACAATAAGTGGGATCTAGGTGGAGTAGACCTTTCAGTTTTCTTTGTTCAATGATTTCCTGACTTGATGGTCTCCTTATCTCCTTCAGGTGCCCACCTTATCTTTTCTAATTATTCAGAGTACATTCAGTGGAACCTTTTCTAATTTTTCAGAGTGCGTTCCTTTCTCAACACAAATAGAGCATCACCCAGAGCATTGTACCAAACTCATCGTGACTAATCTTTTTTTTTTTTTTTAAGACCCTGTTCTGTTTCATTCCCCCCTTTTCTTAAGACTTATGAATTCTTTTGTCCTCAAGTTTCAAAGACAAAAGGCTTTGGTAGACATGTATCATTGTCCATATTATTTGCGTTCTTTTAACTATGGCATTTAGTTTATACCACAGACAGACGTTCAAGAGCAATAATAGGATCATTCCTCCCAACATGGTTAGTATGGGATGTATTAAATAGTGGAATACTTGTGTTGCTTTAGGGGAATGTCCTGCGAAGATGTCCCACCAATAATGTTCTCCTACTTGTTCTGCATTGGATAAGATAGATTTTGTATTTTCAGAGTCATGTTTTACCTGCCAAAGCATGCGTTGGGCCATTCTGGTTACTTCTTGGACCAGTTTTTCTATGTCGGGGTGCCTGAGCGTTGCTTTAAAGAGACTAATGTTCATGCCTATCTGTAATTCAGGTACGTCATGATACAGGGTATAATCAGCTTCAATTAACTGTCTAGTAGTTACAGGAACAACATAATCAAAGTCATAGCCAACAATTCTAGTAAAATTACATACACACAAATTGGTACAATTCGCTTTTTCAGACAATTATCAATAGTAATGTTAACACAAGAAGTTCTAACACATGCACATCCATTTCCTACGTAAAACACTTGTGATTGGGCTTCAATATGTGGAAACATTTCAGAAGTACACATACCCTTTTTAATATCTAGACATAGATCTTCATTCTCTGTTGCTGCGTTTTCACAGATGTATCCCAGTTGTTCTCTGGGGATACATGCCTCAATGCTAATACACTGACATTTGCCTTTGATCTGATCATAACTTGCCCAGACATTATGGTCCATGGGTCTGACAATGACTTTTTGGTGTCTTGTTCTTTTGCTGCACTAATTGTGAGCGCTTATGCTTCAATTTGTTCATGTTGTAGGTTTTAGGTGAAGTTTACTAGTTGCCACCAAGCCTGGTGATCTTTAATAGGTGGCTTAGTAGTAGGACTTTCTTCAGGCTTAATGATAAACATTTCAGAAGCACCTCTGTCTTTGCTAGCCCATAAGTACATAATTGAAACTGGCTGATCAAACAACAGTTTAAGCTCCCATTGGGCTTTGTTTCTTTTATCCTTTTTAACAATACCCCACAGGCAAGAAACTGGTCCTTCCTTTTTTTTTTTTCTTTTTTTTTTTTTTCCCAAACATTATTGTCTATATCTTCCATATGACTAAATGTGACTGGTTTTTCATAGGTGCTATTAGCTTGACTTGTTTTGTCTCTTGTCCGATTATATTAACACCTTTAATGAATTCTGAGATTCTAAGTCTTATTCCAGTCTTGTTGTGTATATGATTTGTTGTTAGATAAATCTTAAATGGCTAGACCTGGGTTAGACTCTAGGTTCATCGAGAGCGGTGTGCCAACCCATGGAAGTGATTCCATAAATTGCGCATCAGACCATGGCCATTCTA
Organism: Falco cherrug; assembly: GCF_023634085.1. NCBI lineage: Eukaryota > Metazoa > Chordata > Aves > Falconiformes > Falconidae > Falco > Falco cherrug. Next base: position 72,371,867 of record NC_073699.1, read on the forward strand.
AAATGGGAGCTTGAGATGAAGTTACACTGATCAAAAGTCCAAGAGTCAGCATTGAGAAGGCTTGAGAGCAGGTGCTCCTCCTCATTTGGAAGTCCATGGTTTCTCAGAGTTTTCTCAGGAGTTTTCTTGACTTGGGAGTAGTGAATCCAAGTGGGTTGCTCCTTTATCCGTACTGCTGTGAACTAGTCAGTAACACCTGGAAGGGTCCATCTCACTTTTTCTTGCAGAGGGTTTCCTGAAAAATTCTTAACACGTACCCAAATCACCAGGACTAAACAGATGTAGTTTTTAGTCAGGTTGCTTAGGCTGGTGTTCTAATACTACTGTAGCTTTTTTATTTAATTGTTTCCCTACAGTTACAACATAATTACACACATACTGGTTACCTATTTAATCTAGAGCTTTGCTATTTATAATTTCTATCACATAGGGTCGTCTATACAAGATTTCAAATGGTCTCAGCTTCTCTTTTGATCATGGTTTGACCCTCAGTCTGATTAGAGCAATAGGTAAAACTTGATACCAATATAGATTTATTTCTTGGCATATTTTGGCAATTTGTTGTTTAATAAGATGGTTCATTTTTCCCTACTTGCCCACTTGCTTGGGGTCTGTAGGGTGTATGCTGTTGCCAATTGATTTTTAATGTTTTACTTATTGCTTGTACGACTTGTACACAAAAGTGTGAGCCCCTGTCTGAAGAGATTACTGCTGGAACCCCAAATCTTGGTACTATTTCTTATAATAGTATTTAGATTACTTCATTAGCTTTATTGGTTCGGCAAGGGAGTGCTTCAGGCCATCCAGAAAATGTATCAGTTATAACCAAGAGATAACGGTAGCCCCCTTTTCTTCGGAGTTCAGAGAAATCAATTTGCCAGTTTCACCTGGGAATTGTCCCTTGTTTATTGACCCTTGATGTATTTTGGTTCCAGTATTTGGGTTATTTTTTAGACAGAGTTCTCATCGAGATGTGACCTGTTTAATTGTGGTAAATAGGTTTGGTCCTGCCACTCTGACTCTTAAATGCTGATAAAGTGGGTCTAAGCCCCAGTGAGTCTTATCGTGTTCTGCTTTTACAAATTGCCTTACTAGTTTTTTTGGCAATACTAATTGTCCCATTTTCAGTTGACCCCAACCAGTGTCCAATAGCTTACCTTCATTTTCATCTATCCACTTATAGACTGTTTCTTGATATTCTGGCTGGAAATTTGTGTCTAGTTTTTCTTGTACTAGAGCTGCTGTTGATAATTCTCTGCTTCTTGCAGCAGCTAATTTAGCTTCTGCATCAGCTTTCCTGTTACCTATTTCTGGAAGGGTGTTACCTTTCAGGTGTCCCTTTACAATGCATTATAGCCACTTGTGTCGGGAGTTGGATGGCTTCTAACAATTGTAGGTTTTCCTTTGCATGTTTTATAGCTTTTCCTTGGGCAGTCAGTAGTCCTCGTTCTTTCCAGATTGCTCCATGGGCATAGACAATAGCAAAGGCATACTTGGAATCAGTCCATATATTTATTCATCTTCCCTTTGCCAGTTCAAGAGCTCAGGTGAGGTGTTGCCTTCTGCTCCATTTGTCAGCAACAGCAACCCCCTCCTCCTCACCATCAGAAGGATTCAGGGCAGGAGATGCTCTTCCTGCTCTGCAGGTTACACAAGCCTGCCTCTGCAACAGCACTTCTGCTTTATCTCTTACCCTGAATGCAAATCTGCTCCTTGCTGCTTTAAGTCTGTGTTCTTACGTATCACGCCTTTGCAGGCAAACAGCAAACACCCTGCCATGCGTCCAGCAGGACTCAGCCGCACCTTCGGGCGGGTACGGGGGGTTGTACAAACTCACCCCAATACTCTAACACTTTCACAGGGTCTTTGACTCTCCAACCCCACTTCAGGTCTTACATTAGTGCAAGTTTTTATCTTATAACGTGCTTCATTCTGGTTGCTCTACAGAAGGAACCACAACCTGAGCTTTTTTTTTTTTTACACAAAAATTTCAACAAGAGCATCTCTGTAGTTTAGGTCTCAGTTTTTCCCCATCCTTTTCCAGAGCCATAATCAAAGGATCGGATGGTGTTAATCCTGCACTCCTTCTGCCACACAAACATATCTGCACACATTACTTCATCCCACTTTTGTTCTCTACAAAGAAACAGCATAAGCTGTAAAATTGTGTTGTAATTAAGACTTCCTTCGGGTGGCCATCTTTCACCATCACCTAATGTATACAGAGGCCACCAATTCTTACAATATTTTTAAAATGTCTTTTTGTTCAAATTTCCACTGGGAATTCCACCAAATTCTTTCCAATGCTTCAAAATACATCCCAGGGGTGTTTTGGTACTTATTTCTTTGCTCGCTCCGCCCCCCATCTTCCTAATAAGTCTGGTATTTGTCTACAATGTGTTAGTTATTACTGGAGGCACCATACTTAATCTCAGAACACACACCACAGTTCAAGACCTCTATTTAGCCTTATTTCTTGATCTTATTTTTTTTTTTTGTGAGGAGATAATATATCTTAGCCACTTGCCACCCTTTGCTCGAGTATACAGACAGCACCTATGACACTAAGTGCAGAGGCTAGTTTGTGCTTTTCCCAAATGATGTTAGTTTTAATGTTTTGTCCACAGTCTCCCGCTCTAATTTCTAATTATGCATTCCAGCACTTCATAAATTGATTTTTCAATCGCTTCATCTATCTCTGGCTGGCCTCTCGTGCGGAACATGACACGCAGATCAGATCGGGGCTCCCCACTCGCTTCACAGTGACACTGCGTCTCTCACACACACCGCACTGCGGGCAGCCCTTGGTCACACAGACAGTGTGTTACACGGTACTGTGCGCTTACGTACAGCTCCAGTAACACTGACAGTTCGCATTATCACACAAAAGTACGCATTTCAATGAACAATTGCCAAAACCCAAATTATTTGGTTTTTGGTCCTAAGCAGCATGTTAAGTTTTTAGCTATTCACCTAGAATTACCAAATTACCAGAATTACTTTTTTTTTTTTTTTTTTTTTTTTAAACATACATTTCATAACTCCAATTTTGGACATGTAGAAGACAACACATAAAACAAACAAGACACAAAACACTATTTCAGTTGTTACATTCTAGGAATTCCCCAAATTTTAAGACAACCTAAAGGAAGTTTTCAGCTTCCCAAATCTTAAGACAATCAAATATTCAAAACAAAGAATAAATATAAATACCTTTTATGTTGTGCAGAAGTCCTTGTCCACCTGTGTGAGAAGCCGAGGGGTAGGGGAGCCTCGCCGACAGAAGATGCATTTGGGGTCCCTGAGGGTCCCCAGGCCCCTGGAGTCCATCACCAGCGGAGAGTTCTCCTGCCTGCCTTGCCAAATTGATGCCAAAACAGCACAGAGTAACTGCTCAGAGACAAATTTTGTCTTTAAGCAGCAAAGGTATTTATTTAGTGCAGTGTTGGGGAGCTAGCTGATTAACACCAGACAAACTAGCTCCAGAGTTTTCAGTGAAAAGTCAGGTATTTTATACAGTTTTTGAGAGAGGTTACACAACATCTTTTACATACATACTCATTTGATTTTGACACCTAATCATTCCATTCACAATAAGTGGGATCTAGGTGGAGTAGACCTTTCAGTTTTCTTTGTTCAATGATTTCCTGACTTGATGGTCTCCTTATCTCCTTCAGGTGCCCACCTTATCTTTTCTAATTATTCAGAGTACATTCAGTGGAACCTTTTCTAATTTTTCAGAGTGCGTTCCTTTCTCAACACAAACAGAGCATCACTCAGAGCATTGTACCAAACTCATCCTGACTAATCTTTTTTTTTAAGACCTTGCTCTGTTTCAGTGTTCCTGCTGGTAGTTTGCAACACATTTAACTTTATTCAGAAGAGTCAAAACAACCTCTGTAAGACTGAGTTCTTGCAGGAAGTGATAATGATGAATGTGGTGAAGAACACTAGACTACTTCCACCCCTCATGAGGTACTTTCACATGCTGTCCTCCTGCCTCATTTCTTGTTTCTAAGGTTGAGTGTATATCAACTACAGAACTACAGAATGGTTTGGGCTGGAAGGGACCTTTCAAGATCATCTAGTTAACCCTCCTGCCGTGGGCAGGGGCACCTTCCACTAGACCAGCTTGCTCACAGTTCTGTCTAACCTGACCCCAAGCACTTCCAGGGATGGAACATCCACAGCTGCTCTGGACAACCTGTTGCAGGGTGTCAGCACCCTCACTGTAAAAAATTTCTTCCTTATATCTAATCTAAAGACACCCTTTTTCAGTTTAAAACTGTTGCCCCTTGTCCTTCTCTACAGGCCTTGATGAAAAGTCTCTGTGTCTTTCTTTCAAGCCCTCTTTACATGTTGAAAGGCCAGAATGAAGTCTCCCTGAACCTTCTCTTCTCTAGGCTAAGCAACGCCAACTCTCTCAGCCTTTCTTCACAACAGAGCTGTCCAGCCCCTGCTAATTTTGTGGCCCTCCTCTGGACCCACTCTGTGGTGGGGCCCCCAGAGCTGGATGCAATACTCCAGATGGGGTCTCAGAAGAGCAGAGTGGGTGAATCACCTACCTTGCCCTCATGTCTGGAGTTCTGAGTGGACTACGCTGCTTACTTGTTTGGGAGATTTTTGGGTTTTCCTGATTTTTTTAGGCAAGGAAGATTAGGGGATAAAATAGTTCCTTGGATTTAAAATTCATTACTTACAAAAAGAAAAGGATGACATTTTTCAAGCTTTTGAACAGAGATTTAGGCCACTGCTGATTGGTCTTCCTTGCTTCACCTTTGCCAGCTTGCTAGCTCATAATTTTGAGTAGGAGAATGAAAAAGTCAAAATGTTTGTCCAGCACTATTTTACATTTTAGCAAATGCTCATAGTGAGAACATCACTATGTCTGATCTTAGGAATAATATAATGAGTGTCTTTGTTATTATAGTAGTTAGGGATCAGACAAGTACAAGACAGTCCTTTAGGCTATGCAGAAAACCAGGAAAAGGGTATGTTGCCTGACAGTATGAATGGAGGATGATTTTTAGGTGCATTAAAAGAAAGGCATGAATACATTGCCAAAAAAAGGGGATTCTTAATGCCTCTATTGTTAAGCAACCATTGTTACTCTCTATAAGCTCTTCTATTTCCTACATTGCTTAAGGAGATGAATTCAATTTTCTTCTGACACTTACATAATAATGGATTAACCACCATCATCAAAGATATGGCTTTTCATGTTCTCAACAGATTGTGAAGGGAGGAAAAATCTGAGATTAGAATAATGAAGTGAACAGCTGGAAAAGATCACTTTTGTGGTTAAGGAAAAGGGTTAGCTTCAGTGAAGTGAAGTCAGTGCCTTGCAGTTTCACCCTTTTCTTTCCTAAAAAAGCATGTTTGACTCCCTTAGTTGTGTTGGCGCTGGTGTCTGTCTGATGCCACGGTGAGGTTGTTCAGGGAACTAATCTAGGAGAAAATGAATTATTAATTTGCTGACTTAGATTTCTGACATATTAGCTTCCAAACTGAGCATTGGCGATGGTATTAAAGATGGGGCGAGAACATCTGGTTGAGGGTTAGAGGAAAGAAGGTACAGTGCTATAGCAGCAATAACTTAGATCAGCTTAAATTGTTGTGGAGCTACAGGTACAAGTACTGTCTGTAAATCTTATGGGTCAAATAGAGATATTAAAAGTAAACTCAGGTCAATCTGTTGCAATGGAAGTAGAAGCTATTTTCACAAAAAATGGCTAATCTGTCCTTTATAAGAATGAAAGGCAACAGTGTTGTCCATTTCTTCTGCAAGAAATTAATCCCCATGTTTTTAAAATGAAGAATATTTCTATGAAGCAGGCTTTATTCTAAAATCCATTAAAAAATATTTTTTCCTTTCCATTGACTAGGACTCAATTACAGGAGAAACTGTGGAGCTTTTAGAGCCTTATTTGGATATGGAGGATTATAATCTTGAGACTGCTAAAAAAGTATGTGGAAACGTAGCAGGTCTTTGCTCATGGACACAAGCAATGGCTTACTTCTATGGTATTAATAAAGAAGTTCTTCCTCTTAAGGTATTTCATATTACTAATTTTATTTTTCTGAGGGATGTCTATAATTGAGTAGAAAAAATGTTGCATTATTTTGGCTAAAAATATCATGAGTTACAAGAGATTCTTATTTCTTCAGTTGTGAAGTCAAGAACACAGAGTTTAAATATGTCCTGGCACTTTTTTCCCCTTGCACAGCTGCCCTGTGGTACAGTTGTTACTTGTGTGAATGTTGTCAGTTTTCAATGGAAGCCTTGGTACACAGGGTCTTTATAGAGCCTGGCTATCTGCAAGTGGGAGATACCGAGACTTGGATTTGGACTTGGTGCCAGGCCTGGGAAGGAACATAGTCATTGTGGTCTTGGTAGAATCTGGGAGAGGAGAGACTGTTCTCGGCACAGAAGTATTCTTTAATTAATTTAGCTGGTATTCAGCTCTCTAAGAAAATTTTGGAGTGTCAATCTGTTACATGTGAGTATATATATGAGTTGTAACACTGAACTACAGTAGAAGGAGATCAGCTACTGTTGTCTGCATTCCTACAGATAGCTTTATTGTCTTGGAAATGTTTCATTTATGAGCATATTTAAAAAAAAAAAAGGTCTTAGAATATTTATATAGTGATTTATAATCATTGCTTCTACTGGGGATTTTATGGCTCTTTTCTGAAGAAATACCTTCAATTGGTTATGCTTCCACTGTACTTATGTTCAGTCTCCTATTGTATAAGTCACTGTATGAATGGTACATTCAAAACTCTTGGTATATTCTTTTAGAATATCTAGACAGGTCTGATTGAATTCATTAAAAGCATGATTTTTTTATTCATGTAACTGATAGATAAGACTATATTTCTGTGATATTTAAGTAGCAATTCCCTTTTCATATAATGGGATGTTCAGTAATGAAAACAGAATTTGAAACATGGCTATTGAGAGCTATAAAAGAGAGCAAGACCTAGGGGAAATAGTGGCTTTATATGCAGAGGCAAATGAAAACTGCAAAAGTGCTCTTGCAGTTTTTATTTGAATATATATGACTTAAGATTATGTATAAATTTAACGTTGTGTTCAAATATTTACATTATTGTCACACTGTAGCTGATAAAAAACACAATGTGCATTTCTTGACAAAGTAGTGCCTGTTGTCAGGTATAGCAACAGACACAAATACTTTAAAACTGAAGTTGTCAGAGGGAGGAAATGTTTAAAGTATGCAGGAGATATTGCAGGAAGCACTGGAGTGATGCTAAGAAAATAATTGAAAATAAATGTACAATTAAACTGCATAAAGTATTAGCACAGGCTAAATCATCCAATGCTAAAAGCAGGTTTACTGAATGAATTAATCAAGCTGCTTTATCCCAACTTCTGTTCTAGGAGATAAATCCCCTTCAACACCTGCAAAATCCATCCAATGTATTTTTAAATTGCATCTTAACTGAGACTCAGTGCCTTATTTATCTTAAATGTGACAACCTGTGAAAACTAATTAAGTGACTTATATTTTAGTAAATATAGTGTGCAAATATTAACTCATTCCTAGAAATGGATACCTAAATTCTTTAGATGTGTGGCCTGTAGCCTAAGGGTCATTAGTTAGAATCAAATACAGAAAGTGTAACTTAATCTTGCCTCTGAATACAATGCTGTGAGGTTGCTTATCATACAGTGGTCACCATGTGTGCTACTTTCCTACAAACCTTCAGCATGACTGTGAGCTGTTCCTCTCTAGCTTGCTACCTAGTAGACGAGCCTGCTTGATTAACCTGATAATTCTGAAACACCATCTGCTCTTTATCCATTAGTTCAAAAAACTTCAACAGCAGAATGAAGAAGCCCTGGCTTTTGCTGTGATTGTGCTAGCCTCTGATTAAAATACTGTGTATAGGGGTATAGTTTCCCTTAGAGATGTCTCCAGTGATTTTAATTAAGTTCTTCTTAGGCTGTTATGATGATCAAGTGAAGTTTGTCTACAGTTTATAAATTCTATTTGATATTGGGGATTCTCCCTGTCAAACTCAGTTTTACATCTGAGACTTTATTGCCTTTTCTGCTTTCACTTGTCTCCATGCTGAACTAAAACCCACAGCAGGAAATAAGAGGAAATCTTGCACCTCAGGAAGAGGTAACAGTCAAGAAATGTCAAAATTTGATGGTTGTCGATTTAAATAAGCGTGTTCTTGTCAAGGTGATGCCCACTGGGCAGAAGAATGAACAATCAAGTCTGAATTCAAGGCCTACAATGATTGTGGAAGCAAAGCATATACTCTTGGGCATGAAGGGGAGGATTAGATTACTTAACAAAACAGATTGAGGTCAGGACATGTAACTGAATGGAAAAAATGGAGAAACTTTCGGTAGCTAGTAGACACTGTGAAAACCAGGTAACAGGTGTGATCTCTGTGCCTTTCAAAGGCTGTTTTAGTCCCAAAGAATGGTTAGCGATAGCAAAGAAATTGAGGCAAAGATTTTATTATATGTTATTCTGCATGGATATGTTTGCATGTATACATACATATATATCTGTACATATCATAGAATCATGGAATAGGTTGGGTTAGAAGGGACTGAAAAGATCATCTAGTTCCAAAGGGCAGGGACACCTTCCTCTAGACCAGGTTGCTCAAAGCTCTGTCTCACCTGGCCTTGAACACTCCCAGGAACAAGGCATCTGCAACTTCTCCATGCAACCTGCGCCAGTGTCTCACCACCCTCACTGTAAAGAATTTCTTCCTAGTATCTAATCTAAACCTACCCTCTTTCAGCTTAAAGCCATTCCCCCTTGTCTTATCACTACATGTCCTTGTAAAAAGTCCCTCTCCAGCTTTCTTGCAGGCCTCCTGTAGGTACTGGTAGGCTGCTATAAGATCTATAAGGTCTGCCCAGAGCCTCCTCTTCTCCAGGCTGAACAACCCCAACTCTCTCAGCCTGTTTTCACATGAGAGAGGTGCTCCAGCCCTCTGATCATCCTCGTGGCCTCCTCTGGACTCACTCCAACAGACTGATGTCCTCCTCATGCTGGGGCCCCCAGAGCTGAATGCAGTGTTCCAGGTGGAGTCTCATGAGAGCACAGTAGAGGGGGAGAATCAATCACCTGCCTCAACCTGCTGGCCATGCTTCTTTTGATGCAGCCCAGGATTTGGTTGGCTTTCTGGGATGCAAGTGCACATTGCCAGGCCATGCTGAGCTTCTTTTCTGCCAACACCCCTAAGTCTTTCTTTTCAGGACTGCTCTCCATCCATTCTCTGCCCAAACTGTATTTGTGCTTGGGATTGCCTGGACCTGCATGCCTTGTTGAACTTTGTGAGGTTCGCCCAGGCCCACCTCTCAAGCCTGCCAATGTCTCTCTGGATAGCATCCCTTCCCTCCAGCGTGTCAACTGCATCATTCAACTTGGTGTTGTCGGCAGACTTGTGAGGGTGCCCTTAATCCCAGTGTCCATGTTGCTGACAAAGATGCTGAACAGCACAAGTCCCAGTATGGACCCCTGAGAAACGCCACTAGTCACTGGTCTCTACCTGGACATCGAGCCCTTGACCACAAGTCTTTGAGTGTGGTCATCCAGCCAGTTCCTTATCCACTGAGTGGTCCATCTGTCAAATCCATGTCTCTTCAGTTTAGAGAAAAGGATTTTGTGGGGGAGAGTGTCAAATGTTTTGCACAAGTCCAGGTAGACGACATCAGCTGCTCTTCCCTCATCCACCAATGCTGTAACCCCACTGTAGAAGGCCACCACATTTTCCAGGCCTTTGTCCTTAGTGAAGCCACGTTGGCTGTCACCAATCACCTCCTTATTTTCAATGTGCCTTAGCATAGTTTCCAGAAGGATCTGCTCCATGATCTCTGTGCACAGAGGTGAGATTGATTGGTCTCTAGTTCCCTGTGTTTACCTTATTTCCCTTTTTTAAAATGGAGGTTACATTTTCCCTTTTCCAGTCAGTGGGTACTTTGGACTGCCGTGACTTCTCAAATATGATGGATAGTGGCTTAGCCACTTCATCTGCCAGTTCTCTGAGGACCCATGGATGCATCTCATCAGGTCCTGTGGACTTGTGCACCTTCAAGTTTCTTAGATGTTCTTGAACCTGACCTTCTCCTATGGTGGGTGATTCCTTATTCTACCAGTCCCTGCCTTTGCCAAGAGATGTACATAATTATGCACATATGTATATGTGTATAATTTTACTTAGATTGGTGAATTGAAAACATTATTTTTAGAATGTCTGCAAAACCTATGTATGTATTTGCCTCTCATAATGTTTCCCTAAATAACGATGTGTCCAAGTTTATTATGATATGGAGTCTCTGAGAGAATTGGTACAAAACCAGTAGAGTGTTTTTGTGCAAAACCTGCAGGGATCTGGGACAGGAGCAGCTAGAGATTGCATTTTCATGAAGAGTTGTCATTCAGATGCCATGCCCAGGACCAGACTGAAGCAAAAGGCAAAAGTGGTCACCCAGCACATCCACAGATGCTCCTGAGCAGAGTGACAGTGTCTTAAGTGCAAGAAACCTGCTGACCTGGTCCAGCAGTAGTGACTGCTTAGTGGACTGTGAGAACAGTGACCTTGGAAAACTAAAATTCTTGAAACAAGAGAGATGCTAGGAAAGCCCCAGATCTTCCTTGCCTGTGGTGAACTATAATGTTTCAGCTGCTTTTTTTATTATGGGTTCTCCTAGTAATATTTCCTGAATTTACTGAGCAATAGCTGCACTTCAGAGTGATCTGGGGTTGGCCTGCGCATTCTGTTCAAGGGCAGGGATAACATCAAATAGTATGATTTCTTTGTGTTGGAGAAGGCATTTTTATTTAAATGCCTTCTTGAATCAGGGCCAGATATACCCAGTGCCTTGCAAAATTAAGTTTGCAATGAATCAACGTGAAACGTATGGCTATGTCAATACTAATAAATTAAACAGTACTAGGGAATTTTTCTAGACATTAAAGTGATCATCTGCGCTGTTAAATTGTTAGAATGATCCCTAGTTTGAATTTGGTCTTGGCTAAGCAGCATTTTCTCAGCAATCTCTGGGCACCTTTCAGGAACTAGCTTGGTCCAAGGGTCATTTCCCTGAGGCTGTTTGCATGCAGCCATACTGTTTCAGAGGCTGGGAGAGCTTAATGTGAGCTCTTTTACACTAGTTAACCTCAATGTCAGAGAAAGATCCTGAGCATGTTTAATTTAACAGTATAGCTGTGGACAGTAATTACATGTTCGTTTGTCTTGGTTTTATGTGGAATGCAAAAAGGTTCAAAGGAGCAGGGTCATCTCACCACCTGCTATGAAGTCCTCTCTGAGGGCGTCTTGGAAGAAGGCAAAATATCTGCTTAACAATTTAGTCTAAGGCCCTGGTTGGCACAGATACTGTCTCCACACTTGCCCTGTGCAGACAGATGCAGAGAGAAGGTAGAGGCGCTGGCTGGAGCAGATGTTGAAAGGATTGTTTGTGTGGTTCCCCACAATGCCAATGGCAAGAAGAAGCCGAAGCTGGTGCTCTCACACAAGCCTAGGCTTGTTCTAGCATAGCCCCCATTTCCAGGAGTGCAGATGAGAGTGTGGATCTTGTATCTTGCATCCTTATTGTTCATTCACATAAAATACATTTATTTGAGCTTTCACACTGCATCCAGCTGGAACAAATTGTGAATCCTTGCTTTGCTGCGTGACTCAGAGGGATGAAATTAAGGGTGTGAAGCTTGTTCACATCGCAATGCCATTAAAATTAGAAAGGCCACAGTGGTTCTTTGTGCTTGGGAGAGACACATCCTTCCCGACTAATTGGCTGGAAATCTTTGTATGAAGCTGCTTACGACTTTAATATTCTTCTTGTGCACAAGATCATCCTTGGCAATGGAACTTGCCTCCTGCTCTCATGGCAAAGCTCTGCACAGGAAGCTGCCAGCCAACCTGACAGTGGTGTCAAGACAAAAGCCATGTTTGTACCCACGTAATTTTGAAAAATTGAGTTAGAAAGAAAGACAGGGAGAGAGGAAATAGCGATGATTCCATACAGTAATCTGAAACAAGTAGTCTTTCTGCCTTTGGGAATCACATAGGTTGGTCGTCCTGGTATGTCATTCTTGTGCAACCAATCGTTACTCATCACATATAATTAAGCACCCTACAAAACCAAACTAATTCCAGAATGTATTACTGCTTTGTTATGATTACCCTAAAACTGGCTGAAAACTTTGCTTAAATTGTCTGTAAAATATTTTCTTATTGTAAGTAATCTTCTAGAGACCCTGTAAGTCTTGTGTAAATAATTTTAGGGTTTTTTGTCATGTTAGAATACAATATACTTTTTCTTTTTACTTCTCTGAAATATTTTTTCATTGTCCCTACATCTTCAAAGCTGGTAGCCTTTTAAGGGCTTTTAAGAACTGGGAAGTCTGTTTATCAGTCTTTTGAACCTTTCTGGGTAGTTTATTGCTGCACGGAGGTCTTTTTCATATTTATAAGGCATCATTGCTTATATGTATTGGGAATTCACGTGGCTGTCCTTTTCCTTTGAGTTTTACATTCCGCTGTGATAAATGTCAAGGTGAAATATGAATGAATCCACACAGCCAGGTGCGAGTTCTCTGTTGTTGCAGCTGTTCTGCCTAGGCTGTCCTTCTCAAGATCAAGAAAGATCCTTATATAACCTCACTATTTGTCACCTGGGGGGTGAAACAATATGTCATAACTTTGTTTTCCTCCCATTTTTAGCCCTCACAGAATTTAAGGATAAGAAGATGCTCTGCATTGGGGAAGCAGGGGGTGGGAGGTGTGAGGAAGGAGAGAGGGGTCTGGTGCAGGGCTCTTTCTGGTTATCGGTGAGAAAAGCCTGACAACAGATGGCTTAATAAGGTAAATGCTTTAATATAAGATAATAATAATGTAGAAGATTTAAGCTGGTTAATTAACATTGATAATATACAGCTGTGGGCTGGCTTCAGGGGCGGTGGGTTGGCCGATGTAGACAAGGTGGAGCTGTGGCTGGTTCTGTTAAGGGGTTGGGCAGCCAAGGAAGAGGGAGCAGCCGGGGAAGAGAGAGAACTGCGACATAATAAGAGGAGTTTATAATAGCTTGAATGACAAAAAAAGGGAGTTTTCTCTCCATGGACAGTATCTGCTCTGCAGCTCTGTCTGATGCTGCACAAATGGGGTGTGCCCAGCATCTGAAGGGATGAATGAGAAAAGTCTTTAATGTTTTAGTTTCTGGAAGAGAAAAAAAATGCATTTTTTGTATTTGTATTGTAGAAGTAATTGATGGGAAAAGAGAGGGGAAGAGTAGTTTCTGTTATCATGATTATTATTTTATAATCCACAAGGACAATCTTAATTTTCTTTTGCACTGAGAATATATTACAGAAAACATTGTATGGGTTTCTTAATTTATCTAGTGTACAGCTATTTAAAGTGTATTGTGACTTCAAATAATTCATGACTGTGATCAGTAGATCATTTAAAAAATATTATTAAAACATTTTAAGATTGCATTGAACAACTTTAATGTTATGCTTGTGTTCCAGTTTTAGATTGAAAAGTTAAAAAGGAAAAAAAACCCTGCTGTAATCTTAAATGTGTTATTTTAAAAAGTACCCAATGCTTTACAATATATGCTATTAAATGAATGTCATTTGCTCTTGCCAAATAATAGGTATTAACTACTCTTTACTTTTAAATGTTTGTAGGCAAATTTAGCCCTGCAAGAAGGAAGACTTGCAGCTGCCCAAATGGAACTGAATAATGCACAAATTCAGCTGGATGAGAAGCAGATGGAACTGGATCAAGTACAAGCCATGTATGATACTGCTATGAAAGAGAAGCAGGCTTTACTTGATGATGCTGAGGCATGCAGAAGGAAGATGAACAATGCCACAGCTCTGATTGAAGGGTTAGGTGGAGAAAAGGTACTAGTACATATGAGTATATTTCCATCACAAAGCAGGGGCTCAGTTTTGAGATTACTCCATAATGATCATTGGTAGTAGCCAAGAAATTTAAGGCATGTTAACATCTCATTATCATATGACACTTTATTTTAGTTTATAGGTATCCTTTTTGCTTGAGCTTCATGTAGCTAACAAAGTAAAACAATTTCTTGTGTTAATTTAATTATTTTGTATGTCATACATGATTTATGTCATGTCATACAGCTTGTATTGGGATAAAAATTCAGATTTAAAGCCAAGGAGCCAAATTCCTTTTAGCTTTAGTAAGAAGAGAAATTAGGCTTAACCTAAGTAATTGCCCTGAAATATTTATAAGGATTACTGTTTTTTTCTCACCAAGTATACAAGAATAGGAATTTGGAGCTTGACTAATTTCCTGAATGATATTTGAAGTTCAGATTTCTACCTTTTACAGAATTATGGGTTAATTGGTATCTTCTGCGCTGAGTTTGAAATTTACCTTTCTTGTGCAGATTTTTCTGGCTTCAGCCTGAAGGTTTCTAGAGGAAGCAGGATACACTCCCCCCCCCCCCCCCCCCCCCCCCCCCCCCGCCTTCTCATCTGATTATTTGCTTTGATAATTCCTTTGTTGATTTCACTGAGTCAAAACTGAGTGTTGACTTGCATCCTATGAGGCCAGGACTTCAGCATTTGTTTGCATAGCTGTACTTCAAAATATATCAATCAAAAATGTTAGATGCTTTGTCATATTTTTCAGTTAACTTTTAAATTCAAGAGCAACACCAAAATAGGAAGTTACAGTGCCTTATTGTGGGTTTTATGAAGCCTTGTGTTATGAGGTTTTTAAGAGCAGTTATTCCATTCTACTTTTGAAAATTCAGACCAAAAAATTAAGACTATATATGGCACTTGAAGCCTTGGGCAAAACTGACACTGGGTTAAATGTGTAAATTCTAAATTTAAAACATGTAGGTCCTGGCCAAGATTGCATACAGAGCAAGATTGCATACAGAGTGATTGGAACAGAATAGAAATCTAGAGAGAAAGGAATAAGTAAGACTCAAAAATAATATTCAGAAAGTCACGGAATCGTGGCATAATTGAGAATGGAAGGCATAACTGAGATTGGAAGGGACCTCTGGAGATCATCTAACCCACCTCCCTGCCACTCAAAGCAAGGTCAAATAGAGCAAGTTGCTCAAGGCATTGTCCAGTTGGGTTTTGTATATCTCCAAAGATGGAGACTCTCTTGGCAACATATTCCAGTCCTCCACTTCCTCGCATGATTGTTGGTCATCCTGTCACTTCATTCCTCCTTTAAAGCACTTACCAGTTTGGCGAGCTTGTTGACAAAGATGCTTTTTCTCCACTTGGTCAGGTGGTTGCCATCTCTTCCAAGCAAAGTTCTACTTCTGAAAAGAAAGATTTAAAGCCAAAAATACTCCTTGTTCAAAGAACAATTATTTACTAGAAAGAGGTAAATTCTCGAGTAAGATCTTCATGTTAGTTTTACACCTGCTTAATCTCACTTTGTGATATTTTACATACAGCTTCGTTGGACAGCAAGCAGCAAAAACTTTCAAAATCAAATTATTAATTTAGTGGGGAATGTTCTTCTGGCCACTGGATTTCTCTCTTACTCTGGACCTTTCAATCAGGAGTATAGGAATTTGCTGCTCCAATTGTGGAAGAAAGAGATGGACAGCAGCAACATTCCGTACAGTAATGTAAGTGTTCACCTTCTGTCCTGACCTTACTCTTTGCCTTGCAGAGAAATAAAGCGCAGAGCATTCCATTCTAGAAAAGTACGTAATTGGAAGATTATATATAAGCTGTCACATTCCATCCAATTTTTAATAAATGAAAAATCTGAACAGTTGACAACTGAGCTTCTAAAACAATATGTTTTAAGATCCTCTTTATACTGTCTTGCATTGCAAGTTTGGTATATAGGCTGTTGCTCTGGCAGATCTGAGAGAGAGGTGCTGTTTGAGATCAGATGCTCTGGGAGGAAATTCCATGATATGGGAAACAGATTAAATTTACAAGATTAGAATAGATTTAACTTATAAGAGGTTCCATCAGGTAGTCTCAGTTTTCCCCCATAGTTGAAGGTTTTCTGCAAATACCATGTTGTCTCCATAATTTGTCATAAAGTCAAGCAAATCAGCCACATCTAGCATTTACTGAAAGTGAAAAATACATATATTGAAGAAAACACCAGTTTTAACTGTCTCCCTCAACATTTTAAGTTATCTTCTTACAAGGAATAATCTGTGAATACATGTTTGAGAATACCACCCCACATCTGGTGTTGCTGTGCCCCTATATTTTCCCAGGCAGTTGTTGAAGCAGCAGCTCCCAAGTTAGGCACTGGATGGTTCAGGGGGTTTCTCTTACTCTCAGTGCTGGAATGGAGGCATTAAGCTGATATGGCTTCATATCTGAGGATAGAACTCAGCCACCAAAGCTTTTGACAGAGCAGTCTGTGCTGCTGGAAAGTGCTGGGAGCAAATGCACAACCTGTGTACAGCTGTGGCCGTACCATTGTGAAATAGCTGAAGGTAGATTAGTGTCCCTTCTGCATCTTCTTTTCAGGTTCTCGGGGGACTTAAAACATATATTAGGGAGACCTTTTTGCCATGAGCGTTTTGTCGTGCTGTTCATCTCATAGAAGTTACCTGAGAATCTTTTTTTTTGTTTGCTTATGTTAGGTAATGCATAATGGTTCTCATAACAATGATTAACCTTAACCTGACATGAACCTCACAGCCCAGCCGAATTTATGCTATGAGTTACAAAGATGAATGATTCTGACTTGCCCAGCAAAGCTCTTTGAAAGCTTCTGATGATAAATAATGTGTAAGGCCAAGACGAATTTATTAATAAGGTACCAGTAGCAGTATACGCTCAGGCAAGATTATTTACCAGTGTCGTATGGGAGTCATCCTACATACATTAATCCCAGGGAGACTCTCAAATTCAGTGTACAAAATGTTCTTCAAAGCCACTTACCTTGGGGAATAACTATCATGTTTCTTACTATTTAAGGATAAGAACTTGGATGTCTAATGTCCTCAGAAACCAAGACATAAAGAACTAAAATTCTGCCTCTTTGAAGATGTTCTGACAACAGTACTAAGCTGCATCCTTCAAAATTTGAGGAGCACTTTTTGATTGTTTCTGTGGTGGTTGGTTTTTTTTTTTTTCATATGGACAGGTTAGACATAAAATGCTGTAATTAACAAGTTTCAAACTATAATTACCATTCTGATTAGATAGTTTCCGTTAAGGACAGGATTGTGATTTCAATGATAGTGTATGAAAGAGAGGTTTAATTTTTTCCAATGAATTAAGTAATCACAAAAGGCAGCATATGGGCTTCTCTTGATACTTCACACCACAGGAAAGAATGCAGCTTTGCAGTTAAGCAAAAGGCTTGACATCTGCCTTACTTTGTCACAGATTAACTGGTTGTGGGTGAATGAGTCATTTAGGCGTAACAATTTAAAGAGCTGTTTAAAATTAGCTATCTATCTGTGTATTTAGGCACTTAAATTAGCTAAGTTTCAGAGTTGCAGAGTGACTGATACTTCCTGCTGCACTAAGAAAAAATTCAAAGCTGTTTAGACCCTACCCTGCTTAAGGAGCTAAATTTGGTTTTAGGCTCCAATTACTGAAAATTTTGGCTATTAAATGCTTTACTGTCCTTTTCACAAATGGAAATTGGATTCTTAGAGTTTCTGTCTTCTCACAATAATTTGTGTTGCTTCATTTAGATTCTTCAATAATCAGAGTAGTAAAAAAATCAAAGGGGTAAAACATCTTTTGAGTCTTGCAACCGCTGGTATCACTCTCATGATTCTATCATAAGACTCACAGTATCTGAAATTTTGCTTTAGGCTTCAGATGCTGAATTATGTGATTTTTGTAGAAGTCACAGGCTTTTTCTTTTTAAACATGATGTTTGTAGACAAACCTTACAAATAGAAATTCTTGAGTGAAAAATATAAGGAGCATTAAAAAAAACCTCCTTCAATTATATTATTTTTAAACTCACATCTTTATTAAGCTACTTTTGTAATTTGGAGAGCTTAGTTTGTGATTTTAAGTGCTGTTTTCTTCACATACACATTCCTAAGAGGCCAGTCACTGTTCATAGCGAACAAAATAAAGCAGGTTAGTTGACATGTGCAAATCAAATTTTAGAATATATGAGCTGGGAAGAGTTCTGACCATAGCAACAATAAATGTCCATGATAGTTCATGGTTATTGATCCGTAGCACATCTTTCTTCTCTGAGTCTCCCACAAGCCATCTTGTATTCATATACATACTTGGAGGGCACTTTACAACTTTACAGCAGGAAGATGTTCTTGTGACCAAGATGACCCTTTCTCTTCAGCTAGCAAGAAAAGAGTTTGCAAATACAAAAATCAGCTTGTCATTAGATATTAAACTGGCTTCAGAGTTTCTCTCGCACTCTGATGAACTTCAAAGCCTCAACAGAATTTGAATTCGCTTTCATTATCGCCCAACTTCAATGATTTAGGTACTGAACTGTAAAGAAAGGAGGCAATAAACAGTAACTACCAAATACATTCTATCATGCGTTATGAACAGAATAAGAAGGAAAAACCTTCCATCAAACATTTTATTATAACTCCTCTATCTGGTACTAATTTTGTAATTACATATTTTCTATTAGGACCTGAACCTTACTGGTATGCTTGTTGACAATGCGACAGTGAGTGAATGGAACCTCCAGGGTCTTCCGAATGATGACCTTTCGATTCAGAATGGCATCATTGTCACAAAAGCATCTAGATATCCTTTGCTGATTGATCCACAAGGTCAAGGGAAGACCTGGATTAAAAATAAGGAAAAGAATAATGGACTCCAGGTAAACAGTTAATTTAATATTTTTTAATGTGCGTGTCATTTCACATCATAGGTAGCAATGCAAAGTGTTTTTTTCTGTCATTGTACTTTGGTCGTGTATATTTTAAATCTGACGTTTATGGTATATGGTTAAGCAGAAATTAAAACAAGACTGACAAAAAACCTGTGACCTATCGGTATCAGGATGAAATAGCTTGTACTGCTTTGTTGTCTTCTAGAAAGACACTTTCAAGAGCAAACTGGAATTATATGTTATGCCATATCTAGTTTTATGATGAATCTTTTTATTACTTGTCATAGAGAAAGAGAAACTTAGAGGGAAGTAAATTACTTGCAAAATTAAGACCAGACAGGATCAGGCAGTTGGTGCTGCATGGTAATAACATTTTAGGGTAAGCATTTTAAGAGGAAAATAGGGAAAAGAAAAAGGGAGGAATTGGAAAAAGAATGGTGGCCTGTCATATAATGGAAACCTATTGATCTTTGAGGCATATCAAACACAAAGCCCAAATTCAAGATGCATCATGATTAAATGCATGTGATAAAAATATTTATTGCTTAATTTATTCACCCTTCTCACTTTCTATCTAGCAGTGCATCCTGTTTGGGATGTGGGTCTTCTATTTAATTAAGAACTTCTTTTTTTCCCCGCTTCTAATCAGCCTACCTTCTGTGCTTTTTTACATCAATAAGGATAAGGTGGGTTATGGTAAAGATCTAAACACATGATATATTTCCAGGCCAGATCGAGCATGATACTAAAGAGTTAGTTGTTAATAAATCAAATCTGTCCTACAACTGTAGATTATCACATGAATACCATGGTATACTGTCTTCACTCAAAATGAAAGTGATGGATAAGGAAAAGAAACTGAGAACGCAGGTAAGGATGGTGACATCCAGAGAGCTGATGGCATCATGGTGATGTGACATCATGGTGATGTTATTAGCTAAATCCTTAACCTTCTAGAGCTTGATGTAGATCTGTATTTCCTAGCACTGCTAAGAAAGGCCCATCATTCAATTTCATGCCAAATCCAGTTTCTGATAATTTGAACATGCTCAAAAATGGTGTAGAAACACAGCTAGAAATGGGTAGTGTTGACTGAGAAGAGACAGAAAACTAATGCACAACTATCAAAGATGTTGGGAAAATGGAGGTCTTCATTTAAAAACATCATGAAAAGCTCTCTTAAAGCACGAGTGGTATTCACAGAAGAATTTAGGTATTTTGTGACTGTGTGAAATCTACTGTCTTACAGTAGATAACACGGCATCCTCTAAATTACATCAGACTTACTTGGTGGCCAAAAACTGGATCACGAAACACTAGTGTGAGCAATCATCACAAAACAGTAGAGGGAAGGATGTATCTCATATTTCACCTTCCTTGGGAACTGCATCTCCTGCTCAGGATTTCAGAGAGCTGCTAAGCTGAGCTCAGGAGTGGCAACAGGGAACCTCCTTCAGTTAGGGACCTACACTGGCTCTTCCTGCCATGCTGTAGCCTTTTCCCCAATAACTGTCCTCCAAGCTGCACCTTCAGTTCCCTTTGTTAAGTGGCACTGAGTCTGTATTGCCCGGCTCCAGGTGGTGGCTGCTCCTGAATGCAGCTGGCAGAAGGGGACTGCGAACACACAGGTTCCATTCTCTGGTCCAGGAATTGCTTAAGGATCTTATACCATGTACTCACCAAAGCAGGGGCTGGGAGATGTAGATTAAAATACCATTTCCTCTTTCCCTACTATTCATACACTGTAAGTGATGACATTTGACTGATGAGCCAGAGAAAAATGTCTGCAATGTCTACTGGGCTTGCCTTTTGGTCAGTATGTGTGAATATCCTGCCTATGAAATTTGTGAATCCTGATGGGGCTTAACTACTGAGCTGCTCTGAAAACTTAAATGGCTTTGAATGCACACGGATGCAGCCTCTAAATGCAGAGGAAGCTTTCCTGATGAAAATTCATTCAGTTATGGGCTTTTAGATGTCCTGGCTTGGGTGTCAGCTGTGTTAGAAGAATCTGAGTTCTCCCCCTGTAAAGTCCAGGAGGAACGGAGTTATGTCAAGATTCAATACCGAAGTGTTTAGATCATGCCTTTACATCTGGGATATTGTAATTTGCTATGGTCTTGATAAGGTAATATTGTTGGCCACTAAGACGCTAACTTCATCCTTCAGTTTTATTTGAACTAAAAATGTAGGCAACATGCTGTTTTGATGGATGCACATATACCTACATTATAACAGAGCTAAAAGTGCAGAGTAGTGGAACATAGTATTAATTTTTAAATATTATACTGTTCTAAGACTCTGTAATGTGCCACTAGATATTTTAATTATACCTTTTCCAAAGAGGACTCCCTGCAAGACAAACATTTATTTTAAAAACATGTCTATCCTGGGTGTTTTTCTGGTAAAAAGTCATCCCAAAACCATGGTCTAACAGGTGTCTGGAAAGACTATTCAATTACCATCTCAAATGCTTATCTTAAATATATTAAATTTAAATAAATGAAAAAGAGTCCGTATGATTTTGAGCAATTTTAATGTTTTATATTGTGAAATGGGAACTGAATTGGAAATTCAACATCTGATGTGAGACCAGGACTCTTACGTAACGTTGGTTCCCTGTCTGAACCCAATAAATATTTCTCTACTTCACGTTGGTGTTTTGAGCATAAAGCCATTAATATTCAAATGTTATTAAGATACTACATTGATAGATTTGTAGATAAGTGGATAAATACATAACAATAAAGAAGTGTGATCTGATATTCTGTTAAGCTTAAAGCAAAACTTCCATTCATTTCAGCAGATGCAAGTGTTTGTCTCTAAAATGTAATCATTTGTGTAGATATCCCAGGATAAGTATATTTTTTTGAAATTTGCAATGGATTTTATGCTGTTTTCTAATGTTCTCAAAAGCATGCCACATTGTGAACCAATCTTCCTAGGTTACAGCTATGAACCACAAGTTCTTCAGAAGTCATGTGGAAGACTGCCTGTCTCTTGGCCGACCTTTGTTAATTGAAGATGTTGGAGAGGACCTTGATCCTGCTCTAGATAACATCTTGGAAAAAAATTTCATAAAATCTGGTTCAGCCTACAAAGTAAGATGAATTGTGAACATGAAATTAAAAAAGAATAGAACAGATGCTAGGTATCTGGTAGCCTGGATACTGTGGGATTCTGTACCTTTGTGACCCTTAGAAAGATTAGTAGTGAACGAGGTTGGGTTGATTGTTTTTTTATCCTGTAAGCAGAAAGTTTAAAAAGTGTAAATGAAAATTTTGAAAAAAGAGTTCATCTGTTTTTCACTAGATAAAATAAGTGTTTTCTGAATTCAGCTTTTGAAAATTGAGTAATATGATTTATTTTCAGGTGAAAGTAGGTGACAAAGAGGTAGATCTGATGAAGGGGTTTACCCTTTACATGACAACAAAACTGGCTAATCCTGCCTATACTCCAGAAATTAGTGCAAGAACAACTGTGATTGACTTTACTGTTACTATGAAAGGGCTGGAAGATCAGCTCCTTGGCCGTGTCATCGTCACAGAAAAACAGGTATCTAGTAACTTGCAATATTTGCATAGAGGGAAGGCTTGTTCAATATATGCACTATCAGTGGATGTATTCAATGTCTTGGTTGAAATTAAATGCAAGAACAAAAATGTGAATGAAAGTTTAGGTGTTTGTGCATTTGCTGAAAGACAGTGTGGAACTTTTTTTTTAATTGAGTAGAGGGACCTGAACATTTATTTTAAGATCTGGGCTTGGAAAGAGAAGGAAGGAAATTATTCATTAAAAATACATCACAGGCATATACATGACATACATAAAGCATATTTATTCTTTCATATATAGCAAAAGCTCCTTGTTCAGTCAGAAACCTCTTTTATTTCTGAATTCCTTTTTAAACTGAGTTTGAATTACATGAAAAAATGCTTATGAACTCAAACTACTTTTGCCAGCCAAGCTCTAGTGTGCAAGGAGTTATGAGATTTTTAAGGAGCCCTGAAGACTGACTGTCTGTGCTCTTACTAAAATTTCCATTGATTATGTGGAAGCAAATATAGGAAAAAAAATCCTCTCAGGTGCTTTTCAGTAGTTTTATTTCATAATATAAAATCTGAGACATCCTCCACAATAATTTAATTCCGAGATCGTTCCTGTTTCTTTTTGTGAGATCTAGTTTAACAGCCTGGTTATCCAAAAACATAGGATTCAATTCATCATAAGCATTGGGAACAAACATGTGTGTTTTACTATGGCAATCATACCAATAAATAAGTGAACGTTATGGCCCAATTACACTAAAGTGAAATATTTTCTTCCTTTCTCATTAAAGTGAAAGCACAGAAGTTGTATTTCACGTAATATTGAATGACTTATTTCAAATGGAACATTTTGTAATTGTGCCTTTGTGAAAAAAAGTAACAAAAATTAAGGTTTGGATTAGCAGAGCTGCTGTTTTCAGTAACTCAGGCAATCTTGCTCATGTGAGAGCAGTTCCCTACCTAAGGGAATTAATTCCTCCTCCTTTGACTTCCCAAAGCATGTTCTAACCTGTGTGCTTTAGTGCTGCTGTCATTTTCTCTGGCCAACACCTTTCTACTTTGTTCAAACAAGAATTTGCTGAAGTGAGGACTGGAATGTAAGTGCCCTTCCTTCAGCCTGACAGTCATAACCAGAGGCTAGAAAGTCATCGTTATGCCCAAACTTCTTGTGAATTGTTCCACAAAAAATGTGAAGGCTACAATAGCTTTTGGGGAAAAGCTATCCATTACCAGGGTGCAACAAATGCTAAGGATGCAAAACTTTTAATCTTTACTCCAGTACATGTGTATTTTTGTAAGCAAAATTCAACAGCATCAGCAGGAATGGATGGAACTATCCTGACTAACTTACCCCTGATAGGAAAGACAGAGGTTTAAATCAAGATAGAAATGAAACTGGTTTCTCGTGGCTTACATATAAAACCCATCTCCACCTGCTCCCCCCTCCTCGCCCCAATATGCTTCCTTTGTGTTTGGTTTTTTTTTTTTTTTTTCCTGGACAAAACTGTTAGAGAATTCATATTGAATGTATGTAGCAACACCTAGACTGCATTTGGGGTCAAAAATATAGTGTTTGAAAAATATTCGTCCAGTGCTGTGTATCAGCTGGAGTGCAAGGGTAGCTGACTGGTATCAGCACTGCTTGCTGCACAGGGACATGGTTGCAGGTGATCAAACTTCTTCCCTTTAGCAGATATGAAGAAATTGTGGTTCTGTCTCAGTAAGAAATGAGTGTCCTGGTGTAGATAGTCAAGGCTAGTGGAGCTCTGATAAATTTAGTTCAAAGAAAATCTGAGAGAATCTGAAGAACAGGTTTTCTATTACAAACAAGAAGACAAGTTTATGATCACTGAGCTAAAGTAATAAAGGAACCAAGATACTCTTAAAGATTGCTATAATGATAAATGAAATATATGATCTAAGAAGTGTTTATTCTTCTCAGATGTAAAGTTTGTTCCTGTAACTATATGATTAAAAAAAAATTATCAGCATCTTTTTGTACTTTGATAATGAAGTTGCTGCCACTATTTGTGTTCAGAACAGCTATTTTTTATGTTAAATGTGGTCACAAAATCCTCTGGCAAAAAAAGCCTGGCATCTGGTACATTTGCTAAGTTTCTAAAAGATATCTTTACAGGCTTACAAATAGAATGGCCGAGGTGCCTGTTCTTAAATAAAGCATGTGCTTAAGTAGAAATTCGCCATATACTTAAATGCATGTTTGAGTGTTCTGTAGAACTACTCTTTTTCTGTAATTCAGGTTTTTTTGGTGTGTTAATAGTAAAGACAGAGGAGAAAATACAGAAAATTGAAGCTGAATGACCAATGCTTAAGTCATTCTCCTCTTTTGGGATGCAGTTACTTGTAGCTTCCACAGAGCTACGTTCTATAGCCCTAGAATATATTGCAAACAGATTTCTAAACAGAAAGTTTGTGAGAGTAAAGAAATTTGTCACCTTTTTGAAATACAGGAGAGCCTCTCCTGTATGCATAACTCTGTACATCTTCTTGACAAGAATGAAAATAAACTGAAGCCATAGGTGTGGGTAGACAACTAGACAAGTTTGACTTGATTGATTAAATAAAGTTAGCCAGCAAAGGTATACCTGAGCTGTGTTGGACTGTGCAGTACAGATGCTTCATTTTACCTGGCATTGTGTTGAGTTGTCTGTCATTGTTCCCTTGCCATTGTCTGTCTTGTAGAAATAGCTTAAAAATTTGATATGACATAGATAATAATTGTAACATTTCCTGTGTTACAAGCAGTAGTGTATCTTGCAAAATCACAAAATCACAGAAATTAGAAGTGGAAAAGGTCATCCATTCAACTTCCCTAACCATGTAAAATTCATCCATACAATTCATCTCTCAGTCCTTTGTCTAATTTAATTTAAAGTACTTAATGTAATGTAGCTTTTATCACTTCCCATTGGAAATAAGCTTTAGTGTTTTGTGCATCTTACTATGAGCAAGCTTTTCCTGGTCATTCTGGTGTGTTTTCACTTCCCAGTAGGCTTCATTAATCAAATAAATACAATATACATATAAATCACTTTAGTATATAATATTTCTGTATTTTAGAGGAAAAAACAACAAAGCCTGAAATCTATCATGCATGAAATCAGATGTTTTCTGTGTCATTATAAGGAATATTTCTTTGAATTAATCTTAACTATTCTAAGGAAAATTTCTGAATATAGGAACTGGAGGCAGAAAGAGTCAAACTGATGGAAGAAGTGACATCTAACAAGAGGAAAATGCAGGAGCTTGAAGATAATCTACTCTTCCGTCTAACCAGTACAGAGGGCTCTTTGGTTGAAGATGAGTCCCTGATAGAAGTCCTAAGAATCACGAAAACAACAGCAGAAGAGGTGAATTTTGAATGCATTGCAGATACATTTTGTAATTGTAATCTAAACATCATTTGTAGACAGATTTTTTTAAATGGCTTTGTTTTTTTATCCGTTCAGAGCCACTATATAACATCTGACTTCTTAACAAATAAATAGTAGAAGTACTATCATTGTTTCTTCATAAAATGTTGGAAAATTAAACTCTTACCTGGCTACTAATTTATATTCCAGGTGTACATTGCAGGTGTAATTTGGAATCAAATCACATTGTGCTTGGTGTTTGAAAACATGAAGACACAATGTCTGTGTTGAAAAACTGACAGAGAGAAGCAAAGCTTGACTAAAAATACCATTGTGATCTTAATCAAGACCTTTCCTTTTTGCTTGTGCTGTATAAATCACAAGTGACATGACTTATTCTTCATGGTCTTTTCCATTAATTTTAAGGTCAGTGAAAAATTAAACATAGCAGCAGAGACAGAGGTGAAAATCAATACTGCACGTGAAGAGTATCGGCCTGTTGCTGGTCGTGGAAGCATCCTTTATTTCCTAATTGTGGAAATGAGCTTGGTTAATGTCATGTACCAAACATCCTTACGGCAGTTCCTTGGCATTTTTGACCTATCAGTGGAAAGATCTCAGAAATCTCAAATCACAGCAAAAAGGGTAGTATATGTAATCGAGCATCTCACCTATGAAGTCTTCAAGTACACAGTTCGAGGGCTGTATGAAAATCACAGATTCCTGTTTACATTGCTTCTGGCACTGAAGATTGACTTGCAGGCCAAGAAAATTTCACACACTGAGTTTGAGACACTGATCAAAGGTAATTTCTTTTAAAATATTCCTGTTTACATATGTCTGTGAATTGCCGAATTCAGATTTTGCTGTGATTGCATTAACAATACATTGTATCCAGTGGATCTAATGTTTTTTCACTGGTGAATGAAAGCATATATAGCCCAAGAAGGAATTAAGAGACAAATTTTCCAAAACAAGAGCAATATTAGATTATTTATTATCAAAATAATGCTTAGATGAAGTTATTTAACTGTTTTACATAGCAAAACAGGAAAAAAAGTCCATTACTTTGTAAGACACCCTGTAGTTTTCTTCTGCATGCCTCTTTCATGTTACCACATACCTATGTCTTTGAGGTTGGAAACAGTCAACAAAATCTCTTTCGATGGCTGACGATCAGGGATGTGAATGCATGAAGACTCTGTACTGAATTTAAGTGTCAGTATGAAAAGTGGAAATCTGTTACGTGTTGTAAAACATTGTTATATTGCATTGCATTATGCCACCACTGCATGTCACTACTCAAACACTATGACAAAGAAAAATTTTAGTATGGTTTGTAAAACTCAATGGGAGTGGACCCCACTGTCTCCAAGATACACAGGTGCAATCAGGTACTGAAGTAAGTAGAGTCAGGTACTTGCCATCCAGGTATCTCTGTTTTGCAAACACTGATTTCATGTTCAGCTGTAACTCGGCTTTGTTAGAGGTGCAAACGGGCATGCTGTGGTGCTTGAGCTAAGGGGCTATTGGAGTTGCACAGTCCTGGAAATGAATGCAAATTTGCTTTCTTATTGTGTAGTCTAGGTGAAGAGAGACTGGGACTAACCATAGGTCCTTTCTACATCTGGTCTGAAGACTTGGGTTTGAGTATCCTTTTATTTTATTAGGCAAGTTGTATTCCAGCTTTACAGATGGAGAAAAAGTGCAAAAAAATACTGGGATATCAGGTTTGGAAGGCACTGAGACCACTGCCTCAATAGATTTTTGTTAAATGATTCTTCCTTGCAAATTTTAGGTCTCCATGTCCTGGTTCACAAAGATTTTTACTCCCTAAATTATAGAAATAAGTATTTTATATTAGTTGTAATTTTTCTGCTTAACAGTGGTTGTTTTCCTCTATAATTCTTTTCACTTTGTAGGAGGTGCCAATTTGGATCTGAATTCTGTGGAACCAAAACCAAAGAAGTGGATCCTTGACATGACATGGCTCAATCTTGTGCAGTTATCTAGCCTGAACCCTTTTAACCAACTACTGGTGCAAGTTGTTAGGAATGAGAAGTCCTGGAAAACTTGGTTTGATGAAGCAGCACCTGAAAAAGCTGTTATTCCTGATGGATATGACAGCTTACTGGATCAATTCCGTAAACTGCTCCTTGTCCGTAGCTGGTGCCCTGATCATACTGTTGCCCAAGTAAGATATACTTTTATACAATGTTTATGCCATGTGGCATCCATCTCCTATAGAACTGCTAGTACCAAACTTCTGTTCTCTGAATTTGTTTTTACTGTAGTATTTGTTTCAGAGTGAGCTATTTTGAAAATCAGATATTGAAATCCTTATAATAAATACATGTGAAAGAAATATTAGTTTATGTAATTGCAAGAAATTAGAAAGTGCATTGCAAGACATGGAATAAATTGTCGGAGCTGTAAGAATACTTTTTTTTGTGTGTGTGGCATTTCTAAAGTGGAGTCATGAGACTTGTAAAGCAGTTGCATTCTCCTGGTGAATCAGAAGATACATCCCTATTTTTCAAAGAGGAAGTGGAAAGAGAACAGTTCATTTTGATGACTGGTGCACTAAAATAACAGATAAACTGTTTACTTACCCTCCATGCTGAGGAATTAATAATTAAAACTGTCTCGTGGCATATATCGTAAAAGAAACTGCAGTAGACTAGCAGTTACTCCACAGCCTGTGGTATTTGGATTTTTCTTCTCTATGTAAGTCTAAAATAGATGTATGCATCTGTGAGGATCCTCTTTTCACTTTTTTTTTTTTTTTTTTTTTTGTCTTTACCTACACTGGAAAGTAGCACTTTTGATTTCCTGCGTATCTCAACTTTACATGTTACATGTTATGGTAGCACCTGTATTGTATTTAGGGGACACCATTTTTTCATAGACCTTTTTTCCAACAAGACACCCTGAATCCTTTTTCCTTTTCTTCTCTTCAGCTGGTATATGAGAGAGAAGTATTGGAGCTTCATCTGCCACAATTCAAATAGACCAAAGTATTAAAACTACTACTGCTCATTTATCAACACTCTTATTGTCTTGCACAACCATCTTTGAGAAAGAATGTCTCTGAAGGTGGTTTCAAAAACTGTAATTTTTGAGGAAAGAGGGGATCCTGTTTGTTAGCATTTATCTCATCTTTCCCCACGGTGTTTCCCTAAGTGTTACAAAATTTTACCTTTCTTCAATAGGGCGGAAGTTATGCTTAATAGTGGATGATTAAGTTATTTTTTCTGGAATTGTTTTTTTCCTCAGTCCACCTTGTTCCTAGGTGCTTCTTTCTGTAATACATGCCTCAGAATCTGTGCTAGTAGTTTACACGATTGGAAAATCATGTCAGTCAAAAAAACATTTCATACAGCAGGATAGCTTTAGAAGTCCTTTTAGAAAATGTCTGTGAAACGAGGACAATAGAAGCATAGGGGAAGTTTGACCTTTAAAGATAAAGTCTGAGCTGTGTTTATGTTTTGTAGAAATAGATATTCAGCATAAGAGACTTGAATTGGATACATGCTGGACAGGAGAATTTGTTTGAAGTTCCAACAAATATATGGAAGATTGTAACTGGGTCAGATGAAAGATCTATCTAATCTGCTATGCTGTAAGAGACGGTGTCAACAGTATATGCTTAGAGGAGCTAAGAATGCCGGTGGTGTAAAGAAACTCTTTTATTTGGCTATCCACCAATCTTTAGCAGTCAGTAATTTAGGGGCAATATCTGGGCTGTCTTCAGAGCTGGCAGGGGATCTATTCTGCATGGATTTATTTAGTTCTTCAAAAGAAAACATTTAGCATCCTCTAGCAAAAATGTTCACAGGATGGCTGTTGTGTGAGCAGAATTCTTTCTTTTCTGTGTTTAACCTTGCTGTCTGAGAATTTCGATGGTTGCCTCCTGTGGACTGTAACTTTTGTTACACCAAAGTTAAAAATGAAAGTTTAGAAAGTCCAAATTTCATGTTGGTTAATTTCACATCAGTGATTAATGCTAAATAAAAAAAAAAAAGAAAAGGTAGATATTTCTGGTAACTTTTTTTTTTTAGGCTCGACACTACATTGCAGAATCTCTTGGAGGGAAATACGCAGAAGGATTTATTCTTGAAATGGAAGCAATGTGGACAGAAAGTGACTGTCGAACACCTTTGACATGCTTTTTATCAATGGGGTCTGACCCCACTGAAAATATAGAACGTCTTGCAAAATCAAAGGTATCCTCCTAAACTGAGTTTGCTAGAGCTGATAAAAACATTTTAAAATATCCTTTGAACTAGAAACAGTATTTCTACATTTTATAGAAATTTGAATGATGATATTTAACAGTGTTCTCTGGAAGTTAATTTTGGACCAGTAACCAAAATGCGTTTACTGAGGAAAGGGAAATACTACATTCCTGCATTTTCCCATTGTTTGATTCCAGTGAGCCCTCTGTCTTTATCCAGCAGACTGTGATAGTCCATTACTTAGTGAAAGTATATGATATATATATATATATATATATAAAAAGAACAAAGCAATACCTGTGGTTTGCACTGCATCACATTCACTTGCAGAAAAAAATCATAAATATGGTGACAAGAGAAATTAATTTGAAGAGCCTACCATTCACTCAGTTTATTTGATGGAGATGTTCAACATTTCTTACAGCACAGCATCACTTTAAGGCACTCTGTGCTTTATGTTTTACAGTTCACATAATATAGATGCAAGTATAATTTTCCTAAAAAAATAAGTTATTCACATTAGATCTCCATAAATTTTCCTCCCTGTTAAAATACATCTTCATTTAGAGGTGCAGGATTTAGGGTATGCACTAAGTAAAATTTACGTGCAAAAGCACCCACAAATCTCTTTACCTTATTAATTGGGAAGTTCAAATGTGTGTTCTTGGAAAATCAGGACTCTTATTTTATTTGTCTGACTGTGGTAAAGAGTGCTTAAATTATGATCTCACTCTCACTTGAATGTTTAAACTTAGGAATCTTAAGTCTGAAGTTTTTGATGTGATCCTTGTCACCTGAAAGTGTGCAGCCAGATAGTCAGCCAATGTACAGACACAGGGAGAGGGAAGGATGGCAGTTGGGCAAGCAGAATTTTTAGGTTTCTTTAAAGCAATGCATTGGAAGAACAATTTTATTCCTATTCACAATTTATTCTATTGCCTTTTCAAAAGGTACGAGAAACACTTTGTAGAAGATCTGAAATTAACTGCAAGAGTATTTACAGACTAGAAATGAGCAATTTCTTTCAGTCCCTTTTCAAGTCCAGGTAAACACGTTAGGTGGTTGTGATTAGATTCCTGTTTTCATGGCCTGTGGTATGAACAAAAATGGAGTGTCAGCTTTGTGATGATGTTTTCACTCACCTGTTTGGCTGTTCAGCGTATGTATCCTGTGAAATGGACTCCTAGATAGGTACTTACTCTGTCTCAAATATGAGTTAGTTTCTGTAATCAATGAAGAGTGGCTCCTTTGAAAGCAATTCAGAACACACAATTGAAACTTAATTCTGACTTCCATCAAGGAGTTGAGTATTTCTATCCAATTGACCATGTAAAGGGATGAAGGATGCTAACCTAACAGAGTCTCTTGAAGTCAGCTGGTAACTTAGAGTAACTCTTGCAAGGAGTGGAACAAAATGCTCTCCCATTCTGTCAAATCTTGATCAAGACCTTAGCCTGTCTGGGGAAGTGCTGGGAGGTAGAGGGTGCTCTGTAATTGTGACTGTTAAAAAACAGCATTTTTTTGCTGTCATTCTGAAAGTATATTGCAGAGGGCAGTTTTAATATGCTTTCATGCGTCAAGGAAACATGTATAGCATAATAGAAAGTGAGGTTGCAAAAGAGCTGAAGAGTTTGCCTTGTTTACTCACAAATGGTTTGTGAACAAGGCAACATCAGCTAGGCTGTCATAAACCTGATTTTCAACTATAATATCAACTGCAAATGTAAAGTTAACTGTAAAGTATTTGTCTGATCTCTTGAAGTAAGGATCTTGCCACACAGTATATAGAAACCATTGAAATTTACAAAAGGCATCCAGATTCTGCAAATCAAACTACAAACGGATCTTTTTGAAGTAAAAATCTATATTAAGATTGTAGGACTGGAGGAGCACTTGAGTAGTTCTCCAGCTTTTGAAAAATGCATCTAGAAATCATTTATAGTTTTCAGAAACACTTACAAGAAAGCTTTGTGTTTATTTTGCTAGTTTGTCAACAAATTGTACTTAGTTCCTGTCTTTCTCTGCTTTTTTCCAGAATAAACCTTAGGTCTATTTGGTAGTGCAGTGATTAGCTGCACTGCGGATCTGATCTTGGTATATATGTGATTCTGTACGTCCAAAGCATCCTATTTATTGTTTGGGTTTTTTTTCTCTTAATGATAGAAAATTTCCAAAAGACATGCTTGGCATGTTTTTCAGTGATTTCCCTTTTACAGGCATGATTTGTAGTCTTAAAATGGATTGTCAATACTGATGGTACCTCTAAGTATGATATTAACAATATAAACCAATTATCTGCAGTTGGAAATGTTCAAATTTGTGACCAGAATTTATTTTTCACTCTAAAATTTAGCTATTCAGATAGCCTTCTCCCAAAGAAATGCAAACGGTATCTGTGACTACTGAGCTTTATAACCTTGTTTATAAATTAAGCAAGCTGCCCCCTTTACTTTCACTTGAAGATGGAGGAAATTTTCACTTTCTGAATTAAAATGAAGTTCATTATCCCTAGTGCTTTGACTTCATGAAACCCAGATATTTTTGTTATTGTAGAGATAGCTTCTTTCAGGGAATGATGCATGGAACCTTCAACAGAACTGTCGGGGCCACTCCAGTGACTAAAATGATAGTGTTTGCATCTGGATTGCAATGTATTAAGATGTCACAGGGACATTGGTATGAATCACTACTGAGAGAAACATTCTGTATGCAGGCATTTTGATAGAGTTCTTTCAGAAGGAGTAAAATGAGAAAAATCCATAGTGAAAAATATTTTTTCCTTGTCTTCATGTTTCCATAACCTTTCATGATTGTACATTTGAGAGGTAACATTGCTGAAAGAGCAAATTATGAGCAGATGCTTTGTTAGGCAATAATGAACCAGCTGAATATTTATGCACTCTGCAGGGGTAGTCATAGTCTTTGACTTGCGGGCGTGCTAACTAGGATACATCTTAGAAAAGGTAAAGTTTTTGCTGCTCCAGCACATAGCCAACTTCACAGGCTATTTAGCTTTGCTTCTTGTAGCTGCAGTTTCAGGTTTTACTGACCTGAGAGATGGATTTACCTGCTTTCTTATCTTCGGCATTCTCTTCTCCTTAAATCTTTTGCCAGGATGTGGAGATCATATACAGCAGTTGTATTTATACTGTTCAGTAAAATCAGGTTAGAGCGTGTTCTCTGACCCCAAGGCCAAATGACCCAGCACAGCTTGTGTCCATACGCTTCACCTTTTTCTCCTGCAAAAGTAGGGCAGCCTCATCCACACTGTTTAGGAGTGAATGACTTCCTTTTGGTTTCACAGTGTGAGAGTCCCAGTAGCAGGAAAACTGAGGATGAGCCTTTGCAGCTCTCAGCCAGCTGAAGATAGGCCCAGATGGATAAGTCTTTATGCAGTTCATTGCTTACGGCATGAGGGATACTGAGCTATAGGTCTTGGACATAAAAATGTCCATGAAACTTAAGTCTTTTCATCGATTCCCTTGCTCTCAACGTGTATATAGAATAATATGCTCAACTAGATTTGATAATTCTGGTTTTCCCTGGTAGGACTCAGGCAGCCAACCTAAGCCAGGGGACTGCCTACTTAACAAGAACAAGGGTAGTAAGGACAGCAAGGCGGAAGGGGTCTGCCTGCATGTTACTTACAGACTTGTATGGTCCTCACCGCAACCTAGTCAGCTTGTCTTTTTCAGATCCCCTTGTGAGAGTTTGTATCATCTTCTGTTGTTCTGAACAACTGACTATCTTCTCCCATGGCTTTTGGAGGAAAGATTCTATAAATTGCCAGAATTCTTGTGTTTGTGTTTGAGTGTTGTCTATTCTGAATCCAGAAAACTAACAGCTAGAAAACTGTCTAGAGTTAGCATATCATCAAACTAGAATCCTCTGAATCGGTGGCTCCACCGCTGACAATTAACAATACAGGATGTTTGCTAAAGAATGACTTAGTGGGAATCAATCTTTCCTGTCCTGCCTGCTTCCTTGACGTTCTCTGTTAGATGAAATAAGTATGTTCAGACAGTAAAAAGACACCAAAATTGTTGGCTTTACTCAGTGCATTAATTATTATGTGGAGTCTTAATATTCATCTGCCTCAAGGTAGTCTACATCATAGGAAAAAGGATAGCCAGGCAGCTATGTTGTTGTCTGTACATCCAGCTTTATTTCGGAAAGTGAGGAAAAGGAAGGAAAAATGTTTCATTTGTCTAATCCCATTGACTCTGTCAGATCTGCAGAAACAGATTATGTCCAGTGGGTGTAGTTTTGGAGGGTTTTGTGGTTTTCGTTTACCCTGTTTTAATATAGCCACTCTCCATTGATATTAGCGGTTTTACACATGGACCTATGGAAGCAATACATCACACGTATAATCATCCTAAAGAACCATGTATAAAAGAAACTTTCTTTTTTTCCTTCCAGAACATTCCTTGTTGTGCCATTTCAATGGGTCAGGGCCAGGAAGTCCATGCAAGGCGCCTGCTAAATCAATGCATGCAAGATGGAGGATGGCTCCTTCTACAGAACTGCCACCTTGGCTTGGAGTTTCTTAGTGAATTAATGGACACCATTGCAACAACAGAATCTATGAATGAAAGTTTCAGGACCTGGATCACTACAGAGGCTCACCCAGAGTTTCCTATCAATCTTTTACAGTCCTCTATCAAATTTACTAATGAACCCCCTCAAGGTAGGAAACCATGCTTTTTTGAGTTAAGGGCTTGTTTTTCCCCCTCCCACTGTATCACTATACTCTGTGCAGTGTTTCATTTTTTATTCTCTGTTGTTTCATTAGCTAAATACAGCACTGTGTAAATCAGTCTTGTGATGTGTAAAGCATGACTCTTTTGGGGAGAAAATGGATATTGTTTATTTTTGTAACAGAAATTGATA
Source organism: Falco cherrug (assembly GCF_023634085.1). NCBI lineage: Eukaryota > Metazoa > Chordata > Aves > Falconiformes > Falconidae > Falco > Falco cherrug. The sequence goes on from NC_073699.1 coordinate 72,406,769, forward strand.
GTGATTTTGTTGTTTATGTAGAACCTGTGGAGAATGCCAGGTCAGTGGTCCTTTCTTAAGCTTAGCACACCCCATCACTCTTTTCTTTCTGTCCGGTTGACCCTGTCCAAGGATGCAGAGGGGGACCAATCCTGTGCTCTGAACACCCAACCTCAACCTCCCAAGCTGCAGGATGTAGCTGTGGCAGTTGCTTCTTGTTATGTCATCTGGCACTGTTGACAGGAAACTGACCCCAGCATCTTTGTAATCGTCCTTCAATATTTGTTAGCTGTTACTGAATCAACCTTTAGACTCTGTCACAGGCAAGACAGTAAAAAACAACCCATAGTGAATCTGAATACTGGGGTTTACATAAGAACTGATGAGATTAGGGCTTTTATGTTACTTGCTTGTTTTACACACTCACCATCTCATACTCCCAGCCTCCTGTATTACATTCATTCATCTTGACTTCCTTTCCCATTGGAGAGATCACTGCTGGTCCAGGAAGGTTGGGCAGAAGGTCCTGACGGTTTCATATTGTGCAGCTGCTTGCAGCTACCAGTCTTGGATGTTACTGGCCTAGATCCCCGGGCACCCCCTGCCATTTGCCTCCAGGATCTTTCCTTCAGGATCTTTCCCAACTTCCAGGATGTTTCCTCAAGCTAGGGTGTTCATCTTGTACTTTCTGGGTCTCTAAGCCCTCAGTTTTCCTAACCTAAGTAGTCTATGTGCAGAAGCATAATGTGTGATCAAGCATCCTAATTGGCAGTTCTGACTCATGTTTCTGTATTAAATTGGAGGATTCAGGATGTTTCACTTTTTGCAGCCTGTACCATTTGCAGTTAGCAAGTAGCAGGTTTGTCCTTGAGAGTTTCAAATTTCATTTTGGACAGCCACCATCCCTCACTGATGCACGCAATTTTCTGCTGCTTTTCAGTATTCACCATCTAAGCTGGTTTTTGCATACCACAGTTTGCTCTTCAACAGACTAAACAAACTCGGTCTTTTTGTCCTATCTTTGTAGGTCATGTACACTCAGTATTTGATCACCTTTATTGCCCCATCCAGTTTCTCCACACCTCCCTTGTGTGCCAAATGTGGACAATATATCTGAGTGGAAGCCTCGTCAGTGCTAATTGGAAAGTGATAAGAACTTCCTTCAATCTGTTGTTTGTGCTTCTTCTAAGGTAGCCCACTATCTGGATTGCCTTATTTGCAAGAATAGTGCAATTTTAGCTTATAGTCAGCCTGGCTTCTGTGGTGACCCTGAAATGCTTACCAGTAGATCTCAGCTAGCAGATCTCAGCTTATGAAAATGCAGGGGGATATTGTGCTGCAGGTGCAGAACTTTGCATTTCTTGTTGATCTTCATGCAGGTTTTGTTTGCCAAGTCTTTAGCTCTCTCTAGATCCCTCTGGACTGATGCTCTGCCTTTTAGTATGTCAGCCACACACTTCAATTTAGTATTGTCCGCAAATTTGTTTGTTTTGCCTTTTGTCTCCTTATCCGAGCTTTTATTTTGGCTGCTAGGATATCTTAAGCCACTGATTACTTGCTATTCTTTGAGCCTAGTAACCAGCCTGCTAGCCTTCTACAATAAGATGATTAGTTTAGTGGATGAAGGGAGAGTATTGTCTATCTTGACTTGAAGAAGTCTTCTGACACAGCCCTCCAATACATTCTAAGGGACGTACTGATGAAGTAGGCATTACAGAAGTGGGCAGTGAGATGGACTGAAAATTGTGTGAACTCCCAGGCTTAAAGAGTTGTGGTCAGCTGCACAAATCCAGCTGGAGAGCAATCAGCAGTGATGTACCTGAGGGGGCAATGCTGGCACCAGCAGTGATTAAATTTTTCTCTAACAACCTGGATGATGGGACACTCTCAGCAAGTTTATAGTTGATACAAAGTGGGAAGAACGGGCCAGACCAGAAGGTCATGTTGTTGTTCAGTTGGAGTTTCACAGGCTGGAGAAATGGTCTGACAGGAGTCTACTGAACTTCAACATAGGGAAATGCCAAGTACTCCCCCTGTGGAGAAAGAACCTCATGCACCCATACGTGATGGAGTTGACCAGCTGTAAAGTAGCTTTGCAGAAAAGGACCTGAGCTTCCTGATGGGAATCAAGTAGAACACAAGCCAGAAATATGCCCTTGGAGGAAAAAATGGTCTGCAACACCCTCAACTGCATTAGGAAGAACGTTTCTAGCAGATTGAGGGAGGTGATTCTTCTCTACTCAGCCATGGTGAGAAAACGTTTGAAGTGATGGTCCAAGTCTGACCTCCCCAGTGCAAGAAAGACATGGACAGAATGAGTCCAGTGAGAGGCCACAAAGATACCAAAGGGATTGGAGAATATGAATTATGAGGAGAGGCTGAGAAAGCTATGATTGTTTAACCTTGAGGAGAGAAGGGGTATCTTATGAATGCATAAACTATGTGATGGGAGTGAGTAAAGAAAACAGCATGACTTTTCTCAGTGGTACCAAGTGACAGAAAGAGAGGTGATGGACACAAATGGAAATCCAGGAAATTCCACTTCAGCATCAGAAAAAAACTTAACCCACAGTGAGTGTGGTCAAATACTGGAACAGCTTGTCCAGTGAGTTTGTAGACTCCATCCTCAAAACCCACAGGGACAAGCTGCTGAGCAGCCAGCTCTAGCTGACCCTGTTTTGAGAAGCCGTATTGCTCAAGGTGACCTCCAGAGGTCCCTTCCAACCTCAACTATTTGGTGTTATTCTGTGTGATAAGAAAACATCCAGCTTTTCTAAGTAGTCTCTGACCTGTTGTTCTCCTGCTGTTGAATATCTCTCTCTTACCCAAACTATGCTGCTACCTGCAGATGTCCTTTACAAATTTATAGAAACAACTTCCTGCCCTGCCTTCTATCTGCTCATTATGTATGATGACGGAAGGTTACTTTGTATTTTGAACTATGGGAGAAGGTCTTCAAGCCTGACACTTATTTTGGCTTTTAACTCCCTCATATTTAACTAACTGTGTAATACATTAACTTACCCTTCATTTATATATATGTATATGTTACCACTGATTTCAGTTAATGAAGTCAGTAGGAGCTGAGAATTTTTATCCAAGGTCATATTTAATGCCTCAGTCATTTAAACCTCTTATTTCAGTATTTATCTTCCTTTGGATACTAGTAAGATGTCTACAAAATGTCTGATCTTGTGAAAGACGTTATGTTTCAGCGTATATACTCTAAAAAGCAGTTAGTCTACTGTTAAAATTTCTTACTTCTTTCTCTTCTGTCCTCTTACTTCAGTGCTCAACATCTCTTGTACTGTGACCCTCTCTTTATCATTCAAATGCTAACACTCTATAAGTCAGGTTATAGCCAATTTATGACTTGCATTTATTAATAGAAATATGCCTGGTGTAACAATTTAAGTCAGGATGAAATATAAAGTTTTAGTTTTCTGACTCTCCCGCCACATTGGTAGAATGATGTGATAAGGGACTTCTGTTTAATTACTATTTCTTGATTTTAGAACTCTTATGATTCCCTTATAGTATTTTGAAAAGCTATTTGTTTGAATATTGTTCTACTGTATCTTTGTGAAATAAGAAAGAAGCAAAAGGGCTTTTATTGTGTTATAGCATGTATGAGGACTTGGACAATCTATTAACTGCACTTGGAATTTGTCTTTTTAGACTTGCATTAAGCTGCTTAGGTGGAAGATAACATGAGTGACCTGGTGTCAGTAACTCATGCTTGGTGTTTTCTGCCAAAGGCAGATGATGCTTCAGTAGTGCTGCCTGAAAGCATCTGGGTGTAGTGGGGCTTATGTATTCTGTGGAAGCTGAGATTGTATCAGTATTACCTGCCTAAAGGTGTTCCTGGGATATGAAATGTCAGTGCTAAAACCAACCTCCCCAAGTATGAGTATTTCCACTGTGAATTTAGGTTCTCGTCTCATCATCTTGATGCCTGTACGATAGTTTGAGAAGCTGCATACAGAATTTTGAGATTGTTATAGGAATGAAATCTAAATAAAATTGTCTTCGGTAGAACTAAAATCTCATTTTATATGTAAATACCGAAACACAAACTATTGGTTATCCAGTGATATATTTCATATGATGTTAGGTGCCTTTTTCATTGCCATATAGTTGCTGAATAGTTACGTTTATATTTCAGTTGTTATTGGTAACATTTAGAAAATGATTGCTTAATTGTAATTCCTTCCAGACTCCTGAACCTAATTCGGTGTGTCATCTACCTGAAACAAAACATAATTGAAGTTTGCCTGCTATGACCAGCTGAACAGATAATTGATTCAGAGAGATTATTTGAAGCTATAAATAAGATGATACTGTAAATTGGAATAGAGAATTCTGCTTAACGGAACTTCGTCTTATGCGTTCCATACACTTTTTCCCTTGTATCTTACATTTTTATACTTACTTTGTAGGTATGAAAGCTGGCTTAAAACGAACATACTCAGCTGTTACTCAGGATCACCTAGAAGTGAGCAACATGCCACAGTGGAAACCATTGCTATATGCTGTAGCATTTCTTCACTCAACTGTTCAGGTTTAAAAATGCATTTCTTCTGTCATAAAGCCATGTTTCGTTTATCAATGCACTGTGTTATTAAGTGAAAAACATGTTTAAATGTTAGTCCCTTGTTGGTAAATTAATGCAAGGAAAATAAGAAAGAAAATAACACCCCTCTATTACTGCAACTGTCTTAGAACTTTCAACTCTGCTCATGTTGATCTTGTACCTCTAACAGGGATGGTATTTCAGAGCAAAAATGAACAGTCAACCAATGATCAATTAATGTACTCTTCTGTTAAAGTCTTGGGGAATGGCTGTGTGATATGTCTTTCAACTAACTGTTTTTCACTAATATTTTAAATCATAAAAGCACATTAAAGAAATTTACAGCTTGGGTTGGAAAACCATAGTATTAAAACTGCTGCTTTCAAGATGAGAAGGGATAAGAGGGTGAATATAAATCCTTCCTGCACTGAAACCCGTAGGAGGAAATGAAGGTGGAAGATGGTTTTGGGTCTTGCCTTTCAGGAGTTCCATTAAGGAAAGTGCTTTATGGATTAACCACAACTTTTTATCATTCTATTGATAGATTTTGCAGTATTCTTAGTTTATATTTGGTGCCTAGTTAATTTAACTCTGTGGCATCCATGCACTGATACATTGCAGTCCAATAGAAGCCTGTGGTATGCTTGTCTTTAGCCTATTGCTTCTTCCTTGGTAGAAATTAAGAATGTTTAAGTACCAGATGTTGCCCCAATAACTACGTACTGCCAGCCATATCTGTAAATGATTCAGTAAAAAGCAGCTTTTGGTACTTGCATCTGCACTATGCAGAGACATCAGTGGTACAAATATACTGAGTCCATACAAGGACCACAGACGATGATCGTGGCTGGTGAGTTTGGACATCCTTTCGTAAAAGAGTAGCTTCATCTTTGAAATTCAAAACCTATAGTTCTGGACTCACAGATTCACTGCGCTTAAAAAAGAGGATTTTTTCTTTGTGAAATTGTTAATATTCTTATTCTTTGCTCATATCTTTCTATTGATGATGATAAATGAAGATATATTTAACTCCTAGATAATTAATCAAGCAGTTGGTCTTGTGTGTGTTAAGAGAATATTTTTTTTAAAGTTGGCAAAAAGTAGCCCTGGCTGGACTACTGCATTCTTAGCATGTTTCATGTATTCTTCTGCACTTAATATTTAGTTCACAATTACTATCCATCAGACTTTTATCTTTAACTCCATCTATTTTACAGGAAAGACGAAAGTTTGGTCCGCTGGGCTGGAATATTCCTTATGAATTTAATCAGGCAGACTTTGCAGCCAGTGTGCAATTTGTTCAGAACCATTTGGATGACATGGACATTAAACGTGGAGTGAACTGGAGCTGTGTTCGCTATATGCTTGGAGAAGTACAGTATGGTGGCCGTGTAACTGATGATCTTGACAAAGCACTGCTGAATACATATGCAAGAGTGTGGTTTGGAGAGCATATGTTTAGTGAAAAATTTTGTTTCTACAAAGATTATGTTATTCCAAAAGGGAAAACAGTTGAAGACTATCTCCAGTACATAGAACAACTGCCAGTGATTGATACACCTGAGGTAAAATATTTCGATATATTTCAGTATATTAAAGGGAGCTTTTGTCAGATAAATAAAGAGCCAGGAATGCATATGTCAATATTAGCAGGCAGACCATTATAGTGGGTATCCAGTGTAGGTCTGCTGATGGGGAAGAGATAAATGAGGCCATCTTCAAACGGTTGGAAGAAGTCTCACATTCACAGGTCCTGGTCCTCATCGAGGACTTTAACATCGCTAATTATCTGCTAGAAGGGTGATATAGTAGGATTCAAGCAGTTTAGGAGATTTCTTGAGTGCATTAATGACAAATTCCTGGCACAGGTAACTGAGGAGCCAACAAAGAAAGGTGCTTGACTTGACCTGATACTTATGAGCAAGGAAGGACTGATCAGGGATGTGATATTCAGAGGCAGCCTTGACTGCAGTGACCAATGATGGAGCTCAGGATTTAAGAGGAGACAGTATGGCAAAAAGCAGGACCACAGCCCTGGATTTCAGGAGAGTAGATTTCAACCTGTTCAGAGGTTTCTTTAAGGCTTGGGAGAATCCCATGGGATTTGGCCCTGGAGAGAAGAGTGGTCCAGGAGAACAGGGATCACCTCCTCCAAGCTCAGGAAAGATCCACCCTAACAAGCAGGAAATCAAAGGCAGCAGGAGGCCTGAATGGATGAACAAGAAGCTCGTAACTGAGTTCAGACATAAAAAGGAAGTGTACAAGAGGTGAAAGCAGGGGCAAGTGACCCAGCGAGAGTACAGAGCAGCTACTGTTTGATTTTGCAGGGATAGGGTTAGGAAAGTCAAGGCCAAAGTGGAGTTGAATCTATCAAGGAATGTGAAGGGCAAGAAGAAAGGGTTTTACAAGTAAGAGCACAAAGATGACTCGGGGAAAATGTGGGTCACTTGCAAAATGGGGCAGGAGAACTAGTGAGAGATTGAAAATGCTCAGTGCCTTCTTTGCCTTAGTTCTTACCAGTCAAAGTGGCCTCCAAAAATCCCAGGCCCCTAATACAAAAAGTCTAGAACAAGGAACTCGCCTCTGGTGGAAGAGGACCAGATTAGGGAGCATTTAAACCAACTGAACACACTCAAGTTCATGGTATATGTACATTTAAACAAATTGAACATATGTAAGTCATGATGGGTTGCACTCATGGGTGCTGAGGGAGCTGGCTGATGTCACTGTCAGGTCACTTCCAATTACTTTTAAATCGTCATGGTGATTGAAAGAGGTTCCTGAAGAATGGAAACTAGCAAATATCACTCCAGTCTTCAAGAACAGAAGAAGGATCTGGGGAACTACAGGCTGGTCAGCCTCTGTTCCTGGGAAGGTGCTAAAGAAAATCCTCTTTCAAAACATTTCCAAACATAGGAAGGACAAGGACAAGCAGGTGATTGAGAGTAGCCAGCATGGATTTGTGAAGAAGAAATGCTTATCTAACCTATCAGCCTTCTACAATGAGGTGACTGGCTTGGTGGATGAGGGGAGAGCAGTGGATGTTTTTTTACGTCAACTTTAGTAAGGCCTTTGACACTATCTTCCATAACAGCTTCATGGACAATCTGTCAAAGTGTGGCTTAGGTAAGTATCGTAGTGTGACACATCTGCCATATGAGGGAAGGCTGAGAGAGCTGTGACTCTTTAGCCTTTAGTGAAGAGGAGGCTCAGGTGGGTTCTTATCAATTTATATAAATACCTGTTCAGAGGGTGTAAAGATGGAACCTCCTAACAATAGCAAATTCCACTTGACAACAAGAGAACACTTTTTTACAGTGAAGTTGGTCAAGCACTGGAAGAGGATGCCCAGAGAGGTTGTGGAGTCTTGATCTTTGTAGATCCTAAAATCCCCCTTGGATATTTGTGCTGGACAGCCTGCTATAGCTGACCCTGCTTGAGCAGGTGGTTTGGATTAGATGACCCTCAGAGGTCCCTTCCAAATGAAACTGCTTTGTGATTTTGCAATTCCGTATGGGACTGAGCAGACATGCAAACTGAGAAGAAATGAAAATAGAAAAGTTATATGGTCTCATTTTGCAAGTTATAAGTGGGAGATCATTCCTTTTTGACAACAGGAAGATCAGGATGTTGCCATGAATTGATGGGGTAGGGTGCAGGGTAGCTCCTGGCTGCAATCACTTTTACATGACCCGATGTGTGTATACTGCAGTGATCACAGTAACTGGAAGATTACAACTTTCTCCTCCCTCTAGTACAGGCACATGTGATGAAGTTAAAATTGAAGTAGAAGTGAATGCTCTGGATTTCTGTCTCATTGCTATTAAGTTGATAAAAGCCTTTGCAAGTAAGTTCTATTAAAATTAAATAGATGGGACTGAACAGAAAAAAATGTGGTTTTTTCTTACTGATGATCTGGCTGAGAGGGTAAGAAGATTCCAAGATCATCAAACAAACTTGCAAAGTTTTGAATCTCTGAAGGTAGTGAAAGCAGAATGCAAGTGTATTTGTGCTGGCAATGATGTACCTTTTCCAAGTAAGGGTAAATGCAGCTGTGATAATGCACCACTGGGATCCATCTGAGCCTGGCTCACGAAGTGGCTCCTATCAACGTATGAACCTTGACTATCAGATTACAGGTGCTATTTTCATCGATCTGCTTTTCTAAGTGCTTGGGAACCTATTGCACAATGCTGCAATATATATTTTCAAGTATTTTTATGCCTGTAAAAAATCTGTATGTATGGTTTGATATAGGGGAATTTTACCTTTGACTTTTATGTAAATATGATCAAGTCCAGGAATGCAAACACCTTTTTCTCCTTCACATTTTCACAGGTTAGGACTTTCTTTTGTCATTCCAAAATCTATCAAAATTGCTCATGCAGACCTTTTAACCTTTTAATCTCCCAGTCTACTTCATTTTACAAAGGATATTGTGCTAGTCAAAACAGTGTATCTTTGTTTCCTCCCCTTTCCATTTCTGGTTAAGAAAGAAAGACTGAATAAGTTTGATTGCTGTATCCTTGCTCTTTTGATGAAATTTCAACCTCTGATCAGAATAAACACTTGACCTCTGAAGAGGGCTGTTGAACTCAGCGTACTGGGTTTGCATGACGAGGTTTTGATAGTGAGGGGGTTACAGGGGTGGCTTCTGTGAGAAGCTGCTAGAAGCTTCCTAGTATGTCCAATAAAGCCAATGCCATCTGGCTCCAGGATGGACCCATCACTGGCCAAGACTGAGTCCATCAATGACAGTGGTAGCACCTCTGGGATGCCATAAGGTGGTGGAGGAAAAAACTGTGCAATGGCAACTTTAGCCCAAGAGAGGAGTGAGAATATGTGAGAGAAACAACTCTGCAGATACCAAGTCAATGCAGAAGGAGGGGGAGGAGCTGCTCCAGGTGCCAGGGCAGAGATTCCCCTGCAGCCCTTGGTGAAGACCCTGGTGAGGCAGGTTGTCCCCCTGCAGCCTATGGGGGTCCACGGTGGAGCACATATCCACCTGCAGCCCATGGAGGACCCCATGCCAGAGCAAGTGTTTGCCCAAAGGAGTCTGTGATCCCCTGGAGGGCCCACACTGGAGCAGGGTCCTGGCAGGAGCTGTGGCCCCATGGAGAGAGGAGCCCAGGCTGCAGCAGGTTTGCTGGCAGGACTTGTGACCCCATGGGGGACCCACTCTGCAGCAGTCTGTGCCTGAAGGGCTGCACCCCATGTAAGGGACCCACACTGGAGCAATTTGTGAAGAACTTCAGCCTGTGGGAAGGACCGATGTTGGAGAAGTTCATGGAGGACTGTGTCCCATGGGAGGGACCCCCAGCTGGAGCAGGGGAAGAGCGTGAGGAGTCCTCCCCCTGAGGAAGAAGGAGTGGCAGAAACAAAGTGGGATGAACTGACTACAACTCCCATTCCCTGTCCCCCTGTGCTGCTGAAGAGGAGGAGGTAGAGAAAATTACAAGTGAAGTTAAGCCTGGGAAGAACGGAAGGGTGAGGGGAAGGTGGTTTTAAGGTTTGGTTTTATTTCTCATTATCCTACTCTGATCTGATTGGTAATAAGTTCAATTATTTTTCCCCAAGCCTGTTTTACCTGTGACAGTAATTGGTGAGTAATCTTTCATTGTCCCTATCTCGACCCCCCAAGCCTTTTGTTGCATTTTCTCTCCTCTGTCCAGTCGAGGAGGGGAGTGACAGAGCGGCTTCCGTGGGCACCTGGCCTCCAGCCAGGGTCAACTCGCCACACTCAGCAATCCCTTTGAAAATGACTTTGATTTCAGAGGGGTATAGAGCTTTAGTAATTGGTTTTGAAGATTTATCAGGCTAATAAAGACCCTGAAAGACAGGATCCAACATCTGCTTTTTAATTAAAATTCCCAGTGAATTTGGATCAAAAAGAATAAGATTCAGCTTCTTGATTAATATACAGGACATCCAGGACACTGGTCTACCCACTGCTTTACTGCTCTAGCTTCTTTATTCTTAATTCTTTCATGCATCAATTGCATAAAACATAGGACCAGAGTTGACATCGATATGTTTGGTAATATTCCACTGGTTTTGCAGTTAGCCCTTAGACTAGCACTGCAATTTACATTCACAATAGTGGGTTTTTTTCATGTTTCTAACTTGGGCTGTAGCATTGCCACAATATCTGCTAGAGTAAAACCAAACAGGCCCTTATAGTGCAAGAGCAAAAGCAGAAGAGTGTATCATCAAACGTGTATTTCATTCCATATAGAATATGAGTGTAAGAAAGTGCATTGATATTTTCACTTTTTACAGCTCTAAATATGGTGTTTAAGTAAACTACTATGTGTAAAAACATGTTAAATCCTACTTGGAATCTAATTCCATGCTAGTTATAGTTACATCTTCTCTGACATGGAGTATTATGTCTATACTGTGTTCTTTGTGCTGTTGTAAGGATCAGATCCTAAAGTGGTGTAAGTCAGTGCAGCTTCACTGGCTTTGGCACAGATGCAGTCACATCCCTTGTCTCTGAGTATCTACATTTGCAAGTGTAACAATATAACATATGATCCTTTTTATTTTGTCCTCAGAGTGTGCAAATATTGGTTACTAGAAGTGTCTTTTTCTAATATACCAAATCTAAAGTAAAATATGAAAACATGGAAAATGAGAAGTGGAAGATTGCTTGGCTTTGGTGCTCAGTTTGAGGGCAAGGCTTCCTCATTGGATCAGTGATTCAAAGTTTGTAAGAGATAGTTAATAGCTATAATTAAATGAAGACTTGTGAAATAAGACAGTACAATTCCTCGTGGAGAAGAGTTGCAGCTGTCAACCTGACAATTATAGACTTACTGATATTTCAGTGGAAATTTCTGAGAAAGCTATTATAATTCAGACAAAGGGCAGTTTTACAGTAATTCTGTACTAGCTGTATCTTAAATAAAATAATTCAATTTCAGAAGAAGGAGAAGTAAGGAGTGGGAGACTTAAACCAAAAATAGCTAAACCATAAAATATCCTAAATATATCACTGGTCATAAAATATTTAGGTACTTTGAATATGGGCAGTGTTTTCTTCACTGTGCTGCATGCCTTATAAGCCTGAGACTAAGTAAACCAAAATGTGTTAGAAAAGGTAACTGGTCTGATTATTAGGGGCATCTACTTGAGCTGATACAACAGCAATATATCTGTAGAGACAAAGTGGTGAGGGGTCAGTGTCCACATCTGACGTGCTTCTAACAAGGTCTAGTCTGAACCACTGGAAAGTAATCGGGTTGTACCCCTTGACAGCACTTCACAGCATGATCCAAAGTGTGCTATGCAAAGATAATCAGAACAGTTTAAAAAATCCCCACTTATATGAATGAAAACGCTGTTGTATATGCAACCTATGTAAATGTTTTTGTGTAATTTGGGCTTGGTCCTTGGCCACTTAAATGTGTGTACTTCCACTGTACCTAGTTATATCTATTGTTTTATAGAGCTGAGGAGTTTCCTCCTTGTTTATCCATTTAAATGCTTTCTTTCATGGATATAATATTAGAAGGAAGATCACAATTTTTTTTTCTCTTTTATTTTAAGGTATTTGGACTTCACCCTAACGCAGATATCACTTACCAAACTAACCTGGCTAACGAGACATTAAGTACAATAGTAAGCATCCAGCCCAAAGACAGCAGCATTGGAGGAGGGGAAACCCGAGAAGCAGTAGTACAGCGCCTTGCTGATGAGATGCTAGAGAAGTTACCTCCAGATTATAACCCTCATGAGGTATATGCTGCTTTATAGATACAGATGTTTTATGTATGTATGTGTGTATGTGTTTAGTGAGTTTTATTGTGCTCCTTAAATTTAACTGGCACATGTTTTAAAAAGCTTTTAAAATTATGCATAGTGTTTATAAGTCTGTTTTGGTTTATCGTGTAAAATATTCCTACATCGGAAACACATATTTCAAATGCTATAGTCTACTTAATTAGTCACCTTAACTCAGAACAGATATTAGAGACTTCAGAAAGTTCTTGCCCTCCTTAGTTTATTGAAGGACACTGGTGCCTTTTTCTGAAGGACCAGTGATCTTATAGTGGTTACAGCTTTCAATTTACCTACTCTTAATATGATACCACCATTATGAATAATGGATTTTATCACCAACCTTTTCATGCCCCAGATTTTTTGGAGTTTGGGTCATAACAGATGTATTTTTCAGTATTTTCTTGCCTTTTTTATTAACAGTCTCATTATAGAAAATGCCATTTAGAAAAGTCCAGTATAAAGCACTCTTGCATCAGTTTGTAAGTAGGATCAAGTGTCTTGCCATGTGTTTCATGAGCAGTAACTGTTGAAAACCCCTAATTTCCATGATTTTATTAATTTTAAATAATAGTTCTGTTCTGCACCTATATTGCTTTTTTCTCCCTGGTTGCAGTCCAAGCTTGCAGAGTGCCCAGTATGCAGTATTGCAGCTTGTTATGTTATACTTTATTTTTTTCACCGGACAACCTAGAGTGTCCACTTAGGTTATAACTAGTTGTCTTGGGGTCCTGGCAATATTTCCTGTCTCCTTTTCTACTATTCATTTCAGATTGAATATGTCTTGTATAGATAGCCTCTTCTGTACTGTCATAATTCAGCTCAGAACTTCTCTTTTCATTCCCCTCTTGGCAAGCTACTTACAATGTGCAACTTTTTTTGGTGAGGTTTCCTAACAGCCTTCTCTATATAGTTATTTTTCCATCCCTCCTTGCTTGTGTCTCTTTCTTTTGTTCACCTGTTTATTGAGTGATTCCCAGTGAAAGTATAGAATTAATTTGTTTGTAGAATTTTATTTGGAATAGAGCCAGTTTTCTAGTTTTCGCATTACTATTTAATCATAAATAAATTTAGAAATAGCAAATAAAAATAAATATAGTAAGTATAATAATAAATAACACTTATTTACTAATTTAATATATTTAATGTTTTACACCTTGGATCTACACCTATAGTCTGCACCTTGGATTGTTCTCAGTCCTTTTCCCTAATCCTTCCTATCACAGTAAAGATTTTTCATGGAACATTTCTTCTAGTTTTATACACCTCCTTACAAATTTTTTTTCAAATTGCAATAGCAATAGAATACTGAATGTCTGGGTAGCATATATGGTTCTGCCATATTTGTAATATGTGTATTGAGCTAATTTTTTCAGTATATTTGCTAAATCCTCCAAAGGAATATTTCTTCATTCCCTTGTTAAACTACCAACATTTTTCCCACTGAAGAATTTGTAATACTCAGAAGACATCAATAGTACTGCATTTTATATTGTAACCAGAGGGTATTCTTGTTCTCAGGTTTTACCCCTGGGAAATTTGTGCCATGCCTTTTAGTCTTATAAAATGCACACACACTTGTTTAATCCAAATTTCCCTTCTAAATGGTTTGAATAAATACTATTTTTCTCTGGCATGTCTTCTATTTAATCTTGGTCTCATTCAGTCTCATTCCTTCTAGGTTTATTCACTCAGGTTATCCATACAAAATACAGATAGAGTAGGCCTACTGTTTTCAGTCGCTTCCTTGAGTGTCTGAGTGTTGGAGACAACCACTTATGGAGACAAGAACTGTAGTTAAGGACAAAGAGTCTGGAGGGTTTATTTCAGAAGTTCCACCCTGCACTTTTAACTTGTCTCTCTTTTACTCTGCTGTATTAGGGTACAATACATACTTTTCCATGTGACTGTATAAAAAAATCACCACCAGCTGTTTTCATTGCAGTTTCATTCTCATCATCCAGTAGTATTTGACAAGCTATTATCTTTTCTCATGATCTGCCAATCATACATGCAGGTTTTTATCTTGTTATGAGCAATCGTCTTTGTAAAGATGCTCACAATTAGATAGTTCTTTGCTTCTGTACCACTTCTCTGACATCTCTGAGCTTCAAGGAAACCTCTTTTGCTTCAAATTGCTTGACAGCTGGTCTCTTAAGATTCAAGTGAGGAGATTCATATTTGTACAGGACAAACCAATATTCCATATTAATACTTTAGCATTGTCTTGCTCACCATGCCCCCCACATCTGTCTGTCTTCGTGTCCCCCTCCCCCCTTTCATTCTTACAGGAACAGTCAGAGGGTGTCGTGTTGGATCTACGTTTTCCCCGTGTATTTCTTGTAAATGTATTCTACACTCAGGATGTAAGTTTGTTTCATTTTCTTAGCAATAAGTGTAGATACCACCTGTTCATGGTGGTTTCTAGTTTTCTCAGGCTCTGTACATCTTGATTTGTGAATTGCATTTCTCTTTGATTAATCACACCCTCTATTTACATGCTGTTTCTTCAGTCCACATTACTGATGGATGACGTGGTACTTTTCCACAGAACCATCAAAAAATTACTCTTTGTTTCTGTATCATGGTCGTGATTCCTTTGCTCTGAGTATCTACAGAACATCCTCTGGGTCATTTTCCATCATTTATTGTTGGTAATAGTGTGTTCCTCTGTACATCCCTTTGGCAGTATC
This sequence comes from Falco cherrug, assembly GCF_023634085.1. NCBI lineage: Eukaryota > Metazoa > Chordata > Aves > Falconiformes > Falconidae > Falco > Falco cherrug. The sequence goes on from NC_073699.1 coordinate 72,421,796, forward strand.
ATCTGTACTGGAACTTCAGATTTTACTTCTGCAGTGTTATGAGATTTGGCATTATTTCTTGAAGTTCCTGATTCTTCAATATTTCCTTCCTCCTTCCCTAATGGATTTACCCTTTCTCTCATTCTGTAGACTTTAGAATTCATTTGGGTATTTACCAGTGCTTTCTTTGTTGGAGGGGCATTCCCCTTTTCTGCTATTAGTGCCCAGCACCACCTCTTTGGTGCAGTTGTTTATGGGCCAGGAGTGTGGCCACCTCTACACAGTAAGCAAAAAAATATATATCAAATGTGTTTCCCGTCTGAACTCAACATTTTAGAAAGGGCTGAGATGGCGGGAGTAAGCTGTAAAGCAACCTAAATTTTTAAAGGAAAGTTTGCATAAACTGACCAAACAAGAATGTCTAAAATACCAAAAGAACAAAAAAAAAAGATTATGTTCATTAACATGTAGTTAAAAATTTTACTAGTCAGAGCAGAAAAGAAGGGAAAATTCAGATGTTCTCTGAGGGAAGAAGCAACAGAATTTAGCAGAAGCTACAATATAATAAGCAAATAAAATTAAGCTTGCAAGTCTAAGGAGTGAAATGGATTATGTAATTACTTCCTGTGATGTCTGAAAAAAAAAAAAAAAAAGGAATGAGATGAGTTCTGTTGTTTGTCAATTTAAGTCAACATTTGGTCATTCAGGACATTATTACCTACAAGATCAGTTTAACAATCCTGAAACAAAACTAATATACTAAATTGTAAGAGAGTGAGCGAATGTGTCAGACAGAGTTCTTATGCATGCCTCATTGGGTAAGAGCAGTAAAAAGAAAAACATTCATTAGTCCTAGCAGTGCAGCTTGGGTTTGCTTTTAGAAGAATATTGTGCTGCAGTAAGGCCACAACGTGGTTATATTTGGAAATCCAGTTATAGAGATACTATCAGTGGAGAAAAGGAACCAAAAATTTAGGAAACAAATGAAGGTAATTAAAAGCAAGTAGTCTTTAGGGAAAGTGGCAGGTGCCTTTGCTATCTTTGTTCTTTGTATCTTTGTTCTTGTGGCTCCCTTTAGAAAGTGTGGAGTGAATTAGCTCAGAGTTAAACCCCCAACAGGCTAGGTTAGGGACAGATGGTACTGAAACCAATTATTTGTTGACATTCAGAGCTCTGGATTTTACTTTCTCTTGATACTTTGTGAATCCAGAGAAAATTTAGGCTGTCACACAGAGGCCTTTATTAGCCTTTGGCAATGACTTCAGAACCAACAACTTTCAGAACAGGGAAACTATTTTACCCCATGATATAAACTTCTTTTGTCGTTGCCTTCTTGTAACACTTCCTCTCACCAGTCAAATAACTGAATCAATGTCCACCCAAAAGACTATAAACAAAACAAGTCACCGTTGCATGCTTTATCAGACTGTAGTTTGACACAGGTGATGGAAGAACAAAACAAACTTTCCTCCTGACCTAAAACTGTCTTCATTTTTCTCAGTCCAAAGGCAGAGGCAAAGCAAGAATTCTGCTTTCATGACTCTTTTTGCTTCTGGGCCTTGCCTCACAGGTAACAGAGAGATTAGCAGTAAAAAGATTAGGCCCAGCCAGTCCGTGTGAGTGAAGACAGATGCAAGAATAAATGTCAGCCTGTCACACACAGAGGTTTATAATAACAATGATCCTTGCAGCGTGAAGAACAGCTTGCTAGGGAATAGACATGGAGACATTCCAAAGATAACTGCACTTTACTGGAGGTTGGCTTTTAACCCAAGTAGCAAAGGGGCTTTTTCCTTAAATATTTTTTGTAGTATTGATTTTGCCTTATCCTGTGCTAAGGCTATGACTACATTAGCAACTATTGCATGGGAATAGGAATTAATCTGAGTACCCCAGGCTTCCACTAGATATGTTATTGGGGAATTTGCTTTGGTCTAACTCTAGTCTAGGCCTGTAGGCTGAACACCTGTTAGTAGTTGCAATACGTTACAGTCCCTGAAGCATAACTTTTCGGTTAGTTTAATATGAAACTATGCTAGTTTGTGTGCCTAGAGTCTACTTTTCAGTGCATGTTTTTTGCTACAAAAAATCATTCGGGGTCTGAACTGAAACACTAATGTAGATGCTTTTGTAAGTCATCTGTGGTTTACTTACGAACCCTGTCAGATATGATGGTTACCCAGTTCTAGACCTTCAGCTCTTTTCTATATATTTCACTGCCAGCTTCCTTGTGTACAACAAGGAAGTGGCCCTTGACACCACTTGCAAAGAGCCTTGGCTTGGACATGTCTTGAGCTTGTCTTTCTAATTCAGGCCTTTTATTTAGACCATCTTGCAGAATGATGGACTTCCCATTTCTGCTGACAAAGAGTATAGCAAGTAACGAAGTCTAATGGAAAATAACAGCATTTACCAAATATGATAAGCCATTACTACTACAGTAACACGATCACTGATCATTAAATGGCACAAGTTTGGCAGCTGCTTTTCTGCTGAATGTCCTATGAAGTATGTAGTGACAAAGGAGTTGGTAACCTGAGGACGGCTAAGGAATGTGCATAGAGGAATCTGACAAATAGGGATATGCATTGCAAAATCATGTAGACAAAGCTATTAAGATTATGATTTTAGTTGTTCCTTTCTTAAATCACCTTGTTTTATGTTAATGACAGCTGTTTGCATAATGAAAAGGAGATCTTGTAAGTGGGCTTTATGGAATTAGTATATTAATCTCAGAAAGGCTATTTTGCTTAGTGAGTTTTGTCTTTTGAGGTTTTTTTCTGAGTTGGAATCCATCTTTCAATGTCATAATAAATACAGCACTGGAGGTAAGTCATGCAATAGCTTGATAGGAATTCCAATACAAAACCTGTCAATCATACCTCAGAGCTGGTATTTAAAACTAGTCTTAACAGCAAGATTTCCAAGAAGGCATTATGTTACGGCTAGTAGATCTCAGATCAGGATTGATTTGTATACAATAAGGTAGGAAGTATATAATTTTTTTCAGTTTCCATATCTATCTGGTTATGCTTGGTGCTCCAGACTGAGTGCTGTGAACATATCTAGGATGGATTAAGAAATTTCTACATTATTGGTTCACTCATTATTCAAAACATTATAGGTATTTTTGTAGGTACATGAAAACAAATCAGAAGGCTGTTTAAATTCTGAGAATTCACTAGTTAAATTGTAAAATTTTCAGTACAGTAATATTTTAGAATATTTCATCTTCTCTTTGTAGATTCATAAATACCAATATTTTGGATAATAACTCCTTTAAGAAAGTCTTGCATGCAATTTTTCCTCAAATGGCAGAAATTATTTGCCAAATGATTCCCCAAAGGAGCACATGCTTTGTAGACTAGAAAAAAGTGGGTTTTCTATTTAAAGGATAAAATGCATGGACTATATTCTGTATAATTCCTTTTCTTATTAGTGGCAGGCACTAGACTTCCAAGTATTCTGGGAAAGAAAAAAAAATCAATCTTTTTTTGCTTTTTTGGCAAGAGAGAGAATTATCAATTCCTGTGAAATTTTCAGAAAGCAGAAGCTTTTCCTCTATTTTGTGTGGAAGGAAATGAGAATACTACATTGTGTAAATTATCCAGAAAGAGTTTGTTGCCTTACTTCTAGTCTAATGATAGCTGACTTTAGTAATTTTTTGTCTTTTACAGGAAGAAACACATTAACTCAGTCTGTAAAATGAACTGTCACACTGCAAAGCATTAGCATAATCGGCTGGCACCTATTTCTTGGACATTCTGTCTGACAAACTCATGGGTCCTTGTGATTAAAATATGATGAATAACCTTGCTGATAACTGGCTCCCAAGAAGAATAGCATATAAAGTTAAAAAAAGAGTATTTTACTGGGCTTGGAGTTGAAACCTGAGAATTAGAAATTGTCAAAGCATTTACTCATTTATACTAGCAATTATAACTACTCAACTGCTATATTATATTCATCTTGCAGAAACTTAGTATTCAGTGTAATAATAAGATCATAAATAATGTTTACTATGTGTATATAACGTACAGTATGCATAATAAGGTATACTATAATATAGTATACAATGACATATGTGAGTATATCCAGAAAAACACAAAGCAAAACTCAGTGGATTTCTGCACTTGATGAAGTAGCATGTATTGTACGAAGTCACGTGGCTTCTACTTGGCTTCAGTAGAATTCCAGTGATATTCTGCTCTTTGAAAGAATAGACTTCATCTTTTGTTAGTAAGCTCAAAATAAGCTCTTAACTTATTTTAGCAACCTGATCCTATGGGTCAGCTCTTTTATGATAAATCAATTGCCATATAGGTATCTGGATTTAGGATCTTATTTTACAGTTTGAGATCTCTTTTGGGTTCCAGAGTCCCCTTGCAGAATTTCACCTGCAGAGGGACTGACTATGGCAAAGATCAGGATTAGGGCTGCTTCAGTGGGAAAGATGATGCACGTGGCTGGCTGAGTGGTGACGAGTACAGAGAGAAGAATTTGCTTTCTGAAAGCCAAGTCATAGCAGGGAAAAACATGTGAAAGTCTTAAAATCAAGAATTCTGGTACTATATGAGGTATAGGCGCCATGATTTCTGTAGGTGCCACTGAATCCTCTCTCATGTGCTGTTGTATACAATGATCTTTGAGATACATGGAATACACAGTGTATGTCTGAAGCACATTGTATATGCATCATACGCTAAAGTGAGACAGGGAATGCTTTTGCTACTCTTGCTGTGACATCCTTAAGTAACATAGAACAACTAATTCCATTTTGAAAATGTTCTCTATTGAGTATGAGTCAAACTGTTAGCCTTAAATATTAAGAAGGCCAAAAGCTTCTACCTACAAAATGGTGCACATAATGGTGTAACAAAATTCTGTGGCATCTGTATTATTTCTTGTCAATCTTGCCTCTCTAGTAATGCATCCGTGAGCACCTTGTCTTATAAGTGGGTCACATGCTGTTGGAAGTAGCAGCTTTTATATATTGTGCTTGTTATGTCAAACTCCATTTGTAGCATTATTTCAACTCGGCAGGGCAAGAGGTGAGAAAGTTCACCTAGCACAATTCGGAAATATGAAGAAGTTACCATCAAACATGCTTTTGAATAGCATATGGTTGGGCTTTTTTTAAGATCTAAGACCCTGCAGTCTAACAAGGGCAGAAGGAACTGCTGTGTCCCTTCAAAAAGAAGGAACTTTCCCTCAGAATGGTGGAGAAACTCCTTTTGGTAAGCTAATGAGTCACAGTGTGCTAAATCTTACATTTGGCACAGGACTTGAATGGTCATCTGTTACATAAAAGTTTATTTTCTCAGGAATTATGCGATACAATTGAAAAAACATCCTTTTGCTTTCAAAAATTATTGCATGGGAAACAGGAGATTAAATTTTATAATCGTTGCACTATTCTTGTTTAGGTGAAAGCCCAGCTTCAAAAGATGGGAGCTATTCAACCCATAAACATATTTCTCCGTCAAGAAATTGACCGCATGCAACATGTTATATCAAGAGTTCGAACTACACTGACTGATCTCAAATTGGCTATCGATGGTAAGTTACAATATTAAAAATCATACTAATTAAGATGCAATATTTATTACTAACAGTTGCTTATACTATGACTAAATAAATATTTCCCTTCATTTCCTCCCTTTCTACTTCTTTCTCTTTTGTTCTCTCCTTCCCCCAGTTTTTCTATCATATGGCCAGTAATTCTAGCCCTTAAAGCTCCTGACTGCATATCTAAGGACACTCCACCTTAATTTATTCTGTATGCGTGTGCTCTGTGCTCCAGTATTGCAGTTCACATCCCACAGCACTACTACACTTCCGTGATTCTCTCTAGGATCTCGACAGAGCTCAGAGGAGCTGAATTGTGCAATTAGGTCTACAGGTCGTGTGCCACAGTCATTATGAAATTAAGCTGAGACATAATTATATAGAACAAAGTAGAAATGTTGCTGCTAAGTAATTGAGAGACAGGGCACTCGGGAGGCCAGGTGGTAAAGACTCTAATTTAAGGTGAGATTTGCAATGTTCGTGAAACTGGTTGTACCAAATAGGATGACTCTAAATGGAAGCTGGAGTGAGTTGCAGTGCCAGTCAGAAGAGAGTGATAGGGTTCTTCTTTCATCCATCACAGGAGGTAGGCAATAGCACTCTGTATCTCTCAGAGACAGGAGTATTTGGCTGAAAATGAGCAATGAAGAATGCAGTTAAAATAAATCAAGAGCACAGGCGACTAGAAGCAGATGGAAAATTTGATCAGAAAAGGAGTGACGAAAAAGAAGGAATGATGATGTTACTGTCGGCTTTTGGTTTTCACTTACCATTTTGCTCATCATGCAAGAGCTGAAATATCCAGGAAAGAAAGTATACTGTTGCTTAGCCAAGCTTCTTGAATTAACAGTAAATGAAAATGAAGCAGGAATAGTTCTGTTCCACTGGCTAAGATCTCACTCAAGTCTGCTGTTCCCCAGCAGAGAGGCAGAAAATATCTGAGGCAGCAAACTGTCCTCACAGGGAGGTCAGAGTGCCTCAAAAGTAGTTCCTTCTGATATGGGTGATGGCAGTACTGTAATCTGTCATACTGGCATTTTCCAGTCTCGACAATAAGTCATGAAGGGAGATTTTTTTTAATTTGTATTTTTGTTACATAAGAATCAAAACACTTTTCCCTATCATTTGTATGATACACTGAGGCAACAATGCAGCTTTGGAAATATCCTGCCTATAATCTGAATGTAGGAAAGAGGTTCATGTATGTGCCCAAGGCTAATTAGCTTCCGTATCCTGTAATAAACTATGCAAAGATGAAGCTGGAAGGAACAGTTGTCCTCTGTTTCAGTTCTGAGCTGAAAGTTCCTTTTTATAAGTGCATAGAGTCCCTTTTGAAGTAAATTAAAATAATGCTTTCCGTTCAAGAATGTGTTAATCTTTCCTTGATTGTGAAATATATATTTAAAGTCTGAAAATGCACAATATTCTGCAGAGGAGTGGATGAGTAACATAATTTATTTGCACTTAGCATTCAGTTCCATAGTGGGCACAGTCCTCTACCAGGTGTTTAATCACATTAATCCTGTAACTTTTGTGCAGTCCTCTAAAACATTATAATTTTCTTAGGGGCAGGCAAGTTAAATATAGTGAAAAATTGCTCTGAAAACAGAATTGGATGTATAGTTAACCATAAGGATTAATGACTTCTGGAAGATTCATGGTACATCAAGTGCATGTCATAGACTGTTAATTAGGGGTGGAAAGAACATTTAGGAACTTTTTTTTTGCCCAGCAAAGGGGAAACCCCCAAACTCTCTGATACTAGATTCTCCCCTGAAACTCGTCTCAGGTCACCTGAGGTACTCCTTTTTCTTTACAATGAGGTAAACCATTCTGCCTGCTCAAACAGGTCATGTATATTTTGATATCTGCCCTGGTCATGCTTCTGGCTCTGGCTTCATGAACCTGTTAAGGCCTGAGCAGCTGCTTACAGCAGATCTAAATTTTCAAACAAATGGTGTGCTTAAGAATATAGCACATCTTTGTGTTGTGTCGTGTAGCTTAGCAAAAGGAGGTCTGAATATTTGATTCTTCAGGTTGGATGTGAATAGATGGACCTTGTAATTTTGCTGTTGCTCTCTGAGTTCCACTTGAGATAATATAAAGCCCTCCTCAGTGAGAGCTGATGTGCAGCTGAACGTGAGAGATGTTGAGCAAATTAGGAGAGTGTTCTGTCCCTCTATCCCGAGGGCAGATTAAGCAGTGTTCCCCTTTTGGGAGGGATGAGGATGCTCAGCATGTGTCCAACATGTTTGTTGGCAGCCATGCCCCACAAGCCTGCATCTCCGCCAATAAATTTTGCTGCCTGGAGGGATACTTTTTTTGGATCGAATTGTAATAATTAGATTGTAGCTGCACTTTGTACTCTCAGTTATGTCCCAACCATTAGTTCTGTTTTAATTACTTATTGATTGCCCAGAATTTATTTCACAGTTGGTATAATACGGAGCTTCACATAAATCAGAAAACAGCAATGATGATTGTCCTCTCAAGTGGCTATGTTCCAAATAGAGAAGTGTTTTTAGAGACAAGAAGCAGTAAGCCATGGGGCTTGAACCAAAACTCCAGATCCTAATGGGTTATCAACATCATATCTTGAGCCCCTGGCAGAAGGTGACCATATTCTTTGTAGGGCAGTAAATGATCTATAGAGTTGCTATGTACATGCCTTATCTTCCTCCTGTGGAAGCACAGAGGAGCCTGGCACAGAATACTAATACTCTAGCTGTTTGTTGGAGAGTGTGCACTTCAAACCCCCTCTCCCACTAATGAATACTGTCTTTAAATGCAGTAAAATTTAATGACCCATTCAGTTATTCCTAGTCTCTTAGAGTTTGAGTAGAAGGGGAACAGAATGTGGCCTATCTGTGAGATTGTGTGTGTGTGTGTGTGTCTCTTTATTCCTCCAGGTACTGAGGCAGGACTGGTAAGTGTTTTGATGGCACCCTGATGTGTCTTCTGTGAGTGAAGAAAGTGAGGAGATTCTGTGGGAGTTATCCCGAGTCCCCCTTGAGTGGCTTCCGTGAATCTCAGCAATGGAGCATGCTTGTAGTAGCACTGAAAGTGGATATTGAATCCTTGGCAATGGAAATAAGCACAGCTTTTAATTTGGTTTTATTTCCCAATTTTTAACCTACTGAACATTCTGTTTAAGGGCTTGTTGTGAAAGAAACAAATGCTTAACTCGTTTATTTATGAGTATATCTAGATTCTACTTTGATCATAAAACTGCATCCACTTGGCATTAGTTTCTGGTACCTTATAGCTTTGCGTTTTCAAACTAACCCTTTGGAACTACCTACTTCATGAACAAGTGAAGGCCATACAAGAAACCTTGGATTTTTTATCCTTTCATGTTATATAAGTGCCACATGATCACAGAACTCCTGCTGATATTTGTGAAGTACTTAAAGAGTTAGGAGAGAGAAGTCCTTTTCCTGTTAACATATTTCCTTAGAATACAGCAATCCCTCTAAAAGCTTTTATGTGACTTGTAATATATAAAGATTTGTTTCTACAGGCCGAGTTTTTGTTCCTTACATTTTTCTTAATACTTGCAAGACAAGTACCTACAGGAGCCATAAGCTGAAAGACCAACACAGAAGGCAAAAGAAATGAAATCAGTACAAATATCTACTTTAGAAGTCATCATGGCATTTGTCATGGAGAAGCTCTACCAGGCTTAAGCAAACTTTCCACTGCAACTACAATATGGCACCCCCCCATGTTACAAATTTAGCCTATTTTCATGTATGTAATGCACACTATACATAACCTACATGCCAGGACTTGAAAAAAATAATAATCACATATTACTCTTATTCTACACTGAAAAAGAGGGCAATCAGAGCTTTTGGAATAATAGGATCAGGAACAGGGATATTACTAAGGGGAAACAGGACTTTGCTATTTTAAACGATGCATAGGTTATATGTGTGAAAACTCATTAATATCAATACATTAGCATGTTTCAGGTATATGTTAATGCCAGGTTGAGAAGTGTGAGAAAATACATGTGGGACTATTGAAACAGAAGGTGTTGGATGGTAAAAAATAATGCATTTTTGTATGCGTTTCTGATATTTTTTGAACTTTATAAATCAGATTAATCTGAATAATAACTGTTAATACAAAGCCTTGAGGAATACTGGTGCATTTCACTCATTTCTGTACATCTCAGTCATTGATTTGCTACCCTATTAAAAACTATTTCACTACCAACTTTTAGCTCCTTACCACCCTTACATTGCATTACTAACCAGTGTGTTGGCTTTAGGTGTTTCCTTATTGTTATAAGAACATGTTGAAACACCCAGAACTTCATGTAGAAATGAGGTAGCATATACTTCTACATACATAATAGAAATCACTTAGAATTCCTAGGTCATCTGAAATGATGACCTGAAACCCCTGAAAGAATAAGGTAAAGATTCACTATTTTTTCCCAACTCAGAATACCATGATCTTGATGGTAGTCTTTGCATCATGTTGCTGCAAGAAATTTCTGTTTGTTTTATGTAGCAACTTACAAGAGGAATATAAATGAACTCCAAAAGACACAAAAGACATAGCCGATAATTTATTCCAATCTATGTGGTGAAAAACAGAAACCCAGGAAAATAACCTTGCCAGAGTGCACAGGAAAGGTAATTTCACATGAAGTGAAGGAGTATGGACTGATTCCCACTAGATGGATAAGTTTTGTTTTGACTCGTAATACTTTAAGACTGTTAACACTAACACAATTTTAGTTTGGCCTACTGATGATAGTAATAGGTTTTGGGGCTAAATGATCTTGGGTTTTTACCTTTCTAATTCTTACAGTGTGTGTATGTAAGGCTTGTAGGGATCATCTGTGTATTCCACTTTTGGATGAAGATTTTATTTGAAGATTATTAAGAGCACTCAGCGAGGACATTAATGGAATGTAACAATGGCAGTTCATTTGAGGAATGGAGGGGATGATTCTAGAACATCTGGTGGCGTAGTTACTTTTGGCTCAGCAGCTCTCATCCATTATTTACTTCTCATCCTGCTAAGAATGCCAGAATGCCTCCTGTTGTCTTTTGCAAAGTGTGGAATGTTATTTCTGGACCTTTTAATAAGTGTTATGTATGCTTTCCATGATGCTGGCCAGGACAACTGTTTAGAAACACACATTTAGAGCAAACTGCAGAAAATGGTTTATCTGCCTGTTCTATTACTCTGGCTCAGGGTAGTGATTTTTACTACTTTTTGGGAGGTGTGCATGGATTTTCATCTTCAAATTATTGCTTTAATTTTTTTTATTTTCAGTCCTTTTGTGGGTGCAGTCAAGTGCATTTTGTACTGGAGCTGGTAAATATTCAAAACAATTTGCAGGGTTTTTTATTTTCAAATTGCCTTCTTACTGACTGAAGGAATTAGCTGTTGCAGAGAATCTAGGATTTATGTGCTCTTCTATGTGAAAAATCGTATGCTACTCAAGTTTCTGAGTTCCCTTCATCTCTCCTGACTTGAAGAATTAAATCAGAGGATTCTGCACCAGGAAAGTGGTGGGAAATACACAGAAAACAGAACAGGGGAAAGGTTAGGTGCAGCTGGAGAGAATACCATGGCCTACAGGTGAAGAATGGAGACAGTGTTGTGCATTGCAGGGCTTGGCTGTCTGATTTACTTTTCCTATTTTGGAGACCAGGTGCAAAAGGAGGTGATAAGTTGTTGAGGGTCTTGGGATTAAAACAGCATGGTGGGGTTAAATGAGCTTCTGAGAGCTTCCTGGGAATCATCTGCAAATGCTGAAGTGCCCAAGTGCTGCAAGTGAAGAAAGAGGGAAATACCCAAAGAAATCCTGAGGCAAAGGACTTCTTTCAGCACAGTGATGGTGGTCACTGAGCTAGCAGAAAGCTACTAAAACTTGCAAAAAAAACCCCAACAATTAAAAAAAAATTAAGTTTTAGCTATGGGGAAACATACATTAGCTTTTACTGTTTTTATCTAACACTCTGTATACCTTGTACCTTTGGGTGGAATAATAAATAATGCTTTCCTTGGAGAAAGCACGAGCAAGTTAGTTGTTGCCATAAGGCAGAAAGGGAGGAAAACTTACAAAGTTACAAGCAAGTTGGGATTTTCTTTTCAACGTGTTCAACAAAGAAGAGGGGGTTGCAGCTTCGTGGTGGAGGGAAGGAGTGACTGGCCCAATAACAAACCTGCTTGCTTGGCAGGTAAACTTGAGTGGGGATTAAAGGCTGAAAATATCAGCTTCTGTAGTTGCAATTGTGACAGTCAAGAATGAATTGATGCGTTCATGGAGTTTTTCCTCTGTGTACTGTTAAGGCTAGCTTAACAGACTCATTGTCTTGCAAGTATTGTCCTCGAGGGATAGTATCCAATCCTATTACAATGATGTCAGCTATCGGCAAACTGTGCTTGATGGAGAAACTAGTTTCTTCTCATCTCATTTATATTCTCCATAATTATCCTGGTTATTCTCAATTCACATCAGTGCCTGTGGGAAGAGAATCACTCAGTGGATGGAGGCTTTTTTTGGTTCATACTGGCATTTAAGATCCTTCCTTTGTCCCTAACTTTTTCCTCTCATTTAAATGAGATACATAAATTTCCTAGTCCAGATACAGGTTTTCCTAAATGTTAAATTCAAACTGTAGATCCAAATTTCACAGATTCCACAGTTTCAGATTCAGCTTGTGGGAGGTATGGTAAAAGGGGCAGCTCCATGAAATAATACAAGGTCCTGATGTAGTCTATTCAAAGCATTATATCTATTGAATGAATGACTGTAAAACCAGATCAATTTAAAAGAACAGACTATTTACCTTTATTAACAATAAAACCTATTTATCCTCAGAATCATGTAGCTTTATTTGGCTTATTCACTACACAGCAATTGAATAGATTTAGATGTGGTTTAGAAGTGAGATAGCATAAATTTAGGGCAATGAAAAAGGGGAATCCTGATTTCCAAACTGCGTGTACTGGGCCAACAATATGACTACAGTACATATTATTCTTGGAGCATGGAAATACCCTTTAGCTGACCTTTCATCAGTCATGTTCTGATGGACTTTATTCAATTCAGGGAAGGGAGTGTCACAAAGTAACCCCCAAAATAACAATTATAAACAGCTGGCCTGTCTGATTCATAGAACATTCAAGTCTGTCATGTTACATTCATAGGACATTCAGTCTCTTCGTATGGGAACCGGTGCTCTGAGCTTCTCAGAAGTCAAATATGAGAAGCCTATGGTGTTGTACTACTCATTCAATTTAGCAAATACAGCTTTTCAAACACTTTTATAACCTCTCTCCAGAAAGATGCCGTTATTTTTCTCATGTGTTACTAATTTTATTTCTGGCAATTTTAAAAAAATATTTTTATTTTTATTGGAGTATTTTAGCTGCAGGAATGCATCCCAACACCCACAGATGCCATTTAGTGCTGAAATTCAAGCACTGTATGCCCACTGCCAGAGATGACACCCACTCACTAGGAATATTTATGCAGCTATATGGGCAAGGCCAGAACTGTGAATATACCTTATGCTCAAGAACACTCTGGCTTAGTGTTCTCAGCAGCTGCTCTGAGTTGTAATGGGCAGATATTCTAAGAGATTTCACCATGCTCCAGGGCAGAGACTGGTTGTATCTCCCTATTTGAATAGCTCCAGCCTGCTCACAAAGAATAGAGAAGAAAATGTGGCTCTCTTACAGCTCTTGCTGCAGGAGAAAGTTGGCTGCATTAGCCCGAGAACAAGGAAGAATCAGATATGAATGAGTTCTTTCTTTCTTTCTTATTTTGGACGACAGTGATCCCCCAGGGTTTAAACAGGGTGCTCTTTGCTTGTTTTCTGCCCTCACTACAGTTGCTCTGAAGTTGAAACCAACATGTGTTGCATAATTTTTTTGCATTTTTTGTGCCTCCAGAGTGTGACTAAAGTGTATGGTGTAATATTATATTTTTCTAGGCAAAGGGGAGATGACACAGAGTGGCTTCTTTCTTAAATGTTGGTTCTCTTGGTTATATGTTAAAGAAAATTTATATCTGAAAGGAAAGTTTATTAATTGTCTTATAAAAGACTCTTAGCAATCCCAAAACATGATTCAGAACCTGACTCAAAGGCATTACAGAGAACGCAGGATAGGCAGTATTTTTTAATATTTGCAGTTTTCTAAAAGTTGATGGTTGTCTCATAGCATTTGTTGCACAAAAAAAGGTCCATATAGAGAGCAGGTCATTATCTGCTAGAAGAAAATGAAGCCTGTCTGCCGTTGATATAGAGTAGAACATACCAGATTTGCACATGCTGTTATACAGCTGTTTAGATTGGCCACAGTATTCTTCTAAATGAAAAGCTGGTGTTTCATTTCTGGATGTTCTCCCTTCCTGAACTGGGGACCTGCCAGCCTCAATGGAAAGAAGAGATTTGAAATACTTACTACAAGCCACATTTCCTTACTTCCTTGCAGTTCTTGTTTGCAGTCACCCAGACCGCTTCCCTTTCCCTTGCATGTTCTGTGGTGGAAGCCACCTAACTCTGGCATTTCATGTAATGCTTGTGGCAATTACAGCAGTTGTGTATACAATGATACAGTGAACATTGGTATTACACAAACATCTAATCCAAGTGGGGGCTACCAGACCAGTTTCAACAATGTAAAATATTTTAGCTGGAATAAAGAAGACATCCTGAGTCTTGGCCATGTGCCAGATCTCAGTACTATTGAGCGTACAAACTGATAAGATGTAGAAACTTCTGGCACACGGAATAGTGAGTGTTACTGAAAAGTCACTCTCTTAGTAAATGCCAATATTTTAGTGGAGATAACAATACTATGCATGGAATATGTGAGTATGTATTGCCACTGCCAAAAGAAAGAAAAAAAATATTGCCTCTAGCTTTATTCTATGTACTGCTTTCTCATTGAGAATCTTGATAATGGAAATGTACAAAGTTATCATTAATAACAGTGAATTTCATGAATATAATCACTTCCAGTACACACTTAGGATATAAATGAGTTACACAGTGTGTCGCTATCATTGATCATGTGTATAGAAACCATTAAAATATAGAAAAAAGTTTTAAATTATTAATCCCATTCTAAACAAAGTGTGAATATAATGAATATAAATAAGGGGAGGGGGGAGAAGGAGTTGCTTTTAAAGAAATCTTTATTTCTGACCAAAATAAGAGAAGAAATATAATTTATCTTGTCACCTTTATCTTTAAATCAAGTCTTACAAGTTTGAACAAATTAACTGCAAACTGATAAGATTTTAGTGCAACAGGTGTGCAATTAAGGCACAACAAAAGAGGGTTTATTAGACTCAGAATGTCATTTGGAAGTTTTAATTGCCTTTGCAAGCTAAGGGAAAGTTCATTCCGAATGTTTTACTTATCTTCCAGGAACTATAATTATGTCAGAAGAATTGCAAGATGCTTTAGATAATATGTATGATGCTAGAATTCCAAAACTATGGCTTAGGATTTCCTGGGAGTCGACTACTTTAGGATTTTGGTTTACTGAGCTTCTTGAAAGAAACCAGCAGTTCAGCAGTTGGCTGCAGGATGGCCGCCCAAACCAGTTCTGGATGTCAGGATTCTTTAATCCACAGGTAAGGTTGCTAAGACTGATCTTTCTAACTCCTATGTAACAGTTAAATTAGACCTTGAGAGAACTTCAAGACTCAATTTTGACTATACAAAGTATAGTCTAAATTTAATTTTTAGCATAGATGTAGGATAAATTAATGTCAACATCTATTGAAGAAATTTTTGCTAGATCAAAATAAAGTTACTGAAATAACGAAGTGTATCTATGGTTGCTTTAATTGTAGTGTGGGAAATGGATAAGTACATCTTTTTATCTTTCAGTGTTATCTTCCTTTTCTCCCCCTCTGTTACAGTAATCTGTTTTTCATTCACTGTATGAAAATCCCTCTGAGTACAAAACAAGTTAAGTTTCAGAACTTTGACACAGGAAGAAGAGATTTGGACTTGGCTCTCAGTCCTTGTAAATCAGTTCCTTGAAATAGAAGGTTTGTTATTTATACAGCCTCAGAATTGTGCCAGACTTGGTCTGCAGAGACATATAAAAAACACAACCTCTTGCCTGCACCATCTAAAATAAAAAGCTGGCACAAAGTGAAACGCAAGAAAGGGAACAGCTGAGAACAGAGTTAAAAGAAGTAAAGTATACATACCTAGGTGATGTATAGTTTCTCTGCACATCTATCCACATTCATTAAATTTTTTATGATTCACAGATGATTGTGGGAAGTGCGAGTTGTGGAAGTGAGTCATTGTAAGAGTATCCAGCCAACAGGTTTCTGTGAAGCCTTAGCAAAAAGCTATTTTAAAGATCTATTTTAATCTCAGTACTTGTTAGCAATGCAAAAGCTAGCTGAAACAGCTGCCTAGAATAGAGAAAACAACAGTGGCAAGTATTCTCTAGGACTACTGCTGGGAAATATCCATCTATCATCTATCCTGCCTGTCAGCTGTCTGATGATACCACTTCATAGCATGGAAGTATGCTCACGGAATCCCTGAGCAAAAGATTCTCAAGCAAAAGTATGAGGGAGAGGAGTAGGAGTTTTAATAAAAAAGATCATGCTTCCATACTTGGTTTGTTAGCAACACATTGATAGTGGCACTCTAAAATATTCCTAAGTAACTTTTATAATGATAGAATCATGGAGTCATGGAGTCATTTAGGTTGGGAAAGACCTTTAAGATCATCAAGGCCAACCATTAACTAGGAGTGCCAAGTCCACCACTACACCATGTTGCTAAGCACTGCATCTACATGCTTTCTAAACACTTCCAGGGATGGTGATTCCACCACCTCCCTGGGCAGCCTCTTCCAATGCCTGACCACCCTTTCATGAAGAAATTTTTCCTAATATCCAATCTAAACCTCCCCTGGTGCAGGTTGAGGCCATTTCCTCTTGTCCTGTAGGTTGTTATCTGGGAGAAGAGACCTACACCCACCTGCCTAGAACCTCCTTTCAGGCTGTTGTAGGGAGCAGTAAGGTCCCCCCTGAGCCTCCTCTTCTCTAGGCTAAACAACCCCAGTTCCCTCTGATCAGGCTGGGTGTAACCCTAACAGGCTTTTGATTTTGTTGGTGTTTGCTTTTTCACTACAGATGAGCAAGACCTGATACAGATTTTGTACTGACCACTTTAGCGGGCTTTTTTTGTGCTTTGAGGTTGTGTCAGTTCTGAAATTTTGCCAGCCCAAATTTGGCATCCTCGATTTTTTTTGATCCATACATCTGGATTTCTCAAAAAAAGCTGCCAAATAATCAAATATCCCCCAAGCTGTGATTTCATAACTGTAGTTCTAAAGTCTAAAGAAATACATATTGTGCAGAGAAAAAAAAATCCCAGAATGAGATGTGCTTACCTGATTTATTTGTGCTGACGATCACAAGCCTAGGAATCAGATGGTTATTGTTAGTCTCCACTTTCTGTAACCTGGGCTGTGGGAGTGGCTCATTCTACAAGAAATTCAATTGAGCCAGGACTTCTTTTCTATTTAATTAACTATTATTTTGTTAATAGTCATATTGCTGTGTTTAAAATCAGTACTTCATATGTTAAGAAAATTGATTTTCATCTTCTCAAGCAAGTTGATGTGATGAAGTATTAGTACTGCATTTCTAATGGCTTGTTTGTAATACCTGAGAAACTGTCAGAAAAATCCTTTCATTTGTGAGATGAAATGCAGCTCCTAAGTAATTTCTAATTTGCCTACTTGCATAGATCTCACTTCTTTATAGTCAATGGATAAATGTCATGGACAACACAAGACCATAAAGTAGATTTATAGCACTGGGAGAATGAGGCATTCTGGCAATAAAAAGTAATATAGGACCTGACTCTGCCTTCTCTTGGACTGTTTATACACTAGGATAAATTCAGTAATTTCACGGAAGTTAATCTTTATTTATAGCGATACAAATGAGGGCAGGCTCAGGCTTCTGTGTAAAAGAAACCTGATTGCCTCTGGGTGTCTGCATTGGGCCAAGATAACTGGAAAGAACAAAACAAGAAGGGCCATTAATTTTCTTCCCTCCTGGAAGTTGATCTGATGTTGCTGGATTTTTTCCTCAAAAAAATTGACATATCTCATTTCTACCTCCCAGTTTCCATATTGTGGCTGATACTGTTTTATTGTCTCCTCGTTTGCATCTCTGTATCCAGTTGCTGTCACTTGTCATAGATATGAATTTTAAGCCCTGTGAGGCAGAACTGTTCTGGTTGTACAGTACTTAGCATAATGAATCCTCAGCCTTTTTCTAAGACCCTTAGATGCCAAAGCAATGTGAATACTGATAAGAATATGAAATACAATGCCTCCATTCCTCAGTGCCCACTTAATTCTAGTAAAACTGCCATAATTTCCTCGCTGTAGAAATTACAAAATAAGTGACAAACAAGGAACCTCCTAAACAATGTAAAGGAGAGCGTATGACTGTGAAAGCAATAGACTTAACTGATTTCCATATTTCTTGTCATAGCTTCCATGGATGCCTGCTTCTTGCTCACTGGAAGGCTCAGAGTTAGTTTGCATGGGTTGTTAGAAGGCAAAAAAGGGACAAAGCTTTAGCAGCCTTCAGTAAATAGGCCAGGGAGAAGTTCAGGAAAAAGCAGATAAAGAAAGAAGAAGTAATTTTCCATGTATGTGAAACCTCAAACATACCCTTCCCCACCCCCCAGTCCCCCCAAATACCCCCTTCCCAAACAAACAAACTAAAAAAAAAAAAAAAAAAAAAAAAAGCAGGGCAAAGATTTCCAGAAATCAAAACAAATGTCATGGCAAGGTCTTTTACATTCCTGACAGAGGGTTTTGTGGGGAGCCAAGCCCTCAGCTGTACAGTGGCACCTCAAGCCACTGATTCTTTCTTCCTGTTTATTGAGCTGTTCACCTGCTCTGGGATACCCAGCTGGGTCTCCAGCTCACAGCTGTAGTCTTTAAACACTGTCTAGGATTCATTCAAATGAGCAAATAAGTGTTACAAGTCCCACTGCAGACGGTCCTGCCATCTCAGCAAGAACAGTCTACAATCTAAATCTTATCCCTGAAGACAACTCACAGCTCTGAGCTGACTTTTATTCCAGTGTTTCCGCGGTGCCTTTGAACTGATTCCCTTAATAGAGTCATTTTTCTGTCCTGTTGTTTTCAGGCTCTTCTTTCTTTAATATTTCAGTTTATCTGCGATCCAGTAGCCTTCTGGGGCCTCCCAGAAGTCAACACTTAGTGTATTTTAAATTGTTGGTTCTAGCAAGTTTCTACAGATTAAAATTCCACAATTTAACTACAAGGATTCTGCTTCCATTTAATGGCACTTCTGATAGAAGAACTTGGCCTTTAATCCTGTCTTCTTTAGCTATATGCTGGAGTTCTCAACTACTTCAAATGCAATCGTAATTACCTGTGCTATCACAAAACCTCTTTAAAACACTTGTCCTGGGGTCTTTGGAATGGTATTAATGGGAGGCAACCATTACCAGTTAACCAATCTGAGTTCATGAATGTCATCTCATGTTCTCATAACTTAAAGGGTATTGCATAGCTACAAAGTGCTTAGCACACACAACAAGCACTCCAGTCCCAGCAGCCAGGGGTTGGCCTCTGCCTTCAGCAGACCAACATACTAACATTTCCACATCTGACTTCTTTCCGTTCATTTGGCCCAACAACACTTGGCTCAACAGAGAATCCTGCAATGTGAATACTGAGGAAAAATAAAAAGCTTGTCCAATTCCCTCATTGCTCCTGATTTCTTCCTAGCTGTGCTGTTGGCTCTCTAATACCTTGGTGCGTTCACCATGTGGCTCTGTATTCTGCCATCTCTGTCTCCAAATAGCTTCTTTGTCTGCTCTGGGTTCTGTCCTGAAACTTCTTCCTTTGTAGTTATCCTTCTCAGTAATTCCCTCTTGCTCTTGCATCTCCAATTTTTGTGTTTTAGTCATTCACCTACTAGCAATGCAAATGGATTTCCGTAAGGTAGAATAAGGTGTACACCTACAGCATGTCCACTGGACTTGCAAAGCAGTCTACCCTCCTGTCTCTTAGGGCTAAAGTACTTCCCACGCACTGCTGTGTGTTTGCACATGGACAGTTATATGAGGTGAGCTAACCAGCATCTTCAGCCTGGGTTGTCTTACAATAGCTTGTAACTGTGTCATGAGATTGTAGCTCTTTAGAACAGAGAGTTAGTTTCATCTTGTGCTGCTGAAGTGCTCTCAGTTTATCTTGCTGGTGTCTACAATGGTAGCATATTAAGGCTTTGCACTGAGCAAAGCGGCAGAGGCATTTCACTGTTCAATTGCATGATTCCAGTTTGCGCTTCCGTTGTGTTCTGAAAATTCTTCACGATGACTGAAAAGCATTTTTACAATGTTGGTGTAAGGAAAGGTGAGTAATATAGCACATAAAATACTAGTGTTATTTGTGGCTTAGCAACTACCTGTATTTGGAACCTCACAAAGCACATTAATTGGTGGCCTTGTAAACCTCCTTCCATGTGGCTGGTTGTAAAGTAGGCGTGTGAGGTGAGGTGAGCTGTACATGCAGCTTCTGATATGTTAAGTAAACCAACCTTCTTAGCACTAATACACGCACACCAAGTATATAAGAATGCATGGTACTGGGACAGCATAAGAAAGCATTGGATTTACACTACTGAATTTAGTTTTGTATGTACATGAGATTCTGTGGGTTCAGCTTTTATACTGCTGATGTCAATTAGATAGGACAAAAGATTGGAAGTGGGTGAATTCAAGATCTATTAAAACCCCTTATGTCATATTCAATCTCTTTAGGGATTCCTAACTGCTGTGAGGCAAGAGACAACTCGCATGAATTTAGCAAAAGGGTGGGCACTCGACAGTGTTGTTTTACACAATGAAGTGACCAAGATGATGAAAGAAGATGTTGTTGGACCTCCTCCTGCTGACATTGGTGGGGCTTACATATATGGCCTTTTCCTTGAAGGGGCAGGTTGGGACCGCAGAAACAGTAAGCTGGTCGAGTCAGCACCAAAGGTAAGGATCAAGTGAACATGACTGACTGTGGCATAATATGGTGTGCTCAGAGAATACCAGAAAGTATTCTGAGTGCCTGCAGCAGTGGTTTCACAATAGGTTTCAAGGCGGTAAAACACTAGCAGGGCTGTGAAGAGGACAGAGTGTTTACCCACCAGAACCGAACAAAAAGACTTCTGTCAGCAAACAAATTTAGCATGCACAGCAGTAGAGCAGACCAGATGCTGGGCTTCTTGGCTTCAGGGGCCCTAGAAACACAGCTATGTTTGAATAAAATAGTGCGACCCATAGTCAGCCTTCTTTTGACTGATCAAGTGGGACCCTATACAACTTCCAGAGCCCAGGACTGGGTTTGATAGCAACTGCTGTGGAGGTCAGTGTTTGGATGACTAGAAATCCTTGGCATTTGTTTTTGAATAGGAGGAAGAGTATTAGTTCTGGGCTTATGCTCAGTTATCCGTAGATGCAGTTACATTTTGCTGATGTGACTAAGCAGATTTAAAATCTAGCTATGGAGCAGTGATTAGATGCTGTGGTCACTGTCCAGGGAAAGCTGCCATTGTCTGCATTGCTAAATTTTTTCCAAACTAGTGATGACTGGAATTGGAGTTAAGGTGATTCCCTCTGTAGGTAAAACATTTCTGTGCCTGGCTGAGAACAGTTTTCCAAACCAAATCTTGCTGGCTGTAGTTTCTGTTGCTTGGGTTGTCAAAAGACATGTTCAGCCATAGAGTTTACTCAAGTGCTCTGGAGTGTTCAGCAAGCCTCCATGTTGTGCTTGGGTTTAGGCCTTTTTTCCACCCCCCCCCGGCAATGAATACTTCATATTGCTGGAAGACCTGAGGGGATCTAGTCTGGATAAACATACAGGAGGCACCTTGGATCTTTGAAGCTCCACTGCCAGCAGTGCAGAGGTAACAAGAAGGTTTGCTAGTGCAAACTTTGTAGCTCCAGTCCTGCTATTCAAGGAACAAGAAGCGGGGAAAGAATGGGGAACCCTAGCCAAAGATGCAAAGAACGGGAAAGAAGACAATAGTCTGTCTCCCTCCTAGAGCCACCCTGTTGTTTTTCCATCTACTTCCAGCGTGTGTGGTTTTCCAGGTTTCTGCCGCTTCCTTCCAGGCTTGCTGATGTCTCTTGTCCCTGAGCTGCCACTGTGATAGTGAGCATAGGACTTGCGTTCTCACATGTACCTCTGCTGGTGCTTTTGCTGCAGGCCATCACTGAATCTAGTTCTAGAATTTGGAGTTCAGACACCCTATTCAAGTACTCTCATGCTGAGCCTCGTGTCTCTTTTAACATTCTCAGGTGCTGTTCACAAGTCTTCCTGTAGTCCATGTGTACGCTGTCAGCACAACAGCCCCACATGACCCAAAGAAGCAACAAGGAAGCGTGTACGCCTGCCCTGTCTACAAAAAGCCCCGGAGAACAGATCTGACATACATTTTCTCATTGTATCTGAAAACAGTGAAGAATCCTGATCATTGGACTTTACGGGGGGTTGCACTGCTCTGCAGTTCAAAATAAGGACAGATAGCTATTAAAAAAGGAGCACCTAGGAAGATTGATCTGCAGCCACTAGGACTTTTGTTATTGTCAGGTGGTGGCTACCTTCTCACAGGGGTGTGGGGATTAGCAAGTGATGTACAGAGATTTTGTTAATTGCACATAGATCAGTTTACTCTGTTCACAGCAAACATGCTAAATGTGTTTATCCTGGGAATATCAGAGAGAAAACAGTTGCAGGTGTAAAATTTGGCAACTGTTATAAGGAAAGTGAGAATATAATCAACTAGCTTGCTTATAACGGAATCACTAGGAAAAAAGTCCTTATGGTAGTGACAACTGCTCTAACATTTATGGTGGTTCTTTTGTAGCTGTTATTTTTTCTTCTTCATACAAGACTTTTTCATAATATAATGTTTTTTACATTCAACTTTGTAGTTAAAAACTTATAATCTATAGCATTATTAAAGCTGTAATGACTAGTGAATTAAACATATGGTAAAACTTTATGTTTATCTGCATACATTACCTTGCGCAGTTTCTTTGATTTTGCATTTGTAAACTTACAGGGTGGTTTTACAAATGGATGCTACCATTTCCTTGAATAGTCACTCATTTATGCGAATTATCATAGAAGCTGTACAAACAGGTGAATTTTGTGTTTGCACAAGTAGTGGCCTTTGCACATATTAACTGATTTCTAAACCTATATCCCGCTATAAAGATGTGCACACCCCCTATTATTAGCAAGAAAAAAGTGTTGAAAGTCTTCTCAGAGTGAGCGTATCTGAACACCAGTTTGGCTCTATTAGTATTTTCTCCATTGGTGCTAGTGCCCAAATCCTGCAAATTTAAACCTCTTAACTGCTTTTTAGTCTGTATTTTACATCAGTTTAGGTTAAAAAAAAAAAAAAAAAAAAAAGACACACAGGCCATTTCTGGGAGTAGACTCACCTGAAATGGTTGAAGTCATTTTTGTTTGTTAACACCATTGCTGCTTACCCTGTATTTGAAGGGTGATTGCTACTTCTCTTTTAATAGACAGACAGCTATTGGCAGAAAATGTGTTTGGCATTTTTCAGTAGCACAAATTCAAAGCAAAAGAAATTGCTGTTGGATGTTGTGAAAGAAGGACTTGCAGTGAGTGATTTGTTAATCCCTTTTTTTCTCCTTGTAAACACTTTCAATTTTTGTATAAACACTTCAATTTCTTTTCAGCTGGTGTCTAAGAACACGGTTCATTCTTTCCCGTAACCAGTTTTACTCTGCAGTTAGCAATTGCAGGGCTCTTTCCGTGAGGAAGTTTGATAATCACACTCCCACCCACAACTAAGCAGAAAGTGCCAGATTTCTTCTTGGAAAACAGAGCAGACAGGGACAGGGTCCTTTTCTCCCACTGAGCCGGGAGCAGCACTTGTTTCACACGCAGTGCTGGCGAGATTATCTTTCCAAGTGAAACCACCTGTTCAAAAGCTATACACCAGGCCTCCCTGCAGCACAGCTGTACAGCAACAGATTTCATTGAGAATTTTTTTTCTGAGAAGGGCAAAGGATTGGGCTCCAGGATCATTGCTCTGGGAAATTATGGAAAAGATAAGGGGGGCTTCAAGCAGCAAAAGGCTGTGCTGTTGTATAGAAATTGAGGTTGTAAACTGCAGTCTTCTCCCCATCCCCTACCTGTATGAGCAGATATGGAGTAAATTAACTTTGATTTCTCGGTACATGTAAAATTCAAGTCAGTAACATTGATAATAACTTAAAATGAAGAACGTACATAGGAATACTTTGCACACCTGAAGAACTCACTACTTGCTATGAAAAGAAATCATTCTCTGAACAATTGACGTTAGAAGTAAACATTAAAAAAATACATATTTGATGGAGGTTATATATGGTGCTACATGATAAGCTCCATGGAAACTGCATCACTTCCTTTTGTTGTCAAGTAAAATGAGAAAATTAAATTCTATATAAAGAAAATCTATAGGCAATTATGTTCTAGCACTTCATGTTCTGCTGCATAAAAATGCAAAGAAATAGCTTCTTTGAACTTTGACATTTTCATTTCAATAATGAAACCCTGTTTGTCACTTTAGGAAAATGTCGGATCTTGCAGAACATAATGCAGGTCATATTACAGAAGAACCAGACAAATCATGCAGTATTTCACTGAAGATAGCTACAGTTTTATATGGAACTGGAAGATGAATATACAATCACCTGGTTCCAGGAAAGACTTCCTACAACTAGTAAGGAACCAACAAATCAAAACCTTCAGTCTATCCTATAAGCATAACCTTTCTTTCTTTTTGCATCTAATTACAGTGGAGATGTACAATTTACTGTTGAAAGAAATGTCTTCCTCTCCCTGTCTCTCTCTCTTGCCCTGTCCTGCCCTTGCAGTGGAGTTGCTGCTTCCAACCTGACAACCTTAATTTGATTTGAAATGTCACTGACAGAGTATAGCATTGACCTTCCCCAACCAGTGTTCCCTAGTTGCTATTGCTAAAGCTGTTTCGCTTCAAATGTGATGTACACCAGACTAAATGAAAGAACTGGCAAGCAGAATATTTGAAGTCAAACTAATTATATTTAAATTATTAACAATTAGCTGGGAGTCCTCAAACAATGTATATAGATAACCAATATCTGAGATATTAAATACAATCATACAGCTTTTAGCAATGTTGTACAGGTTTCACACAGATAGTAATGACTAACGTTGCTTTAGGTAAGTGCTTTGAAGGCAACTCCGTTTAAAAATGAAGACAGCAATACAGTCCTGCACCCCATGTCAGCGTGGCGGTCATGTTTACAAACATATCTGATGTCAGGGCGCTGGCTCCCAAGTGTTGCAAATAAACAGCATTCCATACTCTAGAGGGTGTCTGTCTCATAATCCCTGAGGCTGTGGCTGGTTGATAACGATGATAATAGGATACAAAGAATTGGGTTATGGATTGGCCCTGTACTTCAGCGACTTTGTAGAATATATTTTAATCGCAGTGATCATCAGAGCAAGCACGGAGAATGGAAAACAAAACGATTCCTTTGTCTGGTCAGTTATGTTCACGAGCCCTATAAGTAACAATTCTTTAAAAGATCTCAAGGAAATTTCAGTCACAGTATTCTAATTCTTTCCTTTATTTATCCAGAACCCATGCATTAATCTTATTCCTCTTTTACTGCTTCATACCTTTCTCACAATCTCATCATTCCAAAACATGAATACGATACCTCATTCTTTTTTTCTCCTGCTATTCCATATTTAATGTGTCTTCTGGGTTTTTATTTTTACTCCATAAGTGCAGCAAATGCATTGCTTATGTGCATCAAACCTTCCTCTTCCATCTCTCTGGAAATAATCTTTAGTCATTTCAGGGGCTTCTCTTTTCCACTAAGAAGAAACACGGTTACTCAAAAACCTATCATTCCTACCACATTCTGTCACACCCTGCATAAAGCAGGAGTTTCCTCCTCCTGCTGTTTCAGCGAGGGCCCTTAAATGATAAGATTTGTATAGCTAAATGGACACTTTCCACAGTTCTTCCTTTCGCTAATACGAAGTAATAGCTTTGTTACTGTTTTCTGATTACAGGAGTCAGTATAAGATAACAGAAATAATTTTTATACTATTGTACATAAAAGTAAAGAGAGTGATCAGGCTGTAAAGTGACTGCTACATCACTGAAAATTCAGATTTCCATCTCCCTTCGGCATGCAAGTTCCATTTGGGTTAACAATGGCTATCGGCATACTGCAAGACGGGGGAGCGGGGGAGCCACTTCATTCACTTTACATGGCTTGGCTTTTGTCAGGAAGACAACACTACAGACACCCACGTAAGTGACAGAACAACACCAACACGTGTTTTGTGGTATAACACAAATTCACACATTTTTCTAAAGCTGAGTTATCTCTTGTTCAGTAATGATAGAATGGTGTGTTTGCTAATGGATTCTTTACACCGATTGCTTTAAGTCCAGCAAAGGGACATCGTCACCTCCTCCTCCTTCTTTTCCTTCCTGCTTAAGAACAACTTCTGGGATTGTCACTCCTTTTTCAGTTGACTGGGAAGCACTTTTTGTTGCACTATTCTTATCTTTCTTTACCTTAGTGATCACTTCTGTATAAGAAATTTCTTCAGTGAAGGGCTCTGCTGCTGCGAGCTCTGAGGCGATGTGCACACCGGCTTCCTGGATCCCCTCCTGACCTTCAGCTCCTGTTCGTTCTTTATTTTTTTTATGGATCTTGAATGTCTCCACCGTTGGGGCAGCTTGTGAAATGGTTTTCTTGATCCTTATCCCAGATTGTTTCAGTCTCTCTCCTGACTGCCTGATCCTCTCTCTCCTCTCAGGGGTCACTATTCTAGTTCGAAGCCTGTTTACCTTCTTGCCAAAATTTTGTCTCGTCTTTTGGATATTTTCCCTTGAAAATGCCTTTTTGATATCATCTATGCGCCTCATGCCTGATTTCTTGAACTGGGTTGCTTTGCTTTCTTCGATGTAATATTCTTCATCAGAAGACAGATCATCAGGTGGGAAGAAATCATCCTCTAAAGTTTCACCTGCTGTCTTCTCTTTGATAACAGAGAGAGATGAAGGACACTCGGTTTCCTCCTGTGAATGAAAGCACAGAGTCATCTTCCAGCCAAGTGTATTTTAAAATGATGGTGACTCGAGGTTGGCTTGTAGTTAATTAATGCTAACTGAAATACAACATTGTAACAAAGTACATTGCATGTGTGTGCCATCGTGTGTGCTCTATACAGAACATAAACGGCAGAAGAAACCTTTGGCAAGTTCTGTAAAGACATTATGCCTGATTAAAGACTTCTTTTCAGCGTGGTTCTGCCTGAAACTAATGAATGCCATGGTCCTATGCATACTGGCCTCTAACGGTTTTCAGAGCAGATTTGTCTAGTTCTTTGATTTGTTGAGTTGGGTTTTGTTTGTTTGTTTGTTTTGGTTTAGGTTTTTTTGAGCTTATCTGCTTCTCTGAGTGGATCTAGATCCGTTATTAGTCAGCATTAAAAGTAGACATCCTGTACACAAAAGAGACTTTTGTGCTTGTGTCAGCTGTACACTCTCCAAATGAGTGCCTCAATGATACCAGTAGCTCCAGTCCATTACTGTCACCAAGACTATTGCACATTTTTGACTAACTGGAACTTAGCAACATTTCTGTTGCTGCTCAGAAGGGAATGAACCGCAACATATTAATTTACACATGCTGGCTCCACAAGGGGACAAAGTCAGCAAAGGCATAAGATGTTACTCAGTAAACCCAGTTCCATGCAATTCACTGAGGTGAACTTCACTTGTTCCATCTGGAAATATATGAATGACCCTGAGCAAGCACCTCTATCTCCTGTGGTGAGTTTGGTGGCCTGTATAAGCATGCAGTATTACATGTTTATATGATACATATGATATGTATTAGCAGCATCCTTGGAAATGGTGACTAGCCTAGATAACTTTAGCACTAGGAGCTTATGCAGCCTTTCCAAAGAAAGGCTGCTAGAACCTCAAAGACACAGATTTCCATAGTAAACAAATATGTCACCAAGAATCACCTAGTGGTTAAGGACATGCAAAAAAAAAGGAATAAAGCTTGTGGTAATGGAAAGATTTATCTGAACAGGTTGAATTTCCTAAGGGGGTTGATCTTCTGATCTGAAGACTGCTGTCTGCATGAATATTACAAATTTGTGGCTCAGTGTCAGCGAGTCACTTCTATCTAGAAGTACCAGTGTATGCAGAGTAGAAAACTTGCAACTTGTAGGAGGTGTATGAGATGGACAATGCCAGCCCCTGCTTCCCTACTAGACGTGCACGTGCACATGCTCTTCTCCCAGGAGGAGCAGCCCTTTGGGGTTCAGACAGCTAT
This sequence comes from Falco cherrug, assembly GCF_023634085.1. Classification (NCBI taxonomy): domain Eukaryota; kingdom Metazoa; phylum Chordata; class Aves; order Falconiformes; family Falconidae; genus Falco; species Falco cherrug. The sequence goes on from NC_073699.1 coordinate 72,449,797, forward strand.
ATAAAACTTCTCCAAGCTGTTTCCCATTAGTACTAACTACTTCAGCTGATTTTTGAGGCATGACTGTGTCAGCTCTACCCTTAGTATTACTATCTTAATACAGACAATAGGAGAGATATTAGAAGCAGTGAACCCATGAAGAATGCTTTGGTCACGCTTACTGAATATTTTGCTGTGAACTGATTTCAAGCCAGAAAGATGCCTGTCATTTTTCACAGTGACTCATTAGTAGCAAGTCATGTTTAATGTTATTTTACAGAGTGCTAGCAATACGTAAAATAAAATACATTAAGCTATTTGGCAGATAAAGTCCACTTAAGAGACTGTCATCATGCCTTGGCTTCATTAAAAACCCTGTAGTAAAATAGTTGTTAATGCTTAGAAAAAATAGGGACAAATTGTGTTGCACTGAGTACAGAAGAATGTTATTCAACTCATCTGTCAAAATCAGCAGGAACAAAACTACAATGCTTTGCTAATAATCATCTTCATTAACATGTGCAAATTAACATTAATTATATAAAGACTTCTATATATAAACATAATCCCTTCTTTTCTGAAAATGAACTAAAACACAGCTGGATAATAATTTCTCAAAGTTTGTAAATTACAGCCCACTCCTTCAGCTGAAATGATAATGAAAATGTTTCCAGAATGACTATTCTGAAATTTCAGTACATATAGAAATGAATACAATATAGTGAATAGAGTATGTTGTTCACATGAAGATTACTTTTTAAAGAGAGAGAAGGCAGAGAGACTATTTACTCTGCAATATTTAAGCTATATTCCTCTCTAAGAACATTTTTTTCTGTTTTTTTTTTTTTGTCAAATGTTTGCCAGATTTTTACTGTAGGTAGCTTTATAGTCTATTAGCTAAAGGAGAGAGTGCTTTAACTTTCACACATGTGTTAGAATTAAGACTTGTGAATGCAAGATGGCCTTGTAGACGAGACACAGAAACTAGAACTGCAGCTCCTGAGGAACATTTTTCATTCTGCTACAGACTGAGAATGATCTTTGCCAAATCTTGGATTTTCTCCTTTTCCTTAGTTTCTGCACACATCTTGCAAAGTCAAATGTAGCAAAGCTAAAAATTAGTGTGAGTTTCTATCTCCCCTCAAGAATTCTTGATAGAAGATGTTACCAAAGTGGAAAGTGTTAGTGAAACTGGCTAGCATGTTAAGGAGGTTTCATAATAAAAATGCAGTGAATTAGGCTCAGTAGGAGAGCTTTCTCATCTGCTTCCTTTCTCTCTTCTGCCTCTCCCCATTTCTTCTTATCACAGGATATCAGTGGAGTAGAAAGAAGAGAGGAGCTTGTCCTTCCTAAAGCAGGAATGATAAGTTTTAGCATCAGGTGGGAAATAGATGGAGTCAAAGCATATAGCTACCAGCTCATTTACAGACTCACTAAAAGCAAAGACCAGCTACTGGTCTCAGTTGCACAGGACAAAGCCCTGAACTGGGTGACAGCTTCCTTGGCTTGAAAGCAGGTGGGACTGGAAATAGCAGGACTGGGCAGCCTGGTGTTAGGGGAGAGTGAGAAGGAGCTGAGCAATTCAAGATGCTACTTGCAAGTTTTAGTTAAAAATCTACTTAGGCATTTCTCTAGGAAGAACTTGTATCTGCCACCGCCACTTCATGGGAGGTAAGGGAGGATCTTTAAGCTAAATTTGTAAGTGCTCAAATAAAATGAGGACAGGAGATTATCTCACAGCAGAAGATGACACCAGTAATGCATTTTTAACCTGATTTCTTGAGGAAAGAGGAGTGCAGTCATGTGGTCTATTGGTTAATACAAAGGACATGTACTCTCCTTGCCTGGCCTACTGGCAAAACCCCAGATATTCATGTGCCAGAACCAGAAGCAAAGAAGCAAATCAGTGGAAGCTGGTCATTCCGCTTCCCTTTCATCACTCCTCTATAGATAGAGCACCTGGAGAGGGTGCGTACTACAGAGGGTGCTCACACTGGTCCAGGTATGCTTGGTGGCTATTATCTCCTGACAAGTCCACCACACAACACAATGGAAATAGACCTGAACCTTTCAAAACAAAAGTGGTTTTCTCCTTCTTCAAGAAAAAAGTCAGGAAATCAGCCGTGTAAGTGGTTGATTTGGAAGTTGTCTCGGTTTTGTACAAAAAGCGTGGCATATATGCTCAAATTATGCATCTCCCACCTTCTCATCCTTACACAGCCCCTCCACTAACATATAAATATTTGGGCATTTTCCACCAATTTGAGAATGGAGCTGAGCTCAGGCATGAAGGAATAAGCTCTCCGCTGAGGAGCCAGCTGTGTTGTGAGTCATTCCACCTGCCCTCCCAGCTGACTGGGGAGTCTGTCCTGAGCAAACACGCCATGGCTCAGGTACCTTGCTTGTAGATCTGGACCCGGCGTTTTTGGTGGGTGGCAGGGGTGCTGGGAAGAGGGGGTTTGTATTGTGAATGGGTGTAGGAGGGGAGAAGGGAGGAAGAATTACATGGAGTGGTTTTGGAACTGGAAATATTTTGGAAAAATGCATGTGTGTGGCAGGAAACGAGGTCTGGAAGGAGAAAGGCTTCAGGTTCTGTGGTAGCAGAGGAGGAACCGAAGGCATTGGTTGAATGATAAGGGAAAACCCTGGAGACCTTTATAGTTCAGCCAGGCAGGGAAAGAAATACAGAGGCCACAAATCTGTGAAGTTAGTTAGATTCACTGCCTAAGAAACAACTTTAACAAACAAAACTTAAAGGTAACAGAACAATTGTACAATTCAGGAGTGGCTGGTGATGCCCCTGGCACAGCAAATTTGCTAAGAAAACATTTTAAACCTGAACTTCACCTTTTCCTAGGTTTTCAGCATTTAACTTCTCAAATATGCCTAGCCAAAGAAGTCTGAGTTTTTAAGGGCCTGGCTGAATACAAAATAAATGTGACTAAACCTCAGCTTTGGTGAAGAAGGCCAGCACGGCATTGATTTGGATGGATGGCTCCAGGGGCAATGAATATGGAAACCCAGATATTTCTAAGACTGGGTTCCTGAGAAAATCTGACTCCATCATTGCCATTTTCCTGCTCTGCTCCCATTTTAATTTAATTCACAATTAGAAAATTTCCGAAGCGACATAGTCTGTGTCCTTCACATACTCCTTTCGCTCTGTAAAATTTTCAATGGCCGCCAAAATTCTGGCCGCTCTGCACCCATGTGTGAGAGCACTGGCCAGTTTGCAGGCAATGCCAGTGTCTCCTAATCTCAGGGAAGGGATTACAGCAGTAGCATTTTTCTCCCATAGAAAATAACAAGGCATTTATGAAGAAGGCTAACACACCTGCTCCTTAAACGACACAAAGCGCAAGGTTCTGGCTCTTTTTAACCTCACAGACACCTTAAAAAGAGTAGGTAAATAATCTTAAATGAGGCAATGCCCCTAATCAGCCTTATGAAACTTGAGGTGGTGACACTCAGGCAATTGAAAACTGTGGGGGAGGAAAGAGACTGTCTCAAAATGTGCCTACTTGATAACCCTGCCTGCACAGTCAGGCTCTTCTCACCTCTGGTAGGGAAAGGAGGGAAATGGCAGAGCAAATTATTTAGTAATGTCTCAGCTATTTTGCTGCAGGGGTGTCCTGCCAAAGATCAGGTTGGTTCTAATAGCAACATTTGCTCTTACTGCTGAACTAAGGAGCAAAAAAGCCAAGGGGGCTGCTGGAAGAGGAATGTCATGCCTTCAGCAAGGCCAGCGAGGCTGGACAAAGGAAAAAGTGTTATTAAAAAAGGCCCCTCACAAACTTGTTAGCTAAATCTCCACTCCTTATCTTTGTAAGCACAGATGGGATTAATAACTAATAGCAATAGCAGTATTATTTTCATTAAGCAAAGGTGTATTGCTAGTTTAGAGTCCAGTGGATTCTCTAAATGAAGCAGTGATGTAGTGTCATTATACAACAATACTTAGGCTTTAAGTACATTAACACTTATGAATGATTTCAGTAATAATTTTATTATAATGACATTTAAAAATAAAAAATAATGGGATATGAGGGCATTCTAATGGATGTGGCCAGTGCAAGAGCTCTACCCCTGTGTCCTTTCATGGTTTTGGTACATGTATTCTGGGTTTGTATTTCAAAGCCCAGACTGGGCTTCTAGAGTTGGCAAGGAGAAAAAAAGGTAATACATTGTCTTATGTGTAAATAGATGCTAGAAATGCTATAAACCAGTTCTGCATTCTCTTTTCAAATAGCTCCAAAGTGTAACTCTGACAAGCTTTAGTAAAGACAATGTTATCTGCTCTCAACTATTATCTAATTTCAGTTAAAAATTTAGCTGAACAAAATTTTTTAAGAGACAGAAAACAGTAGCAGAGAAAATTAGATTATTTATATAAAATTATGTATATATAAAAGGTATATAAAAATATATATTGTGTGCATAAATATGTAAAATGAAGACTCAGAATGCTCCAAAAGAAACTGCTTACAGCATAAGTAGGGAGGAGAGACAGATGAAACTCCATAACTTGGAGTCATTGTGTTGCGCAGGGAAAAGGCCACAGCAAGTGATCTTTGAGCCTTGGGATGTGTGGCAGGGAAGGTGCAGGTGATGATTAACATATGCACAGATGGGACTGGTGATCACCTGACCATTCTGAAGCAGAGCACGAAGCCGCAAAATGGTCGAAAGCTACCCAGCACACGGTGCTGCTGCCGTGTCTATGACAACTGGTGATGCAAATAACTGGCAGCATATGGGCAGGAAACTGCATCGCCACAATGTTTAAAAAAAATCCTAGAAATTTGCATGTTAAATGAATGATTTGCTATTCAAACTGACAGCTGAGGTAAATCACTAAAACATCTCCTTGAAATTGCTCTCTAAATCAATATGAAACCACTGATGAATAACCAATTACAAATCATTCAGTACTTTTACTCATATTCTAACAGTTAAGAGTGAAGCTTTATAAATCTCAAGCGATCCCTTCATTTTTTTTCTACAAATATGCCATTTCAAAATATCTGCCATCAGGCCAAAAAGCTGCTCAAATGAGAGAGAAATAAGATTATTTTAAAAGGGTACCTAAGGGATTTTATCGAGTAAAGTTGATAGAAAGTAAACACTTAAGTACATAAGACTTTATAGCCAAGTTCTGTTGCTTGTATTTAGAATTATTTTTACATAATGAAAAAGCAGCCTGGCCAGAACAGCCAACCCCCCTCATTTCTCTTTTGTGAAGCCTAATACACATACCTTTTCTGTAAATTCTGACAGAAATTAATTAATTTAACCAGGAGCATACACTGACCATAAAGAAACCTAGCTCATTCTCTCATTATCTGACTGCAGCAAGCTACAGACAACGAGCAAACAGTACCCAGTTACACCACATCACTTGGAGAAGCCTTTGGATCCAGGCCACCACAAGCTACATAAAAAGGACTGCTGTAGCTCCAGGGGAAAATTAAATCTTCACACTTACTTTGCTTTGCTATTGTTTTATGGAACTAGCCTGTGGAATAGCTCTGCAGGTCAGTCCACAGATCTGCAATCGAGACGGTGAAATTTCTCACTTCTAATTTATCTGTAGATACCAGCCCTTTGTCAGTGGAGGAAAATGAGCAATCACAAGATGTGATAAGACAAAAATATATGTTTGGTAATGTTTTGATTCATTCATTTGCCACAAGGTGACTGCTCTTGCAAGCTAGCTGGAACAGGGAAGTGTTCTCAAGAACAAGTGAAACCCAGCCAGCCATCAGGAGCTGCTGAACTCATCTGCCCAAGCAACCACATCTCCATATGAAGTTGCTTCTGGATGCCTTTTCAACTAGATGGAGAGAACAGGTACTTATAAAGTACAAACTGTATTCAGAAGTAGATATCTACAACAAGTCAGGTGAATCAGGCTCCATGCATTTCTCTCTGCTCGGTTGAAGGGAATCTGCAGGCCACGTGTACAAACGTCTGTGTTACTGATGTCTAACGCTTGGCAAGATGAATCCCATTCCAAACTCTGAACTTGCTGTTACTGACTTCACGTATTTCCCACATCTGTCCCTGCGCTGTTTTGATCAACTTTATTCTTGTACTAAAACAATAATTGCAAGACTCAGCTGTCTTCAGTAGTGCTGAGAATATAAATCCCAACTGCATGTCCCCAGCCAAGTCCATTGCTGAATGTGGGCCTCAGGCATGGAAGGGTATGGCTGAAGATAGGTGCGTGCCCACGGCAGCCAGCCCCAGCTCCTGCTGACACACCGCTCCAGGCAGCCCCTAGAGCCGTGGGGGAGGGGCACGGCACCCGAGGCTCATGGTGTAGCTACTCTCTTCTGCCGGCCTGCAGGCCAGCCACCAGCAAAGCCCTGAGCAGCGGCAGCCAGTGTGAAGGTAAATTCCACCACTCCATGTTAGTAAGTGGAGAAAAATCAACGGCAGCCCTGAGAAGCTGTACCTTGTGGTACACAGCCTGTACCCTGTGGGGATCGTCACAAAGGAACAGCTCTGGGGATTCCAGTTACACCGGATCAAACGGAGTAGAGTCAAGTTTATAATCTGCTACAAACACAGTCCTGAGAAATACGCAGCCTGTTTCATTGTAGGAAGACCAAAATGGCCCAACAAGCTACTTTTTTTTTTTTTTTTTTTTTTTTATTTTCCCTTTCCCCTCTTCCCTGTGAATGTGTCACTAGAAATACAGATTTTCTTCAGTGGGTTGAAAGGTGTTGATTTTTTTCCTAGAAGTCACAGGCAATTTGTGACCTTCTTGGCTGCCCCCAGTAACGCAGCGCCGGCTGTGCCACCCTGCCATAGCCGGCCGCACAGCACGGGGTCGCCCGGCGCCTTCACCTAAACTTGACACTGCAAACAAAGGGCTCTTGCTACGCTCTCTGATACAGGCCTTGAGTTTCTTTCTTTTATTCTCTGTAATCTCAGCGAAGGCAATTACCTGTCCCAGCTGTAAAAATATTTGTAAAGTTTGTGCCACAAGACTCTCACAAAAGGCCTGTGTTGTTGGGCTGCTGGGGCCCATGGCTCTGCTGTCACAGGTAGTCAACCTACGCCATCTTTTTTTTTTCATTCAGTCTTTGGGCTCCACTTTAATAGCAATTGAAGTTTTCTTATCTCCCCGTGGGTTCTAGCAGAAGGCTTTGACCAGACCCTTATGTCTCCAGGACTAAGAATGCCTAGTTTCTGACCTAAGAAGACTTGTGGACAGTTCACACCCATTTCATATTTTTGCTGATTTTCTTTACTGGACTCCTCATCCATGCCCCAATGTGCATATAAACGACAGCCACAAGCTCTCTTAGACTCTTTGTCTCACTGAATTGAACCAAGCTAGGAAGACCTCCTCGTCTCCCCTCATTTACCAGGGCTTCCCATTCTTCTGATGGGCCTGGTAGCTGTTTTCCAAACCTGTTCAGTTTTAACACAACTTACTGCAACAGGGGTGATCAGAGCTGTATGTAGTAGTCCAGACAGACTCTGAAGTGTTTTGGGCAAGGGCACATTGATAGTGGGGAATTTTACCAGTGAGCTTCACTGTAAATGTTGCAACTAACGTATCCCTGACATTGCCAAGCTGTGCTACTAGTAGAATGCTGCATTGTATAGTTTAGCTGCTAAGTAGGTAATAACCGGTCCAAAACCAAGACATGAGCCAAGAGTGCTGAAACAAGGCCAGAAGAAGAGACGGTCATGAAAAAGATAAGAAGGATAAGAAAAGGAAGATGATGAAGCAGAGGAAGAAAGGATGAAGGTGTCCCAAAGAACCACCAGAGGATCCCTGACCCATTAGGCCACACATGCGTAGTAAGAGTGTAGGTATGATAAGTAGTTCTTGGAACTGTAATGATAATTAGTTCTTGGAACTAATAGTTTCTCAGAAATGTCATTAAAATGTATAGATTGGCCATATAAAGATAAACAGTGAATAAAGTTGGTATGCATGTTGGGCGGAACTTACCCTCTGTGCATCCGGTGCCAAAAATAAAGAGTGCCTGCCTTCTAAAACGCCAGACAATATTAGAGAGCTTTGTCTCTGATTTTTCAGTATCACTGGGTGTCTCTATAATTTCTGGAAATATCTTGCCTGAAGCCTTTCATACCCACATTTTTAAGAGCCACAACATCAAATAGGCTCTCAGCCATCTTGTCAGCAATCAATACACCATTTTCTGTCCTTTCCAAACCACAGGGCCTCAGAAAACAAACTACCAACAAGGGCTTCTGCTAAAAGTACAGGAATTTACAGTATGTACACTTAGCATTATTACACCTCTAAAGATAATTTGCTTTCTTGTCAATATTTCTTTCTCTGGGCTGACAGCTCCTCATTTTGAGCATATTTTATTAGCATCCACACCTTTTCTGTGCCAGGATCTTTAATAAAGGTATTACACAGTTGACAAAGACGGTCTTAGAAGCAAGCACTTTTATAAACTCATTCAGAAATCTCACTTCCCATTTCAACACAATCCACTGTCATCTGTTGTTTTTCCAGATTACCTGTTATGAGGTAAAATATCAGGTACATATATATGAGAAAGGATAAGACCTCTCATGTTTCCGCAAAACAGAAAAAAATATCAAATATGAATTACCTAGCACAATCTGCTCTTGGTGAGCTATGTAACTCCATGGTACTAATAATTCTGTTCTGCAGAACCCCTTCTGAGCCTGCCATTATTATGCCCAAACGGTGTCAGATGAATGGCAATAGCTCAGACGATTTCCTTTGTCTTTTTCTAAACAGCAGTGTTACATTTGCTGCCTCATGCCATGCTTACTATCACAGTTTTTTCTCAGAATAGCTGCAATTAAAACTCCATGCTGATGGATGGTGGGTTGGTGGCCCTGGTCTTTCAGTGTCCTCATCTCCTAAGGTTGTGACACCATGACTTTAACTCCCACTTTGGATGGAAATGCTTCCACTTCGTATTTACAGGTTATTGTCCCCATCTCAATCTCACCATTTTTACTGTCCAAGTCGTTATGCTGCAGAAGGACAGTGGCTAGGAAAACCACTTATATTTTAAATTATTTATGCATAATATGAGCAGCATACACAAGGCTACTTCTGCTAGTCTCTCCCCATATGTGCGGTGGAGCAATTGCAGGGCAAACAAATTGGTTGTAACATCACTGTGTATGCCAGCCAAGCCATAACCTTACTTGGTTTCTTACATGTCCTCTGTGACTGTCCACTAATTTTAAACGTCAGACAGCTGTGAGTGAAACAAATGCATGCATCCCTTCATAGGAAGTTGTTACACATTTATGATGCTGTCCTGGTTTTGGCTGGGATAGAGCTAATTTTCTTCCTAGTAGTTGGTACAGCGCTGTGTTTTGGATTTAGTATGAGAACAACGTTGATAACGCACCGATGTTTTAGTTGCTGCTAAGTAGTGTTTACCTTTAGTCAAGGACTTTTCAGTTTCCCGTGCTCTGCCAGTGAGGAGGTGTACAAGAAGCCAGAAGAGAACAGAGCCAGGACAGGTGACCCCAGCTGGAAAAAGGGATGTTCCATACCACAGACCATCATACTCAGTAGATAAACTGGGGGGGCAGTGGGCTGGGGGCAACTGATCACTGCTTGGGGACTGGCTGGGCATCCGTCCGTGGGTGGTGTGCAATTGTATTGTGCATCACTTGGATTTTTTTCCTTTTTGGATTTTATTCCTCTCTCTCCCTCTCTTCATTACAATTATTATTGTTATTGTTGTTATTTTATTTTTACTTTATTTCAACTATTAAACTGTTCTTATCTCAACCCACAGGTTTTACCCTTTTCCAGTTCTCCTCCACAACCCACTGGTGAGTGGGGGGACTAAGTAAGTGGCTGCATGGTACTTAGCTGGGGTTAAACTATGACAGGTGCTTCGTAAAGTAATAGAAATATTAATATAATATTAGTATATTATATATATAGTAATAGAAATAGTAATAGAAAAGAGCCCAGTAACTGTAACATGGACTTTCTGGTGCCTGTGTGCTCCCATTCTGCAAAACATGTAGAAACGTAAAAGAAACAAGTTATTTCAGGATTAAAAAAAAAAAAGAAGAAAAAGAAAAATCCCCTTTAATTTCTGAGTAGTTTAGTCAGAATGAGTTACATTGCTAGATACTGTTTGGTTGCAGGGAAACGGTAGCTCTCACAGCTGGTTATTCAGACTAACCTGCACAGAAGTGAACCGCGACCTGTACGACCTGTAATGTCCTTTGCTTTCCCCACTAAAGCCTCAGAGCACATAGTGCTCCAGGGTCAAAGACCTCACTAGAAAGTCTGAGGTAACCTCGCGTTTTTAATCATGCAATCAGCCTGGGGAGGAGGGATGCTTGCTACCAAATTTCTCCTCAACTGCATGGTCTTTAAAAAACGAATGCTCTCAATTTCCCTAATCATTATGCTCAAGGATGATCACTTTGTCTCTTTTTAATGCAAGGATATTGCCAACTCTTTTCATCATTGCTGACATCTCCTCCAGCCAAGGATCCTTTCAACCTGCCTGCTCCTTCTATCAATGATAAGATCAAGGCTATCCACTTGAAAGAAAATCTTTAGGATTTAATTGGTGTTTCCCTTTTCCTCCTATGTCGATATTCTGGCAAAAGTTAAAAGTAAAACCCATGTGTGCCTACCCACATAGGCATTCAACATCGGCCATACACAGGTCATTGGCTCCATCACAATGTCCCAAATGCTTCATCAGAAAAAAATCTCAGTACAGATGAGCTGTCACTCACAACAACCAAGTAAACAACTTGGTTATACCCATTTGTAAAATATAGTGGAGGGAGTATGCTGATTCTGTAGCTATTAACAGACTCCCACTCACTGTAGCCAAGCTTCAGTCATTCAGGTCTAGGCATTCCAGCAGTATGCCTACAGTGATGTAAATCAGCAGTGTAAAAATCACTGCACTTGTGTGAAGAGACTCACAAATGTACCTGTTCCTTAAAGCTTCAGTGCAATCTTGACTATTTTGTGTGTTCCAGATTTTATGGAGCAATGCAGTTACCCTCCCCAAGAAAAGTGTTAAATGTCAGATCCTAGAGGGATCAGCATATCTGCTCCTCCTCCATGCAAGAGGGAAAATGTTCTTCAATCTACCTTACAAAAGGGATGGAAATCAGAGAGGGAGTCATTCACGTTTGCACTGGCAGTTCTCAACTACTGCAGGAAGGGGAAGCTAGAAAGAGAGCAACCAAAAATGGTATTGCCCTTGCTGAAAAGTACCACCTAAGACTTAAACCTGCAGAATGGGGTGCAGGTCATTCTTGTCCAGCAAAACCAGCAGAGGTTGCAGAAACTCCTGCTGAAGGTGAGTCTTAGAGAAAGTACACATCATGAGAGCCACCTTTTGTGTGATATATCTGAAAATATCAGCACCTGTTTTTTATAGCTGTGTATAAATCCATTTTCACCATATTTTACTACATTTTAAAATAAGCAACAACTCATGTCTTGCTAGGAGAAAAATTTACTTTATGTAGTGAATACTGTTTTAAGAACAATTATTTTCAAAGCATTGATCCTGCTGCAATCATTATGGTAAAGGCCCATCAATGAAATGGCATTAGGCCATTAACCAGGGAAGTCAGAGATATTTATTACCTTTAGCTGGGAAATGATTTGCAGGGAAAAAGTGAAAGTGCCTGTTTTCTGTTCCGTAACGATGGTACAGCTTGCAATAATTTTAATAGGTCAAATTGTGTCTGCTTTCTCCTGAGCATCCATAGTAAGTCATTCTGTCAGAAAATCTGGGAGGCAAAAATTGGTACTATTGCATGTGGTACTAACATTACACTAAAGAGGTAATGTTTCCTACCTTCAGCTTTTACTCTCTTTTTTTTTTTTTTAAAGCTATTTTTTTTCCCAGGAGTAGAAAACGAAGTAGTTAAGAAAGCTAGATTGTGCAGAAGAATTTGTCAGCTGTATAAGGTTGTGAATATATGCAGTGAAACACACAGCTCCATTCATTGCAAGTAATGTTATTTATGTACAAACAGATGTAAGACCAGGGGATAAGGGGCTGGGTGACGGTAGTGCGTTGTGTTACTCATGAGGGCTGATATTTTCAATGTCTAATGGTGAATATGACTCATTTGAAAGAAGCTTTGGGAACTCCCTAGTATGAAGGAGCAACTATGCTTCTGGCAAATGATTAAGCACTCTTACTTTCTATTCACTTGGGGAGCTGGGAAGTTTCAGCAAATGCAGGAGCAGGCCAATAAACAAATGGGTTTCACAGCACTTGCTAACACTGACAGACCCCATGAACTGCCTGCAGTGTCTATTCATATGGATGCAAGTGAGACCACACCGTTTCATGAAACTTCTTTCCAAACACAATTATTACTTACATATATACACACACACATATATATATATATATAAGAACAATGAGCATCCTGCAATGAGGTCAATGAAAGAAAATGTATTCTTGCTTGCCCAATACGACTGGAAGAACAGTGATGGGTTAAACCATTTCCAAAGTAGAGCATGCAAAGGACTATGTGCTGTCATGAAGGCTTTGTGGGTCTGAGTTTTAGTTTGTGCATATACTGCTATAGACTGAGACAATGAAAAAACCCCCGATTTATCAGCACTACGAAAGCCTAGGCAATGCTGCAAGTTAAACAAACCATATGTTTTGAAATTAGCATTAGAAGAAAGTCTGTGTTCCAGGGAGCCTGAAAAAACTTTTGTTATTTGAACTTCTACCTAATATGGTGAAAAAAATAACAGGGATGAATCTCAGGCATGGTTTGTATGACAAGACTTGCAGGGCCTGCCTCATATTACCTTTTGGAAAGGCAACAAATAGTCCTTGCTGATCTGCAGTTAATCTTACATGACTGGCTCAGAAACCTACCAGCACTAATAATAGACTGTGTGTGCTGCCGTCAGGAGGTTCATGCTGAAAAGCACTGAGGAGCACAACTCAATGTTAAAGAAAGCATAAAATACCTCTAATGTTGGACAGACTGTGTCCTTTGGTTCATTAACCAATGCCTACCAGCAGCCACCAAGGAGGTGACACAAGGACAGTGCTACAAGAAATTAGGTTTGAGGTTACCTGATAGATTACAACCCGGAATTTGTTTTTTCTCAGCATCTCCTCTTGTTTCGCTTCCACCTTCCTCACGCTGGCGCTCTGCCTCTCCACTCGTGCCCGCACCTCCTTCACGGTGGAGCTGACTTTGCGGGTTTTCTCCAGCAACTTGTTCACTGTGTAGCCTGTATTGCCATGAGCCTGGGCGAGCTTTAAAATGTCAATCTGTATAGTCTTGATGGTGTTTTCCATTTCCCTGTGCCTCTCCTCTATCCTTTTCTGGCTTGCCTGCACACTGTCCACAATGTTGGCCACTTTGTCCAGGACTGTCACAATCGTGTAAGCTGCATCTTGCTCTTCTTCCTCCTCAGCGACACCGGAGAGACGATTTTGGTGGGTTTTGTCAGCCTCCAAGGTGATTTCACGGCGATCCATTTTGCCTGCCTTCGGCCAGGTTGGTGGGAGGCGAAGTTTCAGTGATCCTGCCAGAACGATTCTGGCGCTGCTGCAGGGACCGAGGGCGACAGCTGGCTCCGGCGATGCTCAAAGTAGGGTGTGAAACACCACTCCTGGAGCTTAGTCAAATACTTCTGACTATAAAATATCCACACATGTTTGTTTGGATACTTTCAGCAACATGAAACCCCTAAAATTAGGAAGCAATATCTGGAAAGGAACATACGTTTAAAGGGTCACGCTTCTGTACTGATGAAGTTATTAGTGTTAATCCAAGAAAGTTAAGTAACTTACTAATTAGGCAGGAAAGCAAACTTGCATATTTTTAATGATCTACTTTCATTTTTGTGTTACTGGAGTGCTTTCCTCCAAGGGAATTCAAAGAGCGGTCAGGAAAATTAACACGGTTGTTTTTTCCAGCAAAACAACTTCAGATCTTCAGCTTGCTGCATTTACCACATGGGCTAACAAATAAACACACTAAACCAGAGGCAATATAGTGAAAACGTTGTATTGTGACATGCTTTTCCAGTTCAAAATGTTGAAAGCATTTTTTTTTATTGAACAAATTATTAAATCCTACATGCAAAATTCTGAAATTCTAAACTACATGTTAAAACAGCTGAACACATCCTATTCACACTTTATCTTGGGATCTTTCAAACGACAACTAACAGTCTATTAATATAACTATGACCAGCAGACTAATTTGGATGGACTTCTTTAGCTCTTGAAAATACTCTATACAAGAGCACTAGTAATTCATTCACTTTTATTTTTTTTTATTTTAATCACAAACACTATACAATCCATATTGTAGGTGTTAAAACATGTATTTTCTTTAAAAAAGTTTAAGAAGTATTAAAACAGATTTAACAGTGATAAAGTAGGCTTTATTCCAATCATTTTTTGTGTTCAATTATTCAACACCAATTTTTACAATACCTAAATCTACTAAGACCTACTTCTTTTGGACCTGTGCCATCTGCTCTACCAGGTAACTTCCCAAATTATGAAATTTATAATTTTCCTTTTTAAAAATAAATTGTTGGAATTATTTATGAAGATGGCAGTGCTTAGACCCAGCCCACAAGTTTTATAAATATGTTACAACTACACACAGCACACAGCTTCACAGTTCATGCGATAGGCAGTGTCTAAAAAATCAGTTACTAACTTCCAAAAACATTTAAATATCTACGGTATTTAAACACAGTGTTTTCTAGTTTCTCATAAGAAAAGTAAGCTGTAAACATTTTTACCTTTAGTTCATGCCTTGTTTGCTAGGTAATGTGGATTTTTTGTTGTATTTTTGTTTGTTTATGGTTTTTTTTTTAAATCTACAACCATTGGTGGAATAAATCTGTGTTCCCAAAAATATTACATTCCATGGATAAAGCACAAGTCTATTATATAACCATGTGATACAGATACAGAAAATGAACTACTGTATTCAAAAACAAAAAGTAAAGGTACTAAAACAGTTCAGAGCTGTTAGAGCTGATGCTTTCAGAATACAGACCAACATTGTTACACTAAAAATGTTCAAAAATAAGGCCTCTGAAATAAATATTTCCATTCTTTAAAAAAAGATATAATAAAAATGTACATCACATGGTCAATGTAGGTATAAAAATCACTAAGTTAAACCATTCTGGATGATGTATCTGAAGTAAAATGGCCTAGGTTTTGCTTCTGCCGACGTCCTCTATTGTTTTTGGGGCATTTTCTGTTTAAAAAAGAGAAAGAAAAAGGGCTAATTTTATATATGCCACATAAAATTAAGCCTAGCAATAACACATTGACTTAACTTTCTGTACTTAACAATAGCAAGGAGTCTATAAGCTGTGCTGACTAGGGGGAGATTCTGCTGTCTGGTACTGGACTGTCATCTGGGGATGTCCATGGGAGCCCAGATCTCTCAGAAGGGAGTTCTGCTTGAACTTGAGACCAAAACCAGCAAGGTGCTATATCCTTCGGCCTTGATCCAGCAAAACACATACCATGGTGAATAATTGCATTGACTTGACTTTATACATATTTCATACTTAAAATCCTATGGATTACCATCCACTGGATCAGTCAGCTTTTTGAAGTGCTGGACCTGCAGGTGCCATGCTCCTTGTGGCAGCCCCTGAGACAGAGCCCACCCAGGACTCTCTGTGGGGTAACTCAGGTGATCCCTTTCTTGGGGATATGGACACAGAACTAAGAAAGGATTCACAAAAGCCAGAAATTCTGAATGGGACAGAATTTAGCCCATCAGACAGCAGGCAATCCACGATGGAGCAGTCCTGCTGGGATGTGGCGAGACAGACCGTCCCTGAGAGACTGTGAGCTGGGGAACAGTCACAGGGAGGCTGAAAGAGGAGGGCTGCTGAGCCACGGCCTTCCACACCACTCCTTTGGCCAGCAGATTGTTGATTAAAAAAGGAATGACATCAATTGCATGAGCCAGGTAAGCTTTTATATGTGCAGGAGGCATTAAATATGTGTATTTGTACCTGCTATGTTGAACCTTACAAGGGAGATAGGAAGGAGGTCTGTATTGTTTGCTCATAGGGGCATCACTCTACATCGCTGAGTTTGGGAAGCCATGCACTAACGCAGCAGCAGAAAATTTTGTGTAACTGGAGCTGAAAAAGTCAAGGACCAGTGGAGGAGGAAAAGGTGAAGTGTGGCTTGGATGCCCAAATGTAGGACTTAAATGTTTCATGTACCTATAATGTAATTAAGTCATCCTTATTCTATCCCAGACCCCTCAGTCCTCACTGGGTTCAAGTCCTTGATGAGCAAACTGAAACCATTGCCATCAAAAACAATCCATGGCTCTCATCTCAGTTTTCATACAGGGTGAGACTCTGACACAACTCAGAAACTTGAACTGTGTGCTCATGCATCTTTACAATTCATAAAACAGGTTCCCATGGAGAGTGCCTAATAATAGGGCTGGTTGCACATTGATTTTCATAAAACATCTATGGTGGGAGGGATACTTCTTTCTCTGTGTAACACCACTTGCAGTGGTGCTGAAGAGAATAGCGTCTTGTCAACCTCTCTGGTTTCACTGGGTAAGAGGGGGGAATCATAGCTTCCATAGGTTATCAGCAACGCTTGAATACCTCTAGTGAAGGTCTAACACAGTAGCTGACCTTCGGGATATATTCCAAGGCTGACCTGTTCTGCTGGGTATTTGGTCTGGGGATTCAGAGTGGTTATGGGTGGCTTGTGAATTAAAGAAATGTATGTTTTCTGACAAAAAGAAAATCGTGGTAGGATGTTACATAATCCTCCCACTTCAGTCATTAGGTATTTTTTATGCTAGTATTTTAAGATATATGTTAGAGCGCATAACATTTTGGAGGTCAGATATTTAAATACAAAAAAAAAGTATCCATACAATGTGTAATTTTTCACTGTTTTTGTCTTTACCTACCTTGTTATGCACATGACAATTGCAACTATAATGGCAATCTGTACAGCTCCAATTATTGCTGCAATAAGGACATGCGTAAGTTTTTGTCTACTTGGGACAACATAAAGAATACTAAAGTCTGTCTTTTCACAGTGCTGCCCAGTATATCCTGATTCACACCTGAAAAAGAAAAGAAATATTTCATGGAATCTGTAATTTGACAACAGCCCACTCATTTTGCAGATGAAAGGAGCCCAAGGTGACTCCAGCTGAGAAAGGGCTGGTGAGAAGGCAAAGATGTGGTAGCACTTGGGTTGGGGAATGGTTTGGATTTCTGTGACAAGAGAAGAGACAGAGCAGATATTCTCTGCTGTCTTGGATGAGGTTACTAATGGCCATCTGAAAACACACCAGTGTGGTAAAGGCCCTGACTTGGCAAAAGAATTTTGTGGGTCGTTATTAAATCAGGGCGATATTTAGGAAGAATAAAGCAACTAGGTGAAACAGGTAGACACACAGAAGCATGCTCATGAAACAAAGTGAGCATGCTCTTTCAGCTGCAATGTCAATATGGGGAAGAAGTGACAAAGAGGAAGAGAAACCTTGACAAATGGGGGAAAAGGAAGAATTCCTTTTCAAACTGCAGCCTACAGAAGTGAAATCTTGCTTAACCTATTGGACAAGACCAGCATCAAACCCCTTCCTGCCTTGTCACCAAACTAAAACTTGTCAGAGGTCAAGTTAGAAAACCCAACAGCCCACAACTGTTCAAGTGAGAGTTCATGGAAGAATCCATACAAATTGGCCAGGGATGGGGGAGAAATGGCTGGAGACAGAAGAGAAATGGCTGCTTTAAATGGTACCTTCCCTGAGTAAAGCAGCAATTGGCTTAATGAGAACCTCAGCAGAGGCTGCTCCTGATCAGCGATGTGTTCAGGGAACGTGAGATGTACCAGTGGTGAAGGTGGCAGTGGAAACACACCCTGGAGCAATTCATGTTGCATGGTGAGAGACGCTGAAGCACAACAAGGAAAGGCAAGTGCCACTCAAGACACCGAGCTAAAGTCTACAGACTCAAAGGCCACCACTTGCATCCCTGAGCAAGTTCCTTGTACAGTTATCCTTTAAAACCAACTGATGTGAATACATCATTAAGGGCAAACGAATCAAACAATTGGCCTCCAGCTTTGTAGTAGAAAGCTGGAGAAGAAATACTCACATGCAGACAAACAATCCTTTTGTAAATTGGATCAGATAAGCCCGAGTGCAACACAAAATCGGTCTCATCCATCCAAAAGCTTTGTGCTAGGGTAGGAATTAATTCTGCTTGGAGGAACGAAATAATTACTCCACAGACCTTCCCACAACTGCTAATGCAAATCCTAATCTGCCTTTGCATGCAGAGATTACTGCTGGGGTTTACATGTTCATAATCTTGTGACTCTACTTTCTCCAGCCATGAGCTGCTATGTAAGGAGTTTTGGTTCAGGCATGAGACAAGTTCCAGTAAGAGTGCAGTCATTAAAGAAAAGCCCCCATGTACTGTAAGTAAGCTTGGTAGTGGCTAGGAAGGGAATCAAAAGAAACATGTATTAACGTACAAGAAGGAAGAGGATGGGGCACACGTTGGTAATAATGCCAAAAGAAACAGTAAGGAAGAGGACTCCTTGCTAGCGGACTGAATTCTTATTGTTACTTTGCTTTTGTTCTCATTAAAGAAGGTAAAAGACAAAGTGTGCTCAGTGTGTAAATTGCTTTAAAGCAGAGGAGGCAAAACAAAGCAGAGGAGGCACAAGCAATTCAAAGATGTTTTCTCCGAAACACTGAAGCAACAGGAAATTAGTGAGAAATATTGAATAGAGATTCAGGAGTATTGAATTCCTGCAAAGAAGAATTGTTTGTGTTAAGAACTATATTGGTGGTGGAATGAAGTACTAGGCACTAGCTTAAGCTACCATAAACTAGTAGAAAAGATTTTAAAGCATTCTGCTACATTAATATATAGTGAGACAATACAGCATTAATATAATAGCAAGATAAATAGAGGTCAGTATGGATTTATCAAAATATGTTGATCAGTCAGTTAATTGAGTTAGTTTAAAGAAGTTGCAAGCCCTTTGCAAAGGATTGAAGTGTGCCTCCTTGATGCAGCCTGCCATAAGGACAAGGCAAAACTGCACTGCACAAGGAGGGCAACAGGGGATAGACCAGATCCCAGCTGTGCAAAGGCTGCTAAACTAAGTATTACACATTTGATTATGACAAAACCTTCCTCCCACCTGCCTGCTGTCAGTCCTGGAGGATTGCTGTACAATGAGCAAGGAGATTCGTTGCCCCCAGTGAGAGCAAAAGTCAGAATTTGCTCTGTGCAGGTATTTCCTGCAGTTTTGTAGGTCTTCTGATACCTCACATATATCACTACCAGGAAAGGAGAAAGAAATGAAACAATGTATATGCTAGATGTGTGTGAGAATGCAAAGCATTTGAAATTAACAGTTTGCCCCTAGCATTCATAATTATATTTTCCTTGCCAGAGAAAGAGAGATTTTTTTTCTTTGGTACATGATTACTATGGCAGATTGCTGTCTGATATAAATAATTCATTTCCTTAATAACTCTGCTCCAGTAGGAAACACACATAAAGTATGAGACCATCAGTATTTAAATAGGCAAGAAACCCCCCAAGGAGACCTTATACCTAGGATTAAGAACTGGCAGTCAGAAATTCTTGACCGGAACCATGTGAAGTTTGTTGTGCTAGGTCCAGTGCTGTGCTACTGCTCAGGCTGTTTAAATAAATAATTGAAAGTAGCAATAGTAAATGTATACAATAGAATTTAAAGGGACAGTACACTAATTACAATCATCAAAACATTGCCTATCAGTAATTATTAGAGTAATAATAAATATTTTAACGATGGAATAATAATAGAATCATAAATGAATAAATGTATATATGATTAGTGCCTTCCAGAAAAAAATTCCGAGAAATTAAAAAAATCCATCAGAAATAGTGTTAAACACAGCTCTAGATCAAAAGAATACTGTAATCAAACAGTGCTGCCTAATGCCTGTCAAAATGATGGTGGGAATGCATCCAGTTTGTCAAGAGAAGCAAAGCAATGTGGAGCTCTCTTGGTTCTGGCCAAAGAAAAGAGAAAAACAAGTAAGTCCTACTCAAAACGTGAAAATAAACAAGAAAGGGTCTCAGATGGGAAGAGGAATAGTATAAGCTTTCAAATGCTTTAGTTGACAACCATACTGGCTCTGACTTTCGGGATTCCTGCACTCTGATCAGTCTGGAAACCCTTAAATCTTGGCTGTGCAAAACCCGCTAAATATCCTCAATCAATAAAGATCAAGGGAGAAAATGCAATAGTATCTAATGGATTTACAGCTGAAGTTTCCAAAGGAAAGGAAAGCAAAGAGTTATAGTATCTTCAGCCACATTAATCTGAAAGTACAAACTTGCAAGTTAAAAGTTCAGGAGTGAAACCTCCTAATAAGTAGGGACTACATGTGATTAAGAAGAAGTGGTCCTTTTCTATAAACGACTCTTTTGATTAATTTTATTTTTTGAGAAAAAAAAAAAAAGATGCAGAATTTATTTGGTGAAATGTAAAGAAAAAAATATCTAGGAGCTAAGGAAATAAATTGGACCATTCATATATCCTGGGGAACACTGAATGGCTTAGTATTGAGCATACTGAACTGCTGGATTATACTGTAGACAAAAGGTGTGGTTTAAAGAATATTTTGCAATTTTATACTCTCTAGATGAAGCCTATTATTATGAAAAAGGTCAATAAATGTTAAAATTAAGATATTTATTATTTTTTTATTATTATTAAGAACAGACTGAGAGGTCAATGGGAAAAGCAGAGTCATACAGAGAAGCCATGCAAGGCAAAGGCATTTTTTTGGGTTGGTTTTTTTTGGTTTTTTTGTTTGTTTGTTTGTTTTTTCTCCAGCTAGGATTCAGCAGCTGAAAATAAGACGACAATACTGAGGCAGCACTCAGAGGGATTCAGCTTCTGAACTACCTGGCTGATGGAGCCTCTCCTTTGAGCTCTGTCTCCCACACAACTGGAGCAGCTGGGTGCTGCCCACAGCATAGGGATACAGCTCCTGTGCCACTGCTTAGATAATTGCAAACTGATACATGCTGTAATTATGGCTAGAGAGCATTTTTACTAAGCTTTACAGCAATTTCAAGCACATTTTGGAGGCATGCAGACTTACCGGCAGGAAGCCTTCTGAGTGGAATAAATGAATTCACATTTTCCATGTATACAGTAGCCATTGAAGCTTTCTGAACAAGGTATGTGGTTTCCAATGTAAATGTCTTCTCTTTGATCACTGGCGTCTTGAAAAGAAATGTACATATGCAATTATAAATGACTATATAATATTAATAAAAAAACCTCAACCAATAATAGCATATCCTTAAAAACTTGTAGTGAATGAAGGAATACAGAATAATAAAGCAAAGGCTTAAGAGTGAAGTTTCAGAGGCACCTACAGAGATTTGCCAGAATGTATTGCACTGAAAAATGATCCTCAGAGACATCAAATTTGCTTCTTATGTCAGGTTTCTCAAAGGGAGAAAAGTATTCATGACAGAAACCAGCCAATGCAGGAAGATCAGCAGAGGCTTTGTCAATGGTATTGGGGCAAACAGCAAATACATAGGTACAAAGAACTCTCTCCCATGTCTAAACAGAAGAAAAAACCCTGAAGGTTAGAAGCTGAACTACATTTTGTGATTACTGGGTAGAAAACAAGTCAATAAAGCCCAGATCTGACTGGTATCACCGGTCGTTATAACTGAAATCGAATACACTACAATAGTCGTCTTCCTCAGAGAAACACTTTCATAGAGGGGGAACTTCAAAATCTTGAAATAAGCTTAAATACTCACTCCTTTGGGAAATGTACTGGTTTTGGCTGGGGTGGAGTTAACTTTCTTCACAGCAGCCTGTATGGTGCTGTGTTGTAGATTTCTAGCTGAAACAGTGCTAATAACACAACAGTGGTTTAGCTGTTGCTGAAGGGTGCCTGCACAGCATCAAGGCTTTCTCTGCTTCTCACTCTGTTTCTCCCCTCAGCGAGCAGGCTGGGGATGGGCAAGAGCTTGGGAGGAGACACAGCCAGGACAGCTGACCCCAACCGACCTGAAGGGTATCCCCTCCTGTATGACATCATGCTCAGCAACAAAAGACAGTGTTTTGGTCTTTCCAAGGTGGCAGGTGGCAGTTGCTCAGAGACTGGCTTGGTACTGGGCTGCTGGTGGGATGCAGTGATGGCTTTTGCATCGCTTGTTCCGCACCCCCACCCCCCCACCCACCCCCCCCCCGCCGCCTTCACTTCTGAACTGCCTTTAGCTTGACCAACCAATGAGTTTTTCTTGTGTTTGCTTTTCTGATTCTCTCCTCTGTCCTCCTGGGGGGAAGGTGGAGGTGAGCAAATGGCTGGTCGGCACTTAGTTGCTGGCTGCGTCAGCCTAGCATAGGAAGGCAGTCCTGTCTGCCCCAACATCTTTCCTGCTTTCATGTTACTAAAACTATGTAAAGCTGTATACATTTTCAACTATTCTTTCCCCCAAAATATTCTGTAAAAAAGTCCTAAACACAGAAGTTGATATTTCATAATGAACTTCTTTAAAGAGCAGGAATCTAAAGCTATGAGCGTAATTGTGGAATTAAGTTCATTTCCATGGCAATAGACTATAGCGTCAGAAATACAAGATTATAATCAACTGCAGGTGCAAAGCAAAAAGGGACTGTGAAGAAGAAATCTCTTATACAGTTGCAGATATTTCAAATAACACCAGCAAGAAAGGGAATGTATTTATATAAGGAAAAAAAAAGGCATGCTGTTTTAGGTTTTCCCTGAACATTTCCTGGAATGTTTTCTAATTGTTCCAGGAGGAAAAAAATATCTAGCTATTAGAGGTTTTAGATATAAGCAAGCCTGTTGGTTCAGGCTATGCTTCAAAGATACAGAAGACATGTGTCCACCACTAACCTGAATGAATAGACTGTGTCACGGCACATCTAAGCGGAGAAAAGTGGCGTTGTGTCATCCCAAAACTGTTGCCGCCTTCCTACCCCAAGCTGCTAATTACTGTCACATCTAGTCCCAATCAAAGGCTAGCAGTAAGCTACATACAATTATATTAGGCTGTTCAGATAGCTGCACCATGTCTGGTTTTAATGTATGTACTCATTAATTTATTGTGAGTCCCATGAAAGATGGCCAGGTAACCATGGCCACCCAAGTCAGAGGCAAAACTTGTATTAAGCAAAGAGATGTTGTTAAATGCAGGAGGTGATTCCAAGTGTAAACCAAACATTTACCCACCTATTAATGGGAATCCATTTTTAAACTTAGAGGCCTGCTAGACTGCTTCAGAGATGCAAAGTGAAGCTCTGAATTAACTGGTATAGGAACCTTGAAAGTGTGACTGGATATAAGAGTTCAGATACTTCACCAGAAGGAGGGGGCATGCACGAAAACTGAAACCCTGATGCTCATCTTGGTACAACAAAACCAGCAAGCCAGCTGAATCTGGGAAGAGAGACCTTTCTGATGTAACTTTAGGCAGCCTTTTGCCCTGCAGGAGAAGCAGACTGTCACGGCTGTGGCTCCAGAGAGTAGAAGGTATTATATGTTCAGAGAACAGGTTTAACAAGAATAACTCACAGGAATTTAAAGCAAAAGCAAACAGATGGAAGTGTGGACCATTCTCTTGTACTGGAATAAAAAATAATTCAAAGTAGTTCGATTTAGGCTCCCACTATAAGACCTGACTACTACCTAAAAAAATTTCAAAACAATTCCTTTGCAAAAGGCTCCCTCCGTGCACATCATTTGCTGAACTTCAGACTGCACAAGCTATATACTTTAATAATAATAATTATATACAATGTTTCTTCCACTAACTAGATTTCAAGGGCAATTTATATGCAATGAATAAAAAGCTGCAACTTCTTCTAAATAGGAAGAAAAAGTGGTGTTTCATTACATCGCATAATAAGATGTATATTCTATTTGGAGCCTTTTATGCCTTCATAATATAAGTGAAAATTGACATTAAATCATTCCAACTGGTATATTATATGGAGTGAAAATAAGAAAATTTGTAAAAAAAGAAAAATATATAGAGCTTTTCAGCACTGTGTGGCTTTTCAATAAGAACACAAGGAATGTTGAAAGCAATGGTGGGATGTCTTTACTCTGGGAGGCCATGGGAGTGCAAAAAAAGTATAATGACAGAAAAAACTAAAGGCCAGAGCTAAAAGAGAAGATACCAACATCTCGCAACAAAATCTGCATTAAGACCAGTGCTGAGGAGAAACAACAGCGAGTTACAGTCATTAGCGATTCCCTCCTGTGCAGAACAGAAGCACCCATTTGCAGACCAGATCCTTTTTTCAGGGAAGTTTGCTGCCTCCCTGGGGCCCAAATTAAGGATGTCACCACAAGACTGAAGAGCTTAGAACAACCTTCAGACAACAATCCATTCCTGCTCCTTCACATGGGTACTAATGAGGTAGCAACAAAAAGTCTGAGATTGATCAAAAGAGATTTCAGAGCCCTGGGGAAAATGCTAAAAAATCTGGGAGCTTGGGTAGCATTCTCTTCAATCCTCCAATGATGGGGGGAGACTTTGGAAGAAACAAGTGAGACCAAGATATCAATACCTGGCATTGGGATTGCTGCTTCCACCAAAACTTTGGATTTTTAAACTATGGAAGAGCCTTTGAGGCACCAGGTATACTGGGCCTGACAGGATCTACCTGTCCTGATAGAGAAAATGCATCTTTGGGTGTAGGCTGGTGGATCTGATTGAGGGGGCTTTAAACTAGAATGGATGGAGGAAGGGGATACCAACAGGATTGCAGTAGGTAAGCCAAGCGTTGGCATGGCCTTGCCTGAGGGTGGCAATGCTGGTGGGAACATTTGCACTGCTCCTGGGAGCACAGAGGGCTCAGGAGCATATCTGAAATGCTTGTACACCAACACATGCAGTATGAGAGACAAACAGGATGAACTGGAAGTGTTGGTTGGTTCCCAGAGCCACAATATCATCGGTATTAGCGAGACTTGGTGGAATGAGTCCCATGAATGGAGTGCTGGGATGGGGGGCTGCAGGCTGTTCAGGAGGGATAGGCAGGGCATGATGATGTGGTTGAGAGCTTCTGGGTGGGGGTTAGAGGGATGGAAGACAAAGGAGATGTTTAAGTGGGTGTCTACTACCCATCATCCAGCCAGGGTGCAAGCACTGATGAGTTATTTTACAGGAAAGGAAGAGAAATTTCTGGATTGGTAGCCCTTGTCCTTATGAGAGATTTCAATTTCCCAGGCATCAAGTGGGAATATCGCACTGCTGTGACAAGCAGGTCTTGGAAATTCTCAAGGTTGGTGGGAGATGATAACTTCTTGCCACAAGTACTCCGTGAGCCAACTAGGAAAGATGCCCTCCCAGGCTTGCTGTGTGCGAATAGAGAAGGACTTGTGGGGGATGTGATGGTAGGTGGTTGTCTTGGCCGCAGTGATTATGAAAAACTGAGTTTAAAATTCTCAGTGTAATGAGAAAAAAGGACAGCAGAGTTGGTACCCTAGTCCTGAGGAGAGCAAACTTTTAAGCTATTCAAGGAGCTATGTAGCAGAGTATCCTGGGAACCTGCTTCTGAGGGCTTAGGGGTCCACAAGTGCTGGTCAGTTTTATAGAAGCCTCTTTTAGAAGCACAGGAGCGGGCAATCCTTCCGTGTTACAAGTCAGGCAAGTGGAGCAGAAGACCAGCTTGGCTGAACAGAGAACTCCTCATGGAGCTCAAGAGGAAAAAAGATTGTATGATCTCTGCAAGCAAGGTCAGGCTTCACAGGAAGGTTCCACAGCCATGGTTCTTATGTGTAGGGAGAAGACACGAAAGGCCAAAGCTCAGTTAGAGTTGAATCTGGCCAGTGTTGTGTCCAACAACAAGAAGGGCTTTTTTAAAGTACGTTAATAGCAAGAGGACGTCTATAAAAGCATTGGACTGATACTTGTTGTGAATGGTCATCTGACTCCTAGGGAAGAGGAAAAAGCAGAGACATGCAGTGGGTTTTTTTGGCCTCAGCCTTTAGTAATACTGATGCACCTTGGGCTGCCCAGTCCCCAGAGTCAGAGGACCACGAGTGTGGGAATGATGATTTTCCATTTGTAGACCCTGAAGTTGTGAGGGACCAGCTGTATCATCTGAATGTTCACAAGTCCATGGGGCCTAATGGGATTCTCCCAGAGTGCTGAAGGAGCTAGCGGACGTAATGGCAGGACCCCTCTCGATCATCTGCCAAAGGTCTGGGAGTCTGGGGAGGTCCCTGCTGCCTGCAGGCCAGCCAGTGTCACTGCAATGTACGAGAAGGGTGTGAGGGAAGACCCAGGAAACTGCAGACCTGCTAGTCTAACCTCAGTTCCTGGGGAAAATTATGGGGAAGATTATGCTGGGTGCTGCTGAAAGGCATTTAGAGAATACTGCAGGCATCAGGCAGAGTCAACATGGGTTCACAAAGGGAAAGTCCTGTTTTAACTAATTTGGTATCCTCCTATGGAAAGGTCACCTGCCTAGTGAGTGAAAGGAAGGCGCTGGATGTAGTTTTTCTGGGGTTTAGTAAGGCTTTTGATAACGTCCCTCACAGCATTCTTCTGTGCGCTGGGTGGAGAACCCACCGAAGGGCAGGGCTCAGAGGGTTTTAGTGAATGGGGCTACATCTGGATGGCGACTGGTCACCAGCGGTGTTCCTCAGGGTTCAGTTCAAGGGCCAGTCCTGTTCAATATATTCTTCAATGACTTGGATGCAGGAGTTGAATGCACCATTAGCAAGTTTGCTAATGATACCAAGCTGGGAGGTGCTGTTGCCTCTCAAGGGACAAGATGCCTTGCAGAGGGATCTAGATAGATTGGAGCATTGGGTGGTGATTAATGGGATGAAATTTAACAAGTCCAAATGCCAGATTCTGCACCTAGGACACAGTACCACCAGGCATAAGCATAAACTGGGAGAGGAGCGGCTGGAGAGCAGCCCTGCAGAAAGGGATCTCGGGGTGCTGGTCGACAGCCGGCTCCGTGGGAGGCTGCAGTGTGCCCTGGCAGCCAAGGGGGCAGAGCACATCCCAGGGGGCATCAAACACTGGAACCAGCTGGTCAGAAGAGGTGATGATCCTGCTGTATTCAGCTTTGGTGTGGCCTCACATCGAGTGCTGTTCTGGGCCCCACAATTTAGGAGGGTTGGGAAGGTCTTTGAATGCACCCAGAGGAGGGCAACACAGCTGGTGAAAGGGCTGGAAGGCATGTCCTGTGAGGAGCGGCTAAGGACTTTGGGCTTGTCTAGTTTGGAGAAAAAGAGGCTGAAGGGTGACCTCATTGCTCTCTGCAGCTTCCTGAGGAGGGGAATTGGAGTGGGAGATGCTGATCTTCCCTCCCTGGGATCCAGTGACAGGACACATGGGAATGGTTCAAAGCTGCAGCAGCGGAGGTTCAGGCTGGACATTGGGAAGCACTTCTTTACCAAGAGGGTGGTCAGACACTGGAACAGGCTTCCTGGAGAGGTGGTCGATGCCCCAAGCCTGTCAGTGTTTAAGAGGCATTTGGGCAATGCCCTTAACAACATGCTTTAGCTTTTGGTCAGCCCTGAATTGGTCAGGCAGTTGGACTAGGTGATTGTTGTAGGTCCCTTCCAACTGAAAATATTTTATTCTGTTCTACTTTCCTGTACTGTACTCTACACTATTCTATTCTATTCTATCCATGCTATTATTTCTGAGAGAAAAGGAGAAAAGATTAACACCTATGCAGATCTGTTCTTTGCCATAACTTGTGAAAGACAGAGGTGTTTTGTTCTGGACAACAATGCTTTGAAGAAAAGCCACTGACATGCAGAAGCATATTTGCTCTGAGGATGTACCTAACACACATGCAGGCTACTACCGTAGCATAAAATAACTGAGCAGAAAGTTAAACTCTGCCTTATTTCATTTATGTTAAGGTTATTAAAGGTAAGGTAAGCTTCACAGAGATAAAACATTTTCAATCAATGTGATTCAGCATATTATTTTACTAAAAACATTGTAAAACAACCTAACAAATACAGAATTTGCCATTTTTTCCCCAGAAGTTAACAGAAAAGATCACATGAGAGAGGTTTGCATCATTTCATCAGGAATGTCACAGCTTGATGACATTCTTTCATACTAGTCTTCCAGTAAAGTAATTTCCACGGCACTCGGGGGGAGTCTAATCCTGTGACCACTGCACAGGGTGGTGAGAAGCTGGGCAAGTTAGAGGAGGAATACAGCAGGCAGAACTCACAAACCATGCACATCTTCTTGCCAGCATTGCAACATGCTGTAAGAAAAAAGGTGTTCACAGGTCTGTTTCAGTTACAGAAATCAAAGCTGTAAGGCAGACAAGAAGGAACCTGCATGCTCTGTTTTCTCATCTTGTGAAATCATAACCAAACAGCACAGTCAGCACAGTACCTTTCACCTCTGGCCGATACTGCATGCCATCATCTTTCTTTCCAACTGCGTTTGTATCATCTGTTTCTAGATGATAAATACATGCATGGACAGCTATTAGGGAAGGCTTACTACCAGACCACTATATGTATGTCATTGAGAAGCCAGAAAAATAGTCAAAGAAGTATCTTAATTGCAGTAAAACTGGACACATTCCCACATTGTTTCACCCATACAACCAGGTTGGTAGCACACTTGGTCAGAAACAGTCAGTAACCCCAGGGTCCAGACCAACACATGGCACACCTCGGGCTTGTGTGAGGTCTTGGTGACAGTCTGTTTTGGTTTTGGAACTGTTCAAGTTACAGATCTAGATGTAACTGTCAAAGAGATGGTGGAAAGCTGTTATTCCCATGAGAAAGTCCTAACTGCAACACCCCAAAACTGAAGTGTCATGCACAGGATTAACTACAAGGCAGTGGACGGAGGGTTTCAGTGGGCTGTTCCAACACTGAAAAAGGAAACGGATAAATATTTGTTTGATTGGGGCCCCAACTCAACTCACCTTGGAAGCACATTGTACAGACCACAGCAGCAAGAGAGGACATTTGCAACACACTGGTATTCCTTTTGCTCTCCCGCTTCTTACTACCCCCTCATATAAGGCCCGTTGGACTATTGCTTAGATTATTGTAAGAGCTTTTGCCATCTTTCCAGGTAACAGCAGCCAAAGAAAGGTAATGTAAACACAGCATGTATGTATGTAGCGTAAACATACCTCTCTGTGGGAACCTCTAAAATACATAAATAAAAGTGGGGAGTTCACTGATAACTGGATCAGTGACTTCTGATCAAAAACGGGAAAGGGAAAGCTCTACCAAGCCCACTTATGTCAGAACTTATATTTACCAGAAAAACAAAATTAAGCCTACCTGAGCAGTGTCCAAGATGCCTGATATCAATCTGCTCTTGCCTCAGACATGATGCTTCTCTAACAAAGCATGGATTGTTATAGGAACTTCCATCAGAAGCACATACAGGATTAAAGCTGTATCCACTGCAGTCTATATTACATACACACCTGTTAATTGAAACATACAGCAAAACAAAGTTGACATCCAGCAAACAAAAATTAAGTCATGTTGAGCCCCAAGTAATCAGCAGTTCATACACTAAAATCAGGGGAGAAAAGCGTGTTGCATGAGGATGCTGAAGAATTTGCTGAGGTCACAGGCTTCTAAGCAGAATGTACAAAACTACGAATAGGTGCTTCAGTGTGCTTTTTAATAATGTATTGATGTTTCTTGTAGTTTTACTATAATATCAATCTAATCCACACCTGGAAATTGATAACACATTACTAGGAAGATTTACTATATTAATATAACAGTTTGTGGTGTCTGTTCTGAAGTGTGAACAAAACCAGATTAAAACTATTCTTTTCTGTGAGTGTCAGGATCCCTGAAAGGGAAACAAAAGAAAAGGACTCCAATTTCTGTTAAGCAGTAAAAGAAATTTCTCTATTTCAGAGGCTGTATAGAATCATTATGCTTTGCTAACTGTGTCATTTCATCAAGTCATTCATTCATACCTTTGAAAGTCAACAGAGGGTTTATTGCATTGTATTTAAAACAGGTTTATGCAATATGGATTATTTCATATTGCATCCAATCAACACTTTGGCTGGTTTATACACTGCATATTCCATATATTTTGCAACTATGGATTATAAAATTAAAGTGGGGGAAAATTAAGACCTAGCATGTAGCTGGTTCCTAACCACACATACCTAGGACAGCCAAAGACTTAGACAGGGCAATGACTTACCTGTTTTCAGTTAGATAGTTCTGTTGCTCCAACAAAAAGTCCTGAAATTTTACACGTGTGAATGGCACAGGAAAACTTTCCAGCTTTTCAAGCTCTACCCTCTTGTTTATTTTAATCAATATACTACTTTTTAACTGAACCTCTGTTTTTGAATGGAAGTTTCTGTGTGTGCCTCACTTTATTCTGCAAGCTCTGCTCTGCCTTTGGACTGGGTGGCTGCAGAATGGGGGGCAAGGTGGGCACCAGGTCCAGCTCTTAGCTGAGTTCCTCCTGATGCCACGAGAGCAGGAAGAACTGCTCTGCATCTTCTGAGGAGGTGGCAGTAGGCATGCAGTCCTCTCCTTGCTGGAAAGCTCTACACAGGGTGCACATAGTCTGATGGCTAGGAGCTGCTGCTAGCTTCATCTTGATTCATTCTTGTAAGACCGAGTGTGAAGAAAAAAACTGAAGCTGCTAACTTGACAGGTTTTTTATGTTCTTTCCAGCTGTTCCAGATGCAATTAAATTATTAAATATACATATGTGTGCCTCAGGTCCGTAACAAAACTCACAGCAGGACCCAATTCAATGCTGCAGAAAGACTGAAGATGGCCAGCACACCTTTCTCTCTCCTTTTTCCATGAGCAGCTTTTGTTGCCTAAATTTAAAGACGTCAATTTTGCCAGTAATATTTTGTGCCTGTGAACTTCAGATTGTTGCTTAACAAAAGAACAACTCTAGCATAAACAGGTTTTTAAGTGCACCTACTGACAGTGAAAAACTGCCCCAGTAATGAGTCTTTACACATCTTAGTGACATACCTCAAAGTACTCATGAAACCGCTAAGTATCAATATGATGAACATACAATAATTTTTCCTACTAGAAATGTCAATGGTTGTAAACCTTGGACCCAGGAAAGGAAGTACTATTTTGTCACATGCTCCCACATGACTTTAAGCCTAATAAGCCTAATAAGCGGTTTATTAGGATTTACTATATGCAAATAAAAGGCTCATGGCTCAGCAGTTGTGCACATTTATTAACACAAATGAGTGGAGTGCTAGTCCTAATTTCTATGATACTGGCATAAGACACATGACATAGAAGATACAGATGCTTACAGATATCCTCACTCAGCCTTAGCACTCAGGAAACACCACTGCCTGCGCACATCCATCCTTGTCACATTTCAGCACATTTGCATATGTATCTCCAGACCAACTCCACCTGCATGCCTATGTCCAAACAGCTCTAAATCTGTCTGAAGTCACCATCCAAGGTGAGTGGAAGCAGGAAACTGCTTATGTTTTCATGCTTTGCTGCATTTAAATTTAACATCTAAAGTTAAATGCTTACTTACTTAGCATTGCTAAATGCTTGTTTTAGGGGTAGTTGTGAATTCCTGACCCTGTTTTTCTGATAAACACCCCCAGTCTTAGCTCTAACCATCTTTTCAATGTACAAAATTTTCTTTTTTATAATTTAAAATTTAAAAGTAGGAAAATCATAAAAAAAAAAAAAAAGAAAACCTTAAGTGCTGGGGCAGTGTGAAGCAGCTGAAGCCCACTGACCAGGTGCAACAGGCTTGCCGCTGCTTTCTGTCCTTGGAGCAGGACAGACCTGGTGATTGCCAGGAGTGGGAGCAAGTGAAATACCAGCCTGCTGCCAGGCTGGATACTGGGATTTGCTGGAGGCTTGCAAGCACACCAAATGCCCGGTGGGGCCCCACTGGCACAGCAGACCCTGAGCAGCTGGCAGACACTGCTGCTTTGCACCCGCAGGCATGAGGGCTGCAGGCACACCAAATCTCCAGAGAGTGCCTCACCAGCCGGACAGACCTGGCCATGTGCCTGCTGCCCACCTGTTTCCCATGCTGCTCACCCACATGCTCACTGAGTGGTGCAGCTTTGGGGTGGTCCTGACTGCCCTTCCCCATGGGGAGATGGGACGGATGGTCATGGCGATTTCTGCCCCACTGTGGCTTGCTGTTGCTGGCCACAGTGCCTGGCAAAACCAACAGGGCTCCCGGGGCATCCCCCAGTGTTTGTGATCCTGATCTCCAGGATCTGCCCCCTCTTTTGGGATCCACACTGCCCTCCTTCCAGGTACTCTCCTGCTCAAGGGCACTGGCTTTCAGGACACCTCTTCTCTCCAGAGACCAGGCCCTCAGTTTCCCAGTCTAAGCAGTCTATCTGCAGAAGTGCACTGTATAACCAGCTTTCCAGCTGCTGACTCCGTCTCGTAGCTCTTTATTAACTGGAGGATTCAGGATCTGACACTTTTGTTGAGCCTGGGCATTATCCAGAATTTACAACCAGTCCGTGCTGGTTGCAGCTTAGGAGTTGAGACGTTCAATTTCAGACATTCACCCCCCTGACATGCATCCAATTACCTGCCTGGTGCTGTTAGCTACTCCTTTGCCTATGACCAAATGCCAAATGGTATGCCTGGCCTTCACCTGGCCATTTAGTTATAGGTGTAGATGCTTCAACAGAGCTGTCTGGCACATAAAAGCGGGTGGTTTAAGTATGCCATGGGATAATGAACAGTTGAACTAATGTACTTAAAAAAATTGAAACTATTACGCTTCATTATTCCAACATAAAAGCCTGAAGCCTTTCAGAAGGCTGAAAGGGAATGATTTAAAGTGACGATGTGGCTGGGGCGTGATCCTCTGAAGGGAGCAATGCCTCTGCGGATGCAGCATGGTGGCAGAGAGGGAGCCAGGACTGCACATTCAGAAACCTCTACCCATCAGAGAGTCCGCATGGGGTGCAGTGAAGTTGTCCTTGCTTATAGCCAGCTGGCACTAGACCCAAAATACAGCCAGGTCTGCCTGCACAAAGTGCCAACTGGTGACATGGCAGCAGAGAAATGTGGGCAGTGCTGCTTTCAATAGAAAACATGAAACGAAAGTTGTTTTTAACCACCTAGTGTTTGTGAAGGAAGGTAAAACCATAAGAGAGACAGTTGCTGCTCTGATGCTGCACATCAAACACATCAAAGCCGGTGGCTGAGTCTGCAAGAGGACAGGACCACCAGCACAGACTGAAACAAAAAAGAAGCTCAGCAAAGTATTGGAAGATACAGAAACAAACTCGCTATGAAATAGCAAAGCTGTGTTACACCTTGAAGTCAAAGAACTAGAGAAAGCAGAGAATAGCTTGATACCGAGGAGATGGCAGAAAGTCCAACTTCCTGAGGGCAGTCACCACTCCCCTCCCCCCCCCCACCCCCCAAGCCAATTTGAGTCCTAAAGCCAGGCAGAAGTCAAAGTTCAAGGCTATCAAGCACAGCCCATGGGGCTGAACCATCCCACGGACAATACCAGCAGTACACAAAGTATGGGAGAAGATGCAGCAGACTGTTAATGAGCTAAAAGTGGGCCTCAAAGGGCAGAAATCTTATCAGGGGCTTTTGCAGGCAGGAGAAGCTGTGTGGCACCATGGACTGTGGGCTTTTCTTCACAGCTGGAGACTGAAACTTGACAGAGAACTGAAGTCCCATATTGTAATCTGTTCCCTGAGAAGTCCTTCTTATGTTGGGGAGAGAGCTTGAAGAGATCAGACAACAACACAGAGAGATGCTCAGGAAGGGAGGGCAGGAATAATTTGCGATCTTGAAGTGGGAGCGGGGATATGTGGGAGTCGCACAGGACGGGCATCCAGAAGTAGAGTAGACCCTAACTGTAAAATTCCTAAGACCCCTCCTTTAAGGCACTTACTCTCACTTCTGCCTTGGCCCCCACCCTCACTGTGTCCGTGTACAGTGGTCCATGACAGCAGTGCCACATGCAGTGCCCCAAGCTTGGCTGTGCAGCTGTGGACACTTTCCAGCACAGCTTGGGCCAAATGACTGAATGGCAGCACTGCTGTGAGGCTGGACTCCTCTGGCCACCAGCCCGCTACAGGCACTAGCCTAAAAATTTAGCTTCAGAAGCAAGAGGATGCAAAGGTGTTGAGCGTATTTCAAATTCACATACCAAGTATAAAAATATTAGGCTATACAATTAGAGATACAATATAATAATGTGCAACAGAAGGCGATTTTATAAACCAGGAGGATCAAAAAGCTTATAGCAGCAAGATTTAGGTTAGGATATTAATCCATATAAAAAGGGTATTTTGAAGAGAATTTTCCACCTTACTTATACTCACTTTAAAGAGGTTCTAAAACACTATCCTGCATTTAAGACAACATCGCGGGTTTGATTCTAGCTTTAAATATTTTTAACATTGTTTTTTAGGTACCATTTTTGTTCTATTCCGAAGCAAGATGCATTTTCATCCATAATTACCAGTGGAAATACAAATTATGCATGCTGTAAGCATGTGCTTTCTGGTGTGAGCAGGTAGGTGTATACTGAAATTATAGTGTACCAAAATGGATGGTTTGCAACAAAAAAAAAAAAGATTTTTTTTAAAAAAAGAATAGTATCGATCATAAAACACTATTTGTAATAATAGGAACCTACTCAGACATAGAAACTGAATTTCTAATGTGAGAAATTAACTATCTAGAACCTCTTAATCACTGCTGGTTTGACCCCTCACTATGTTTTCACAGATGCTAAAGGCTGGTCTGAGTTTGGATGGCTGACACAATCCAAGGAGATGATAGCATGTGATGATGTCAGTCATAAATAAATGCAGAACAAAATCTTGTATTTGAGCTTCTAGTGTGGAAAATCCGAGGTTCAAACCCAGATCTGCATTGCTTCCATGCTGCAAGCAGACCAAGAAGGTGAACATGGGACAACCACAGCGGAGATGAGCAGCCAGCCTGACTCCTGGAGTCACACGTGAGAAGTCTCCTGGGTAGGTGGTGCTGAAGCTTAAGCCCTGTCCTTTAGGCAAATGCCGCTCTGACAGCTATGTTTATTGCTCAGGAGTGACCCCACAAGGAAATCAGGAAGGACCTTGGGAAAGAAAATGCAGAATCATGGGAATTTTCAGAAAGAGAAATATAATTCTTTTGAAAACTTGCAAAACAATAACACCAGAGTACTTTTAAACAGGATGGTATCTTTCTCCTAGCCCTCAATTATTTGCTTCTGCTATTTGGAGTAACTTCCAGGAACACCTGCCTGAAGACCAGCAATGGTGCAAGCATAAATTGTTGTGTGAAGTTGATCCTGAGCTGCTATAAGTGAGGATTGTTGCAGCACAAACAAGCTAGCAGGCTGCAACAAGGCTTTTACCATCAGTCAGATTCTACTGTCCATGCTGTTTCTCCTTCCTCCAGAGATCAGACCACACTGCTCCTCCTTCCAACCGTTTCCCCTACAATCCTCAGGGCTATTCATCTACTTAGCAGGAACGAGCTACAGCTGCACATCATCCATGTCAATCAACCCACTGCCTTCAAAACAAGGCCACAGCTGCATGTTATCAATGTTAATCAACCCACTGCCTTCATTGCTCTATAAGGATAAGCACAGCAAAGTCTGCATCAAAAAAAACCCCAAACCCCTGCAATAAAAGGCTTCTCTAATTTATCAGTTGCTTTTTCAAAGCACCAGTCTTCCTTCAGGCTTTCCAAAGCTGTGCCACATAGGGTAAATCAATCATCACATCCTAATAGAAGACTATGGTAAAATCTTAGCTCTGTTACTGATACCGGGCATTTTGCCACCATGGCTTAGAGCTGAGTGAGGATGCCACAGCTTGAGCCTCACTGCCAGTCTGCTGTTGGCTTTTGTATGTGTTTGACAAACATGATCCTGCTTGGTGCCCCATGAAAATAAAGAAAAATTACCAACTGGCACCCTCAGCCTGATGTGTGGCTGCTCAGCACAACCTTCAGAAGAAAAGTGTTAGTCAAGGAAAAGTCAAATAACATAATTGTGTACTAAGGATGCCTTGAAAGTGCTATGCTTCATACCAGAAAAAAGTGAACCAGTGCTTCAAGTTTTTGCTATAACAGCTTGTTGTAAAAGTCACACTGGAATAAAAGGAGTCAGAGAACTACAAGAGTTTTTATCCCTGTAACCTTCCTATTGGTTTTAACCAAAAGGATTGAAACGGGTAGTTAATTCTCCAAGTCGATGTCTTGTTGGAGAAGATTGCTGCTCAGTGTCCTCAATAGATTTTTTTTTTCTGTTGCTTAACCCTGGAAACTCAACAGGGCATATTCAGGTGTTTTTCCGAGGTACTAGAGTATACAGAAAAAAGCCCTTAATTTTGTCACCCATCATCAGAGAGCTGACATCCTAAGAAAAAAGGCACCAGCTTGCTGTGGCAACATGCTTTTAGAAGTTGCATGCATATCATTCATTAACACCATTAGCTAAACTGAAAAGCATTTCAATTTCAGGAAAGTACAAAGTGCTATAATTAAACCAAACAAAATTTTTAGGTGGCTTTAATAAATAAGAAATGAGAATGTACAACTCATTTATTAGGGGCTACTAGGTGTAACAAAGAAAATGTGTTTAGTGAAATGATGTGACACATTTGAAACAAGCTCAGGCTGTAAGAGCACTCACTGCTATCAGTAAATTAATTAGATCCCCAGAGATCAGAACACATTTCAAGGCTCATTTTTGTTTTCAGGTTCAAGGTGTACGTGGTATATTGGAAGTTCTGTGTGCTTAAAACTCATAGTAGATTCAAAGAAAAAAGGAGGAAAAAAAGGAAAAGGAAAACATGAGGGATTTGTTGAGTGGGCTTGGCTGCTGAGAGAGACTGGTGTTTCCAACCACCAGATCGGGCTGCTGTGTTTGTGCCCATCTGGGGTTTGCTCACAAATGTATTTTTCTGGCCTGGCCTCACAAAGAATGCTGCTTGCTACCCCTTCCCAGCAGCCGACAGCAACAGTAAGCTTTCTCAGGTACTCACCTATTTATTGGCACATCTGCTTACAAACGTAAAATGGAAACACTGGTATAAAACAGAGTGGGTGAAATGCACACAGATGGATCAGGGTACGCTTGATGGAATAAATTTGATGAATTGAAATAGCAGAGGTGTTGCAATTGCAGCTAAGAAGATAACCATGTCAAATGAAGGATTACCTTCCATTTGATGTTTCTTCCCTTGTGTGCAATTCTTCCCAGATGAAACCTGAACTAAGAAAAGCTGGATTTCAAAGTGACTTTCCTACCTATGCGACTAGAGCTGAATCTTCATTAGGTTTTTTGGCATCTTTTAAAAAATCCCTTTATAGCACAAGAAAAGTAGATTTCAGTTCTACAAGCTTCTCTGTGCCCTACTTGAACGTCCTCTCTGCCTTTACTTCTGCCCAGCAATGCAGAACACCCTTTAAACACCGTAAGTTTCAGCTACTTTCCAGCTCTCCCTTCACTCTCTTTCTTGGTTTCATGGCATGGTTCTTTCTAACCACTGTAGAAATTTAGTCCTTACCTGCAGTGAGCTTCTATCAGCTTATGTGGTGAACTGATGCTTGTTCTCACAGGAGCAACCTAACCCTCCCTCCACCCTCGAATAGCAGAAACTTTCAAAGACTTGGCACTCACTGCTACAAAGACTGTTAAAAATATACATTAAAATAACGGGCCTGGGTTATTATCTGTCTAGGATCTATTCAATTTCTTAATAGTTAGTATAATGAAAAGACCATTATACTATTCCTTTTGTATCAGGATTTCCTCAGCCCAGTTTCACAAAATTCAGTAATCCCATGACACAATCCTAAATCCCTTGTTTGGGCAGATTTCCTGTATTGTTTGTGTCTCTGTTTTGTTTTACACACAGATACTTAGGGTTTTTTTCTGCTGGACCAGAAAGCTGTGAATTGCATTTCATAGAATCATAGAATAATTTAGGTTGGAAAAGACATTTAAGATCATCAAGTCCAGCTGTTAACGCAGGACTGCCAAGTCCATCACTAAACCATGCGCTTAAGCACCACACCTACACGTTTTTTAAATACCTCCAGGGATGGTGATTCCACCACCTCCCTGGGCAGCCTGTACCAATGCTTGACAACCCTTTCCATAAAGAAATCCTTCCTAATATCCAATCTAAATCTCCCCTGGCATAATTTTTGGCCATTTCCTTTTGTCTTGTTGCTTGTTATCTGGGAGAAGAGACCCACCTGCCTAGAACCTACTCTCATTAGCTATTGGGAGCAATAAGGTCCCCTCTGAGTCTCCTCCTCTCCAGGCTGAACAACCCCAGTTCCCCCAGCTGCTCCTCATGAGACTTGTGCTCCAGACCCTTCACCAGCTTCGCTGCCCTTCTCTGGACATGCTCCAGCACCTCAATGTCCCTCCTGCAGTGAGGGGCCCAGAACTGAACACGGGATTTGAGGTGGGGCCTCACCAGTGCCGAGCACAGGGGAATGATCACTGCCCTTGTCCTGCTGGCCACACTGTTTCGGATACAAGCCAGGATGCTGTTGCCCCCCTGGGCACACTGCTGGCTTATGTTCAGCTGACTGCCCACCCCCGCCTCCCAGGTCCTTTCCCCCCAGGCAGCTTTCCAGCCACCCTTCCCCAGGCCTGAAGTGTTGTGTGGGGTTGTGACCCAAGGGCAGGACCCGGCACTTCTCCTTGTTGAACCTCACACAGCTGGCCTTGGCCCATCGGTCCAGCCTGTCCAGATCCCTCTGCAGAGCCTCATTGGTAAATGATGGAG
Source organism: Falco cherrug (assembly GCF_023634085.1). Taxonomy (NCBI): domain Eukaryota; kingdom Metazoa; phylum Chordata; class Aves; order Falconiformes; family Falconidae; genus Falco; species Falco cherrug. Next base: position 72,488,622 of record NC_073699.1, read on the forward strand.
AGCAGCTTGGTGAGCTCCCTGACCAGCTCCCTCAGTACCCTCAGGTGGATCCCATCTGGCCCCATCGACTTGTGCACGTCTGAGTGGATCAGCAGGTCAGTAACCATTTCTCCTGGACTGTGGGGACTTTATTCTGTTCCCCCTCATCCCTGCCTTCCAGCTCAGGGGGCTGAGTACCCAGAGGGAAGCTGGTCTTGCTGTTAAAGGCTGAGGCAAAGAAAGCATTACGTACCTCAGCCTTTGTGGCAATGTCCCTCACCGCATCCAATGAAGGATGAAGGTTATCTTTGGCCTTCCTTTTGTTTCTAACATATTTTCAAAAACATTTTTTGTTATCTTTTAGGCAGTAGGCAGCCTGAGTTCTAGCTGGGCTTCTACCTCTCTAATCTTTGCTTTGCATAACCTTGTGACATCCTTATAGACATCCAGAATTGCCTGCCCCTTCTGCCAAAGGTGGTAAACTCTCCTTTTTTCCCTGAGAAATTTACACAGGATTACGATACCCTTTCTTAAGAGTATCTCCATATGATATACCCTATAAAGGTAAAAAAAAAACCCAACAACAAAAAAAAACCACAACAAAAACAAAAAAAAAGGTGGCTATGGTAAATGAGTGAAAAAGTGGTCAAAAGAGGCAAGTATAAATTAGCATGTTGTATCTCAAACAGACTAAATCTTTCCCTGGAAGACAAACTAGATAGACAAGACAGACTGGGATTTTAGAATTTCCATATTGGTATTTCTAAGTCTTAATACTTGGACTTCTGAATTTCTGGTTTGGCCATTGTGAAAACAGACGCTATATAAATTATAGACCAGTGGAATCTATGTGTTGCCAAGACACATTTACTTTTCAAGAAAATCTCATAAAATATTAATCTCAAAAGGTCTATGTGGGGATCAGTTGTCAATCTTTCTTGAAAATCTACATTATGAGTAAAAACAGATCTTTAAAAGCATAGTGCACTTATTAAAAAAAGACCGAATGTGCTGAGAATTTAATTTCCATATTTCCTCTGTTAAAAAGCAAAATATATGTAAAAGTGAGAAAATGACACATCTGAACTTTTACAGTGAGGCTATTTTTCAGCTAATGATTTCTTTATCAAAGACCAAAAAACCCCACCCCAAAACAAAAAAAAAAAAGGAAGAAAAATTATATTTATTACAGCCATTTAGGGACAGAAGGAAAGGAAGTTTGTTGCTGAGCATGGTATGGAGGACAAGATGATCACTTCAATGGGGCCTTGGCAAGGTGGAGGAACCTCCCAAAGTCTGAAGATGAAGAGAAAGCCACAGGACAGATTGGGGGTGGACCGATGGGGAAGCAGCTCTGCAGAAAAGGACCTGGGGGTCAGGGGAGCAGCAGGCTGGGAGGCTGCATCACAGGAGTGTTGCCAGCAGAGCAAGGGAGATGACTGCTCTCCTCCACTCAGCACTTATGAAGTCCCATCTGGAGCACTCTGTCCAGCTTTAGGACTCTCCCAGTAACAGCAAATACTTTGAGAAACTGGAGAGGGTCAGTAGCAAGCCACTGTGACAGGTAGAGGGCCAGAGTGTGTGCTCTGTAAGGAATGGTTGGGGGTACTGGGCTTGTTCAGCCTAGAGAAGAGGAGGCTAAGGAGGTTACTGACTGCTGTCAACGGCCTAAGAGGGGTTATTGAAAAGGCAGAGGGAGGCTCTTCTCAGAGGTCCACAGTAGAGGGGCAAAAGACAACAGTTACAAGTTACGGTGAGAGAAATTCTGACTGAACACAAGGAAATTATTGCTCAAAGTGAGAGCAGCTCAGCCCTTGAACAGATGCCCAGATGCCAACTCTCCCTTTGGGGAGATGGCCAGGCCTCTCCTGGTGAAGCCCTTGAGCCACCTGAATGAACTATCCCTGGCTGCAGTGCAGGGAGTGAGCCTGGACCAGACAACCCTCTAGAGATCCCATCCAACCCAAATTATTCTACAGTTCATGGTTTTATTCTGGATATTATTTTCCTGAAGTCACAACATACTTTAAAATGCCTTTTAAAGCAACATTCCTTCCAACACTTACTAGATGTTGGCATGCTGTTTTACTTGGGTATCTAGTAGTGCTTTGGCACATGCTGGCTAGGCATGCAAGAGGAAGGAAACACGCCACACAAAACAGTGCAAGAGCAGAGGATATAACTCCTCATAAGCAGTACTACTTTTTATGTTGGAAACATACTTCACATTTGAAGAAAAAATGTAAGATGAAACGCCTATTCTTCAATTGATTCAATATATTTAAAATGTTGATATTAAAATAGTATAAGTATATATTACTTATATTTACTATTAATGTGATGTATATAGTCTTTATCTTTAACATATAGGTATTAAAATTTTCTTCCTTGCTCTGAGCATGAATTTTGGTATGTGTAAGAAGAAACTTATGGAAAAAAATGACCAGATAATAGTAAGAAGCTTTGAAAACATATGGAAATCAGGACCATCTGAAAACTGAAGTCTTATGAAGAAATATATATACTTAAGAGCCCACCTTACTAATCACAACGTCAAGAACACCCAAACCCACACGTAAATCTATTCTACCAATTTATTTCCCAGTACCACAAGTGGCTATTGCAAAAAAATAAATCAAAAAAAGTTGTTCAGCTCTCAAAAGACAGTAAATAATAACTTAATTTTCAATCGTATGCAGTAAACTGAGGCATCATGTTGCTTAGAAGCTTTATAAAAATCACACTGAACATTATTTAACATTCACTTGGAATCTTTAATAGCCACAATAGTATTACAAATATTTATATACACTGCTTTCTTTGAAGAGTTAAGTGCTACACTGATGAAAAGTATTTTACAGCCACATCTGTTTTCATTTGTTTTGCATTCATACTGTATTATTTTAAGTGTTTCAATATTATCGGTATACTGTCCGCTGACTGTAGCGTACTGATGGGCTGATGTGTTTGTCACATGAACAAACAGTAGAACTGAAAAGTCCAGGGTATGCTAAGAAAAAACTGCAGTCTGGATACCCCAGAGTACATCAACAGTAAACCATATGTGTTTGGATTGGTGCTCTACAGGACTTTCCCCCATCAGCTTGAGGTGGCCTCAAGCTTTGTGTTGCCACTTTCATCTCCTATTCTCAACTCAACTGCATTTCCAATTCAAAATTCCAAAGGAAAGCACACAACCAGCTCCACACTACCTACATCTTTAGGTTTCTGGCCAGTTTCCCGCACAAAAGCTTAAGTTTATCAACCTCTCATGTACTTTTTCACTCCCCTACCACATGTTTTGCACCATTATACATAATATATTGCCTTTTCAACACAGCGGAGAAAGGTTCTGACCAGAGAGACATTGTGATGGGCAGGGTAGGCAGGGAGGTGCTGACTGATCAGTCTCAGGCAGCAGCTTTTCCCATGACGTACACAACCTATGTTTCAGTTTTGTTGCTAAAGGAGGAAATAAATCATTGCCCGATCCACGTGAAACCTGTGTTCTGCATTCTGTTACCACAGACCTACAGAAAACCACTGTATGGACGATACAGCACAGTATGCATTTATGCACCTTCAGACTAGTGTATCCTCAAGTGATTTTCTATGCTTTTGAAAAGCCTGCCCATAAGCTAACAACTCTTTAAAGTACTTGTAAGTTGTATGAGAAACGAAAAATATATAGAGAAATATATTTCTGTGATGTTTCCTCAACTTGATTGCTTTTCCATTTATATAAAGAAATAACGTACTGATTTGCAAACAGTTGAATATTAATTTTCTAAGTATGACATTCTGTTTCTGACAACCATCTCCTCAGACTTTATTTCTTTGTCTCAGTCCAGCTAAAAATCAAGAGGCAGTAGAAATTATAAAGTTGTTTATATCTTTGCATTCAATTTACTATGTTTTATAACCACTTCTGGTTTAGACAAATGTTTCAAAGAAATCAAACAAAATGAAGATACAAATCTAAAACTCTGTGCAAAGCCTGAATTCTTCAAACTATGTATGATCTTGTGGAATAAAAGCATATGTAACAACTTTAATGAGAGAGAGCCATAACGCTTTAAAGCCAAGCATGAAAACTAAAAATTTGTAACTTTTTCAAAGGGAAAAAGACAATTTAAGATCAACAAAAATTTAACATCACTAACTTGTAATATGGAGTGCATCTTAACTGTGTACAACTGAACCTGATTAAATTTGCTTTTAAAAACCACCAAGCTTTGGTAACTACACAGAATCACAGAATAATTGAGGCTTGAAGGGATGTATAGAGGTCACCTAGTCCAAGCCCCTGCTCAAAGCTGGCCCAGGGCTGCTCTGATCAAGTTCAGACCATCTCCATGGACAGAAATTCCGTTGGCTCACCAGACACCATGTTCCAGTGTCCAACCACCCTTATGGTGGAAACGTTTTCCATTATGTGAAATTAGAATTCACCATGCTCTGACACGTGCCCAATGTCCCTCACACTATCACTGTGCACCTCCAAGAAAGGACTTGCTTAGAGATCAGCAAGTCCAACTCTAAAAATCAAGAAGTGCCAAGTGGTCTTGCTCCTGCTTCTTTGTTGCAAGAATCATCCTACAGTTTTCACTGAAGCTGTGAGTTGCTATCATTTTTCTTGTGGGTATCCCACATCTGTCCAGTCCCAAAAGACAAATCACAGTCTATATGGAATAAAACTGTCTTTATCAGGATCTTTCCTTATCAAGAGAAAATAGGCCTATCTGCACTCCAGGCTGTTGCAGCTGGCCTGTTAGCAGGTCCTGAGATTTCTGATTAATGCCCACTCATTTACCTCAAACCACTCAACACTTTGTAGCATGGATATCTACCCTTCCACCAATTCACTAACAATTTTATTCATAATTATTAAAACAGGAATACAGATATTGTTTTGCTTCTTGAGACCACTCAGAGCAGAAGAACTTGATATTTGTAAGGTCTCAGATTGCATGGCTTGGAAAAGAGGATAAAAAAATGCATAATTGTATATCTACTCTTTGTATCAGAGGTTATTTTATTAATATGGCTTGAGATTACCTACTGAACATTAGGAAATAGTTAACTCAGTTACTGTCATGAAACAAAATCTTCTTAAAATGCCTTCTGTAATCATGTGGATCACTTTATTAAGTGTTCTAACATCACAAAGTGCAAGCAAGGTCCACTTGTCTGCTTAAACACAACTAAATCTACTTTTTGTTTGTGGTTCAGTAGACATTATCCCACTGTACAAAAAGTTAAAATCAGGATAGAATATTGTTATGAAATTAGGGTATTTGCGTGATTTGCTAGAACTAGGGGTGATAATGGTTATAATATGGCACAAAATTGAATTAAATAATAATATGAACGTGAAAAGGTACTTGTGCCGCCAATGATTTTATATATCATGATATAATTTTAAGAGGTTAAAAAATACGTTAAAACCCAACAGGAAAGGGAGTAAAAATAAGGTGTAAAAAGCTTTCTTAAAGGGTGCTATACTAAATTTTCCCAGATTTCAATCCCATCTTGTGTCTGGCAGATGAATAACTGTTTTGATTTTAGGAAAAAAAGAAGCCAACTCCTACTTAAGCGTGTCTGTGACTTTCCATGAGCGTTTTCAAAATTAACCTTGTGAAGACAATCTGTGTTAACAGAGCCTGCCTTAATCTAAGTCTAAACAGTCAGCAAATATCACTAAAGCCTATTATAGTGGTCAAAAGTACTGGGGAAAATATTTAAATTGTTTAGGTTGGAAAACTGACAAAATGGAAAAAATGAACTGATAGATTGCAACTAACCCTCATGGGCACATTTTGTAACTTTTTAGTATTTTCCACATACATTTTTTGTTTCCACATATATTTTTTAATGAGGACTAATTAAAGAAATCTTAGAGGCAAAAGAGCACTCTCCTCCTATTGTCAAGAAGAGGGAGCATGGCTCCATTTTATGTGAGTAGAGAATAAATCTTCCACTCTCATCAGCTTTCTCCCGCTCTCTTATAGATACTACACAGCCACAGGAATGCCAACTCTACAAGTATAGAACAAATAGGCAAGCTTTTACTGAAGTTGAATGCTTCAGGATTTATTTTCCAAAGCCAAAAGCGCATCTCAGTGCATATAACAAACAAATCTATACCCATCTTGCCAGTCATAAATGAAACAGACCAAGGCTATATTGAAGAAAATTATTAGTATTATAAAAACCAGCTACAGCTCATTTGTCTCTCCAGGAAAGAGCAAGCCTACTTCTGTAATATGACATTTTATGAAATGTGAAGTATCATGCTAGCATTCATGAGTACTATTACCATTTTGGCTTCCCTTGTACACTATGATTTAATCTTAAATACATATTTTGAATATTAGTGTTAAGCTGCTTTACCGCCTGAGATGTCCTCATGCCGATATCTTGTAATAAAATCTTGTGCAATTAAGACATACTTCAACAAGAAATGGATTCCAGTTGGAAGAAAGGAGAGGAGTGATGCTCCCCCGATTAGCGATGTTCGGGCACTGTTATTCTGAGATGCCTTCTGTCCATGTACACAAAAACATACTATTTACACATCTCTCGAACACCTTCACACACTGCCTCTGCAGCTGCGACCCCAGCACCGGCCATCAGCCCAGACCCCAGTTAGGCTTCTTCCATACCAGTGGCCACTGCCAGGACAATAGTTGTGGGGAAAACAAAGCCCCATCAATTACATGGGACTTCTTTTACCTCCTAACAAACTGTAATGCCTTGTGGGGCTGTTTAAAGGAGCCCTTTCCTCCATAACGTCTTGCCCCTTCTGACAGCCACACAGAGCCTGGACAGCCAGAGTATACTCTATCCATCAAGTACCTTGAGTAGGGAAATTGGGTGCATCTGCCTCTGTGTTATGGATTGTCTTTAAAATCTTCTTGTTTCTTGATCTTTCGTTTTGAGCTCTGACAAGCAATTGATATTTTTCATCAGTTTTCCCCTAGGTGCATCTAAGAGGTCAAGCAGCACAATGAGGTTGGAAGAAGTGACTGGCTCAGGTCACCAGTTCAACTTAGTGTTTAGGTTCAAGCTTTGCACTGATGGAAACAACTGCCTGTAATACTTTATGAACAAGCAGAACATAGAGTAAAAAAAAAAAATAATAATCAGGCATGAATTATCAGTATTTATTTTGCATTCCTCTTTGGTTTTGGTGGGGTTTTTTTGTTGTTGTTGCTAGGGTAAAATAAATCAACGTCCTTTCTTTGAAAAATATTCGACAAATATTCTCTAATACACCTCTCTGTTATTTTCTCCCGTTACCTCACAACTGCAGATGGTTTGTTCTTTACAGACACATATCAAACACATTATAGGACAATATTAAAGCTTCAGTTAGTAAGAACAAACATAGTCAAGTAGATATCATGTACTTTTTTAAAAAAAAATAATTCCCTTTTTGTTCAGTGATTTTGTTTGATATGTTAATAAAACTTAGTACTTACCCAACATTTTCTGCATCTTCATCACACTCAGCCCTATATTTGCAAACTCCACATTTTGAATGTTTTCTCTGAACTTCTGTCCCAGATCCTTCATACTCTGAAAAAAATAAGCTATTGTTAACAGAAAGCATGACTTTCATATTAAGCTCCTATTTTACTTACCTAAATCCATTTGCCTTCAGGTGTATTGTCAACATGAAGTTATCATATTCTGAAGCTATTAACTTTGATATCGCTCCCTTTCTCAAAATCAGACAATTGGAGGTTGGTAGAACTGTACCAGTGACAAGAAAGCCTCCCTGAAAACACTAATGTTTCATTGATTGACTCTTCCTTTATTCTTATTTCAGTGATTGCTATTTATTCTCGCCCCACTAGATACACAACCAGCACTGACATGTGTTCTAGTCACATTTACTTTTAATTGGCACTGGTAATGTATAAAGTCTGTGCCTTTTAATGTCCTTGAATATCAGGTAGTGGGGATTTGAATGCTGTTTTCTTTGACAGCCTTTAATTACAGATATCCTTATGCAAGGTTACTGCTTGCATTTTCTCCCCTTTTTGATTCCCAATGATGGGATTAGATTATGTTCTTATCTCATATATGCTGTGGTATTTTTTCCCCGATTACTCTGTTTAGTTGTACAGGACTAAAAGAAAAAAAGTTGTTTTAACAAGAAACTGGTAGAAATGCTATATACCCTAAAAAGTGAAATTAATGTCTCAAATATTCTGATCCTAAAAACATCTGCACCAATCTTACTGTTAACATGGACACCAAAACTCTTCACCAAGTGAAAAAGAAAGAAACTGTACTCTTACTGTTTCATTACCATTAGTCACTCCTATTTTTGATTTTAACATGGTGATGAAGGAAAGAAGGAGAGCTAGATAGTTGAAAAGAAGGGAAAGAACCACAGAAATCTGCAGAAGAAGTTGAGAACCAATTAATGCACTGCAGTATCGTGGTGGTGTACGGCTGACTGTACAAGGCTGTTGGATGGACAGAGATCGAAGTGATTCCTTTACTCATAGCAGCTTTATGTGCTGTAGCAACAGCAAATCAAACACCACCAATTAAACAGCTACATTTATATTCTTTACATGTAAATAGGATAAACAAATCCACAACAGTCCTTCCCAATTTTCCTGGACCTTGACTGAAGGAAATTTCTCCCTCCTGCCTGTGGGACTGCACTTATAGGGAGAATAGTGCAGGTGAGACTCTCAAATTAACTTTTGTCTAAAGTATTGTATGCATTTTTCAAAGATTAATATGTATCACACAACATTACAAAATTCCTGCTGTAGAAATTCTATCACCACTCTTATTAAGTTGCAGTAGAAGTAATTTGCTTTTATCTTTACAAATGTACATCTTATTTGATTTTTCCTTCTTTCTAGCTACCACATTCCTATGCCTGCGTGTGGCACCCTAAAGTGTCCTTTAGTGTCGGATTTCACTTTTCTGTATCAATAAATGATCCCCTACAGTTTGAATAAGTTAAACAAAAGGCTCAGCTTATGACTTTTGTTCATTGTATTTCCATTTCTGTTGCTGTTCTTATAACCCTCGACACCCTTTCCCAGCATGATAACACCCTTCTGGAGTTATGGGTATGAGACAGATTCTGGACAGACTGCTCCAGAAGAGTGTCATCAAAGCCAAGTATGATCTATGATATTCTTCAGTTAAAACATCTATACAATTATATTAATTTTTGACCATTTTTCTGCACTGACCATTATTATTATTCACCTTATTCCCCAATGAGTCCTTTTCAAGGTCAGCAGTCTGTGGGAGAGAGGCTGACATCAAAGAAAAATTGCCTGGATCTTGGACTCTCTACATATACCTGTTCTCAGACATTAAAATCCTGCCTGCTTGTGCATACTGTTAGCTCAGTGACCTGTCCTCTGTCATCCAGAGCAAATCAGTACCAGCTGATTTGCACTCAGGTCACCAGTGGAAGGGGTCACAAGGCCAGGAACAGTCCCTAGAAACACTCATTTCTGTAATGATTCCTTAAAGTTTAACAGTCCATTGATTGGCAGTGGTTTTGCACATCAGAGGTGCGCTGCGTGGATGTTGTGCCCTCTAGTTATTTAGGCTTGAATGAGAGATCGCCTTTGAGAAAGGTTATGGTTTTGAGATTATATGCTTACATGTTGTAAAAACACCTTTCTTGGAAAAATAAGGTTTTTTCAAAAGGGAAATTTCTCAGTAAAGGTTTTTCATGAACCTGTGATGACTGGCATTAAGTATTTTCCCCTCCTTTAGTTCTGTCCTCAGCTGATTCTTCTGCCTTCTATTCCACTGCTTTGCTTCTGATGGATGCCAGAGTGAGAGGCTGTAGACCCCCCGATCATCACATTTATTTTCTCTCAAAATATTTATACATTATTTCTTACTGTCCTACTAAAGAAAAAGAGACAAAAATATCATTGTCAGCCCAGGCATTTCTTCATCACCCACTTTTAAAGCTTTCTGCTGGTTACAAAACCCTTGTCTTCAACATTTGGTGCTTAATATCCTTCTGTGGTACTGCTAGCACGGAAAATATTTTATCATATCCTATATATACTATCTGACTTGACTACAAATACAACCAGAATGCTTTACAGAGCACTTTCACTGCACTATTAGCAATTCAATTTTGTAATGGAGCAAAAAAAGCAACATATACACACACATGTGTGCACATGCCTGCCATTCCTCCTGGACGTTAGTTTTACTCACTGTGAATGCCCCAGCACCTTTTCATTTTCATAAACAGTACTCCACAATTACTCTTTCATTGTTTCTATATACTACTCAGTGTAAACTTCTCTCTCTCTTCTCCACCACCACTCCTAAAATTGCTTTCTCTGCTGTTTTAAATTAGGTTTGTTTTAGAAAAAGTGTGGCCTTTTTTTCTTGATCAGAACTTGCTGGACCTCATGTATATAGAATTATTATATGCAAACAAAATAAAGTACAGATAAATATGTGCAAATCAAGAACACCTGTACTAATAATTTACACCTGTCAATGAGGTGTAACACAGATGAATGTTTATTCATGGAACATTACCAAATTAGGTGACAGTCATCTGTAAGTTTTAGAAGCTTCTTTCATTACTAGCTGCATGATGTTTTAGTACTAGCAGCATGAGGCACTGCATATAATTTAGACTGAAGTCCTTCAAGAAAATAGAGCTTTTCCCACCAATACAGATTAGGCGAATACTGTTTTTCAGCCTGAATTGGTAGCAGAAACTTTCAGTACCCCACTTATGTGCTGTTAAAATAAGTTAACCCATTAATATTTCAAAGCCTAAGTTTCTCTGCTGCAAATGTCTCCAAATAGGCAATGCATCCCTTGACAGATCACCCCTCCCTTCTCCTTTCTCCCCCACATTTGATTGCTCCTAAATAGGTTATAGCCATTAATTTTAATATTCCAATCAATCAGATCTTCCCTGCAGGTTTCAGTAATAACAATTAGGTCAAAATATGCTCCCAAATGAGCAATTCAGGCTCCTCTTGTTTATTATGCAGGCTTCTAATATTGATGTATAGATGATTACGGAATTTCTTCTCCTCACTTCTGTTGGTATCTTGATTAATTCTTCTTTGACATCTTAATTTCATGTTGAGCGAAAACTCATTTCCCTTCTCCTTTCAGCTTCTTTTCATGTTTCAGGGCAGCACCCCGTTAATGCTCTGTCCTTCAAAAGAAATGAGGCACAAGGATGGGATCCATGACTCCCAGCTGTCTCTCTGAGCTGCACTGCTCCCTAACACTTCTCCTTTGCAGAAGATGACCAGCTATATCTTAGGAGCTGCAGGGTAGCAGCCTGCAAATGGACAGCAGTAGCTCTAGAGGAATCGGCCAGCAGTAAATTGCTTCCCTCAGCAACTCATTTGTGTGTTCCTACAATGATAATATGTCTGGGTTTCTGCTGAGGGCTTTCAATCAAGCTTTAAGCAAAAGCATCGGTCTGTGTCAAGGTGGAGTTTGGTCTGCTTCAAGGCATGGCCTGGAAAGGGGGCTCTGCTATACATCTGTGTTTATCACTGTTCACAGTGAAGTGGGGGGAGTTTGTGGAGAGCTGCAACTACTCAGTAGCCATGAACGGATGGAATAAACATTCTCCTGTCGGGAAAGCCCCTCTGAAAACCAATTCCTATCTATTTCGGGACTATAGTGATTTTTGCTGTATCTCATGGGAACAACTAATCTCTAAAAGATTTTACAAAAATAGGAAGGCCACAGCAAACTGCCTTCTGCACCCAGAAAGACCCCACAGTGATCAGGCTTTGATTGCCTCAGTACAGCCAACCTGGAAATTCCCCTCTAAATACCACAGTCCACAGCAGCACACATTATGGGTTGCAGTTCACTGAACAGTTTAGTTACTTATCCACTCTCCCAATAATATTTGGGGCAACTTTAATGACACAGTTAAAATGGGTGGATCATACGAAAAACCAATATTTACCAGTGTGGAAGGTTCTGTTCTTTTATCCAGCTAGCCGGCTGGCTTAGAAGCAAAGCCTGGCTTGGCATAGCCAGTGATCTATACCTGGCTGAAAGATACTTCCCCTGTGCAGAACAGAGTGTACACTGCAGCTGCAAGCATGCTCCAGTGAAGATACCAGCCTTTAAAGTTTGATTTTGCAAGAAGGGGCATTACAGGTTTAACACAAGGATGCCTGGTCTATTTGTGACTGAGGTGCCTGGAGGAGGGAAGCTCAAAGTTTGATACCCTAATCACAACCTGGCCAAGATGATATGTTTGCCCAGTGGTTACAATGATGATAGTGTGTGCACTTTTAAGCAAAGGGCTTGAGCACGTGCACTCTAAGACTCCCTACCATGACACTACACTTTTTACATGTGAAACATTTTACCCATCTGACAACTGTAACTCCCATTTTGCTTCCATGCATACGGCACCATGGATAATGGTGGGGAAAGCTGGCATGCTGAGAGAGCTGGATCTGCTTTTACACTGCAGGACCCTTTGGTTCTGAATACCCATTCATTCCACTGCCTTGCTTCAAATGCAGCTAACTCCTTTTCCTCCAAAGAAAAACAAAACAACTTCAGGGAACCACCAGGGAAATTATGCATGAGTGGATGATGGTAGAAAATGGAAATGACAAAAAACTCACCAGACAACAAGGGAGGTGCGTCCCACAGTTTCATGAACACTCTGAATGCTGTTCTGCAGGCCTTGTTCAGGCTGCATGAGATGAACCTGCCCTCATTTGCTAACTGCATCCTGCACAAGAGGCAAGAGGAATCTGTCCTTCCATGCCTCCGGCTCCAGCATCTTTCTGAGCAAGCTTCAGCCTCCCCGAAAACCCTGCCTACAATAAGTTTTCACCAACAGAATGTCTGAACATGCAGGCCTTTTGCCTCTGCCTTGCTGAACCTTTGGTGAAATCTTGCAAGAAGTAATTCTTGCAAGTTTTAGCTCAGTGTTATTTTTACCTACAAGAAGTAGGATCTCAACTGAAATAAACAGAAATATTTGAAGCTCGAGTGATAGTCAGTGACAAGCCAGGTCACTGGTATTGGCACTTAAATCTTTCCAAGTTGCACACCATTATAGAAATATGCTAAAAGACATGATGCTACCTCCTATGCAGGGTGTTAATCACCATCAAGTTTCTGCAGTCATATTAAAATACATTAAAACAAATCAGTAGCATTATTACAAATTAAAATAAAAAATATTCGAGGTTCTAAACTGTGTCTGTTTATACCACTCTGACTGTGCGACAATTACTGGATAAGTGTTGTCCCCAGTGAGGAGAAGGAACAGATGGCAGCCTGCTAAAAAGCACATACTGTATATCAATCTATTAATTACTAAATGCAATCTGCTAGATGTTCATCGCAAGATACTTTAGCTATTATATTTCAGAGGGATTAGAAATTCAAAACAAATTATTGTAATAATAGTTAACTTAGCTATATGTATTGCAAGCATGTTATTTCCTTAGTTTAAAAGCCTGAAATGATTGGGTGCCATCTGTCTTAACTACCATTACATCTTTTTTAATATCAAGAGTGCATTTTTCTTAGACACAGATAAACACTGAACAAAAAGAATAAAAAAATTAATGTTATGGGCATACTAGGACACTTAGAAATCTTACCATTGTTGGTTGATTACTAGAGCACAGAACCTGACTTTTACAGGGCACTGATTTGTCTCTGAGAAACTGGCTTGAAAAGTCATTATCATTTGTTAACTCTTTGATGGTTCACATAAAACATGCTGATGGTTTTCAACACATCCTTGCACACTCCTGACTATATCACAGTCAACATCACAGCTGCCATTTCCTGCAGCATCACATAGAGAAAGTAAGGACTATCATCTGGAGCAAGAGCGAAAAAGGCCTTTATTTGGAGGGACATGGGAAGAACAGCTCAGAAGTTTTCCTTTACCAAAGATGGGACCTGTGAGCTCAGAGGAAATAAAGTTCTCCTTCAAACGTTATTGCACTATGCCTGGATGCCAGATGGAAAGTACTACCAAAAAAAGCCTTATGAATAGAGGACTACTGCCAGACAAAAGCAAATCATCTACGTCACCAATACCTTTGACCAAAAAAAAGCTTTGTCTTCAAAAAGCTTTCCTTCAAGAATCAGTGTCCCCATCTGCAGTGAACCAAAATTTCTTCCAATAATGTAGGATGTGATCATAAATTGGAGCAGAATTTAAACCAATGGCTCCAATTGCCCTTTCAGTCATCTCACTACTAGCTGGGTAACGTCGTGGTAGGATCTTCCTTAGAATATTTACAAGGACAATGGCTTTAATGCATTCATTAATGTCTTCTGAACATGGAGGCTACTTCAGCTAGATGATAATACTTCTACCTCACTGGGAGTCCTGAGTGCCAGCTCTTTTTAGGGTGAGAGCACAAGATCACCAAGATGATTGATTCTTTTTAGAACCTCTTGGCTAGTATCAAGTTGTAAAATTGAGGGAAAGAAAAATGTGTTTGCACATAGTAAGCACCCTGAAGAAAAAATTGTAAAAGCTCATCCTTAGTCACATTTATATAAACCTACCAAAGTTAATCTTCCTGAGGCTACTTGATTGGGTCAACACAGTTCTTTTTACAGGGAAAACATGGCAGCTTCCACCAGAAATAAAAACTTTAAATTTTTGTTAGAAAGAAAGAAAATGTTTCATGCAAGCTAGCAATCTACCTCTTTATGTACATGTGACAGCTTGAGGATCATTTTTTGTGCCCTATCTACCAGTTATGGAAGTACATCCAGCAGGTCAAATAGTGTTGCAATTTACAACTGGCAGAGTTGAATCTGAGCCTTAACTTCTCTTTCACTAGTTCTGCCTCAAAATCTATCAAATCACTGTTTAAACAAAGTGGATCGGGAGCAATTTTATGACTGTATTTTTCAGAACAGGGAAACTGCAGAATGATTCATGTAAGTTAACAGAGGGAAGCCCATGTCTTATATGCCAATCTAAAGGATCCCACCGACTTCAGCTGTGACTTCAACTAAACTAAGCAACTTTTTTGGGTCTCAGTCATGACTCTGTGACATTGCTTTCTGTAGGGGTGAAACATAATGGTAGAGTAATGAGGGGTTTGAAATTTCTCTAATTTCTGAATTAACAATCCATACTCTTCTTAGAAGTGACTTCAGGATACCCATTGCCACAAGTGATCAACAGCTTGGTTTCATAAGTGCAATTTTTATTATGCTAATTGAAAGTTCAGACTGCTAAAATGAGTAATTTTATTACAACTCTTTGTTAATACTGCGCCGTCAGAGCATAGAAAATGGAAATCGCTTATGCAGAATGTCAGAGGGGAATGAGACAATTATATTACCCTTAAAAATTATACTCCATCTCAGTCAGGCATACTGAAAAAATTCTCCCACTCTTAATTCTTTTCCTAAAATCTAGTATCTTTGAAACAGTAAACATGATTTGGCATTTAGCAATTTTGTGGCATATGACAGTTTCTAAGGGAAGACATTGTCTGAAATATTCTCTGAGGAAGAGGACTTCTGTTGGGTTTTTAATTGGTTCTAAATCTACTTTTCTTTTTTGACATAAAAATTAATGCATTTAACATCATACAGTTTGGGAGTAGGAGGGAAAATCTGCATCAAGTCGAGTTTCAGAATCATTAATGAGCTTGTTCTGTGTCTGGAAAATGAAAGAGAACAGTGTGAACCAGTAGCACAAATCTCAGCTGCATGTGAAACAAGCAGTTAATTTCAGCAGTGGAGACTGTTACAGGCAGAGCTATAGCAACTGAAAAGCACAGCTCCGATGCTTTCCCAGTACTTTCATTCACAGTTAAAAATCTACCAGCAAACAGTACACCTCCTGCACAGCAATCGTAATGCTTCCTGAACATATACAAGTAGCTGTACTCATCCACTCCCTGTGTGCAAGCATCACTGGTGCATACACAATCACACTAATCGTGTGTTTAGGAAACATAGCAAACACTGATTCTGTGATTAACATCTGGAAATGTAAATCCTGGGAAGAAAACACAAATCTCTAAGCTAGCATGTTTGCTCACTTGCTGGCTCTCTCTCCCCTCACTTACCTTGTTTCTCACAAATCTCACTTATCTCATTTTTCCACTTCCATTGCTCCTTCTTTGTACTTACAATCAGTAGCTATAACTAACCCACAGGGCACAGAAGCTCCCCATGCAATTTGGTTCCCATTTGTGCACCTGTAGTCAAGAGCATTGATATCAGACTATCAGGTCTGGGTGATTACTGTATCTCAGCATATCCCAGCTGCCTCCAAAAGAAAATGGAAAGGGTTGGGTAAGGTGGGAGCTGTGCTCTAGTCAGTTCCATAGCTGGAATAACCATGGAGGCAGGACAGTGGTGTGCAGGAAGCACCTCTACTCTGCAGGTCACTCTGTGCCCATGTTCCTGTCCTTTCCTCGTCTGGATCCCAAACAATGCTATCCAAACAACCTATCCTCAATAGGTTCAGCATTCTTTTAGAAGCTTAGTTTTAATTCTAAATTCCCTTAACTTGTAATAAGTCTTTGATGTTTCTAATGTCTCCTTGTAACCCTTTTACAGTTACTTGAATAATGGAACAAAACCAATTCCAGATACAAGAATATTGTGGGTACAAAGATATCCTTGAGTTTCTGGCCAGAACAGAGTTTAATAACCAAAGCAACAGTGGATTCCATCCTTTGAAGGATTGTTTTCAGACACAGAAAATGACTCAACATGCTGAAGGCTAGCCAACTGTTCTGCAAAAATGTTACCCAACACCCAGTGTAGTGAGGAAGGTAGATAGGGACAGTACTAATTCAATGTGTCACAAGTATCCAAAAAAAAAGAAAAAAGTGCCAAGAAAGATTTTAAATTTCTGATTGTTTAAAATATTTTTTCTGTCTGAAATTAAGAACTAAACCCAGTTGTTTTCATACTGAACAGAAGCAAGAATGCTTCAGTTGGCCCAAAGGCACTCAGAAGAAAGCCAAATAAATGAAGAGCTAACGTCACAAAACTGCTGGGAGAGGTAGTGGGCATGTTGTCCCTTCTTTGTTCAATACCCAGTCAGTGCAGATACTCACCTGGGGCCAAGGGACCCAGATTCAATTCTTTCTGCCTGAAGTGAAATGAACCTATGTTTTCCTCCTCCCAAGACAACACATTAACCACCACTACAAGGTAGTGTGAAGGGACCACCAAATCTCTTCAACTGATGCCATTCTATTTTGCATAAATAATTAAAATTCACTGGTACCCTGAGTCGCAGCTAACAAGGTCTTTTCATAGCATGCATCCTTCCTCCAGCTAACTTTGTCCCAGGCTCAGTGAATATTTTCAAGTGAGAACAAAACCAACTGCAATGACAAAGGGAGACCCATTCTGGATCTCTTTTACCAGGAGAGGGGGGACCTGGGTTCAGTCTCCTGCCCCAAATCAATCGATGAGTGTATCTGAACATGGACCTTTCACCTCTTCAGCGAGCAGCCTAACCAACAAAACACAGCATGTTCTGGCCTACTTTACTCCAAATTGTTCATAAAATTAACCAAAGAATCCCCACATCTGTCAGTTGGCTGCCAATCTCTTCCAGACCACGTCAGTAATGTTTACAAGGGATTTTAATGGGGATTTTTGCATCCAATTGGGAAATACTGGAAAAAAAAAAAATCCCAACAGCATTCAAACATTTCTAAAACTGCTCCAAAACCAAAAGTCAGACACGGACTAAATTACTGTCATCTGTCTCCTATAAGAACTGCATAGCAGTTCTGAGGCAAGCAACGTTTGGTTTGCAGCGAGCAGCTGTAGTGGAATAACAGGCTGGGTAACAAATACGGAAGCAGAAGCAAACAGAGCTGGGGAAAAAGTGTGATGCAGCCTCAGGAAGAAGAGTTTCAGAAGAAAGTCACTAGTGAAGGTAAGAAGAGGCAGTGTCTGAGCAGAAAATTGTTCCTTCAGACACTGCTCCAAAAGGAAACAAAGGTGAGAATGGCCATGTGCTAGCAGCAGCCCAGGAATTACTTACAGCATCTTATTAAAGGGGAGGAAGATGCCCCCACTTCACTCAATACAGGGGGAGCTAGCTCCTGATTTTTTTTGAACATAACTGGTATGTTTAACTACACGGTGATACCATTGATTGTTTCCCACAAAATCACACTGTCATGCAGCTGTACAAGGTTTCTGATATTTTGAAACTCAGCCCCCTCAGTATGAACTGCAACGCTTTTTTAATACAAGCAAAGCTTAAAAGCAAAATGGCTTTTCCTTGTCTGTATGTATCTAAATCTCACATTTTTCGTTCTACATGTATTCTTGCTAGGAGTATCAAAGACAGAATTAAGATAATTTTATTTTTTTTAATCCTTGGAAGAAAGTTAAGATGTGTTCAAATATAGGAACACTTCTACTAATATCAGCTGTGCTACATTTCCTCTTTGAATATACAGCTTTAAACAGAAATATGCAAAATATTTGATTAAAACGTATCATAATGCAACCATCATATATTTTAGGCAACATATTTGACCAAGGATAAAGTGATAACTAGATGTTGCAGACACCTTTTTTTTTTTTTTCTGCATTCTTTTCTTCAGTAAGACATTTATTGTGAATGGGCATGTCCAGAAGCAAAATACAGGTGAAATAGCCTTCTAAATACTACACTATAGTACTGGCAATAAGTGAAAAATTATATAGGTCAAATCTGAAAGAACAACATTGGTCAAATGCACACTACAACCTATTCCTACACAAATTCTGGTCTGAGATGGTCAGATGACACTGCAACATTAAAGCTTATTTTTAAGTTGTCATGATTTTTCTTTCATTTGTATACAACAACCATGTACATACATCTGACACACACATATAGTAAAAAAGAAAGACCAAAAGTAAGTATAACTGGGGTTTGGTACTCACCTCCTTCTCCTGACCCAGAGCCATTATCTGAAAAAGAAACAGAGGGGGAAAAAAAAAAAAAAAAAAAAAAGAAAGCAAATGAAAATATTGTTCCAGGAGCAGCTGTTTGTTCAGGAACTTGTCAATGTAAAACATTACACAGGTGTTACATTTCATGAGCCAGGTGTAAAAACAAACATCTCACATAAAGTCTGGCATCCTTTAATACAGTTTGTCCATGCTTACTGTGCCCTACTCTCTCTCACCTCTGTCAAGATATTTTTAGTCAAGGAACAGCATCATTCAATACTGACAATTAAATTGCTTTCATAGCCTTTTTTCAACTGTTAGAAATTCAACTTTGTCAAACCCAATAGAGATTAAAAGTAGAGTCTGATTTTTGGATATTTTTTTTTTCCTCTCTGGCCCTGGGAGTGGTACATGAAGGAGTAATATATGAATCTCCTGACTGCATAAGTACCTCCAGAAGACAACTAATCCTCAAAGTAGTTGGCTTAAGTCATGCAATGACAAAATAGCTCCCCTCAGCTGAGTTAATCACTTTGTATAACGAGGCTGTCCTGGCTTCAGCTGGGATGGAGTTATCTTTCTTCTCAGTAGCTGGTGCAGCACTGTGTTTTGGCTCTGATGTGAGAACAATGTTGATAGCACACTGATGGTTTTAGTTGTTGCTGGGCGATGTTTGTGCTAAGTTGAAGACTTTTCAGTTCCTTGGGCCCTGCCAGCGAGAGGGCTGGGGGGGGGCACAAGAAACTGGGAGGGGACCCAGGCAGGACAGGTGACCCGAAACAGCCAAAGGGATATTCCATTCCATGGGACGTCATGCTTGGTAAATAAATTTGGGGGGTTAGCTGGGGCCTGGGGATTGCTGCTCGGGGACTGGCTGGTTATCAGTCAGCGGGTGGTGAGGAGCTGTACTGTGTATCACTTATTTTCCTTTCTCCTTTTTCCTTTGGATTTTATCCATCCTGCTACCTTTCCTTTATAACTGTTATTGTTGTTATTGTTATTATTATTGTTCTTTCCTTTTTATTCTGTTTAAATTGTTAACTTGTTCTTATCTCAACCCTCCAGTTTTACATTCCTTTCCGATTCCCCTCCCCACCCCTCTGGGTCGGGGGGAGTGAGTGAGTGGCTGCGTGGTGCTGGGTTGCCGGCCAGGGTTAAACCACAACAGACGCTCTAACAGCATAGTTATTTCACTGACATTAGACTGACCGGACTAGCATCTGATGGGTGACAGCTTGTGGCTGCATCCCCTTTGCATTAGCAGTTCAAGTGTCAGCAGGACTTGAGCTTCCTCACCACCCCAGGCCAACAAACTCCACTTCGAGCATTACGGAACCAGCTAGGGATTTCGTTTGGGGATGTGCATCCCGCTGGGCAGCACTGCACACAGCGTCTTTAGCTAGCACAGCAGTAAAGACAAGCCCTTAAACACGCTCTCTGAGTCACAAACCTCCCTTGGTCTTTCTTGTTCAAAGGTGGTGGAGAGGAGAGGATGGCAACTACTGTCAGTGAATTATTCCCCACCCCCATTAGCTGGAAGATGAGGAGAGGAGCAGAGCACACGCTCAGCTCATCCCACACCTCTCCTTTCATGCCTGCTTTGGTGACAGAGAAGGCATCTGAATTCATTTCCACAGATCTGAAAGAAGGAGACCAGACAGAGAGAGGAGCTGGGTTCTTACTTCCACATATAAGCTTGTTCGCATCAGAGGAAAAGCCAAACCCTCCGTTTGCTCAGTTCCCTCCCCCTCTTTTCTTTAAGCAGCTATACTTCTAAGAATAATTTCCTCTAGTGTGTGGATGAAAGTGTGAAATTCCACGTTACTGGGACACTTCACACATTAAAAATAATCTGTCACATGGAGTATCAGGAATAGAGAGGGTTTTTTTCCCGCACCTAAATTTTCCTTTCTTTCCTCCTATACCAATATTCTGTATCTAATAGACTGAGCTTATTACCTTACATGAATGTGAAAACAGAAGGACTCCTGTTTCATTGATATTGACCCACTTTACCGACAAAGCAATCCCATATCCAATGTCACTTTCGAGTCACTGAGAAATATGCCTTATGATGCAGTATTGCTTCATTAAGACATTTGAAGGAGTATAATTTACTTATATGAGGAAAATATACAGGCTTATTTGTAGTGGTGAAATTGTGTCAAAAGCTGTTCTGGGGGAGAGAAGGCTGACATACAAACTCGAGCAAGTTCAACTTGTAATTCATGTAAAAAACAAAGCCTAAAATGTCTCAAAAAACTTGGCTCATTCCACGTTTTTATTTCTAATTCCCACACTGACTGCTTTCCCCGGCTCGTTCAGCCCTGAGGTGAGGAACACCGCACAGTTCCAGCTTGAGGGCTCCAGTTACGCCACGAAGTGCGTATGCTGTGTGGCAGGGCAGGTACCATCACACAGACAGGACGAGCTGTAACGAGAGCCACATAAATGATAGAGTTGATGCTCAGATCACACGTCTCTGTAGATCATTGGCTTGATACACGAGGTCCACGGGTAAGTCTGTCTCCACTTGGCAGGACATCATAGTAATGAGATAGATCCATTCCTGTTTCTCTGGGCTTTCAGGTCTCAAGAAACCTTAAAAAACCTGTCATCCTCTATAACACTGCACTGCTTTCAACCTTTCACTGGGAGCTCCTGTCTCCCCTCTGAGCCTGGGAGCTGTGCTAGGACTCTTGTCTCCAGGGTAACCATGCTAAACTGAGCCCGTGCTCCTGCTTTTTTCTGAGCCTTGGCTAGATTTTCCCAAGCAGCTGCTGGTTAAAAAAAGTAGTTTTTTGCAAGCTCACTTGGACAAGTGGCCCTGCTCTTTTCAGGCCCTTAACCAATTCAGGATTTTTCAAAGTGCTCTCCATGCACCAAAACCTGGCAAGAAAATGCCCAAACAAGTGAGGAACCTGGGGAGAAACAGCATCCCCCACCGACACAGGTCAGTAATTAGAGTGAGTGACTGACCTCTCTTTTTACTTAAGCCACCCTCTTCCAAACAGACTAATAAAAATATGCTTATACACAAATGCATGTGCCTTCTGCTGCAAGCTGCTTTTATCTGTGAAGGGGTTTCTTTATAAAATACATAAAGAAGCGCCTGGATCAGACACAGCATACGAACACTCTAAGCAGTAGGCTACAGTCAGAATCCCATTTTTATTTGGTACTCTCTGAAACAGAAGCCATTTCTGTACCATGGATCTGCTTTGTTGCGGAGGCAGAAGGTATAGTCCCCAAACCAAATGAGCCTGCAGCCTCTCTCATTCAGGAGGGATGCCTTTTAACACAAACTAGCATGAAAACTGAACCCATCTCTTCCCCATTTAAGGCAACAACTCCAACCTGCTAAGTACAAACAGGAGGACAAATAGGCCACTGACAAATTTTAAGCAAGCAGACCCTGCGGCTTGATTCGCATGAGGCAGGTGATCCAGCCAGCACCTCAAGAGCAAACCTATCCGATCCTGCACACAGAGAGCCAGGCCAAGATATGCCAAAACACTATGCCTTCTTTAGATCTGCGTAAGAAACAGATCAGCAGCTATTGTTGTGGGCAGAACAGAACACCTCTTGACACATTCAAGGTAAAACTGTACACCATTCTTCAGGAAACAAAGCCAAAAAAATGATGTATTTGCAGAATTTAGGTATTGCAAGGCTCAGCTGTTGGCTGAGAAGGGATTTCCAGCATCTGAACTTTGGCACGAAGAGTTATTATATTCTTTATACCCATGTCCTGGATTTTCCCCTAAGCCTTTGGGATACAGCTGTGCTTTTTCCAGTGCAAAGACAGTATGTGTCACTTCTTTGCATTAAGCAGAAACTGGTCTTCCCACACCAGCACTCTAGAAACTTCGCTGAGCAAGTCCTGGATCACATTAACCCTTTTATTCAATTGACTTTGGTTACTCATCTTACGAGACAGAACTGGAAGACAGAAAGGGCAGCTGCTATCTCAGCTCCTACTTCCCTGTTAGCCTGGATTTCCTGGTTAACAGAGCTAACAAAGCAGTCCTCTCCATGGTGGGACAGGGCAAGCTTACTGCAGCTTAATCCTAGGTACACAAGAGTGCCTATAAGTAAAGTCTGGATAAAAATCAAGAACTTGCTACCAAAGAAGACCACCCTGATCTACAGTTGACACTAGACATAGCAATGAGAGCAACATTGAATTGCACAGGCAGAGTTTTTAACTTTCCCTCTTTCCTCAGTGTGGTGTAACTCTTCACCAGCTCCTACAGCATCTCCAAGCAGCTGTGCAAGGACCAGCACTTTGGAAGTGATCTGAAATCATCACAGCCTACTTCAAGCCATCGGCCAGACCAAAGACCATAGCAGGCTCCAGCTTCCCACTGCTGGCAGCAGAGCAGAGCTCATGCTGCTGCACAAAAGCAGTTTCTGGAGGAGCACACCAGCTCAGCCAGCCTGTGCTCCCAGCAGCAACAGCTCAGCCCTCCTCCTGCTGGGTTTGTGCCCCCAGCCTCCAGCAGCAGGGTTGCCTGCTAGCAATTACCCATGGTTTTGATATGGCAGCAGAAGCTTTTGGGGAGGAATCCTGACAAATGCTGACAAGCCTAATTGACAGCAGCTGCAACGTCTCCAGCAGCTGGAGAAAGGCTTTTAACCTCCGCGTTGCCAGGCATGTGGAGGGAATGTCCATTTGCCTTGATGTCTTTAGGGGAAAAGTGGTTGCTGTCACTTGATCCTAGTAGCCATTTCCTGCTTAATTCTGCTATGAATAAAAATAATATCCAGCACATGTTGATGACATATGTCTGGGTAACCTATTTCTTTGCTTCCAAACATTTCCTAATGACAGAATGTTGATGCTGTACTGTCGCAAACTGATCTCTCAGGCTGGACAGGAAAGCTCCTGTATTGCACTGAAGCTGGAAGTAAGGGTCTCCATCAGGTCTCAGAATGAATGGATGTTTTTATAGCAGGTTTTCACATTTGTTATGGCTTTATTGCAAGAGCATAAAGAGTTATTTCTGCACCTTCTTAATCTAGAAGTGAGTTGCCTAGATTTTCTTCCTTAACTCCCTCAGAAGGATTAAATTGAGCTTATTATATTTCTTTTCTGAACAATGTGTGCATCTAATTATGTTTCACTGTAAGCCTCCCAGAAAAAAAAAAAAAAAAAAAAAAAAGCATTTACTGTAAAACCCTGTGCATTCAAATTCAGGGTGAGAGTTTTCTTAGTTCAGTCTGAAGAATGCTAAGTTAAAGCTACTCCTAAGAGAATAATTTCTTAAATCTAACAGAGATATGGTGTTTGGTTCTAGTTCTACAAATAGCTTTTTTTTTTTCCCACTTATAGAAATCCCAACAGAAAGCGATCAACTGTGCCTTCCAAATATATAGAGTACACTGAGAATCTATAAATACAATATATCAAGTACTACTTCATTGTGTGGTTATATTTTCATGTGCATATGATATAAATCTGGCAGCAGTCAAAATCGTGGCTGTATGTGTGGGCTAACAGGAACACATATTCTTAGAAATAAATCATAAAGGTCTATTTCTTATTTACTAAATTAAAATATTTTATTTAAACTAATAAAAGACTAAATTCACCAACAAAAGGAGCAATCAAGGGACTCAGACTCCTCAATGCTCTGAGCACCCTGACTGCCCTCTCTTCCTGGTTTCTTAAAACTGTTTAGCAAGTCAGTTCAAGATAACTTCTAGTAGAGGATGGCATAACATGAATTCAGTGTAACGTCACCCTTTTTGAACCAATCAAGGCTTCTGGTCAGCAGCAAGACCACTGATGGGATGAGTTTGGCAGGAGTCCTGGTATAGATGTTCCCAACCCCTTCCCTGATGGGTGGTCCTGTCTCTGCATTTGGTTGTGGGCTGAACTGCAAATGGGAAACTGATAACGGTAAGAAATTAAAAAAAAAAAACCACGAAAAACAGGAGAAGGCTGGACATTGCTTTCATCTTGTTCACTACATAATCCCACAGAACAAGGAGGAGAAGTTGTGGAAGATGGGCAGTGCTTACAGCAAGGACTTTGCTTCACAGCCCATCTAGGCACGGGCCAGATGATTCTTTTATGAATGCAAAAGGCCAGGTTAGATGTAGACCAAAATTGTTTATAGTTTGATTTAACCCATCATTTCTCAAAGGTATGTTGTGGTATTAGGCAAAGAGAACACTAAAGCTGCATTTCACTCATTTTCCTAGTTTCTTTGTATATTGTGACGTGGGGCTACATGTATTGTCTAAAACTCACAGACCCCTGTCATCCACACCTTGTGCCAGGGGTAATTAGGCATAGAAACACCTCCATAAATCCAGGTATTTGAAAAAAACACAATGTCCCTTCTTTGAAAAATGGGCTTTGACAATGTTAAGATCTGCATATGCAGTCCTGAAAACTTCAGCCATACATTCTCTTACATTTCTCTAAATCAGCATTTTTAATCTCTAAACTTGTATTTTGTTCATTCATATAGCACCTATGACTTTTTTTAACATTGCTTATTTTAGGATCTTGCAAGTCTGACAGCACGCAGACAAAGGAAATAAATATGCTGTTAAATCATCCATGACCATAAAAAATTGATCAAAATGTTACCTGCCAAGAAATAGGTCTGACTAAATTGGTCAGTATAGTCTGTTCCCATGCCATAGCTTCGAAGCGTATCAATCCCTAGCAAACTGGAAGCATTTCATTCTTGTATGAGATGCAGAAGTCTGATGTACTTTAAATAATAAATAGTTTTTACAACACTATGTAGGAATTTCATCCTATTGTCTCAGGTGCGTCCCACCAGGATGAAGCTTTGCTTTGAAAAAAAATCAAAACTCTGATAGAAAACCAGTGGATCTATACTTATCTCCTGATTTCCCAGAACAAAGAATTTTCATAGCAAATTTAGAGGCTCTCAGTGAAAATTAATGGGGGTCTATAAAGGATTTTTTTTTTTTAATTTGGGCATTTGATTCTCCATTATATGTGTTACAGATCAAGAGTACAAATATATTGACACCTCAACGATTCATGACACCAGGCAGGGCATGGAGCGGTTCCAGATGATGGCTTTCATCATCCAATATTCTCACGCTAGCCAGGGTGCATCAGACACTTAGGGAAGCAGCAGGTACCGTTCTGCTAGAGCTCCACCAAAGCACTTTAAATTGCAGCAGTGTAAATGCAGTATGCAGTCTGAATCGCATCCTCAGGTTCATAAATGTGTTTTCAGTACTTTCTGGTCATTTGTGCCTCAGCACATGTCTTGATCTATTATACTGAGTGCTAAAAATTATACATTTTATGTAGGACTTAAAGAAAAGGAGAAAAAGGTTAAAAAAAAAATCATCCTAGACTAGCTGAGTGACACAGTAATTAGCTGCCAGCAACCTGAGGCTGAGAAGAATCCATTTTTTGTTTCAAAGTGTCTTTTTCTAAATAAGCTGGAATGCATACAAAAATAAACATTTTTTGTTGTTCCAAAAACATTACCCTAGTATTTCCTTTCAGTGAGGGAGAGAAGCTTTCATGGTGCAAGTATGTTTCTTAAAATAATTTAGGCATGAAACTAAACTAAACTAAAATAAATTTACTTATATACCCTCTGTTCAAACCTTCATACTTCTTGGTGGTTGTTATAGGAATATGCAATGTTGCAGCACTCTCCAAACTATCAAGCTACAACAAGGTCTTTTACCATCTCATACCAACATACTCTTCATGCCAGTCCCTCTGCTGCCTTCTCCTAGTCTCTCCTCACCCAGGCTGCACATTCTCTCTCTCTGCTTCTTCCTCCTCTCTCTTCCCCGGCTGCTTCCTCTTCCTTGGCTGCCCAACCCCTTAACAGAACCCACCACAGCTGCACCTTGTCTACATCGGCCAACCCACCGCCCCTGAAGCCAGCCCACAGCTGTATATTATCAATGTTAAGTAACCCAGCTTCATTCCTCTACAATGCGAGTGCTCTGAAACTGTATGAATTTTTTTCCTCTTTCCGTAGCTTCTGGAGATAATTTGGAGGTGGGAGATTGGGAAAGAAGGTAGATTCAGTCATCTGCCTGAGGTATGCCAGAATTAATGCAGCCGAGCTGGGCACAAAACACAAGTTTCCTTCAATGTTACGACCAACATCATAGTTTGTTTTGGACCTTAGCAAACAACTCCAGATCTCAGTACAGGTCTGTGCTGCAGTCAAAGACATTAAGGCAGCTCATGTAAAAGACAGCCACACTGCATTTCAATGAGGTAGCTCTGGGACTGGCAGCAGCAAGGACATGGCCTAGGTACACTGCCCCTATATTTACCCTAATTTCCAGATAGGATGTTGCAGCTACCAGTGAGTTCCAGGTTGCTACCTCTAAATTGTCATCGATAACTAGACTACCTGAAATAAAGCTAGCTGGGAGTGTGAACTTGACCCGTACTCACGTGTTTGGCTGCCATATAGATGTGACCTTGCTTAGGTTAATCCAAGTAACTATTGCGTATCAAAAGATGAGAGATGTCCCACAACATAATTTTTTTTGGTGTTATTTATGTACCAAAGAATGCAATTGTTGATGCTACTGAATCATTTAATTTAATTATGAGAAAGCCATCTGTGTGTCTGTTCTCACCAGCTTTGAATCTGCCCAGAGGTTCAGAATGCCTCTGGTGGCTAAAGTGTCTGTGTCCAAGAACATGTTACAGTATTCAAGGCAGTGAAAACCTGTCCCATGTATTTTAAGCATATGGAAAAACCTGTGTTTTAAGTGTGTGGAAAGACAGAAAAGGCCAGTCTCACATCAGAAATGTGAGGTACAATGATTTTTTAAGAGTTGCGCATACCTTCAATATAACGACCCAAAGTGAAATTGGTCAAAGGTGATGCCTTGGATATAGGTAGAGTGGCAGTCAGGCTGATCAGTGTCACTTGCTGAATGTCACACTAATTCTGTACATCTAAAAAACGAGCCCTAAAAAAATTACTAATTTGGAGTCTGCTCCAAATTTGTTGTAAGCCTTTTGATGTGTATCAAGGCTCCTCTATACGTATAACAGAAGCATTCCCAAACTATTTTCTCTTTTATTTCTACTTTTATTTTTTTTATATGCTAACAGGTTACTAAATAAACATTTATTTAGTAACCTGTTAGCATATCAGAAACTGTATCAGATTTCTTCTCTATAAAAATATTCCATTGTTGAAGAGGACTTGCGGTTTCCTCATCATTTCATTCTACGAAAAGCATCAAAATTAAAATGTCTGGAATTAAGGGCAAAACTAAAGAGCTAACCATGTAACATTGTTCATTAGTGACACAAAGTGATGTTTTACAAACCAGAATAACAAGGTCCTCTTGATACTACTGTTATCTCTTTCTGATGTTTGCAAGCAGCTCTCCTGAGGAAGCATTCATTTTGGTAAGTGTCTCCATTTGATCCACAAACGGGAATATAGTTCGTGTGACACTGAAAAAGAAATTATAAAATAACTCAGTCATACAAAAGAATGTGATTAATCTCAGCTGCATATTAATATACAGGAAGATAGTTGTGTAGATATGAATTACTAGCACTAACTTAAAACTCTGTGCACTAAAGGAAGACTTAAAATATATTAGTTTCTCAATATCCCTGTATGTATTCCTTTTGGATCACTGAAATAATAGTCCAACTCCGTACGGGCTCAACATAGGAATTCAGTAGGAAAGATTAAAAGAACAAAATAACTATGGTGGGACTTAGTATATGTCTAGAGGGAATATAGCAAGTGTCTAGAAGTATTTGAAGGATAAACACTGAGGAAGGAGAAAACTTCTTCAAGTTAATACAAGAATGTATGACTAGGCACAGGGGGATGAAACAGCAAAGGAAAATATAAGGTGAGCAGTGCTTAAGGGGAGATTTGCTGATCTTTTTGGTCATAGAATGATCTTTCAAGGGAGATGGAAAACAATCACCATCCCCATTAAATTCATGAGCATCATGAGTCTGTTTTTCTTGGTCAACAACTATAATAATGTTTTTGTATGACTATACTGAAAAATTTTCAGCTCAAAGTCAGTAGCTTTGGTACATTTAATAAAAAGGAAGGAAGAAAGGAAATTTATCATTCCAAATGACTTTGTCAGGAGCAGCCTGTATTTCTCTATTTTCTTATATTCTAAGAAACGTGGATGACATAATCCTTGTACATATCACGTGCATAAAAACGCTGAGAAACACACTAGGACCACCAATCTCCCTAACACCTGTGAGTGCCACACTGTTCCCTGCTGAACTGGAGATGCAAACCCCACTTCACTGCTGGACAAGAAGACATGCCCTGTTCGGGGTGTAATGGTAACGGTAATTCCAGACACCTTTTGCATCTTCAAAACCCCAAGGCAAAAAAACCAAACAACAAGAAGCAATGAACAAAAATGCACAGACAAGCCACCAAACTTCTGAGCCATATAAAGTGTATGATTAAACTGGTACAGTTCATCCAGTGAGAGTTCACATAGAAATAGCAACATCAGTTAAGCTAAACTGCCCCAAAAGGACGAGTTTCTTCTCCAAATTCCAAATGACAAATTTCTGCCACAACAGTTTCCTTGTGCTTTGGCGTGCCCAAACTGCAAAATGCTCATTTTTTAAAACATAATTTTGAAGGGAATTATCCTCCCTCCTTTGTCATTCTGCCAGAGGTGACCAACTGAGAATGAACTAAGCATGCACAGACAGAAATAAATTATGCTGCCAGCTCTGAAAATTATTTCTAACTTTTGCAATACTTTCCCATAGTGCATAGTCTCAGACAGTCAACCACAGCCATCAGTCCTGTCACATCTCATACCGAACAGTGACTCCTAGGGAATAATTAAACAGGTGACTCTTGAGGGGGACAATACTTTCCAACAGATAATTCTGTATTCAATCTTAAAGTTGCTGTAAGATGCTTTAAAGTTGCAGGTTTCTGTCCTGAGGACAGAAAATGAGAGGCCTTTTGTGCAGTTTGGTAAGCCTTTAGTGATTTGGCACGTATAGCCAAAAGTTCTCATGCAAACGTCCTTTAGGAGTAGAGTTGTTTCTTATGAGGAAATCCTCTAATAGCTCGAATTACTCAAATGGGAGATAGGGAATGCATTCCAGGGAGAGCAGGCTGATATCCCCGCATCTTCCTTTCAGCACGTGTTTGCTGAACCACTGTACACAAATGTGTCTAATCCCTTTTCATAGCCTTGCAAGGTCAGAATAAAAATCAGCTAGCTATGAGATAGTCATGCATGTAGAGAACCTAACAGTTTGGGCTGGTGTTTGTTCCCTGGGATATTTCGGTGCTGCTACTTGCAGACAAATTATTAAGGTTGAGAGTTACGGGAAGAATTCAACCTGCTATGTCTGAAAAAGACAGTACCTTTTCCTCATCTTTAGACTTCTTTCCTTAGAGTATAGGATAAATTTTTCAAGAAGTACGAGTAAACTTGTAAGTAGCTTAACAATAAATCTGGTTTTAAAAACGGGCTCCTCGAGACCAAGTATATAGGCTAGTTCCTTTTTTAGTCTTCATGACCTGGATATTAGGAAGTTGTAAAATTTACCACCTACAGAAAATAAATGAAACCTCTGCTTAGCCCAGGGCTGACTTTCTTTTCCTTTTTTTAAATCACTACTGGGTTTTGATCTTATTATTTTTCATAAATAAAAGTTACAGACAGAGTGAAGGCTGATGACTAAACATGTTCTAAGAATTTTTTTCTCCCTTTAAAAGGCAGTTGGATCCCATTGTTCTTGTGGGATGTAAGCTGCAGGACACCTCCAGCAAAGGTACCCACCTGAACACTACATCAACTGCCCGCTCTGAAACGCTGGAATCCCAAAATCACATACACACTTACTTACTATTCTCTCTCCCTTTGTTTTATTATTTATTGGAAACAGAACATATGATTATCTTTGAAACAC
Organism: Falco cherrug; assembly: GCF_023634085.1. Taxonomy (NCBI): domain Eukaryota; kingdom Metazoa; phylum Chordata; class Aves; order Falconiformes; family Falconidae; genus Falco; species Falco cherrug. Next base: position 72,519,472 of record NC_073699.1, read on the forward strand.
TGAAGGATAGCCCACTCCAGCGTTGGTTGATAACACTGCCACTTCTTCCAGTTTTATCAGGAGTCTCATAATATTTGATATGTTTGTCCTGGCTATAAATTGTATAAAAAATGAACCTCAGTATTCTCTTTTCTCTAAAAAGTCAGGAGCAGGAAGGGGGAAGGATTGCCATAACAATTATAAAAACTAAAGACTCACAAACCAAGGAAGGATATTACACTTGCTATTTACTACTTTTTAAATGTTCAGAGGATATTTTTATAAAATTTCCATACTTTTTTTTTTTTCCTGAGTGGGAGTAATTCATTATTTTCATTCATAATCTTTATGATCACCAGTGATGCTGTTATTATCTGATTTTCAAAATGCCTTAAAATCTTCCAGGGTCTAATGTACCATATTTGGCCACCAGCAGAGCAGGGAAGAATCCTTTCCTCCAAATAATGGGTATGAGAGTAAGCAATCCATAATAAGTACTGCATTTAAATTAGAAAGCTTCATCTGGTGTATGTGACAACACATGGCTGCCATGCCCCAGGTCACCTCCCCCCCAGCCTCAGGTCTTGGGGCAGGGTGAGGAAGGTGGGGAGGCAGAGGTGTCACCCAGCACTCCCCACCTCTGCTCGTGCTGGGCACAGGGACCGTGGCTGCCGGCACATGAAATCCCTCCATTCCTTCCCACGTCAGCCTGTGCTGCTGCCTGACTTACCAAAACCATGTGGGGACCTAACACAAAGCTACACTTCCCACTTGCTTCCTGAGCACTCCTTGGTGACGTTCAGTCACATACCATCCCAACCAGTGCCATTAAAAGAAGTTAAGGTCAGACTATATAAGGCTGTAGATGAGCAACATTTTTGAAGTGGTGATTCTACAAATACTTCAATACACCTGAAGGATTGGTCAGAAACAGCAAACAAAAAGGTGAGCGGCCCTTACCTGGAACTGACACGCACATTTCAAGCTGTCCCCCTCTTCCTTGCACACTCCTCCATATTTACACGACGATTCATCACACACTCTTACGTCAGATTCCCTTACATTTAACTCTGCAAAACAAATAGTAAAAGGAGACAGAAAAGAAATTGCAAGGTGAGTAATTTTAGGGAATGCCTTGTCCGTAAACCCACTGAGTGCTCCTGCTCATAAAGAAATTAGAAGGAAAGGGCTGGATCTCTTTCCAGGGCTGCCCTGTGTTGGCTCCATCCTGCTCCCCAGGGGCAGGTGCCGCTCCCAGAGGCAGCTTTGCCTGGTTGTCCCAGTGGCTGTGACTAGATGCCACTTCACCAAACAAACAGATACAGTGTAGGCACGTTTACACTGCCCAGATTCCCTTCCATGCCCCTGCTGCTGGGGATGCTCCCAGTACAAAACCTTCCTCCACAGAAGCTGTGTCCAGCCGGAATCAGGATCTTTACATGAGCCATAACCCATGTTTCTCACCCGCTGCCTCCTTTTGCCTTAGTCACAACAAAGGTCCTGAAGAAGAAGAAAAGCTAAAATCTCTTCTCTGACTGGTTTTCCAGTCTCTGCCTTGCCCATACCACTATCCTTCAGACTAAGGATAAACTGAAATATGTTTAAACTAGTATAATTTACTTGCACTATAGGAGCCAGAGTAATGAACCAGAGCCCTCTGTCTTAACTGTTGCATAAAAGTCTGAGGCACAAATGCAGCTCCTGGCTCAGTAAGCTTGCAGCAGGGGTACAGCTGGCAAAAGGGAAACCAAGGGACTATGTACATCAACTGCATAGGCACTAGCTCCAGAACAAAGGTTGCTTAAATAGCTCCAAGCTTTTGGGGGCATCACATCCAAGGGTAGTTTTAAAGGAGAACAAATATATCCTTTTGAAAGAAGTATTTGGTTTGAACTATCTATAGAAGAGAGAGCAAGGGAAGGCACCAGAGGGATGATGGAAGTGGTCAGTGTCAGCCTAAATGTGATCTTGGCAGGCTGTGTGGGAACAGTGCTATTACTGTTGATTGCAACAAAAAGGTGAAAATAACACCAAGGGATCTAGTAAACTCCCCTGCCACAGTTTGAGGCTGCACTGATATCAGAGGATATCATTCAAAGCTGTCTGTGCTTTGGCTCAAGTCAGAAACCTCCAGGACTCTATAGCAATATGACAGACTAAAGAGATTTATTGACAATGGTGCGCTTTAAAATAATATCTGAGACTTTTAATAAGCAAGCCGTATCCAGATAACTGGCTTAAAGAAAGCGCTGAATCCCAGCTATTCAGACATGGGGAAAGGTAGGTCAAATGCAGAAGAAAATAATGCCACTTGCAGTCTCAAATAAGCAGTCACCCTCCTGCTCACAGCAGTGTCAGCACTCTGGCATGACAGTGACAGACACCCTGGAAATGTGCTCCTGTGGGTTTGCGTAACAGTATACACCCACACAGATAGTTTATATAAATAAATATATATTCATATAATAATTTCTGTAGTAAATTATGCTGTCCTATGCTTTTATATTTAATATAGCATAATTACATTTTTTTCATAGCGCTAAAGTTACAGAAATACAGCTCAACAGAAAGTCCAGTTACGATCAACGTATTTTGTCAACTGTGAGAAAAAATTGAAAAAAATACTCATTTTTTTTTCCTATACGCTCATTATTCCTGAAGGCATAAATGAGGAGGGCAATATGTGTAGCAGCGGGCAGTTAGGTATCCTCGTTGCCATCACAACCCTGTGCACGTGTTCACTAACGTTATTCTTAATGTCGCCATTTATCAATGTGACTGCTGCATTGTAGGGACCAAGTTAATGTGACAGAACATTGCAGCTTTTCAATTTAGTGTGTTCATAACTTGCTCCTGAAGGAAATGTGCCTTTCTTTCTCCTCATGAAGACCTGTTCCATGAAGATGAAGAAACTATCAAGATTAATTAAGGGGAAATCATTGTCGTATCTGAAAGAAGGATCCACCTTTAATTTATATCACATTTGAGAAAATGCAATTTGTAAAAGAGAGTAACCAGACAAATTACAGTGTGCACAGCTTTCAAAATCCTGTTTTCATCAGCTCAGGAAACTACAGAGATGTGAATACCCCTTCTCAACCCTCAGCTGAGCTCACAGGGCTTGGCGCTTCGCAGCATCTTACCCAACCAGCAGGAGAAATCCCTTGGCAGCTGCAACTCATGCTTGAAATCCTGAGGGTCTACACGATGTCCAACTGCCCAAGCAGCACAGCACAGACTTTCCTCCAACCTCTGTTGTTCCCCAGTGTGAAGGGGGCACACAACCACCCAGGAACAAACCTCTTCACCACAGCAGGGGGCAAGGGACCTCACTTTCCTGCATGGGAGGGGAAGGATGCAGGGGAGGTCAGAAACAGCCCCCAGTTGACAGTTCAGTATTGAGGCTGAACCAGAGATGTGCTTGTTCCTAACTTAGCTATTGCTCTGACTGCAAAACCAGTGGGAAAGAGAAAGATTTCTGAGGAAAACAATTACAGGACATGTAAAGATGGGGATGGGGAAGCAGCCCTTGTGAGCACTCCTTAGCCAAGAAACCAAGACTTCATTTTTTAAACAAAATCCATAGGAGGAAGGAATTGATGACAGAAAGCACACTGTTTCAATGGTTACTTAATTTTAGGAGTGGACTGTTTTTCTTCCCACATAAATGATAAATACTGATGATAAGCTTTTTTGCACGAGGTGAACATTGAGCAGGAAAGGTCATTCAGAAGCCAGGAGCCAATGCCATTTTCCAAAGCTGTGCAAAAGACAAGATACTCTGATGACTGGCACTTTAACATTGATAGATGAACTTTATTCTATTTCAGGATGTCATCTAATTCCTGCTTCCATTCAGTGGCAAATTCCAGCAAGCAGCAAAACCAAGCCACCAACACGCACACTATTACATCTGATGGAACCACAAGTGCTGGGGAATGTTGTGGCCATAATGACTCCCAGATCTATGGCATTCAGTGAAAAAATGAATAGATGAGGATGGATGTTGATAGAGCCATGTGAAGAGGAACTGTAAATGTCTCGCATGTCTGAAATATTCTCTGTCTTCAGTGGATTCTCCATAGAGAGAGAATTAAAATGGAGTTTCTGCAACTATTTCCAGAGTAACAAAATCATTATAATCACATGTGAGAACAGATCTACAAAAGGAATAAGAACATGTAGCAAATGGTTTGGAGTAATTTCTTACATGTTTCTTGAACGCCTATTGCAAGTCATTTCCTAGACTTTTAGCAGGTATAAATACAAGAAAGCCTCAGTGTGATTCATTATGTACAGCGAGAAGATGGTGAGTAGTAATCCATCAACTCCCAGGAGAGAATATAATTAGCACAATTAAATCAGGCTTCCAAATTTATGATAAAATTAATCTCCAAAGACCTGAAATGAGATATTAAAAATGATTTGCTAGTATCTGTTCAGCCTATACACTTCCTGGTGGTGTGAGGGCTGACCAACACAGGGCAGCTTGCAGGAATTTGGCTGCAAAGACCCACATCAAGGCCTTTTGGTTTTTTATTTTCTCTTTTGAAATGAATTAACATAGCGATAATGTGATAAATCACTAAAAATGAGGAAAGCTTTCTCCATTTTGACTCCTTTCAAAGAACTTGAAGTACAGCTCGATGCAAGTATCTGGAGACCGACTCTTCGCCTGTGACCTCAGAAGGCATTGCTCTGAGGCATGAACCTATTGTTATAAGCTAAATTACATGTGTCAAAATGCTGAACTTGAAGATAAAATCAAATCTGTAGGTTATAGTGCATCAAATGTTGCTTCCATCTGGATATCTTGAGAGTAAAATAAAATCTAAGATGGGCAAATCTGGTAACTGCATAAGCAATTTTTTTCAAAACTTATGTTTCTCCTGGGGTCGGCAATAGTACATAGTAATGATGAAAGGATATAAGGAACCAAAAAAAATACCTTTCCCACCTGGAAGTGAGCGGGTGGGATTAGTAGCAGTGCCACCAGCTTTGGCCCTCTTGAATAATTCAGTTGTGCCTGGGAAACACCCTCTCTGCCTGCCTGCCTGTTTTCTGTTTCCTATGGGTAAGACTGTAACCAGTGGCAGTGCCAGGACCCCTCACCGGTGCCCTTTTCCTCTTGAGCTATGGGTTTGGTAGAAGAGAGGGAGCAAGCTGCATCATTCTCACTAGAGGAAAAAGGTAAGGCAGTGTGGGGCACCTCACTGCTGCTTTTCTGTCCTCCAAAGAGTTTGTTCTTTATGAAGCTTTAAATTAGGGTGTATGACCTCTCATGGAGGTCATATACAGACATACACAGATCTGGGAAAGTTCATAAAGGATCTGTTACTCTACAGGTAAAAAGAACCCCTAGAATTTTAAGAAGAGCTGAAGTGGGTCATTGTCTTGGGAAAAGGCTCAGAGGAGAAATTATGTCATGTGAGGATGTTAGAGCTCACACAGTATACTGGAGATAGTAGCATTATGACTGGATATTGTGGGTCTGCATGGCAAGGTTTTGGTAGAAGGGGGGCTATGGGGGTGGCTTGTGTGAGAAGATGGCAGAAGCTTCTCCCATGTCCAATAGAGCCAATGCCAGCTGGCTCCAAGACAGACCTGCCACTGGCCAAGCCCATCAGCAACAGTGGTAGTGCCTCTGGGATAGCTTATTAACAAGGGAAACCCAAAAGATCCGTGCAACACAATTGCAGCGGAAGAGAGGAGTGAGAATATGTAACAGCAACAACTCTGCAGACACCCAGATCAGTGCAGGAGGGGGAGGAGATGCTCCAGGTGCAGCAGAGATTCCCCTGCAGCACATGGTGAAGACCCTGGTGAGGCAGGCTGTCCCCCTGCAACCTATGGGGTTTATTGGTGGAGCAGATATCACCTGCAGCCCCTGGAGGACCCCATGTTGGAGCAGGTGGATACCCAAGGAGTCTGTGACCCCCTGGGAAGCCTGCAACAAGCCCTCCCCCTGAGGAGGAAGGAGCAGCAGAAACAAGGTGCAGTGAACTGACTGCAGCCCCTGTTCCCTGTCTGCCTGTGTTGCTCGGGTGGAAGCGGTAGAGAAATCAGGAATTAAGTTAAGCCTGGGAAGGAGAGAGGGGTGGGGAGAAGGTGTTTCTTCTGATTTGATGGGTAATAAATTAAACTAATCTTCCCCAAGTGGAATCTGTTTTGCCCGTGATGGTAATTGGTGAGTGAACTGCCTGTCCTCATCGCAGCCCAGCAGCCTTCCATTATATTTTCTCTCCCCTGTCTGGTTGAGGAGGGGAGTTACAGAGTGGCTTGGTGGGACCTGGCACCCAGCCAAGGTCAACCCACTACACTGGACAGGCTCTCAGAACCACAGAAGAGAGTCAAAATTTGATGAGCAGAAAACCTTTAACCCACTCGATTTTGGGAGTTAGCCTCATGACTCTGGGTTGGCTTTGGCAAGTCATTGGCTTTTTTGGTTTTGGCAAACCATTCTGATTTTGACAAATTATTTAGGAATTATTGGAGAACTTTGTGGGGGGAAAAAAAACCCAACAAAACTTACCAGAAAACCTTGCCCTTAAGGATTATAAAGCTGAGGTGTTCACGTGACAAGTACAGTAATAACCCGTGTCTTAAATCTAACTCTTGAATAAAACTTCACCTGCCAGTCACACCAGACACCCAGAGAAGACCTATGTCCCAGTGGTTCCCAAGCACAGCCTGCCCACTTGAACCATGAAGATGAGTATGAGTGGCATCACAGATAAAGAAATCACTGCAAAAAATATTCTCCAGGGAACCTTTTGGATGCCCCTGGGATATCTCTGCTTACCTCCAGCTTCCAGCTCTGAACAAAACAGCACAGCTCCCCTGTAGATCCTAGCAGTCCCATGCAGGCATACGACCAGCCCAGCTGGTACTAGCTTAAGTCACTTTAGATTTCTGTCACCTACAGTGACTCTGACATTGGTTGAGCCACTTAGCTGACATGTATACATCTATAAATAAACATTTACATTTAGGTGTCTTAATCTACAAGCTTGACCCCATCCCGTTGCTTTTTCAAAGTGCACCCAGTAGAGCCCTTCCTGCAGTAAATCAGACAAATGCTTACAAAGCTGTTACATACAGGCTGCGGACAAGAGGCATAATTTTGGGAGTCCCTGTGTGTGATCTAGTTGTTCTGACACTGACAATATGTGTTTGAAGTGTGGCAGCATAAGGTATTCCCCATTTCAGCCACTGGGTACAAGTCTCACAGATAAAGGCAAGTTAGAGCCATGTACAACAGAACTCATTTCTATTTATTTTATTGCAGGTCTTCAACTCCTCACTGGTTCCTACTACACCTGCTACACTGATTTCCCTCCTTAGCCAATCTTTCTTTACAGCTGATCCACTAACCTTTCTCTGCCCCCTTAAAAACATCAGAGCAACATTCAAGAAAACATGCTTCTGCTTTGAAGATTGAATTAAGAAGTGTAAGGGAAAAAACCCTCTGAAGTAGGTGGGGCCATTTGCAGAGCCACAGAAGAAGCAAGGAGCAAGCCCTAGCAGACTCTGAAAAGCAGTGTTCCCCTCACTGGCGTTACACTACTCCAACAGTGAGATTTGCTAAGAATGGCTTTTTTTCTAGAGATGTTGTGGCTTCTTTTAAGATAGTGAAACCATATATTGGGTTGGTAGTTTGCACAGCAGAAATGAAACAGGGACATGGACTCAGGATTGGACACACATGCCTCTCAGTTCTTTGCAGGAGATGAGAAGTAAAGGTTGATTCCACGGTGGACACAGAAGGATATTTTTGTCTTCTATCAGCTTCAGTGTGCCACATCCACAAGCATTAACCTGACATCTCTTACCACAACTTCTGTGCTCTGTTTCTGCAGTAAAAGGCAAAACTAGGAGCCAAATTCTCCTAATGGATGTCAAATACATAAGGTGAAATGTTGTTCCACCTGCTTTGTGCCTGTGTGGTGAAGATGGTTTATTTTAAAACAAACCAGCACATACTGCTCAGGCATTTACATGTGCATAAACAGTTCTGGGGGAAAGGAAGCCCCCAGGCTTTGAATCAATTTCTTTGACACCTGCCACTGATGCCATTTAAACACCTAGTATTAATTCCTGCTTTTTCTTCATCTCATGTTCATAAAGTGTTTCACTGAAATATAACTCACCCTAGCAGAAAGTGAGTGAGCGGGCCCTGCTAGCTGTCCCTTGGTAGGGAACGATCCCTGGCTCTAGTGCTGCAGCCAAAGGAGCAAGTGTTGTTTCTTTCTGCATCAGTTAAAGAGCAAAGTATTAGTAAAACATGGTGCCTTCAGAACCACAACCTTCCAAAACAAATACGTATCATTGACAAAACCTGACAACACCATTTATTTGGTGATTAATGAACAATCTCTACATCCATATAATTTTGCTGTCCCCGTCTGTTTCAGCAGTTGTGGGTTACAAAAATCATGAGAATTTGCATTGTAGAGTTTATGTCTGTTTAATTTCTTCTCAGAAATTATCTGAGGTTATGAAAGAGGAAAAGGAGAGCAGACAGGCCCCTCAGACAAAATTAGCAATTACTTGTCCAAATAAAAAATACTTGTTTGTGTCAGACAAGTCAAAGCAAGACAGAGTGGATCATACTTGTTTATAGGAAAAAGTATGTTTTTCAGAAGACAAAACAGACAATAAGACAAACTACTGGGAAATAAGGCAGGGATAAGGAGGATGCCATTCAGACACTGCATACCCTCTTTGAAGATGGCTGTTGTCACTGATTTGAGGTGACATTTTAGCAAGAAACAATTCACAGGAGATTAAGAAGGTGGAGTGTGTGGAGAGTGGAAAGAGAAAAATGAGGAAAAGAGCTGTTTAGAAAAAGCAGAGAAGAAAAAGAGGAAAATGAAAATATGTAACATGGGACAATCTAAAACAAATATAAGTTCTAAATAACTAAAACAGTTAAAACCCGTTTAGATGCCTTTTCTGTGATATGGTATCATTTTCTTTCACATTTGCATTAGAAGAAAGCAATTGATTGGAACAGCCTAGACGATATATGTAAAAAAAACCCCCACAGTCATTACAATTAATTTACTCCCCCTCCCAAAAAAGACAACTGTAATCTAATGGCATTAAGATAGTCCCAGATTTTTTTTTAATTGGTCAATTAATGGACGCCTTGGGTGGCTGATGGCAAATCTGCTGTTTTCAAAAAAAATCTTAAGCAGTATGATAGGACTAGTAAAACCTATTTTGTTGTGTCTTGATGCAGTAGTTAAGACCCAATTGGGCATAAAAAAAAAAAAAAAAAGCTGTACTTTGGCTCTTGAGGATGCTTTCTGAGTGAATAAAGCTTGAAATATTTCCCTAAAACTACTCTTATAAGACCATGTTAATATTTGACTGCTTAAGTGCCATCCGGTTTACCTAGGATGATTATACTTTTACGTTTCTAGTTACTACAGCCTCCTTTTAAAACAAAGAAAAACAGAACGCATACGTGTTGCTTAAGTAATTAGTATTCTTGCACACAATAGCAAACCACAGCAAATTTTAACAACTGGCATTCACACAACAAGGTAACAAGATTGGCTTTGAACCTGAGAGTCTCCCACACTGCAATCGTTCACATTACCCCTGTGCCTCAGCCTAACTCTATTCGGTGTGAAAGAAAGTAAGGAAAGTGTCATAGTGATGGGTGTTTGGATGACAGTTCTGTCAAAATATTGGATTCAGCCCACGGTGCATTTCTGTTTCCATCATGCCAAAAAAAAAAAAAAAAAGGTATTTGTAGGGAAAGTTTAGGCATTTTTTTGTTATATTAAAAGCTTTGAAAATATTTCAGGAATTATGCATAATCTGTAGGTGAATATTGCAGCAAATGGTACAGATTGACTGGCTGGTGCAATTCGTTGGAGACAGGGAAAGATGCAATGAGAACTTGAAGTTATTTTCTTTCTCATAAACACTTCTGTATCGAGGTTAGGCAGCACAGCAATCTGGCCTTCAGGACACAGGTCTGTGTGCTTTTCTGACAGCAGCTATCCCAGCCACTGACTTCCATACCTGCTTACAGAGCAGAATCTGTCTTACTACGCAAAAAATAATGAGTATTATTATGTAAGGCTGTTATAAAGAAGTTAGTATGTCATGTATATTTTTACATAAAATTAACATAAAATATTAGAAAAAAAATGCTCATATAGCATATTTACAGCAAGATTGATTACAACATGTATCATCAGTCTTTAGTTTCTAAGGAAACCAAGGCTGTGCAGAGAGCAGCGACTCTCCAATTGTGTCTCCATTGGTTTCTTCCAATAACTTTTGCACTCACTGGGCAATTCCAGCCAAATCTGACAGTGGTAGAAGCCGAGGACAACAAGTTTCCCACAAGTTCATGAGAAATGAATGGCTGCTTGAAGAAGAGGTGTCCAACATCATGCTAGTTGGACAAGTTAAGGGAGCATACATCAGGACAAGGCTTATGAGACAAAATCACAAACACATGCAGTGTAGTTTTTTTTCACAAACACATGCAAATAAGTGGTCGTTGACTGTTTTCAACTCATGGCACTGTTATGGTACTTGCAGATGGAAATTTAGACTTGGATTGTGTAAACACTTCTAAACACATGGACATTTTAGGATACTGGATAATTGGTGGTGCTGAATGCTAATCTCTGTACAAATGGATGCATTCTGGTAGGATAACTTTAAAAATAGTGCTCTTACAGTTTGCCAGCCTTTTTCAGCTAGTGGGACTCCTATGAAAGTTTTCATTTGCATAAATTATAGTGTTTCTGACAGTTGTGCAGCATGTGCAATTACAGTCAGTGGGAAAATGTTATTTGTCCTTGTTCCCTTAACGCCTACTTGCTCTGTCTCTCAGTCTACAGAGTAGATGGTCAAATACTCAAAACATTTCCAAGTGGCTTGCTGTGGGTGTTATATCTCTCCTCTCCCCTGACCCCCACATTGGGCAGTTTTACTTGCTTTCCAGCATCATTATCCGTGTAAGACCAAAGCAGGCAAGTACACTGCTCCCATGGAAGCTAGAGATTTTGCTAACGAATCTTTGGCCTGAAGAAATTGTTCTATGCCAATTACAAACTAAGGTGATCTCTTTAGTTCTGTTCATCAAGTAAATCTGACAGTTAGCTCCCTAAGCCTGTAGAGAAATAACAAGCTGTTGAAACACTCTGAAACAAAAGAGTTCTCATTTACACACCTGAAGAACTTGACAACTGAAGCAAAATAAAATGGTGGTAAAAACCAACATCAAAGCAACTAACTAGCTTCCATAAACATTGCAGGGAATTTCTTCTTTGATCTGTAGGTGACACACGTAACTCAAACTGATTCTAGATTGCAAAATAATATTGGTCAAATTTTGATCCCGTTCCTGGCACAAAAAAACTTGCTTTAGTTTAGGGAGCAACTTTCCAGATTGAGAGCTGGAATAGAGATGCCATGCTTTATCGAGCCTCCAGAATTACTGTATTTATTTACAGGTGGGGAGTGGATAGCTAATGGATCTACCTCACCGCGGTGCTCCTCACTTCTATTTCTTCTGCAGCAGAAGGGAAGCTAGCCCCAATGTGAACAGTGCTCTGATGCAAAGATGTAGCCTTTCTATAACCATTTCAGCCATCTCCCCTCCTTGGTCCCTGCCTCCAGAGCTCTGTGCTGTGGTCAGAAAAAGGAACCTTTGCCTCTGTGAGCAATAGTAAGGGAAGCAGTAAAAAGGCCTGATCATGAGGGTTTTTGGCGTTGTTGAGACAAGAGCTGAAGTCAGCAGAAGCTTGGGCATGTCAGAAGTGTGTCCATTTACTACAAAGCCCATATATTTTCTTCACTCTCAAGGTCATGTCAACATATGCTTGACTTCAGCACTCTGGAAGTCCTAACATGAAGAGAGGCTCAGGTGTAAATGCACTTACACTTTCCTCTAAGGAAAGTTAAGCAAGTTGCTTGGATTCTTGCTGTTTGTCTTACTTTATTTTAAGGACATTTTGGGGGACTGGGAAAGCAAAGCCAACTATAAATGTTACATCAACCTCACCACTTTCCTTACTCTTCTTGTGGTTTCAGTGTCAGAGAGATGTTTAAAAAGCAGATGAGTCTTGATCCTTCAAAGCCCCACAGACAACTGTAGCAGCCATAGAACAGCCTCCCAGGTTGTCAGCTAAAACACTGGATGCATTGTCCTTCTGGAAGTCATTTTCTTCTGACTTACTTTGAAAACATTAAAATACATTTAAAAAAAAAATAATCTCCCATGGATAATGGAAAATGCTAGAGGAAACCAATAGGTGCTCACAGACCTTTGGGGATAAACCAACACAGTACTGACACAGATTATACAGCACAACTCAGGTTACTATACACACTCTGCATATTACACAGATTATAAATGATTGCCAAAAAAGGTATGCTTCACAGGAAAAAAAAAAAATTTAAAAATGAAAAATAAATATATAAATGCATTCCAAATGCAGTATTTTCAGTAATAAAATTTCCAACGTTCAGTATTGACTCCTATGTTACTTTCTTTCCCTTCCACTTCTCCATTTATCCCAACATTTTTCCTTTACACTTAAAAAGACAGAGGAGAATTAAAACTATCTGGAATGCAAAGTACTTTCATTACTCATCTACAAAAGCAAGAAAAACAGGTGGTTTTTTGTGAATTTCCTAGAAAAATACTATTTTCTACAAAATCATTTTTGATCAGGAATATCTCGATTTGAAAAGGTGTTTTGCCATTTAGCGTACATAATCTGGGGCTCCAATCCTATAAATGCCTGGGCAGACACTTAACCTTGAGCATCTGTGTGATCTAAATAAACTAAATGGAACTAATCATGTACGAGATTAAGAACACCTTTAAAGTGCTGGTAGGCTCAAGGACACAAGCAATTTTTTGAGGACCTGATTTTTATGCAAATAATAATTAACTTTTCTGGGAATACTGTATATTGGAGACAAATGTGTAGAATTACAGTGTTGAGAAATATTTTAAGGCCCTGTTTATTCCTCATATTTGAAACTTTCCCTTAAAAGCATCAGAAAATATCTGACAAAAAGTTGTCAGATAGTGTGTTAATCTGCTCTTAATTATTCACTCTCTAAGGGGAAAATGCTGCTGTCTGCAAGATGATTTGATAGCAGAAATCTAAAATGTGGCCTCTAAATAGCTTAGATTTTAAACATTACTCATCACTTCTAGTCACGATCATTAACAGCTATGTGAAATACCTAGAGGCTGCAGTGAAGATCAGATCCCCCTTCTGGAAGGCACAGATGAGAGTCAGTCCATTATTTACAGCATAAACAGAGAAGTCATACAAACTAATAAAAATTAGATATTATGGTGTCCATTTCAGTGGATGAGGAAGAAAAGTATAGAGATAAAATTTTTTATCCAAGGCTACAACACAAGGCCAAGGCAGGATGCCACAACAGAACTTGTCCCTGTCCAATTGTTTTGCTACAAGGTTATCTTTCCCCACTCTCATCATCTTCTCTTTAATAGAAATATCTTCAATAGCACACCTAGGAAATCATTATGGTCACCAAAAACATAGCAGACACAAAAGATACAGGAAGTACATGTCAGTCAATTTAAAAACTGAAAGAAAAATGAATGCTGGCTCACTAAGGTTACTAACGCTAACTAAGGGAGTTGATGTATTAATGCAGCTTGTAGGGCTCATTTGCTGTATTCAAATAGCTGATAATCGCTGCTCAGAATTCAAACTGTGCTGCTGTGATAGAGCTTAATGCAGACAGCGCCATGCAGACCCAGAAACGTGTCTCATAGCTCCACTGGGAAAAACTTGTTTATTCAGAAACGCAACGATGTATGGGGTTGGCTCTTGAGCAGCAACACATGGGAAGATGGAGGAACCTGAACATGCTTTCAGGGCATGCCCTAGGGAGGGTGAGACAGAGGGCGAGAGAAGACAAATAAGATGATAAACTGGGTTCGAATCAAACACAGATACCATTTTTCAGAAAGGACGCTGCGTATGAAAGGATGTGAGGAAAAGGATGTCTGCTCTGTGATTTCTCTCCTGCTGTCAAGCAGATGCTCGCCTGTGCGATCCCCTGTGACAGAGCAGTTGTCATCCCTGTGCACCTAGCACCGGTTCTCAAATGAAGCCACCTCATCTCCTCCCCTCTTTCTTTCCAGTCACCTGAGTTTTCCAGAAGCTGATCCATTCCTCTGATAAACTGTAAGAGAACCCACTCCTGCAAACCTCAACTATGAGCGTAGCTTAAGGCTGACTGAACATGGGGAGAAAACTGCCAGATCCAGTGCATCCAACTGGCATTTTCCAAAACTGCCAGCAAGTCGCCTGTCATCTCAAGGTGTTAAGGGTAACAACGGCTTTTTATTTCTACATTTACAAATGTGAAAAAGACAGCCAAACTTACACACAAATTTCTGAAAGAAAGTAAACTTCAAGTATGCATAAGTTGCAACCACAAAGACTACAGATCAAACTTGATGATTCAGATTGTGGCCACTGGACAGGAAGATCTTCACCCCAGAACCAAATTTCAAATATAATTCAAGTCTGTAGTGCCTGATACCCATTTTGTATCTGGAAAAGTCTGACTTGCCTTCACCAAAGAAAGTCAGTAAAGCATTTCCCATGGCGCAAGTACCTGCTCAGTGCTACTTCTGAAAACTATTTTGGCAGCTCTGCAGGGGTGGGCCACCCTCTGCAATTGAATTCATAAGCAGATAGATGGGTTGAACACTCGGCAAGGTATTTAACATTACAGCCACCCATCTGCACTAGTATTTTCATGCTAATGTTATGTTAACAGAGACTGACAGAGCTGAGACAAAAAACTGACCGAAAACAGTCTTCTTGCAATGATAATGATTATGAATGTTTTCCATAAACTCAGGCAAACTCTTTGTGCAAGATCTCCGATGATGATGTTGATCGATTCTTTGTACACAGGTTTACTGAAGGGCCTGTGAAAACAAATAACTGGAAACATCTTCCCTCCAACTCCCTAATGCTGTTCACAACAGTTTCATATAAGCACAACCTTGTAACCAGGTGAGGGAAATCAGCAGGGCCTCATGGCCATCTCTTATATATTATATTCTGCTCCCAGCAGCTGTGAATTCAACACTTCGCTAGGCATTAAATTTACTCTCAAGTAACATTTTCTAAGAGAGGTGACAAAGTTATTGCACTGTTGCAGCTGTGGAGACAGATGGCAGTATGCCAGAACTCCAAGAAAATTTTAAATTAGAAATCTGACCATCTGCTTATAGGTAGGAAAAGTTTTCATACCCAGGCTCCTGCCTTAGTTTTGTAATTTTCCTGGTACTGAAATGCATGATGCAGTGTGCGACAGATGCCATGTGCTTTCTGACAATTTCTTATTTGCAGCTGATAAGCACTGGAATGTATTAAACATAGAAGAGAATCAAGATTTCTTAAACTGCATCATGCCCTTCTATTACTCAGCTTATGACAAAGCAGGGTAGTGCTTTGCAAAAACTTCCCATTACTTTGGGATACTCCCTATAACAAAATCTGCTTAGGTTTACTTACTTGTTTCTTGAAACAGGTTCAACAAGAAGAACATAGTATTTTTTATCACCTTAATCCTCTTCAAATAACAGTTATAGCTGGTATATCTTTAAACATTAAGGTAAACTGTTTAAAACCTTCTTGAAGATATATGGGGGAAAAAATGGAAGGAGGACTCTTTTTTTTGGACTTCTTATTTTTAGTGTTTTTCTCTCATAGAACAATGTTATGAAATTCTCAATTAACGCATAACTGGAAACTTTTTATTAATTCTTACATGAACATTGACTATATTGCTTTTATGTAATTCCAAATCACAGCCTACAGGAATAGTAGAAAAGTATAAAAATGGACCTGAGGTATCACATTATACATTCATATAAGGGAAAACACACCATGTATTGGAACACAGACTAATATCACAGGTCCCACCACTAAAATGAGCACACAAGTAGCAAACTAAATCAGTTGTGGAGATGACCACTAAAAGAAGGATTCTGTTTAAGCGTATATATTAATTTCAAATTTCAATTGTATATATCATTATAATCCCCCATTCATTATTCAAACAAACACTTTGTTTCTACTTTTGCTATCCTAAGTGTGGCAGGAAGAACAAAGCCTTTGAATACATCTAGAGCCATGTATTGACTCAGTAGCTACTTCAAAGGTCAGTTACACTTTCTCAATTTTTCTTTTTAAAAAAAAAGAACTTTCACAGACTCTCACAGCAGATAAAAGACCTGCAGATGGTTCCAAGACTCAGACCTTCTGCAGGAAATTTGCACAGCCCATGGGCCACCTCGTTCTTTCCAAGTGTCTGCTTCTGCCTGCACAACGCTCCATGAAATATGTTTGAGACCTCCGAGTCCATTAAATGCACATCTTCAAAGCAGACTGGCTGAAAGGGACCCATGAACAGTCTGAAAGAGCTCACTTCAATCTGAAATTGTGCCAGACACACTCTAAAAGTGTTTAAATCCCAAACACCAGGTCTCCCCCCTGCCTTGGCCCCTTTTGCACAGAATGACAACATTTGCAGTATTCGCTGTGTGGAATTTTTTTTTCCAGAATGCTCTTTGCAATCTGAAGAGGTAGCTGCCATACCTTTTGAATACTAAAGAAATCACAAAAACTGTTATAAACAGACCAGATTGTTTAGGGAAGAGAAGTCTTATTTCCATAGCGGTGACCTTTTAGGATTACTACAGAGAAATGCCAAGGAAACTTGGCCAAGTATTATTTTTAGTAGATGGCTTTTATAAAGAGATCATACCTGATACTGACAACTAGTCTCTTGGTGATTTGGTGACTGTGGAAAAACATTCTGCCTACATGAGGCTGTCTGAAACATTAAGATATCAAACACATAAGTCTGATATTGTGCCACTGCTGGACGTCAAAAATGTTATTTATATGTACTCTGTAACAGTTAAGGTGTCCACAGGACTTTGAAACAAATTTCAAACGTGAGGTAAACAGTAATTCAGTTGGATCAAAATACAAAAAAGGATAATGAAGAGCAGTACAAAGAGTCAGAAAAAGGATGGAGGCATTAACAATAAATAAGAAGAAAAACTCTTGTGAGGTGTACGGTAGTTACCCTTAGCTGCCTCACATAATAAGGGTTTTCAGCATTGGTTAGTGGCCATGTAATCTTTTTAAAATTGATTTCAAAACACAAATTTAACATCTTTATTTTAAATTCAGACTTCAGACTTTCATTAAAAGGGCTCACAGCTGGGTGCTTTTAGAAGGTTTGGAGGAAAAGAGTGGGCTAGAAGCACTCACTGTTTAGAACAGCATGAGTCTTCTCTAATGTCTCTTGCTGGTGCCATACAATTTTACACTTTTTTGTGCATTTAGAACTTCACGCCTTTCCTCCCAATTCATGCAGATTTTTGAAACAGCCATTAACTAACACATTAGCGTGAAAACCAAAGGCTTTGTGTCAAATGCCATCATATGCCACTTATTGATATGCTTATGTAAAAGCCTACTGCAGATTTCCAAGGTTGTCTCACTGTACATGGCTGAGCTATGGTTTTGTACTGAGAACAATAAGCAGTTCCTATGCTGAGCACATGAAACGAAGCTGCCCTGGGATCACTCCTTCAGCACGCAGGGGAGAGGGAACACAGGACAGAACTTTACCAATTCTAACTAGCTCAGAAAGCGTGAAGCCCTGGAGAGATCGAGAGAAGCCTGTTTTCTTTCCATACCCTATTTGTTTCTTCCCTCTCACCACAGAATATTAACCTCAGTCATCCTGCATCCCTCAGCTGGACAGCATCCTTCCATGAATGGAAAGGACCTTTGAGAAAATGCAACTGGAAGACTCAGAGATCAGCCTCAGAGTTTGCTCATCCTCTTCTCTGTTTCCAACTCTATTGTAAGGCTATTTGTACCTTCCCTATTTTGTATATACAAAAAAATAGACCCTTGACAATGTCACATTGTCATTGATAACCATGATCTGGCATAATTAAGATGACTGAAAAGATCCATAATTCGATGCTATTATTGAAATGTGAGATATAAACAAAATGGGCTGAAAAAATTTTTGAGAAGCATCATATAGAACTCATCAGCAATATAACACCTCCCGTGGTGGGTATGAAAATATTATTCCATTTTATCTGTGAGTAATCCCAACTTTCTTCTTGCTTTGCCCACCTCTTATCTTTCTCTTCTTAGACTTGCTATCCCATTTTCAAAATTTTATGGTAACTTAGGGTCAGCTTTCAACCTGGATTTTGTATTCAGGTTGGAAAACATCAGCAGCTAACTCTTTGGAGAAGGAACTGGATCTGGGTAGGTAATGCAAAAAAAAGAACTATCTACATTTAGAATATGTAAAAAGTAGATATAACAATTTTAAAGGAAATAATAAGTAACTGTATAAAAATGGATTATAGGTTGTCGTAGGCTATTCTTACAATAACTACCCTAGAGTTTTAAACCAACTAGAGGACCAATTCTCATTGAAAAAAAAAAAGTAGAGAATAAAAACAGTAGCAAATCTCAAGCAAGAAAGCAATCACATGAAAATGCAATTATGCAACATGAGTCTACTTCATGTAACCTTAAACTTATCAGCCATGATGGGTCAGTAGATCGCACTTGGAAATACTAACTGCAAACAGAGCATCTCATATTTTCTACATGATTGGTAAAAGTTATGATGGTATTGATAAGGTTTGTGTGTATTATACACACTTTCCCTACTCAGGTCTAGCACAAGTTACTTTATCTGAGCAACAAGATAGTGACATTCTCTGATTCTGCCTCTTGATCCCTTTTTCTCACCTATCATATATGGTTCAAACAAGTCTTTAAATAAATTATTAAAGATAAATGTAACATTTCCAAGTATCTTCACTCGAGATCTAACTAATGGTCTCTGAAAGCAGAGACCTGTACAATACAGTACAAAACACAGATATGGAAACCATGGGAATATTTTCTCTCCTTCAGAATACCCGAATGTTGTACTTCTTACACCCTTTCCTCATCATTAAGGCATTTATGCTTCCTGTGTCTGACATTTCAACTTTCTCTTGAAAGATCTTAAAAGTCTTGTGCTCTGATTTTTTAATGGAATTTGAAGAGGTTTCGTTGAGTGATGTTTGCTGAGTATTACAACTTTTTTCTTGTATTTATATTTAAACCACTTCATTAATATATTATGTTACCATCTTTTTGCAATAGCTTTCTACTCCATAGCTATCAATATTTTCTACGATAAAAATGAAACTTTGGGTTTTTCTGATATGTGAGTAGGATTTACACTTAATATAAAGTTTCCAGCTTCTGCATTTGAGCAAGTGCCCCAGACGTGTCTCAGCTGCTTAAGAAGGAAATGTGAGCACAGGACGCAAAAGAGTGCCTTGGTACTCTCTAACCAGTCATGCAGTCTGGATAACCAGGGGTTCATGGCTGCAGAAGATGTCATGAGTGTTTCTGCTCTGTAGACTGGGTGAAAAGTCAGATGATTTAACCCTCCAAAAACCCCCTGGGACTTCTACAAGTCATGGGAAGAGAAAATGGGAATACTGGTTTTATATGTGGTTGCTATATTTCAGCTAATTTTAGATCCAAAATCCTTTGGGGAATGATCCCTCCTGTAGGTTGTACATGACCCAGAATAATGTATATGATAGAAGCAATGAGGAAACCTCAAACTATAGCATTAAGATTTTTTTAAACATCATTTAATACAGCTTCAATTGAAGTAACATGGAAGGACTACAGTCATGTGCAAGACACTGTCCGCAAACACAATGGCTGACAGTCTGCTGAAAGAGCAAGAAAGAGCCTTTAGAAAAGATAAAAATGTATGAAGAAATAAAAAGCTTCTTTGCCTCAGTGTTTATTTACCATGAAGATGGGGAGAGGTTCAGGTTCTTTCCTCATACACAAAAGCTTAGCACCCAATGACTGGTGAAGTTTCGGTTTCCTAATTTGTGAATTGTTCCCAGGCAAATTAGCAGAAAAGCAGTCAGAAAAATAAAACTATAGCAGAACTCCCATTCCTGCAAATAAATACCATGGAAGAGCCAGCACGACTTTGCAAAAGTGATCTGTACCTCAGAAATCTGCTGGAGTTCTTTGAATGAATAAAAAAGCAGGTGGACAAGGCAGATCCTCAGATACCCAAATGTGCATTTGATAAAAGCCTTCATCAAAAACTCTAAATAAGCTAATGCACCAAAATACTGGTCACATGGAGAAAGGATTGGGTAACCCAAAAGAAACATTAGGGCACAGATAGCCACTATATATATAGCCACAGTGATGTTCCCAGTGGAGTCCCAGAGGGGTCTATGTTCAGCCCCGTTCTTCAGTCTGTTCATATATGATTGGAAAAGCGTGTGAACAGCGAGGTGAAAAGGATTTCTTGTGGTATCAGGTTACTCAGAGTGCTAAAAAAGATGGCGAATGGAAATGTTGCATAAGCTTTACAAGGTTGGATTATAAAATGGTTGATGCAATTCAGTGCAGATAAATGTAAAATAACCCATATGGAGAAAAATCCAACTTTCTATACACACATATATTGGTGATAGGTCCTGAGGTTATTATTACCATTTAAGAAAAAGATGCTGGTGTTATAAGAAACAGTTTTACAAAAATGTTAAGGTACATACTTAACAGTGATTAAAAAAAGCAAATTGAATATTATGAATTATTAGGAAGAGAACAAAAAATAAACCAGACAACATTATTATACTGCCATATACTGCACTAGAGTGCACCCTGCCTTTTTAATAATGTGTGCTGTCTGGTCCATTATCACAAAAAGGGCATAGTTGAATGCAAAAAAGTTCAGAGATTACAAAAGGAAGATGAAAAATGTCAAACCTTGTTCTGCTGTAGCAAAAATGGAACCCAAATACAGCTTTTTTCCTTTTCCAAGATATTCCTAAATATGTAAAACTTCACCATGTTTTTCTGCAGCTGCTGTACAATGAGATTCCTGATGTTTACAGCTGTAAAACAATTGCATGAATTTGGGTGAAAATCACCATGTAGATAATAACATTATTATCCAGTATCCTTGAATGAGAAAGAGGAAAAACTTTTCAGAAAACTACTGCAAAGTCTTAGAGTGTTGTGTCGCAAACTATATCACAATCTTCTAAATTATCCTCCGCAATTTGTGTTTCTGTCCACTGAGAGTCTCACATTCTCTAAAAAGGCTGTTTAGCTTCCTCCTGAGATAATAAGGAAATCCCAAACTGCTATTGCTATTCTTGTTCCAGTAAATGCACTCCTAGCTCCCAGCCATGTCCATGCACACCACTGAGAACAACTCCAAGAAAGGCATTTTCCCAGCATGGAAATTAAGGAGGAAAAGGAATCATTCCTAGGGATACAATCCATGGTGCTTTGTGGTTTCCACCTGGCATAACTTTGACAGCATTTTGGCTACCTCCCAAGAGGAACTTTGGTAGCTAATTTCATCCTGGCGGAGCAGAACATTCAAGGTACCACCACACTGCTGCTTTTACTGTGCAAATCTCCAGTCCAGCAGCTTCAATCTACAAGTATTTTGCTTAAGTTATTGACCCTTTCAGTTAGACACATCTGATGGGCATCGATGCCAGGCAGACAGTGTACTCCCTTATCTATACACCTTCCCCACCAGGAGCCCTGAAACAACCTTCCCTGGTTTTCCACCTCCAACGGTTTCCCCAACTCAGGCTGAGATCCTCATTACTGTATATTTTTACATTATCTATAGCAACAGGGCAGCCACTTGCAGTCATCTTCTAGTACACTGTCTTACACAGACAGAGCATTACAAAAAGCAGACAGACAAATTTTCCCCTGCTATGCTGACTGGCATGTCAGCATGACCTCCTGAAGTTGGCATGGAATGACCATCGTGCCTCTTCTGTAGGGAGGCAACAAAAAACGGAGAAGGACTCAAAGGGGAAGAGAGAGATGAATTCTCAGATGGCTGAAGCTGCAACCATGGACCCTCCTGCTTCACAGCTCACCTGAGTCAGACCTGCAGGTGCCCTGATCTTTGGACAGCTTTTCTCAGTCTCTGTTGCTATACTTCACAAGAAAACTGAGACATGCTGCTCCTGGTTTTAAGTGTTCAACTCTTGCATGAGAAGGCAAAATAACCAGTCTTACGATGCACGTATCTGAGTAGCTTTTAGAATAATACTTTTAAGTTTTACTTCAAGGAACAGTCTTTATAAGTCAGTTACGGTGCATTTGAGGAAACATCTGTGCATTTATATATGCAAGTCAAGTTTCCTCTATATTTCACCTCTGTAAAATAGAGTCCAAATGAGAAGAATGATAAAGTGAAGTCTTCCCTTTGCCCACAATAAACACAGTATGATCAAAGTATTCTTCCAGCATCATAATGATGCAGGCAATAGTAAATAAGGCTTGTCTCCTCTTCTGATGTGGGGAAGGAGGAATTCAGCTGGACTTCCCTCTAGCCTTCTGGGTTCTGTCACTGTTCACCACCTTCAGTGTCAGGGACCTACACCCATGCCATCTGTGGCACGTGGGCCATATGTTACATTCTAAGACCAATACACTATCTAAAGATTTTATATGGAATAAAATCAATGGGACGGGCTGAAGGAAAAGCAGGCAGCTATTATACACAAAGCTGAAAGGTAACAGTAAGCGGCAAATGTGACCCAGATGATGTTTTCCTTAAATTCAGACAAGAGGTCTGAAGCTTAGAGTCCTTAAGATTACAAATGCTTGTACTGAATTTCAGTATTTGAGGCACTACACAGAAAAGCTTCCATATATAAAGATTCATCAAAAAGTGTCATCACTATTACATTACAAACAATTGAAACTGAACCTCTTTGCATGAGCAATGAAGATACTTTCCCAGCATCATTTTTCAATTTAAGTTAGTATTGCAACCACCGTATGGCTTAAAATTGTAGGACAGAAAAGTGAAAGAACAGCTGGTTCTACAAGATTTTCTTGGCATGAAAAGGTACCCTAAGTGAAGCCATTTGAGATCCTTGTTATAAACACCTTTCAGCCCAGAAGTAACTTTTCAGAAGAGTCATAAGCACCTGAAGACAAAGGGAATAAAATAAATAATGTCTCCTAAATCTTAACTGTAGAATACTGGGAAAGATACTAAAATAAAATGCCATGACTATTTACCGGGTAAAAAAAAATGCATCCTTTATGTTTTCACCTCCTTTTTCAATAGGGGCATTCCCTCTGTGAGCATGGCAGTGGTTAACTTTCCTTGCTACCACTAGAAGAAGTACTGCTACCCGCACCGCAGGATGCTGAGCACCCTATGACACAGCACAGGGAGAAAGCACAGAGAGCAACATGTTGGTAGCTGACTGGCCCACGGAAGCAAAAGTGGAATGAAGCCTGTTAAAGCAATCTAGGGGCAGGGAAAAGGGATGCAGGACACATTAAGGCTGAAGCAGATGGGACCTGGACAGAAAAACCAAAAGGGATGTCCAGGACAGCCTGGCATGTATCTCAAGGCAAGACTCTCATGGGAGAGAAAAATGGTCCCCACCTCAGACAGACAACTCACAGCAAATGGGACATGGCTCAACACTGTCCACAACCGCTGGGCCCCAAAGTGCGCCCCAACTACCCCCTGCTCAGGGGCAGAGCCTTTGCTGAAAGACCAGACTTCCACAGAAGAGTTGCCTGGGTATCCCTAAGCAATGCCAAAACAAAAGACTACAGGACCTGTGCTGTAAAAACATAGAAACAATGGGATTCAGTGAAAAATACTGAAATAAATAATGCTTTGCCTTTTTGATTGAGCAAACTGTTGGTGAAATGTTCCCATCTGGCATGATTTCTTGCAGTGTCCTCATACATTTTTCTTTGGCTCTTAAGTTTCCTTTCTTTGTTTCTTTTTATAAATTGAAGAATTTGCCAGGCTTGTTTTCTTTATATTAATCAGACTGTTTGAGAAGTCACTCTTCTGTGGTGTTAGGAATTCCCATGATATAAGAAATGAGTGAAAAAAGCAAAACAAACCTAACATATTTCTCTCCCAAATGTTCACAATTGGTAATGTTCACAATCACACTGCTGCCATCCAAATGAAATTGCATGTCTAACTGTATTCTGTAACCATGCTGTTAAGAAGATCCCACTGTAGATACCTGCATTCCTTGAACAGTACATCATTTATCACACTTTCTGTTAGGAAGTGCTGGGGAACATTTTAAGTGCCCAACAATAAATTCCTTTGTTTGCATTTTTTTTCTGTTGGTGCAGAACTTTAATATTAATCAGTCTTTAGGTTGCAGTGGGATTTTCAAGAGCTTTCATTGGCCAATTTACTTGCATTGACTTCAAGTAAAAACAGAACAATGAGCATGTTTGAAGAGCCTATCTTAGAAGTAAATTTGACTGAAAGGGTGAGTTATTGAGCCAAATTTGGAAGCTGTATCCACTTACAGTAGGAATACATTTGACATCCTGGTAACAATTATTTCCATATTTAACAATTTGGGATGGGTGCTGGACTGAATTTTCATTATGAAAATATATGCATGGATACCACTGCTAGCACCTTGGATGATCAGGTCTGAGAAAAAGAGTCTAAAAGTGATCTGGTCCATCTCAGGCAGGATGAGTGCCCTGTCTGCTCTGCATGTATCGTTATGTATAAGTCAAGTGAAGTATAAATCAATACCACTATTTTAAAGGCTGTAAGATATTTGGCCTTGAACTCCATTTTTTCTTTCACCTGGCCAAATGTGGAAACAAAAGCAAGCCTTCACAGACAGAGGTGAAAAGAAAGCATGTCTCTCCTTTCCCCTTGCCCCTTCCCTCCCACTCACACTCTGCAGGAGAAAAACCAGTATCCCATCTCTGAGGAAGTATCTGCACTCATTTCCATGCCTACCACTGTATATCTAAGAAAAGACAGCGAGGCAGAAACTAAGGAAAGAACGAAAAAGAACAAGAACATATTTCATCTGAGAAGATCTCTCACTACATGGGTAACATTCAGGAGGGGGGGGAAAATAACTAAGCCTTTTTGAAAAGCCCAGGAGTTTAAAGAAGCACAGGTCATCATTATTAAAAGGCTGAAGTGGATTGCTCACTACTTGAAAAGCTTAAGTCTACTCACTTACAAGTAAGAACTACAAAT
Source organism: Falco cherrug (assembly GCF_023634085.1). Lineage (NCBI taxonomy): Eukaryota > Metazoa > Chordata > Aves > Falconiformes > Falconidae > Falco > Falco cherrug. The sequence goes on from NC_073699.1 coordinate 72,544,630, forward strand.
GATCACAATGCTTTATAGTTTGACCCCATCTAAATAATTCAACATTCACTCTGTCTGATGTAAAGCAGTCTTCCATTGCAAATGTATTAAATCCAAATTAATTAATGCTGAAAGCTGTTCTCCAGTAAAGTAACACAATTTTGTTTAGCGTTTCTCCCCATGGAATATATGGTTCTATTCTGGTTCTAGACAGGTTAGTCTTCCAGGGAAATCTAGCCCTCTGTTACAAGGTGCTGTGTCCGCAATGTATGCTCCTGAAACTGGAAAGCTAGCTTTACAATTTTGTGTAAATGTTAGCACTTGCTCAGGCCTAGTAGTAACAGACACACATGGCTGAAGAATGAGATGTGTCTCTAAAGCTCTAAAGATTTAAAAGGAAATGATTATGTTCTTCAGAGGAAACGATGATGTTCTTCAGAAGTTCCTGGCTCAGAATTAAAACATAATCCTAGTCTTGGAGTCAGACCCTGTGCTAATGTGAGTGCTTTGTCTAAGTAATTGCCAAATGGATGCTCAAATAGGGTAGCTTCTAGCTATCTCTGAGGTGTCCAGATGTTAAAAATGCGTTTTACAATTCCCATACCTTTTGCCAAAGACATTAAGATCTAGCTATTGTGTTTAAGTATTGCTCAATTTCAGCAAAGGAAAGTTATTTTAGACAACTAGAAGCAACTATGGCATTATCAGTATTTAGCTTTGCCTGACCAGCGTCACTAGGAATAAAGCCATAAGGCACCTTAGCCCTCTATAATTAATTCAGTTTTCTTCCAGCTTTAAAGACAAGGAGCTATTAGCCATTCCTATACCCTAACTACAGACACAAATAGTCAGTCATTGCTGCCACCATCATCAGCAGTAATTATTCAGCGCTGCCATTTGTAGGCTTGTGCAGAAGCCAGGCCACTCGGGAATGCTCCACCCTAAGGCTCCGTTTCAACATACAGTAAGTCACTTTTCAAACCCATGTACAAGTTACAGACCAAAAGACAAAGCACTTTTGAGTATGAGACAAAGAAATGGCAGGGATGAAGGTATACCTGTGTTTCCCTCGAAGGAGGGAGGGCAAGGGGAGAGGTCTGGGGGAAAATCATGGTGAAAGAGGAGTGAAGAGGACCCACTGAAGAAAGGGTTGACCGCAAGACGGTGGTACTGGCTTCAAACGTGAAAGCCAGGCAGCTGGCATGAATTTCTATTTGCATCTGTACTGTGAGGCAGGGAATTAACGAGGATAAAACAAGTAGATGCCTCACAGTTTGCTGTCCTGCTTCCTCTAAAAACATGCAGAGCACAGGCAGCACGAGTACTACCTAACCCTGTGATTAAGGAGTTGTGGCAAAAACTTCCAAATGTTCTAATCGCTTTTACAAGGGAAACTTAAATTCTGATTGAGAATATGCTGTTGGCTACATTTAATGGAGAGAGAGCTTGCCAATTCTTCCATCAGCAGAGCGTTATAAAGTGTGTTCTGGGGAATTTCCAATGGGAGCAGAAGTAGGCCAGCCAAAACACCATAAATAAAACATGAAGGAGGATAAAAACCCCACCACTTGAAGGACAGGACTTCGGTTGCCTTCATCGAAACTGTGATATCAAGGCCTCTCTAAAACAGTGGTTTTCCTTTGCTTAATTATGCAAAATAAGTTGTGTTGGGTGTGGGAAGAGAGAAAATCAGGGATGCCTTGAGTTTAAATCTAGACAAAGGGAACTGAACCCACTGTTAAAAAATAAAGCAGGTTTCTAAGCGTAGTATTTCAGTGGTAACAGTGGAGCAAGACTGTAAGGCTCCAGAAAGAGCAAGGGAGTACAGACTAAGCAGCAATTCCTTCTTCTCTTGACGCTCCAGGGTGAAGATGTATACAAAGCTGTTGTGAAAAAGGGGGCAGAATTCCTCACTCTATATTTATAAAGCAAGAAGCTTGTAGCAAAGGTAACATTTTCTCAGAAACATACAGGTGTGGGTAAAGCAGTCAGACTCCCAAATAAAGGAGTTTAAAAAATGTATTGTTTTTGCTAAAAATAAAACACTCCCTTGCACAGATACAGATTGTACATAATGTCAACGATTTTGAGAAGATGAAATTCCTTTCACTTAAACCCCAGTCCATCTTTCTTAGCTTATGAAATATTTGTGAGTGCTGCCGATAGTGTTTTGCCACACATCAAGAGACTGGAAGCCCCTGAACTGACAAAGAGGACACCGGCTGCCTCTTTGTTGTTCCTGGAGCACAATAACTGAAGCCATGGAAAATCTGTCTCCCTGCAAATTGTCTTGTCAAAGGCACAAGCTCTTTCCTTTTTCAAAAAGTATAATTCACAAAATGCTTTTAAATTGTAGCTTTTCATTTCCATTCACATTTAACTGACTCAAGTGAAAAGAACTGCCTTGGAATAACAATTTATTTTCTTTCACAAATATACAAAGCCCTAATATTTTGGCTTGGGTTTAGTGTTCTGTTCCTCTGCAAATACAAATGGAAGGGTTAAATTGAAACAACTATGTGTCTATAAATCCTCAGTGAAATTCACTAGAAATGCTTGTTTACCTGCAAATAAAAAGACTTATTGAGTAATGTCTTTTTATATAAAATCCTATCATTCAAGTCTTATGCTATTACATATTGTGCCTCTTAATTAGAAAAGAAAAGCATTCTTAGAGCTTACTATTTTATTTTTAAGGCAAGTAAACATTTTTGCCATAATCGTAAGACTGGAAAACAAATCTTTGTATTTTACAATACAAAATTTACCCTACAATAATTACAGAAAAGTGAAAGAGATGCTTCTTTCTTATCTCGGGTAAATTACTATAATCGGATTGAAAATGCAATAGGTTTTCCAGTATCCATTTTATCCAGCTCCCCCAGAACATTATTTTAGTGCTAATTTGAAGTGTCATTCTGAAATCTCAATTTATTTGTAAAACTAATCTCAATACTGAAAGGATATAATTTTTTGAATAGTCTTTGCAGTGTAAAAAACACAGAAAACAGGGTTAGAATACAAACAATATCCGTATCTGTAATCTTCTATTATCATGTCAATTATCAGGCATTAGTAAATGCAACTAGAATTTTATTCAGCTCATGTCCCCATTGCTCAGGGCTGTGCATCTGACATTTGTGCATTTTGTCCATTTGCCTATAAGCTATTGAAATGCTTCTTGATATAAAATGTTTCTGGTTTTGTTTTTTTTCTCAGGATGGAAAAATGGAACGTAAATTATCTGACATTTTCTGTGACAGCTATCAGATGCTTTGTACTAAACAGATTATATTAAACAATCAGGGGCTCTGAAAAAGTCATCATCACGTCCATGAATAAGGACGGAGCAGCAGTCATCCTAAATTTAAAATATCAGAGGCACAGACACATACTCTGCCAGCTGGCCATTTCTGTCAACGGCGCACATTTGCATTGTGCCTGTGTATCAGATGTTAAATCAGGGAACCACCCCAACCACTCAGTCTCCTTCTCGCCATGGCAGGTCCACCTCCTCACCCAGCATTCCCTCATCTGCGTCCCACAAGGCTGTGGGACATGGGATGAGGAGTGAAACAAACCACAGGCTTTATGGTACAAAATAAGGGGAATACTGTCAATGCTTTTCAAATCTTGTATTTTGTGCTGTGTTTGGCACTACTTAGGCTGATCCATGCCTGGTAAATAAAAAACCATGAAACAATCATGTCTGGTGGTCGCCCTTATTTCTGCAGGGGCTTTTCCCTGGTTTCGGTGCACCCCATGGCCTTGTGATTGGGGCCAACATGTCCCAGACCTGCTCTGAGCTCCCTGGTGTTTCCAGGCATGGTCAATACATGGTCTTCCTGATCTGCTCTTGGGACAAGCCACTGTGGTTGAGAAGACTGTGTAGCCTAACATACTTTAGTCCCTCCCAGTCACAGGTGATGGGAAAGACAGAGAGCAAGAGCTCTCCCTGCTTGGCTGCTATGTGCAAGTCCCCTGAGCTTCACAGAAGAAGGTTGGGAGCTGCTACATGACTCTTCTTCAGCCTGCACAATGTCCTCGGCAGCTGGGGTGGAACCGCAGATGACAAGCTGTGAAAGACCCCAAACCTGAGACATTAAAGTCTCGTTCACCTGCTGGTCAAAGCTGGGAGCAGCAGTTCAGAAGCAGCAGTCTGACTGGGCCGCCTTCAAAGGATACCTGCTTGTAGCTAGAATAACAATAAAAGTATTATACTTTCTTTTCCAGAAGTCATGAACAATTTTTTTTCCTTTTTATCTTTTTTTTTTTTTTTTTTAATATATTTTCCAGAGTTTTCAAATTCCTTTGTCTGCATTAAGGGCAGTTTCTGCTTCTGGTAACTCAAGAGTCCCATGACTCGCTACCAAAAATTAAGATTCAATCCTCAGGCTGTTCCAGCCTCAGCACATATAGATAAATGTGTTTATGGACTTTAGTGCAAAATACTGATGTGTTTAAAATTTAAACTCCATCTCTGGTGATGTTTTGAGCTGGGGTAAGACTGTTGAATTAATGTCAGAAATAAGTCTTCACCATTTATGTTAGTAAGGTTATGCACCATGATGTCAATATACTTCAAAACATTTTCCCCTTTCTTTCTGTTAAAACAAGATTTGTGAGAAGTTGCTTTTAGCTTTAAGATATCTCAATTGGTTTTGATTTGTTTTTTTTCCTTTTCACAGTCCAAAAGTGTTATTTACATTCCTGGTGAAATTACTAGTGGTCTTTAGCTATCTTGATATGGCATCAGATGATATTACTAATATCTCTGTAGCGGTAAAATGCTTTCTTTCAGGAATATGTTACCATTACCATGAGAAATAGTATTTGCAAGCAGCACTTTCAAGAAAATTTAAGTAAATGCATGTCACTTCATCCTTATTTTAAGCTTTCTTTGATTTTTTTTTCCAGCTGACCACAATTGATCTTTGAGATTAGACATAAGAAAGCTTTTAAATTCAGAAAATACATTATTGCTGAGCTCTGTTGAGAGTATAAAGTGGGGAAAGAATTGTCATCATTTGATCATGTTGCTCATAAGAGAACTGTAAATCTTGCATATTTTACAAGATCCAATTTAATTAAAAAATTAATAACACTTGTGAAAATCAAGATATGTATCTGCATAATTCCTTTCTTTAAAGGTCCATCTTGGTTTATTTCCTTTTCCTTCCCTTTTTTTCTCTATCTTATTCGCATGAGATTTTTCTGTAAGGGCTAGAAATGTTTTTTTTCTCTTAATACTTTTTCATTTGCCCCCTTATTCTCTGATACTGTGTCCTTATTAGGTAGTATGCTCTGTCTCCCACTTGTAAAGTAAAAGGTATATTAACCAGCCTGCACATTCCCAGTAGCTGATGAACTGGAAGGCACAGCACAATGACTTTGTAAAGGGCAGAGCTGGATTTCACAGGTACACATGGAGAGAAATGCAGAGAAAGAAAGAAGTGCCTTAAGGCAGTAGACTGATACTTAAAATATTACTTCTGATGCCGAATGTGAATTATATGTATTAAGGTATTCTGTTCTCTGAAAAATGACTAATTTTTTGGCTGTGCAGAAATACAGGCATCTTTATTGCGCAGTCTTGGTGTCTGAGAAAGATAGACAAATTTGAAAAATACTATCAAAATAAGAGAGATAGAGAAGTCTTTATTAGAGAAGTCTTTGTTTTTCTCCCCTCCTCCTCCCTCTCTGTCTCCCACCCCCAGTGTCTTTACACACTTGCTTTGCAAAAATTCAAATTAACTTATATGTGCATTTAATGGCAAGTAAAACCTGTAGAATTTTCTAGTGGAAATCTTGACCTCATTCCTAGCAAACATAACCAAAACTCAGTGTTATTCCACTAAAACTAAGCTGGCTTTTTCACTTTCAAAATCAATCTATGAAAGACTCATAAAGCAATAGAGATTATCAAAATCAGTACTTTCTGCAAAATGTTCTTTTTCAGGACTTCCATTGTGATTGAAACAAAAGGGGTTTGATTTGCACCTACTGGAGAAGAGCACGTGAATTTAAAATCTTCAGTACACCTGATTGAACCAGTGGAGTCATGCTCTAGGCACTTCTGCACAGGCACACTCTGCAGTCACCAGCACATCCCCCATCAGTGACCCCACAGCATACCAGGATGCTGTCATGAAATAGCTAGCTAAACTGGGGTGTGCCAAGAGCTTGCTTAGATACATGCTCCATCTGCTGCTGTCTGCAACACTGCTTCCATCTCACAGTCCCAGCAAGAAAACTTTTTAATTCCCAGACTAAGCTCTGACCTCCCTGTCGATCTGAACAGAGCTACGAGACAGAGAGGCAGCGAGTCTCTGCTAGTGGGTGAAGTTACTGCTCTGTTTCCTTCAAGAAAGCACCATCTGGTCTTTTAGCAAAGAAACGCTGTAGCTTATTATGATGCCATAAACTTAATTCCACCTAAAGTCTTGATATGTTACATAGACTAACAGTACGTACAGGGGATATCATGCTGCTATCCACCTGCGCATGATCTGCTTGCAATGAATGGCCAGCGCTAGAAAGAGACCAAACTATGTAATGTCTGGGCAATTCAAGGATAAACAAGATCTCCCTGGTGATTCATGCAACACCTTTGCCAAATGTTTCATCTAACATGGAACAGAATCTTAGGGAAAAAAATCACCCTTTCCTTTTCTCCTGTAATACAGTCACCTTGATGCTCATCTTGTAAATCCATGTGTTATCCCGCAATACCTCCCTTTTCCTGGTACAGCTGAGAGACAGCTCTCATGACAGCATTCTGGACTAGAGGTTCAGCTGCTTAACCTGTAGCTTCTAGCATTTTAGATGCTATAGGGTATCTTGGAGATCTGCATGGGGCTGAAGGCATGGGATTCCCAGGAGTACAGCACCCTTTTGGTGCGGTACCTTAAATGCAGGCAGGCATCATGAGATGGCACCACGTATGTTAAAGTAGCAGGCATCTTTGCAATACTAAGATACCAAAATTTGCTGTTAAGTAAGCAAGCAGGGATGTTGTTACAACCACATCCAAAATAGACACCTTATGTGCAAGGTACTTGTCATAATTTTCAGTATCTAGCAGTAGGCAAGCTTCAGCCATGGATTGTGGAAAAAACACTCCAGAGGTCCTGAGATATGTTAGAGCCCTCATACTGACAGTGAGAGACAGTGAAACACAATTGCTTCTAGTAACAGTGGAAACACTTCATGCTGAAAAATGAACTTGTTATCATCTCACACAGTAGACGTGATAGTCATCCCATGTCTCAAAGAGCGCTTGTGACACCAAATGTCCTGTCTCTCCTGCCAGGACCCCAACCACCTGTTCCAGGCCAGAAGTTGCAGAGAAAGGACCTGTTGCCCTCAAATGAAACATGACAATACTGCAAACCTGCAGCCTAGAGATTGGCTCAATACCACTAAAAAATATTGTCATATCTACATATGATACTATCTCCCAGTCTGGGCTGTTGAACCTTTCTGCAGCTTTCCTCATATTAAACCTGTTGTTCCAAAACCACAGGACACGGCAAAGACCTTTTCCAGGTAAGATTTAGCTCAGACGGCAATAAAACTGCAAAACTGCAACATCTTTGATTTGGCTGGGGAAAAGAAAGAGGGGAAAAAAAAGAACTTCCAGTCAATCCTGTCATGTCTGTGTGTGTAAAAGTGACTAGGCATTGCACGTTACCACTGCTGAATGAAAAGCAGTTCCAAGGTAATTTATTGCTGGGTGGAAAACCAAATTAGACAAGCTATTTCCATGTAGTTTTACCTTGCACAGGTTGAACCCTTTAAATATTAGGAAATGGTGATGGTGAAGCACACTGGAAGAAGCAAAATAGTTTTGCAAGTTTAGAATTCTAGAAATTATGGCTCATACCCAGTTCCTTCTTATGAAGACTGTCCTAAATTTCAGTCTTCCAGAGTGGCATAACAGGAAGATCTGCGAAACAACCCATTTGGTCTTGAAGGCCTTGATGCCCCACCACATGCTCCCTGGAGGCACTGTTTCAGACTAGCTCAGGGCTGGCCCCAGATGCCGCCCTTAACTGCACATTTCAGTTCCAGTGCATGTGTGCCAAAACCACCCCATGATGTAAATCAAAGCACAGCACGTGAAACTAAGGGATTCACTTTGGACCAGGATCCCCTTCCTGAGCTCAGATGCCACCTTTCAGAGGGACATCCTCAGCTTAGAGCATCCCTTTCTCTCTCCTCAAGGGCTGGATGAAACCTCCCTGCCTTTAGAAGGCTGCCTCAGCTGTCTCTCCTCTGTGGGGAGATGGAAGATTTCTTCAGAATGGTGGCCTGTTAGCAGAACATGTTTAATTCAGTTAATAGTAATTTCCCAGCCTAAACATATGCTGTTGAGAAATACCAAATCTACAGTGAGGAAGAAAAAAATAAACCCCAAATCTCTGCAGGATCTAGTGAGAACCAGGGATATTACCTTCCCTTCTCCAAAGTTGTCAGCAATTTTGGTTGTATTTTAAGACTGTCTTTTCAGAATGTCCAAAATAAAACCAGCACAGAAGGAGATGCAGGAGACCATTCTGCTGTTCAGTGTCCCTGAAGGGCAGAGATGGTTGGGAAGTTAACCACAGGCAGAGTACTGCTGACTTGCTCCCAGAAAGTCTGCCTTTTACTGGTATTCTTGGCTGCTTCTGACTGTAGCAACTGATCAGAGAAACCGCACAGTTCTGAAAAGCAATTCTCCCTATCTGAATGGCAGGTATTCATACTGGAGAGGATCTATTTGTGCCTATTCATATCCTCATTCAAAAGCGTTTCTTCATCTTTAAAAAGCGTTCTTGATAAGATCATTAAAAAGCAAATAATCAATGCATAAGACATTTACTTCAAAGCTCAATCAAAAACTATAAAAGCAAGTAAATTATTTGAACATGTATCTCCATCTCATTTTGTTATTTGCATTTATTTCTGGCTCCAGAAGCAACTTTGAAACAGCTTTTAAGGGACACCCTCTCCTGAAGCAGATCAAGTTTCTCTTAAATTTTTGTTCAAGGGCTCACCCAAACTCAGGTTAGACCTAAAGAAAGGACTGAGGGCAATATTCTTGAGCTACTTCACCTCTTCAGAGCAGTAAGCAGCCCACAGAGTGCTCAGGATTTGATAAGAGAATGCCTTCAGAGAATGCTTTACAATTCATCAATAAATTTTTACAAAGGGCCTTGCAGATGAAAATCAGTTTTCAAATAGTGTTATTGTAAGTCACTATGAGACAGGGAGTGCTTAAATCTAGGAGCAGGGAAGAAGGTTAGGAAATTCTGAATGCAAATCTGAGTTAAGGAACAGAAAACAACAGTTTCAGAAAAAAGGGATAGGAAGTAACTAATACAGTTTCTGTAGGAACTGCTCACAGATCTAAGTGTGAAAAGAAGTGGAGAAGGAGGGAAAAATGAAAGAAAACTACAGTCGGTTAAGCCTTGCAGAGAAAAGATAAGAGCAGCAGAAAAGAAGAATGATTTAATGCTAGCTAAAGTGATTACAGAGAACAAAAGGGCTCTTATAAATATACTGTGGCTATGAAGGGGGAACAAATGCCAGTGAGAAATTATGACTGTTAATAAATAAGGAGGAAAATGATACAAAAGATGACCATAAAGTGGCTAAGCACATGATTGCTATCTTAAAAATCCCAAGTAATTGGTAGGAAAAGATCTTTCCAAGAGGTACAAGCAATTAGGAAATTCCTAGATTCTTGTCAACATTATTTCCAATAAATGAAAAAAAAAAAAAAAAAGGGTGTAGAAAATATAAGTAAAAGGCCTCACTTATGTCTGTGACTCAATGATAATTTCATCAAGGAACTCTTTTCAAATGAGTGACATTTTATAAATCTACAAAACTGGACGCAAAATGGGAGAGTATCCATGCAGTGATAATATTGGTTTTGTTTAAACCCTTTAGCAAAACACACAACTACCAATAAAATATATTTAAATAAATCAAGAAAAACAATAGCTTATCAATAGGTAATACTGAATGTCATCTCATCTCAGACAAACTCCATTATCACTGTGAAATACAATCAGTTTTCAACACAGTCCGATGGAATCTATCATTGAAGTCCTTTAAAACAGATATTTCAATAGAGATAAAATCTAAAGCAAAGGAGTAATTGCATTTAATAAAGAACAAACATGATAGTGTAATACTAGACATGTAAAACTTTAACAGTTTCAAAGATTCAGCTGCTCTAATGAACTCAGACGATGTTCCCCCCTGGACTCCAAGCATGATGCCACATCTGAGAGCCAAGATTTGACCAGTTTTGGTGTCTGCCACTCGGTAGCCAGATGTTACAGCAGACTAAAACATGCCGGGGATTTCCCCACCCAGCGGATAGGCACGCTGCCTATAGTGCTTGAGGATGGCCACAGCCAACTCCCTGGCTGTGCCAAGGCACAGGCACCCACTGTCCACCTTGCAGCAGCACTGCCAAGCCTTCCTCTGCAAGTCACACACTGCAGGATTCACAGATACGAAACAGAAAATACGGCTCAATATATCCTTACATGACACCTCTCAGGCAGCAAAAAGATATGAGTAGCTACCAGCAAAACATTGAAATTGCAGGTGACTACTGCAGAACTTCAGTGAAGGGGGATAATAGGGGAGGGTCAGGAAAATCAGGAGCTCTCTGATTTTCACTCATTCATTAAAAAAAGCCCAAATAGAATAGAAATTACTCGAAGGTCTTAAGACATTGAATTGTGCCCACTTAGGGAAAGATAATGTGGCCAAAAAGCATAAAAAAAGAGAAAAACATTACAATATTAATGTATATTAGCTCAATATCATGATCATCCATAACTGAACTCTGATTTGTAAATGCAAATAGAAAAACCTATAAAACATACAACATGACTAGCACACTTCAAAGTATACAGGAAGACATTCATCACTGAAATAAAAGGCTCCAGCTCAGGAAACACCACCCAGCTGTGGCAGTGGTGTCCTGGGCCAGAACTAGTGCAGCCCGTGAGGAAAACAGTTTCATCCTAGGGATGACCAAATACCCCAAAGCCAAAATCACCCCTGACATCTGTATGCCTGAATTGCCATGATTAATTATTAAAATTCCTTTCATGTTGCCTGACTGCCTCTTAGAGACCTCAAAGTGGAGAGGAAAAGTGACTCCCCTCCCCAGGGTTACCAGCACATCTTGGACACAAAGAGCTGCCAAACAGGGGCGGCCGGGTGCCGGGCAAGGCGGCTGGGGTAAGCTCACAGGTGCCTCTAGTCAGGGCATGAGAGGAAGCCCAGAAAAGAAGAAGTCAGTCTTCCTTTGTCTGTGCAAAACAGCAGCGAGGCTTCTTATGAATGGTATAATCGACAAGAAGAAAGTGGAGGCCCTTGCAGCCTAGGTCAGGGCAAGAGGGCTGGGCGAGAAGAAGCGAGAGCGCGCACGGTGCCTGAGCGGAAAGAGACAGTGGCAGGATGAAAGGGAAGGGAACCTGCTTGGCTAGGGGAAGAGTTATGGGAGGCCCGAAGACAAAAGAACAAGAAAGAAGACAAAAGAACAAGAAATTTAAACTAAAGGCAGCCAAAGGTGTCAGCACAAGGATTCAGAGAGGGAGGTAATAAGGTCATCATGACAGGCAAGAAAGAGGACTCTGACGGCTGCCTTTCATGGGGCTTGAAGTAGGAGTGGAGGTGTCAGCAGAGATTACAATAAGCGAAACAGGAGGCAACACATAGATCTTGTTTTTTCTGTTACAATAGGGACAAAAGGCCAGCCCGGGTAAATGTTTTTCAGGAGTAATTATCAGGATTTAAACAGACCCTAAATGTGCAGGCCACAATGCAGAGTTGCAGATATAACACTAGCAGAAGGGAGAAAGGGAGCTTCATTGTGCTCCCTGAAATTAGGCTCGGGGAGGGGGTTATGCTTAAGAAATAGTAACAACAAAGAGAAGCCCACACCCACACCCAGCCTGAACAGACCTAGATATCTGGTTATGGTGGGCTGCCCTCGATGGCTCCCAGGGAACGCTACAAGAAGCCTATTCACAAACCTTCACTATTCACCCACACACACGTGCTGTCTGCTGGTGTAATTTCGGCAAAGAGCATCAGCAGAAAGCGCTGGAGAACAGCAGAGGAATGACACCATCTGAAAAAGAAAATTCAGGTAAAAGGAAAGATACTTAGTGAGAAAGAAAGCAAATCGAGCAGAGAGGAAGCATACTGTGCAACCGAAAGTCTGATCCTGAGTCCATCAAAATAGATGCTCATGTACAGCTGGCTGGAGGCAGGGGGATTGATGGGCAATTGAGCAAAAGATACTGCATGAAGAGAACCAGCAGAAGAGGAAACTGGGGCAGGGCAGAGGAGAAAAAAAAAAGGCCATACTCTGAAAATACATTTTTTTAAGCAAAGGCACGTGTTACAGTGAGTCTAAGCTACCACATTGAAGTAACTGATGGCACGTGTAAAGATTAGTTCAGGTTATTTGTCCAGATCGTTAGAAACTTCAGTGAGAGAGATTCACAGAGAAGAATGCAGAAAAATAACGTGCTTGAACAAAATAAGAGGGCAAAGCTGAGGCAGCCATCAGGATATCGGATACCAAAAAGGCTCAGAACGGGACTATTTGTGGGGAGGGAAAAGGGTTTTTTGAGGACAGAAGGAACCGGTGCCTGCTCTGAAGAAAGGCATGCAGACATGTGACCTGTGCGTGCAGAAGACAAGCTGTGACAGATGAAAGCAGAAAAAGCAAGAAAATATTTTCAGCAACGGGTCCCTGGGTGGTCCTGAGATTTATTCTGTGGAGGCACATGGCTGACACATATACCAGGCACAAGCCAGAGCTGGGTGCTTTGAACACAGTGCTGAGAGAGGGAAATGGCAGCCCAGGGTTAAAGACAGACCGGGCAGAAATGAGGCGAGACATGAATTAACAGGAGCAGTGAGGGGAAGGATGGGGCTGGGGGTGAGGCGTCAGGGATTCCGAGGGAAGGGAGGTCACAGAAAGGCTAGGTGAGGACAGGCGGGTGGGAAGGGAATGAGGGGTTTTGAAAGAAGGGTGGTGGTGATCAGACGGAGGGAGCTGGGTTGGTGGGAGGTCAGAGAATGACTGCCTCTGTCCCAGAGGATGGAAGGGGTGGGCGTAAATGTGTCATTTGCTCAGTATTTCGTGACCCCGTGTCAAAGGGCAGGATCCTTAATAGCACAAGCATTGAAACATGTGACAGGCTGAGGTTTTATATGATTTTTGTTTACTCTCACAGGCCAAAATAAACACCTACATTTTACATCCTTAATTTTTTCCCATGATTTAATATAAAGCTGCCTTTAAAAAAACCCCACCAAACATTTAAGCAAGTTTACAGCTAAGTAAATAGATACAGCCTGCCTGAATAAATGAAAGTGTCACAGCCCTTCAAATGCCTTTAAGCATTGGAGTAACTTGATTTAAAACTATCATTATTTTCAGTGTTTATTGTTGTGCTTTCTGTTTTTACTGCATTTCTATTGTATTCAATAAAAAAGCATATAATTTCTCCTGAAATTTGGTATCTACACACCTAGCACCCTTTTCCTACAAAGGAGATGGATTGATAAAACTTCCTAGAACCATGGTAAGATTTGGATTCTGCACACAACCTCCCAGTTACTTTATTTATAAAGAGAGTGAGTAATACGGGTATGAGGTGGTCCTCTGGCTGAGTGTCAGGGCAGGTGGGTTGCACAGCAGCACAATCAGGAGGACACAATGAAGCTCAGCTGGCATGTAGGAGAGATTTCAAACACTTGTAACCTGATTAACCTGTGGTTAAAAGAACTATGGGGATAGAAGAAAAAAACTGTTAGAAGAAGCTTCAGGAAGATATGGAAAACATATTAAAATCTCCCTTTTTCTTTACACAGTTCTTGAATTTTAGTGGTGTTTTAAGGTTGAGATTTAACTTTCAAAGCCTTGTCTTTAAATACTGGCTGGTAAAACCCAAGAACTTTAGATTACAAATTCACAGACTGGTTTTATAAATCCTCTTTTCTTGTTTAGTGAAAGTTAATTGCTCAACTGAACACGGAATTTTTCTGGCAGTCCCCTCTGGCCTTTTTCTCATAGTCACTCCATTTTTTGAGCCACATCCATCACCTTCCCGAGAACTAACAAGCAGACACTCAATTCTGCAAACAATGACTAACTGAAAATAAAATAACATGTTAGCATCCCAAGCCTCCCTGACACACGTTGCCCTGCACAAAAAGGAAGATGTTGATCAGGGGCTTCATGATTGTATTTCGCCCTCTCATACATTTCCACGAACTGAATTAATCTCCTAACATGGCAATCAGCTTACCTACGCTGAAGAACTGCAGCATCTACAGAAACCCACAACTTCAAGCAGTCACCATTTCTTATTGAATCTGTACATGGGAAGAGCTGTGCCTCCTGCTTGAAAACTTTGTTCCCTTAAAAGTATATATTTCCCTCTCAAGATGTCAGCTGCATTATTAAGCCTATTTATAGATAAGTAAAATGAATAGCAGATGGCCCGTGCAGACTAGTGTTTTCAGGCATGCTGCAACCCATAATGACTTGTCTTCAACTCAGCTAACGATGACCAGGAACAGCCATCTGCAACCTGGAACATGCCTTTCTGAATCATCTGCATTAGTAGTTGCAGCAGCAGCACTGGCTAAGAAGTATCGATTAGAAATCTTGATAGATTATTCTACTTTTGATCAAGCCAGAGTGAGCCACACGGTGAGGTAGTGGCACCGCTGGGAACTGAACTGATTCTGGCAGGTTCTCCCCTCCTCTGACTCACAGATGACTCTTCTCATCTTCCCAGGTGCCCAGGCAACTCTCATGTAGCTTTTCCCTGCAATTAAAATTCCCCAGAATAGTCTGCTTATTGAATGGATGGTTTTAAACATCTTACTAGAAGACCCCTAAAAGTAGCTGTTAACTTTGAAGAAAAGAACCTCCTGTCTCCCACTACTAAACTTTTTTTTTTTTTTTTTAAAGCCAGGGTGAATAGTTACAACGAAGGACAGAACAAAACCTTTTGAACAATAGTGTTCAATTTTTAAAGCAGAAATTAAAATGCTAATTCGAGCACAGTGTCTTTCTTTTCATTGTTATTCTACTTACACGCAAAACCTCTAAATTATAACTTGTATACAGGGGAGGCATTTATAATTAACTAATTTTCCTGACAGGTTTATTCTTGTATAATATCTAAATATTCACTGAAGACTAATTTCTCTGTGCTGTATGGTATACTAAGGTATATTGATACAGAAGGCTGGGGAGGATGGGGCTCGTATGAGGCTAGTAGTCATATTTTTGTTATGTGGACCAGAGGGAAGAGCTGATCTCGTTCATCATTTCAGCTGCCTTTTGTATTTTTTTATTTCTTTAGGAGAATCATAATTACCACTTAGAGGAAGAGAGTTGTATAATGGAGAACACTCATTTCACAGCCTTATTTCTTTCAGAGACACTTTCTGGCATCACAAGTCTCAGATTGTTCTAAAAAGACCCCAAGGAGTTCATTTATTTACCACCAAAGCTAAAGGAAGAAAGCTAGAGAAGCAAAAGTCAGTCTTCACTTAAAGGGACAACAGGCTGGTTCTTTAGATTTGCAAGATAGGAGCACAAAGACCCTTGTCAGACTGTGCTCAACTCAGCTGTGGCCTAGAGAAGAAAAACTAGGGATAAAGGACTTACACGGGTAAGTAACTACCAGGAAAAAAAAAAATTATAATTAAATTGACTGCTCTCTTTGCAGTTATTTCCAGTAAAAATTTCTCCCAACCAGTGGGCTTAAGCAACTCTTCTCCCCTCCCATCTCAAGTATAACAGTTCATGTGATATTCCAGCCCTGGAGATACTTAATACCACCGATATCTACCAGGACAGGAGCTGATCTGAAAATCTGTTTCCCCAATTCCGGACATTCTCCAGTTTCCAGAAATAAGTTTCCTGCTACTATGAGACTGGTAAGGAAAGTAGGTTTCATCAAGAAAGATGACAGCAAAGAAAAATAGCAGCATTATCCATTATTGCCAGTCTTAAGCTTATAAAAGCATTGAGGCAGGCTCTACATATTACAGTCAAACTGATCAAATGTTGTTTGGAGCTATAAATTATTCCCCACATTTGTTTTTTTATTTCTGTGTTCCCAGAGTTTCTCTTGGCTGTTACTAACCATCTTGTCTGATCACTTACTTCTAAGAGCTGAGACTTTCAAAATCTGATTGTCACAAACCTTGTCAGCATCGCAGAGCTGTAGTTTCCTTTTTAAGTGACAGAAGAAGCAACTGAGGAGGGTCTAACAGCTGAGAAGAAAGTGCCTGAGTTGTGCTTATAGCAAAGGGACTCAGTGAGGCTGTCTCTGATTGCGTCATGAAGTACACGTAGGGACCATGTACTTAATTTTCCAGCCTTTGCTAAGGAATTGGTTTTGGAAGCCTTGACAAGGTGGTGGTTGCTGAGTAGCTAGAAATGCAAGTTTATTCAAACATAAACATGAAAGTTAAGATGTGAGGTCCATATGTACCCAACTACTAAGTCTCCAGGACATGAAGAAATTCAGACAGGTCATTGACATTTGTTGGAAACAGCTGAAATCTTTCCTTATAAAATTTAGGGGATATATTAACTTGCTAGGAGATTCATTCACTTCAGTTGCAGGGAAAGGTTGGAAGCTTTTTCTGTCTTTCTCCTTGCTGCCTGGGGAGGCATCCATGTTGCATCATATTTTCTAGATGTGTCTGGTTATTATATCACTTCATGCTGTGTCTTAATGTGTGCACTTCTTCAACAGTTTGCTGTCACCCCTTTCTTCTCATTTAAACTGGTAATATCTGCATTGTCACTTTCCTGATCATGCTAGAGGAATTCTGCAAGGAATATTGATTTTTCTCTGCTGGAACCAACTTGATGGCAATACTTTGGTTCCACCCACACACACCTTGAGTACTGAGCATCACATACCAGGTCCTTCAATAGAGATGCTTACTGGCATGTGAGTGATGTGCAAAGCTGGGCCCATTTGATTTCCAGCCAGATGAGCAAGTTTTGCCATTGTTTCACAAAACCTGTTCTAATCCTGGGAAAATTCACAGAGGCCTCTGATCAGGTCGTCCCTTTGCATGGAGGACTGGCACAATTTGCTGAGGCCAGGAGAGCCCTGGAGGGTAATCTTGTTTCTCTCTGGCAGAAAGAAAATTAAGGACAGGACAAGCTAATCAGGAGAGACTGCATCATAGATGCAGCTTCTTACACAAATAATGCTGCATCATACGCCTCCTAACAATTCAAGTTAGGCTGATGTTGATCCTGGGTAACATCACACAACAGCAGATGGGCAATGAAATGAGTATCTTTGTTCCTTAATTTATTTTTATTATTGTGAATCAACAGGTTTTTGACCTACAGCAAACTTGGTACTATTTTCTGGTGAGATTACTATTCCTTTGTGAAGGGTAACTCTGTTGGTAAATAGACTTGCAAAGCACTTCATTTAGAATTATTTTAAAAAAAATCATACACAGATATCTGCGACACTTATTGACTTATAAATCAAGAGTAATTGTAAATCAGGGATTGTGGTTTCTGTGAGGTCATTTTCAATGAGATGCTCAGATACCTATTCTCGGTCTGACACCATTCAGTGCTTTTATCAATGCTCTGAGAGAAAATACAGTCTTTATCTAAATAATGTTCACAGGCCATACAACAGATGAAAGGGTGAACGACGATGGATACAGGCTGACCTGCAGAGTGATCTGTTTTGCCTGGTAGCTTAGGCTTGCTTGAACTGCCAGAGGGCTTTTAATACCACAATACTAAGTCATGACAATGGAAAGAAAAAAAGAAAGAAAAAAATGTTGTTCATGTCTATAGAACAAGGAGCTTTGTCATGGTAAAACTGCCTCAGAAAAGGATTTAGAGGTCACCAAAATGAGTTTGAAACCTGTAGATAACAGGAAACGACACTCCTGTGCCCACTTGCCCCCAAAAGAGAAACTCTGCTAGAAGTCTACTAAGAAATCAGGTATGGGTAATAAAACCAGAATCTGCAAAGTAAAACCCCTGCTTAAGTGACTATTGAGCTGTTTAGATTACGCATTGACTCCTAGATCAAAAGGCATGAAGATCTTCTAGACGCGTGACCTGCCAGGCTGCGCTCCTGGGCAGTGCTGGCCACAGCTGTGTCCCCAGCCAGCTCCAGCTCCAGCCTGTGCACTGCTTGGAAAACCGTCCCACTGTGGTTAACAAAGTCCTAGGGGAGGATCCCATCCAGCACTTTGAGACGCTGGTGAAAAAGTCCTCGAAACTTCCCCATTTTCAGGCTTATTCCAGCTCAGCAAAACTCACACAAGTCCTTGGTTCTCTTATCTGAAAATTATCATCAGGTAGAGTTAAAATTCTCCCCAGTTTCTGTTGAAAGGGAAAATATTTCGTTCTTTCTTGATATACATCTATAATTTGGCTTTTATAATTCAGAAAAAAAATATTTCTTGAATGTTTCCCTGAGTTGAGCACTTTTCTGTACGACTATTGGCAATTTTCTACTTTTTCCACAAAAGTATTTTTGTTAAGAGTTTTTTTTCCATAGTATTGTGCCTTGAAAGCATTCTGTGATGTTCTTACCTCTGCTGGGCACTGATTCCTTCTCATTTGTGTCCTCTTGCTTCCCTTTTCAACCCATCACTCTTGCTAACATTCAATTTGTATCAACATACATATTTTTCATTTCATAACCATATGTGTACATACACACATTTATATACACATATATATACACACACACACACACACAAAATGGACTATGTGACCTCTGGAGGTGGCTTGCAACATAAATATTCCATGACTGTGATTGTACACACACACATACATACAAGTGAAAAAAATATAAATGGACCTGTTGATGTGGAAACTTTAATTTATTCACCTGTAACCTTTGCTTCTCTCCCCTCTGCACCAGTCTGTGGATGGATAAGCATACTCGAGCACTTGGCAAAATGTCCTTGGAATTTAAACTTTAATACAATATGCATGCTCGATGAAAACAGCTTTTCCTCAGAGCTTTATTATTATTATTATTATCAGCTTCGTGAAACCAGCCCTTTTAAGATCCCAAGTACATATATACAAATACATGTACTTTTAGACATTTTATGCTTTCATCATATTAGTAATGTACAAACAAAAATTATTATTTGTACCTCACCAACAACTGCTTTTGTGATGAGTTCCCTTTTTTCTGCAAAGGGCACCTTTCCTTTGCCACAGCCACGTGTAAGCAGGGCAACTGCCCTTGGTTCTCCAAGAGAAGAGACATGGACTCTTCAGCCAAGACAATGACATTTTCCATGTACATGCATGTCCACACGGTTCCCCAAATCACACTCATCTTCCTTCCATCCTTGATGGGATTTGCCAAAGCAGAGGAGACCTGCAGCACCCCGCTTCCAGCCCTCTCCCTGATGGCCTGGCCATGCCGTGGTGCCAGTTCCCCCTCCTGCAGCTCCTGCCTGCCTTGGCACCTCAACCAGAACCAGCCCACTTGCCCTGGCTCTGCTCCCCAGAATGTGCTGCCAGAGCCCCCAGACCTCAGCAGCAGAGCATGACTTGGAGGTTTGCAAAAGCTTTCCTTAGACAGGCAATTAAATGCTACCACCCCATGCCTAGGACTAGTAGCAGAGGGATTCCGCTCTGTAGTATTTAGAAATTTCAAGGGCAAAGCTCACGCACACCTTTCTTGAACCTTGGCTGCTTGTGTTAGAGTAAAGCTTCGCATACACACTAAACACAGCTGCTTAAAGAGGGTGTGCCATCATGTCCCCCAGAGCCGTCTGGTGGTCTGTAACAGTGGGACGTGGAAATCCACTTACAACACATCCATAGGCATTAAAGACCACCTACATTACGGTCATCAGTGATTTCGACACAGGCTATATAATTTCTGACATCGACTTCTAGCGGCCTATCTGTCAGCTTGAAGTTCGGGACCTGAACTTAGGATGTTGTACACAAATGCCTCAGCAGAAAGATGGATCCTGATGGTAGAGAACAGTTTGATTGAGGAAACAAGAATAATGTTTGGCTGCTGAAAGCAGAAGATTGAACGAATTCAAAGCCACAATGTGGAGCAGATCTCATACCAAGGTGGACTAATCACTGTGGCAACATACCTGGGGACATGGTGGATGCTCTGCCTTTCTTTTCAAGTCTTGAAAAATCAAGCTTGGGATGTCTTCCTAGCATGCACATTTTAGCTCAGTCAGAAATTATGGACTTTATACGGGAACTACCGAATTAATACCTAGACCACACGTGTGCAGAGTTTAGGCTACATGCTCATAGCAGTCCCTTCTGGCCTTAAAATTAAATTTCAGATTATTTCCTCTCTCATTTTACATTTTGTGATGATTTAAAAATGTAATTTCTTTTGGCTTAAAAATGGTAAGACACACACCCACGTGCTTTGAATGAGTTTAACTAAGGCTTATGTTTGTAAACCAGCCTGAATCTGAATTACATTATATAAAAGCTGTTCAATATTGAAATATTCAAATGCAGGAGAATTTTGCAACTCTGCAATAATGCTATGTTTCCGTTCCAGTGTATATTTTCAGTGACAGTGTTTAGAAGACTACCTGCAAAAACACAGCTTTAAAATATGAGCATGAGAGACTAAGGTGGAAGAAATACACAAAATCTTCCAAATTTCCTTTGAATTTGTCTTTAAAGAGATAAAATAACAACATAATATCAAACAGACTTTCAAAGACAGGAAAACACTTTTGTTCCACAAACAATTAGTTTTACAAGGTTATCTGAAAACCAAGTGTCCTACAAAAATGCTTTGTATGCTTTTTGAAATACTTTCATTTTTGTAATCATACATTTCACACAACCTGCAGTATATCATTCAATGAGTATCCTTCCACATAGTCTGTTGACAACTGAATTAATCTCATTCTTATAGATCAGGCATAATGATTTATATCATTTGGAACTATATGTTAATTATGCAATAAATATAAGCTCACAGGATTGCTGTGCAATGTAATTTCTGTAAAAATACATTTGCCCCTAAAGTAGTTAGTAGGCTTGCCATTTGTTACATCATGAAACAATAACATTACAAGGAAGAGTTAGAAAAAAACAGGGAGGCCTTACTATACATATTTTTGAAATGATCCATTAAGTATTTTGATCTAGTAAGTGTTTGTTTATTTTTTTTTAATTACCACTTTTTCTAAAGAAAGCATTTCCATTTCTTACTAAGCAAACAATGTTTTTTACAGAAGTCCTCTCTGGATATTTGCTAAAATAGATTTAAATTCACAGATTGCAGTGTCTTTTTTTTTTCCCCCTCTATAGTATAGAAGTATGTATGAAAAAGCAAGTTCAGTGCTTTGTAAAAAATGTAGACAATAACATCTAAATGACCCATCACAAACATGAAATACTAAAGTATTGCATGCTTTTATTTTAAAGCTTGCTATCATATTTTAATCCAAACCTGTCTTTGGAATCAACCTCTCTCTTGTTCTCCTATCACCCACCAAAAAGGATATTGCAAAATGGAAGATCAGTGGGTTTTGTGGTCTGTGGACAGGTTGATGGGTTTGGGTAGAGTAGCAGGGTATTCAAAGCCCTGTTAGAGGCAGACATATCTGCCCATTTACCCCTTTGAGAACACAGAGGAGCTATTCTGTGCTCTGCAATATTAAGATCTAAATTGATGTAAATCTGTATTTTGTACTTTTAAAGCACTGGCAGAGCAGTCATAGTGTAGGAACAGGTGCTCATTAGTTTTTGTTAGAAATAATAGGAAAACCTGCCAAACTAAGTGCTAAAATCTTCATTGAAACTGGTATTAAAATGCTAAGAAATCTGTTCTACTGTTGCACACAGATAGAACCTGTTACTTGTAACAAACAGCACTGAGCGGGCAGGGGACCACAGCACCTCCATAATTAAGAGTCTGCAGCTCAAAGACATGACTACTCAAATGATGGTTTCCAAAGTGGATCTAAACAGTGAGTCAAATCTGTTTGGACCTCTCTGAGGTCTGGAGCAGAAAGAGGGAGAGACTTAATGCTGATTTGCTCACACACCAAACACGCTCAAGGAGTCAAGTTATGGCCATGATGGACAAACAGCTCTGAAAAAACCCCATCTGTCCAAATATGCTTCCCATGCAGCTACAACCAATACATGCTGACTGCTGTAAGCACCTGCACATACTTCACGTATTTCAGAGTGGGGTGAGGGGATATCAGTAAAAATGACTCAAGTAACCTCACACTGCAGCTTGAGAAGTAGCACTAAAAGTAGCATCCAGAGCAGCTGGAGACAACAAGGGATACAAGCAATGGATCCAATCATTACTTTGCTTTTTCACTCATCCTGGACAGAGGATGCTTCTCAGACAAGGACACAATGAGTGTGTCTTCCTTTTACTGTTCCTAACACTGGGAAATAAAACCTTGCTTGAAATTCTTCTGCTTTCCTGATTGCTGGGTCACTTTCAGTTAACATAGAGGGCAGAAAATTTTTCTGATGTAGCTCATAAACAGCAGAAGGTCTTTTTCCTCCCACAAGGAATTCAACCTCTGGGCAAGACGAGAAAAGCAAGAAAAGATGTAGAATAACAGGAGTGAACATAAAACACAAAGAGTTCTTGGAAGATGAGAGTTTTGATGGAGGAAGACAGCACTCGCCCAAACACAGAGCATGCCTGAACACACCGACACTAGGAAATGCATCGTGCCTTGCATATGCAATGATGATGTTTGTGGTGGCCCTTAGACCCAGAGACAGCACACTCCACTGTCACTGATGAGGGCTCCATCTCCTGCTGAGACAAGTCATGCTCCACCTCAGACAGCTTTACAGTGCCTCAGACTCTTGACAAATCCGGTCGTCCAATTTTTCTCTTGTTTGCATTTTGCTACTCCTCAACTTTTGCTTCACTAATAAACTCATTAAGTATAGCAATATAATCAGCATCCCCTTTCCCCCAGGAGATAGAGAGAGAAAAGGGAAGGATCCTACATGACAAATGCTATCGTTCTGTTTAATGAGTAGTAGGCAGGTACTCAAATACCACGGCTGTGGGCTTGTCACGGAAACATATGAGCTGAACATGATGAGGTGGAAGGGCTGCCTTATGTCCTCTGTCCACAAGCCTGTCATGAAATAGTGAAATATCGCATGGCTAAGGAGAAGAGAAGGCTGTCTATAAGAAGGATCTTAGAGAAGAAAAGAGTGGCAAAACCCAAGACAGCCAAAAAAAAAGGCAAAAATCCGTGAGATCAAGAAAGATCAAGAAAGCAATGGACGGCAGAAGTTTCTTAACTCTAAATTGCATCCGCTGTGCAAAGCTGAGGTGTTGGCATGTTTCTCACGCATGGGGCTGCTGCCAGGGGATGGGGATAACTGCTGAATTCAGCAATGAGCTGTTTCTCAAGGGCTGCAAGACCATTTCTCACAAAGATACTGCCATAAATACTCTTGCTCAAGAATATATACTGTTCCTAGTGGAGTAATTCTGCTAGCATATGAATCCTACAGGAGTAACTGTTAGCATTAGTACACAAGTACTACTATTGCTACTCTAGCATATTGCTACAGGAACACATCACACATAGAACATGCATTTATAGGCACAAGGACATGTCTTTCATCCAATCTCTACCAAAATTATATACATATGCAACGCGCACGCACTATGTCCAGAGCTAATCCACTGTGTTATTCACCTGTCAGACAGCTCAGTCAAATGCAAACACTGTCCCAATGTCAGACAACTTAAATAATGTTGTTCCAGGGACAATTTTAACATAAAGATCACGGGATATACAAGATAAGCACACCAACAGAGCACTCGCTTTGTCTTCCTCACAGCACAGAATACGAATTATGGGAGCAAAGTATGACCCAGACAGCCCCAAGCTATGAAAAGAAAAACAGCCACTCATTACAACATTGTGTTCCTCTCTGCTTCCAGGACTGGTCAGAAAAGTTTTCCCAGAACTAGCAGGTCCTTTTTCAGGCTGGCACATGCATTCAGGGGAGGAATATTCAGCCAGAAGACTTTCTGATGAATCAGTCACTGGCCTGTGTTACTTCTGGGACAGCACACCAGAACACCATATTTCCCCTGGGGCTGAAGGAGAATACGTAACTGTGCCTCCTGTATTTAATACACTTTTCTCAAATACAGCTGTAAAAATTAGCTTTCACAAAAGGGTCTTGGTTCCATATAGAAACATTTATCTTCATAGTTTCTTCGCCAACCAGTTTTTCTCCAAAACTTGCATTCTCTTATGTCTGTACTGTGCAACAAGGAACCTTGTTTTTACTAGGTCAACAAATCAAAGTGATACCAATGGCTTTTAACTATAAGCCCCTTACTTTAGGATCTGAACAGAAAGCAACGTTAATTTTCTGACAAATCTTGTAACACAGAGAGAATTATAATAATTTCTGAATTGCCTGTCTTTCAAAGTAACTTGCATATTTAAACTTCGTATTATAATTTTAAAGTGCAAAACCCCCACCTATAGGTAAATGTAATGATTTGAGAGCCTAAATCAGGATACTAAGTATCATTACAGAACCTCTTGCGGTTGCCAAGATAAAAGTCAATGAATACCAGCATGGCTACATTAGGCTCTGACTGTAATAATGTAGCATTTACATTGGATAATTACTACATAAAAGAAGAGAGGAATAAGATTTATTTTTCTAAGTCACAGATATAAAATTATAACATCATTTGTGCATTTCTCCATAGAGACTATAGGATAAAAATATAGCATTGGGTGATTCCAGATTTATAAACAATATTAATTAGAGGAAAACAAAGGGCACAGTTTCTTTGTCACCAATCTAACCTTCTTCATCAAAAATTTGCGACATATAAGAATATAATGCAAAAAATAATCGTATTTTAAAAATAGAATGGCCTCTAAATAGGCTTCTGTCATATCAACCTAATTCATTTTAATATGGAACTCCAGGAATAAAATCAGAGTATGCTCAGAAAACTCTGACAATATAACTCTTTTTAACTACACAGCAAAACTAAATGTTCCAATGAAAAATCTCAGTTAAAAATTATTAATCAAATATTTTGAATTAATTAGGTATGAATGATAAAGACAAAATCCAGCTTGTTTATGTTCCATATTTCTGATTACAAATCAGAAAAGTACCTAGCCAGTTTTAATGTAAAGATTTGATCCAGTCACTGCAGATTAGGTCCAGCATCATATGTGTCTTAATGAAATTTCAGATTTGAAAATACATTTTTCTGAAATTAATTAGGAGATTTTAAAAGGTACCAATAAACATTACGTAAATAAGTTCAGCTTTGAAAATCTCATTAATGCTAAATATATATAATTTACTGTTGTCTAAAGATATCATAACAATTTAAAGTTATGTGTGTCTTTCGGGGTGGGTTTTTTTTTTTAAAAGAATTCTTGATCTAATAGCCAAATCTGTTAAGTCTGAAATGGTATTAAATCCTTTTGAAAGCATCTTCATTTTCAATATTGAAAGCAGTTGAGCACTCCAGCTCTGATCCGACAAAACAGTTAAGAACATAAGTATATGACATCAGAATTAAGCACATGCATATTTTCAGGATTAGGGGTTTAATCTGTCATTTTTCCTCACAGTCTGTTAAACACAGAATACATATATATTTCTAACTGGAAACCACAATAACTGGTAAAATAATTTAGATAAAGGTATACTAGCAGGGGGAAGGTTTGTTTTTTCTGGGATTTTGTTTTAAGACAGAAAAAAAGAAGAAAGAAATTAGATTTTTGATGAACTGATTTCCCTTCTCCTGCTTCCTGTTGTACAAAGCTTTCTTTTCAGGACTCTTCAACACGTTTCTTTTTTTCTATTAATTTACTCTTTCTCACACTTAGCCAGTCCTTTGGCTAGATGCAATACCATCCCTTACCCTCTTCTCCCTCTTTCAACAACCTTTCTCCATTTGCTTTCCGACACCCTGGCTGCTGCCCACGGCCTCCCCTGCCACGCGCCCTCCACACCGCCCCTGCCCACAGCCCCTTCTCTCACAGCGATCCAGTTTTGCTCCCAAATGGCTCCTGTTCTCACCCTGTGCTTTCTCCTTTTTTGAGGCCAGCAAGACTTTTACTCCTCCTTTCCCAGTTGATGTCTCCAAATTCCCTTTGTACTGTCCCTTCTGTTCTTGTGTTTGCCTCTTCCCCTTTCTTTAACTTTCACCTTGAACTCCAGCAATTTTAATCTTCATTCACTTCTGACTGAAGACCTTTCCCTTCTCGATTGTTTTAGCCTGCCTCAGCCACTTGACCCAGACTTAATAATGAACTCTTCTTTCTGATCTTGCAGTCTTCGCATTCCTCTTCTCTGAGGAATAACTTTCCTCACCTGCCATCCTACCACACCTTTTCTGACATCCATCCAATTACCCTCTCTAACTCCCCTTGCAGAGTAACCTTCAGCAGTCTCTTCCTACACAGACAGACACAACTTCTCAATTTCCTCAGAAAGCTCACTGCTTTCATTACCTTCCTGCTGCCCTGTCCACTTGTGACTCCACACAGTGAATTGTGTACAGCTGCCTTGGTAGCAATGCGGCTGCAGTAATGTGAAGTTCAGCACAAAATGAAATATTCACTGAAAAGCAGGATGAACAGTCTGGCATTTCACCCACCCTGATCTCCTTACAGTCAAGGTCCTCTTCCTTGACAAACAAGGGCACCACTACATCTTAATTTAAAGTCCTTGCCCTCATCAGCCTAAATCCATCTCCTTTAGAAAAGTCGTTTATCTGCTGTATTTTTCACAAGTACACCTTTATATGGCTCTTACTACTCCCTGTCTTGACTTCACCTTTCTGGCAGAGAGCCTGCTTGGCTGAGGAGAGTCTTAATGAAGTGAAAATACAGAAAGGGAGCACACAAGTGTAAATGAAGATAGGCAAGACAGGAGGAGAATAAAAGCATTGCCTGGACACTGGCACAAAAACAGGAAGGCAAAAGCCCAGTTGGAGCTAGCAAGGGACATTAAGGTTAAAAGAAACAATTCTACCAGAATGCTATTTGCAAGAGGAAGGTCAGGAAAAACGTGAGTCTGTTGATGGATGGGGAAGAGACGAGCAACAGGCATCAAGGGGGCTGACACACTCAGGGTCCTTTCTTACAAGTCTTCATATACAAAACCTGCTCCCAAGTCCCAGCAAGTATCAGTCCCGTTCAGAAAACAGAGGGCCAGCCAACAGCAAAGTAGCAATAGGTCAGCAGCTCTTAGAGAAACCAGACATGTTCAGATCCATCAGGCCAGGTTTCACCCAAGGATCTGACAGAGCTGACTGATGTGATTGTGAAGCTGTGGTCAATCACCTGTGAAAAATCAAGGTCATAGGGGAAGGTCCCTGATGACAAGGAAAAGGCTAACATGGTTTCCATCTTTATGGAAGGACAAGCAAGTAAGGAGACCTAGGGAACAATCAGCAGGTCAGCCTCACCCCAGCCTCTGGGAAGTCCCTGGAGAACGTCCTCTCATAATCCATCTCCAAAGTCAGACAGGAGAAGAAGCCTAGCAGGAGCAGCCAGCACAGATTTTTTCAAGGGCCAATCATGCATGACTCCATTCACTCTTTTCCATGAAGGAAGAGTCTGAAGGAAGAGCAGTAGAGATAAAATATATTTAGACTTCTGACACTTTCCCATAGCAGTCTCCCTTTTAAGCTAAGGAAACAGGTAGGACAGTCAGATCAGCTGCAAATTAGCTGAACTGCCAGGCTCAAAGGGTAGTGGTTGATGGCTTGACATGGCATTGATAACAAGCTGAGTACACCAGGGACACGTACCCTTGAGTATCTTCATCCATGGCCTGTGCTGAGAAAGAAGACACGATGGGCAAACATGCAGGTGACACCAGGTTGCAGGGAGGAGCAGGAATAGAAGGATGGTACAGCCACCGTGTCCTCAGCTTCCCTACTGTCCCGTGCCTGGGAAGGCTGCTTCCATAAACACAAGGGGAAAAAAGCCTCCCTCTTTTACAAAGTGTTTCAAATCAACTGTCTTGCTAAAGTGGAGAGGGTTCACACAGCTGTCTCAGAAACAGTCTGTTTTTCCTTGGGTTTTGTGCTCATGAGCTGAATTGGCAGATGCAGATCTTATAAGTTCAGGTGATGAAGCAGACCCCGAGAGGTGCCATGTTTCAGCACATTAGAAATTATTAATGTTTCTATTGCTTCTTTGATTAGGTGATTAAAATCTCCCACTGTGCATGTTTCCAGAGACACTAACTTTGAAAAAGAGGATTCCTCTGAGATAGAAGGCTTGTGTTTTGCTTTGTTTTGTTTGGGGTTGTTTTGAGTTTGCTGTTCAAGGTGAACTTGATTGCTCTTTTTTTTGTTAGCTACCATGCTTTCTTGGTTTAATCCTATGAGGGTTTTTTCCCTACAGCTGTGTCTTATTTTCTTTGCTTGTTTTTGCTCCCCACAGAAGATACAGTAAATTTAATAGCTCTATGAGGCTTATGTATATTGCTATTGTTGTGACTGCATTATCACCAACATTTAATGATAATGTATTCCCAGTATTTTGTTAGCCAAACGTGCAACTGCTTTTAACTCGCAGTTTGCTGCATAAGCTCATTAAGATCCATTTCCCATTATGCTACCATATTACTTTACAGGTTTCAAGTTCTTTGGAGGAATAAAAAGTTTAATTGCTCCTCGATTTTGGGAAAGACAGTGCTTAACATCTTGCATTAGATTCCTGTCTCATGTTTTGCCACTTCACTTTCTGTCTATAAAACCTTTCTTGCAGTTAGTTCCTTTCTTGCAGATAATTTTTTTCATGTGGAATGGCAGAAATAAAAGTAAATATATTTAGTGAAGTGTAACATGAAGAACAAGACAAATTAAACAAGAAAATGAATCATACGCAGTGCTTCTATACTGGCTATTTAAGACTCTGAAAAAGAGAACAAAGCTTTTATTTCTGACAGACTTCTGTTACACTAGAAATCTGCAGAAAATTTCCCTGGCAATCTGATTGCACACCCCCACATACTACTCCCCATTTTCAGAAAGATCAGATCCACAAGATTTCTGCCCATTATGCAGGACAAGAAATACTGATATTTATAATGTCAGTGTTGTGATGAAAATCTATGGTGTAAAATGTATTTATGGCTGTAGTGAGTCTGTCCAAGCCAGGGAGACGTTCAAGTCATATCACAAATATGTGATGCGTGTTCATGGAGAAATAGCAAGAACTCACTCAAAACTCATTCCATATGTAAAATACATATATGGCCCCACCAGCCAAGTAAAGAGGTACATATTCTTTCTGAAAGAGTTTATCTTCCTGTTTGGTTAACCTCTGGAATTTACACCACTCCATCGGCTGGGCAGCGAAGTGTTGGCAGGAGTTCCCACTACAGGACCTTCTCCAGGTGCGACAAGGGTATGGTTTTGCAGGCAGCTTGCTGGCGCCTAAGGGAATGAGGCTTCACATCTCCTCGTTATCTCTCCCTGCTCTCTGCCTCGTGGCCCTGTCACCTCTGGTACTTGCCACAACAGTTGGTAAAGCCAGTAGTAACAGCAAGAAAAGAAAATACTGACTTTGCTACATTAGTGTTCTGCCACTTTTTAGTGAGGTGACCCAGATGCCAGCGAGATGCACCAAAGGCTGAGGTAGGACAAAGTCTTTGGTGCAATACACAGCCAGGAGCCAGAGGGTGAAACCCCAAGCAAGGTCAGTTCTCAGCAGCTTGGCTCATAAAAGTGTTTTCCAGTGTTATTTACCAATATTATTCAGCTGAGGTTTCTATGAGATAAATAGCATAAATATTTGTTACATTTGTATTATTTTCCTTTCAATAACAAGAAATAAACAGGTTTACTGAGCCTGGAAGAAGCTGTACAAAGTTTCTGCAGACTAAGTTGTGAGGGAATCTCAGAAACATCCCGATGGAAATGGACACCTTGACTTATTTGACTTAAACTTGGCTTATTTGAGAAAGTGAGTCTGATGGTCCAAAGTGTTGACATTTTCTAATTCCTGAACAGCTTCCCAAGCAAACACAGATTTCTTTGATTTTAATGAAACTTGCTAATTCTGAAGTTGCAATAATACACTGAGCTGGGAACTGTATTTGTAGTTAATGTTGTATAACATCATAAGGTCATGTTTTGTTTATAGCACACAGGCTCATTGTTTCCATAGAATATTTCCAGTTGTGTAGTTTTTAAGAATGCAGTTGGGTACATACGGTGTTTTGTCTTTTGGGTTTTTTTAAATAACAAAATTACTTGTATCATTAAGGAATTTGAGCTTGTCCACATTGGTATACAGGAGCTGAGACACAAGGTGCAGTGAAGGAGATATGATTTCCAAAGCTCAGACCATTTTATTCTGCTATGTGAAAATACATCCAATCCATTTGAAATTTTAAGCGGCTAGAAGAGGTTTATCCGTAACATGCCACCAGCAAAACTGGCCACAGGCTTCCCCTCCCATGTGTTCCTTCTTCATGGTATCCCAGGTGAGCAGTGGCTTCAGTACCAAAAATCAATTCTGGCAAACTTGTGTACTTGTCACACATACATGCCACGTTTGTATGGCCTCAGTGATCTCCTTGCCCAAGAGCAGAAACAGTCCAAGCACAAAGCTGAGAACTGACTATGAAGGAAAGAGAGCTGGCAGGCACAGCAGAGCTGGAAAGAAGACTACAAGTAAAGCCAGAGGAGAGGGACCACAAAGTGGAAGAGGCAAGGATTGTGAAAGAATAGCCACTGGAAAACATGGGATCCCAGGCCTAGACAGAGCACCCAGAGTTGCTAGGTCTTTGCTTACTAGTAAGGATATAGAGAAATTCTGTGTCCATTTTTCTGGTGGCTGGTTGACAGAGAAGGGCTACTTTCAGTGGTACCCATTATGCCACTAATTCAAGTGAAAGGTCTCTGCCAGGGTATAACGGTTTAAACCTTCTTGACAGCCACTTAAAAATCAGTCCATCCTAAGAAATGTCTGTATTTTCCCTAGCTGTTAGTGGAGAGGGCTTTGGGTTGTTTTCCAAAAGCAATGCTATGCAAAGCCATAATAAAAGAGCAAATCAAGTACTCAGAAACAGGAAGATTCCTGAATTAATGTTATTCAAGCAAACGTAATTTTTATGTCCTTGTGCAATACTAGACAAGTTCTCAAATCAGATTTTCCAGACATATTCACTAACTGGATATTTCTCATTGTCTGGATGTTTTTTTCTCAAAGCAATTCAAGCAGGATACAATAATTCACAGCAGTGGAAGCTGTTCATTGAGTATATCAAGTTCTATTTTAAAAAATCTAAATACCTTAATGCATTATTTTCCTAATATCCAAGTTTTCACCCAAACTTAAAGTCTAATTAATACAAAAAGAACATAAAGTTTTCAGGCTAGTCTGGTCCATGTGTAAGTTTTAGAAGTCTTTCAAAATACATCCAAAAAAGTTAGTGGTTATCTTCCTGAGATGGGAAATTTCTGAAGACGGAAGTTATGAGGGCAAGATTATTGTAAGAATATTTACAATAATGTCCCTAATGTCTATTCTCATTATTCTATTCTTTTTAATACAAGCTGCACATTAAGCTTTTTAAACAAGGTTTTAAATTCCATTAATAAGACACGGTTAAGCAAAGAGTATATAGTGGCATCAATCAGAAAGGAATGGGCGACTCTGAGGAGTGGGCTTGAGTGCAGAAATAGTGACCAAGGAGGCTCAATGCCATGGGAGATCTTTTCCAGCTGTGTGGATGACACTGTGAGCATGACAGTCGGCCTGTATGACAAGCTTTTTTGTGGGAACATCACCTTTCTATTTAAAAGCACAGAAAGAAGTACCTATTTCTATGTAAGTTGCAGAACTTAACTAGATAACAGGAAAC
Organism: Falco cherrug; assembly: GCF_023634085.1. NCBI lineage: Eukaryota > Metazoa > Chordata > Aves > Falconiformes > Falconidae > Falco > Falco cherrug. The sequence continues at coordinate 72,576,569 of NC_073699.1, forward strand.
GAAACATCAACTTACTTAAAAAGGTGAGTTATCCTATAAAAAAAAATTTAAAGGCTGTTGCAGTATTTGTGGTCTGAAAGATTTTAGTACCAGCACTGAATGTTCTAAAGCTACGGAAGCTAAAACTATTTCAAGAAGGAAACAACCAGGATGCACTTCAAACTTTAATTAGGTAGAATCATACCTCCAGTTCCCCTCAGACCCTGCCAGTCTACATCAAAATCAAAGAGTTTTAAAAAATATTTTAAGTAGCTACTAATTTAAAAAGAAAAATGAAGTACCTTTTTATTTTCAGTATATTATATAGAAGCTAATTCCAAGAGAGTATTTTCCATGTAAGAGACTCAAACATAACAGTTAAATCTGGTAGTTTTCATATTATTACAAAAACCTTAGTTTCCTCTTGCAGTTCAGTCTCATTAAAATCCTTCAGCAGATCTATATATTAAAAAATCATTCTGGTACATTCTTATGATACACATACCTTTGTAAAAATAGCATTAAATTCCTATTTTGTATACAGAGAAAGGAAATAAATTAACTCTTGGGTGATATCCCTGAAACATAAGCAGTATGAATGGTGCTGGAGCATAATTAGGTTTGCATAAACTCTCTCCTCCAAACACCCATATACTATGCTATTTAAGACTAGCTTTGAAAACTGTAATTAAACAGTCAGAAAACCCCTGGAAAAGTAACAAAATAATCCAGCCACATAAAAGACATGGGGAGGAAACAAACAAACAAGCCCCCGGTTGATCGTTCAGGTTTCTTAATGAATTCTGGTAATTCCAGTAAGTTACAGAAACCAGGGAAGGACCTGAGCCACCAGCTCCATTCCTTTCAAACTTTAACAACTATATTACGCCTCTAAAAAACAAATCACTGCCAAGAAGTTGCTCAGCTCACTGAAATACGTTTTTCTCCTGTACACATTCTTGTCAGATAAATCTATAGCTAATAATTCCTCTCTGCCTGCTCATCTATCCTTACTGAAACACAAGGAGAAATACAATTCCCAAAGCTCCTGCTAACCCCCTTTGCCAGCTTTGAAAGGATTTGCAGGGGCCAGGAGTTTACAGTTGGGCTACAGCATGGCATCCATACAGCAAGGCTGTCTCGTTGCATCTTATAGTGATGGCTGTTGCAGGGCTGGTGAGGCCACCAGGTTTGCAGAGAACCAATGAGCTCCAGCTCACTCAGAGCTGACGGCATCTCCGTAGCCCACCACACCGGCAAGCTGGGCAAAGCCACTAGACCTCCGATGCCCAGTATTTTGAACCAAGAACAAAGCCTTATTTGAAGGATGGACAGGACGCCACCTCTCCTTCAATATATTCACCCATCTCCCCCGGTTCCTGTCATGCCAGTCATGCAGTACGAAGCAGGCGGAAATTATTCATGGTTCCCTGCTGGGGATTCCCTCGGCAAATGTAAGGATGGATTAGCCAGCTCATGAATTGTCTTCCCTGCGGTTCAGGGGCTGAGGAACACAGCTAGTGGACACTGCCAAAATATGCCTGGTGTCAGCTTACAGCTCTGGAGGGAGACTTCCTAATTGCCATAAATTAGCTGCTATTACCTGGCATACAGGTTACAGCGGAGAATCAAGGAACGTTGTCTCGGTGGCTCTCATTTTGCCCTCGCCTAGACACTGCAAAGGACATCTCAACTTCGCCAGGCGCCCTCTGACAGCTGGCCAAGGAGCAAGGAGCAGAGCCCCGTCCTCCCCAGGCACAGCCAGCCAGCCCAGGGTGAGGAGGGGCACGAGACCAGGGTCACAGGCATGTTATCATCCCTGCTCCGACTCATCTTGCTGCTGTGGCACTGATAGATCTTGCGTTACCGCCAGTCTGAGTTTAATCGGCATTTTCTGTTTGAACGCAGGGCCACAGCCTTGGCCAGCCATCTTTAATGGTGTTGTACACATCCAAAATGTCAGGAAAAAATATAGCCAGCAAAAATCTTCATATAAGTATAGCAGAAGAAAAAAACAACACGTAAATGTAAATATGCACATGACTAAACTCTGCCCTTTATCTCACACCCATACAACTGAAATTAAATAAAAAGACAATTTTAGCCCTGAGAGACACAAACACTGACTGACAGGTACAGTTCCTATTTACACTCAGGCTGAACTTGATTAGCACTGGAGCTGTGTAAGCGTAATCCAGCACAGCATCAGAAACTACTTTTATGTTCTCTGCATAATTTAAAGGCAAACATGTCTTTGTGGCTCGGATAAATGTAGGCAGCCCAGTCTGTCACTTTGGTACGGCCTTGGCTACAGCTCCTGCAAGTCTGTGGAAAATTGTTTCTATACCCCTAATCTGCAGAGCTCTGTAAGGCTAATATTTGCAGGTTCTTACTGCTCACTCTGTACATACAGAAATCTGTTTTTCACAGGGACCACGATCTAGGAGCTCTTCTTGATTTTAAGCAGTGGTTAGTGCTTGTGGAAAAACTCCTTAGGTAGTGGGCTTCACTCTACTGTTTAGTTGGTCAGGCTGTCAGCTCCTTTCCCCTGTGTTTGTAGAAATCTTTCTCCAGGAACCATTTAAAACTAAACAAAGCAAAACAAAACCCCAGAACCAGAAACAAACAAACAACAAAAAAACCTGAGCAGGAAGTACTAAGTGAAAGACAATTTGGGGATTACACTTCCATAATGCAGAGGGACACTGAAGGGTTTCGGGGACACTGGAGGGTTTTGTTATGTGCTTTGCTAGCTGTTCACTGACCTACCAAACCCCACTCCCAAGGGAAAAACCGAAACAAAGAAAAAAAAACCAAAATCGGAGGACGGTATGGCATATAAGGCTTCCTATCTCCTTGACCGTTTTCAGAAATGAAAGTGGTTACTCACAGAGGACGCACAAGAGCAGTTTCAGGTATCTTTCCACAGTAGAAAAGAGGTATTTTCCAACCTACTTCTTTCAGCTACCTGCAGTCAGAGAAGTAACTTTCAATGTCTCAGGCTTGAGAGGGGACCCACAGGTAGATTTTCCATCTGTGTCAAGTGGCCCCACACCAGCATGGCCAGACCTGACTGCCACCTTTCCTCCCTGCAGAAGCAGCCTGTACATAGTGCTGTTTACCCAAAAAGCCTACCCTACACTCAATCCTTAGAATAAAAAAAAACAAAAAAAAACAAAAAAAAAACTTTAAAAGTGGAATCTGAGCACAGGATCCACCTTTTCTTAGTCATTTCTAGATGGAGACTCAATGGCTTCCCATGAAAAAATCATGAAGAGCTTTTGGTGGTAAAGTTGTTCTGGTCTCTTGTAGCCTGAGTAACTGAAAGGGGATAGGGACACATTTTCAAGATTTTTATAGAAAAATATAACTATGGCATAAAGCTAGTATTGGTATAACAATCTTTCATTAGGTACTTCTGAATGCACTGTACTGTGATTTTAAATAGCATAGACATATCTATTACTATAATATAGAATACTAATAAGAAATTCCCATGATAGAAGAGCCTATGTATTTGGGAAACAAATGTGAAAGCAGTGAAAAAACTCACTTTCCTAAATTAACTCTGATTTCCAGATTTTGATACTGAACTTTTTAATCATTATGTTTGAATAATGTCAGGGTATTGGTATCTAATACACTGCTTTAGATTAGGTTTGTCAACTGTCTAATAAAGCAGTATGTTCATCTCTTTTGTCTTCTGGGTGAGGACTCTTTATTACAGTATAGTATCCTTTTGTTTTAATGCTGCTCTGTAGTGGATTGCCAGCTCATTAATTTTTCTGCTATAACACCCAAATCCCTTTGCTGATCAGTGTGCTGGATGATTGATTCTCTGCTCCCAGACTAATTTTTTACATTGGACTGCATTTACCATCTGGTAGATAAATCACCCAAAACACTCAAATTCGGAGTCTGGTTCCAGTGATCCTCTTTGTTTGCTCAGCCAGTAGCACAAATATCACTTGCAAATGTGCAGGTTGTGTCCTCTCACCTGGATAAACCTTCTATATTACAGAGAGATGTTTTAACAAAGAGCATCGAATTAATGATAAACCTCACTTAAAAAAAAAAATAATCAGGCAACTGTTCTTGACGTTTTCTAGCCAAAATTTTTGTTTCTTCCCTACCATAGCCACTAGTTTCTGACATGAAAAGGAGTATTTCTTACAGCGCAGAATCAATTTTGCACATTTCAAACACATATAACTGTTTTCACAAAGACATCCTTTGTAGGTGTAAACATCCATGCATGCAAAGAAAAGGACATTCTTTGCAGTTAAACAGAGAAGAAATACAATTAAACAAATTGTTTTTCCAACCCATGTTTTACACAAGAAAAATTTTCTAACACTTCAACAGGAGCCTGCCTATTTTATTTCCACTTTTATAACCTTGAAATGATAGTTCCATAAAATTGTACTTCAAATCAAGACAGGGAAAAGGAACTCTGCCTCACAGAATTGTCTAGGTAAACTTCTGCAAGAGGCTGGGGAAGAAGGAAAAGCTGCTGGAGGGACACGGTTCTTTAGAAAAGTAACCGTTCATCTGCCCACTACTGCAGATGGTGGTATCGCTCGGCTGGAGGCAGGGGCCTTTCTTTAGCCTACGGATTTTCTGCTGCTCCCTTCTTCCCCGGAGAACCCATTTGGCACAACACACTGACCTCTGCTTCTCCCAGAGGGATTAGATAAAGGCAGCACACAATCAGAGTCAATACTAATTAGCAAAATGTAAACACTTAATTAGATCAATGCTATTCTGAGTTTTAAAGCAGCGAACTACTATCCAGCCACAAATGTTATCTAACTTTCTGTGGAAATACCTGTTGAAAGTACTGTTTGAGCTGTCCCCATCAGCCAGCTAAAGACTTTATATCTTGCTCTTGTGTTTCATGGACACCCTTAAGGATTAAAATTTACATTTTCAAAAGCACTCACTCATTTTGAATGCCTGAACTACTCTGGGCATTTTCTGCATAGCACAGACACCTTTAGCTTGCCCATATCTCAAGCTTTCATGCTGCTTTTGTTAAGGTTCTTGTTCGATTTAAAATTCTGGAGGAATTGTAGCAGTTCTGCAAATGATGCTTATCTAATCACTCATTCTTTGTAGTCACATGTGAAACTGTGTGTGAAACAGTCTCTGAACAGGGGAGCAAGTAAAACTCTTGTAAGGTACAGCAAACGCCTCCGTATGCTTCAGGTTTAAGCAATGGAGCACCTTTTCACCCGCTGCCAAAATACGTGTGCTTATAGGTTTTCTATAGTCATACACAAGTAGATGTGACAGCATGATTTCACTGTGGGCTGTGTGTTTCTTCTTCCATCAACACAAGGCAGTGCTCACGAGTTGGTAACTGAGACTGGTTAAGCGCTTCTTAAAGCAGAACTTTTTGGTCAGCAGTAGGTGAAAGCTGCAATGTGTCACTCCTGAAGTTGGGTGGAAATGTGCCATTCTGGGAAATAATAAGGGCTGGATCTGTGGTGAAGCAACTGGAGCACCTAAAGCTGAGCATTTTGTGTTCATCTGAACACACTACGGTGATCAAGGGTAGATTAATCAGAGTTTGCACAGATCCAGCTCTCTGGCTCAAGTCGCCACCCCCATGCACCCCATCTGCTTCCACATTGATCCTGTGAGATTGGTGTGAGCCAGAGGAGATGCCCCAGGGCCTTTCCCTGAGGAACCGGGTTGTCGCCTGCCAGCAAGCCAAGCAGCTGGAATGAGGCTGGCTACAGCAGCTTTGTGGCCAGGCAGAGCCAGACTTCAGGAGGTTTTGGCCTCCAGACCTGAAAAGAACCATTTCAAGTCCTCAACACCCTGTTTGTCAAGAACATCATACTCGTCTTCTTGTTCACCTGCACCCTAAAGGTTATTCTATGCATCTTATGAAAGCACAGAGGTTTGCACCTATTTAAGATATACAGAGACACAGGGAGGTTTCAGCCTGGTGGAAAGGGGTTAGGGGAGGAGCTGGCATCTACTGAGAGAAGCCAGGTCCCTTCAGAAAAACTACTGACAGTTCTGTCTTGTTCCTGATTTTCTCTTCTTTCATTTTCACATGTTTTCCTGCAGGTCTTAATTAACGCTATTTCTGAAGCATGGATGAGGATCCTGCCAGCTTGAACATGGTTATATAATGCAGGTGTTTCAAGACTGTAATTGCAACTAAATTTATTTTTATAATACTAAGTCAAAATAGAGGTATTACAAGGATTTAATTTTATTTTGAACCAGATCCTTTAAACACTGTTGCTGTAACACATAATCTACTATCAGAAAAGTCCTGTCTTTTCAGTCCTTAGAAACTGTCTACTATAATGAGAATTTAAATTATCCTAGAATAAATCCCGATTTGCTAGTCAAACACCACCTCCTCACAAACTGCACTATGACCAATGAGGCAGTTTTAGCACAACTTAAAAAAAAATTGATATCAGTGTAACATTAAATTGCTCACTTAAACAAGGAAATTCACGCCAGCAATAGATATGCAAATGCACGCAGAGCCTGGTCTGCCTCTCAGCTCCCATCCACCCAGGTCTGGGGACATAACCAGGTCAGCAATGACAGAAGACTTCTAGGTACTCTTCTAGCAAAGACCTTCACTGGCATCTTGCTCCCCACTCCAAAGGAGACAAAAGTTCCCTGGTAAGATTCTTTAAAACAAAAAAATTACCTGACTTTTTGGCTTTTTAAAAGCAAACAAATAAATAAATAGAAGAACATATGACCCATAAATCTGAAATATTTAAACAACTAATGGCACCACTAGATATATACTTAATAATTCTGCCTTCAGATCCCCTTGAAGCCGCCTGCAAACTAAATTAGAACTGAAAATACATTGCTGGTGTTCAGCAAGACAAAAGGACAGATTCAAGGTTCTCCAGGAAACTTCCATTTCATCAGATCACAATTTTCATAGCTGAACTTACTCCTAACCAGATTTTTCTGCATCTTCTTATTCTTTTTCTTGAAGAAAAATATCACACAAAGAAGACCCATTTTGCTAAGAAATTGTTTCATAAAATAAAATCTGCCATGGATTGATTTAGTCAAACAAGCCCTTCACCATACACTTAGGAACTCCACAAAACACAATTCACTCTCTCACGCTTTTTCTCTTCTTCTTCCTGTATTTGTATCTCTGAATTCTTAGAATTTCAAGATGATCTAAGAATAAACTACAGCAATTAGAGAGGGCTGTTTAGTTTACAGCACATTATTTAATTGCAATTTTATTAGCTAAATCTATTCTTCAGATAGAACTATTTTTTTAAGAATAATTTATAAAGAACTTCCTTGGTCTTCAGATCCATTGAATATTACAGACTGCTTAGAAAAAGACAGGCTTTCATCTCAAAAATGACATGTCCTTTACCACTGCTGTCGTTCTACAGCATCTGTAGGGACTTATCAAGGAGGATAAGCACTAGTCTCGAGTCAGAAGAATAGATCCTTTTTCAACATTGGTGCTCAGCGTTTTTTCTTTCCCAAATGCTAACAGCTATAGTTATTTTGGGAACTACTGCCACTACCTGCTTTGTGGACACTCGCCAAAGTCTGACCACAGGCTGGAAAAGTCACAGGCAGTTTCAGTTGACAGATCAATGGTGAAACATGATAATCTCTTTATAGAAAAAAGGGTAAATTGAGCCTCCTGCCATTTTCTGTGGGATTCTCTGCCTTTGTACTTTTCTACTCAAAAACCTTGACCACAGCTGCTTTTTTTTTTTTCCCCAAGTCCAAGTAAATATTAACTCTCCCCTTTATCCAGTCTACTGTCAAGTCTAGAAGAAAACCAGCAGGTTATAAGTACCGAGTACTTATCCTTATATCAATAGCAAGAAAAGAGTGAGAACTTCTTGTTTTCCCTTTAACTGGAATTATCAGAGAGGTCTTGGTGCAGAAAGAATGTTTCCTTGGCAATATTTTCCACAACAAACATATCTCCTCTTTTCCCCTTTTCAAAAAATGATAAAGAAATTGGATTCAATCCAGTCCTCTCAGTCAAGCCTCAATTGCTCCATCACGCTACCAGTTCCCACTAGTGACAATGATGGAGTGACACCTGTTATGAGATGATTTTCTGCTATTCTGACACTTTCAATTCTCCTTTAATTACCTTTCGGCTCTTTAATCAGCATAAGAATCTGCCCTGCAAGGACATTTCATGTCTAGTTAATTACACTAAAGGGAAACAAGTAAGTGCATGTTACTGTCTGAGTTTTAATTTTTCTTTTTAATCACTGTTTTAACTTTTTACTTATAGTTGATTTATATTCATGCCTTACAATAGTTTCTCAAAGTGATATGTAACCTGACTCTGTTTAGATCATTTACTTCAGAAGTTTGATTGGCACAAACACATATCACGGTTTATTTGCCTTGACTGTTATAATTCTTTTACGGGAAGATAAGTCATAGTATCTTAGATAAAATAACCAATTATCCTAGCCCCATCTACCATCTCAGATCAAGTTTATCTATGCAAACATAAAAAGATGTGTACTTCTTAAAACAATTAGGATAATTTACCTGAACCTGTACCTTTCTTCCATCCCCTGCCTCTGCATTCTCATCAATGTGGCTTCATTTTCTGCAGCACAAATTTTGGCCTTGTATAACTTAGAATGGCATACCAGAAAAAAACCACCAACCCTCACCCACTTAATCTTCACAAAACCCACAAAGGGTATGTCTGCTCCAGCTGATAAGCACGATGAAAGCCAGTCTTGAGGCCACAGCTCATTCTGGTTCAGAGTCCCCACTGAGCCCAGGCAGAAACAAGGTCAAGCTCCAGACACCGGCAGTGCCTGAGATTTATATCCTCCCAAACCAGTGCTCACACCTGCCACGTGGGTTGGACACAGGCAGGGTCAAGGGACCTACGTGCTGGTGTTCAGCTCTTCCCTGTCACAGCAAGGAGAGTCTGGACCCAAGCTTCAGACAACACACAGGCCTAGAGTGAGAAAGAGCGTACATAAAGCTCATTTTGGCCAACTCACTCATAAACTCCAGTCTTCACCTCAAGTGTAGAACTACCAGATGCGAGTAGCTTTAGACCCCTTCTTATTCTCAGGAAAAAGGCAAAGGTTTCAGCTCTTACATGCCTTAAAGTAGTGACGGTTCATCGTGGTTTGAACCCTACAGCTATAATTTGCCAGTAAATACAGACAGCACCTTTGGAAGCATGCCTTCTCAGTGCTGACGTGTCTTAGATGCTTCTGAGAAAGAAATCCTTGCAAAGGTGATTGAATAATCATCTCCCTATGAAACTGTTTCCTGAGGCACAGAGAACTTGTGCATCAAATGTTGTGTTTCTAACCCTACCATAGCCATATTTGTTTAGGTTTTTAGCATTTTAAAAATTCTCAGTGTCTCATTCTGCAACTATCAAACCCTTTTGGAAGGAAGCAGAGTTAGCAAAAGCAAGGGCAACATTCAAGCAGAGATGGTGTCCTGCCAAGACAAAGTATTCCAAGTACTCCCCTGCTTTGGTTTGGCCACTGTGATCTCAGATTTTGCCATCTCCCACCACCCCCACAAACTGTCAGGCACTGAAGAAGAGTGTACTGCTGGTGGCTCACACACTGAATTGGGTCTGGCTGAGCCCCACAGCAGCCCTTGTAGAGCTGTGCCTGTACTGGTAGCTGGAAAGGTGGTGATAACACAGCAGGGTTTTGGCTACTGCTGAGCAGCGCTCGCACAGCACCAAGGCTGTCGCTCCAACCTTCCCCCCCTGCCCTGCCCCCAGTAGGCTAGGGGTGGGCAAGATCCTGGGAGGGGACACAGCCAGGACAGCTGACCCAAATTAGCCAAAGGGATATTCCGTACCATCTGATGTCTGCTCAGGTATGAGAGCTAAGAGAAAGGAGGAGGAAGAGGGGCATCTGTTATTTACATTTGCCTTCTGGAGCAACCACTATGCATATTGAAGCCCTGCTTCCCGGGAAGTGGCTGAACATCCCCTCCTGGTAGGAAGTAGAGAATAACATCTTTCGTTTTCCTTCACTTCTGCTCCCACAACTTTTGCTGTTGCTTCATTAAACTGCCTTTATCTTGACTCAGGAGGGTTTTTTTTCATTCTTCCCCCTTGTTCTGCTGAGGAGGGGAGTGACAGAGCGGCTTTGTGGGCACCTGGTGTCCAGCCAGCGTCAACCCACCACAGTCCTTTTTGGTGCCGTTTTTATGGCAGTTAAGTGTGCTACAGCTATATTAGTTATTCAAGTGGCAAGCTCCTGTGTGGGTCACAGAGTTTGTTGTCTGAACTGCTTTTCTGTATTTTGCTAAGCTTGGGAACATGTTAATAGAAAAAATGGCTATGTGCTTTGTCCTGGCATTGATGGTTGTGCTGGGGGAGCTATCTTGTGGAGAAGATGAGGGAATACATCTCCCTCTCCCTGCCCAGGACTGATGTGGATGGGTTTATTTTGCAGGATCCTGAGGTCCTTGCTCACCCTTATATGGGCTGTTTAATACTGTTAGCTAATACTGTTGGCATAGTATGGGTTTTGTGGAATTTGGTCTTATCCTGGTATAAAAGGAGACAACTTTTGGGTGAGGCAATACTGAAATGTGCCCTGAAATGGGTGGTCTCTAGTTGGCAGGGTGTGTGGAAGGATTTGGGCAGACTCCTAGGACAGTTATTGCCCGCCATAAGTTGGGACTTTACACCTGAACAGGCAAAGCAACCCTGGCACACTGACATGCCACCTAGTAGATGGGTGCCTTGCCTACCCCAATGAAAACCAACAGCCTCTAGCACTGTCCTGGGGCCTGGGCTACAGTGCAGTACTCTCAGAGGACTGTGATTGAGGCAGGGACCCAAACTGCAACTAAGGACACCATGGTTGAGATAGGGGCACAAACAACATCTGGAGTAATTGCCCCAGTAGCGAAAAAGAAACAGTGGACAAGAAGAAAACTGGGCCATAATGATTAGTAAGGGAGGAGGAAGAAGAGGAAAATTTTGATCAAGAAGCTGGTCCTTCAACAAAGAAATTGGAGGAAGGAGTGAGAGAATCTAGACAGCAAATGGAAAATACCCAGTCCCTGACCCATGAGAACTTCGAGATATGCAGAAAGATTACAGCTGCCAGCCAAGTGAGCAGATTGCTGCCTGGCTGCTCTGATGCAGGGATAACAGGGCTGACAGGCAGCAACTGGAAGGTAAGGAAGCCCAACAGCTGGGATCCCTTCCTAGAAACTGGATATTTGAGAGAGAAATTGGAAAAGAGGCAGCAAGCTGCAGTCCCTGGGGTGGCTCCTCTCAAGTGTGAGGGCAAGATATCCATTCAAGGGAAGATCTTGTGAAGTCCCCAGGAAAGTGGACTACTGCAGATGAAAGCAATCAGTACCTGAGAGAAATAGTGCTACTGCAAGTCATCTACAATGATATAGATAATGATGAGGCCTCCAAAGACCCAAAGGATCTCCTGTCTACATGGGCCATGTGAAGGAAGGTTGTTCAAAGTACCCCAGTGTCATATTCTAACAGCTTGGCAGCAGTGTATTGCCTGGATATGGATACACCAACCATGGAGACAGTGTCTTCTTGGCTCCCAGACTTTGAAGAAAATCTCTGTACTTTCTCATCCCTACAGGCCAGCACCTTGGCTGTCAGGGGCACCCCAAGAAATCAGTCTTCTCCTGCCCCAGTCAGAGGGGAAGGGAGCCACGTGGTGCACTCTGATTCTTCCTGCATGACCAGGGGGAGGGCATGAGGAAGTGGGATGGTGAAACCACCTTTAATTTGGAAGCCCCTGTACACAAACTGAGGGAAGACAGCTGTTAGGAAGGGGTCACCCAAGAAGGCTGTCACCATAGTGGTTGTAGAGACACAAGAAAGTAGTCAACACTATCCCAGACATAGAACTGAAACCATCGCCCTTGATCCTGATGAGGGGACTTCTGGTCTGGCACCGCAAGAGTCAGACAGTGAATACTCTGACCAGGAACAGGAATAGAGGGTCCCTGCCTTTGGCCGGGAGGAGGAATGGGATGACCGGGTGTGTGGATTTGATGGCCTGGCACATTAGACCCACAGAAGTATAAGGCTTTGGTAGACTGGTGTATGCTGGTGCCATCAGAGTACAGGGGCACAGAACACATCTGGATCTCTGGAGTGATGCCAAGAATTGTCTTTATTGGAGGCTGAGGCAAGCTTAACAGGGGACAAGTGGGAAAAGCACTCTATTGTGACCTGCTCAGAGGCCCCTTGTATCCTTGGCATAGACTACTTCAGAAAGGGTACTTCAAGGACCCAAAGGGGTACCAAGGAGCTTTTGGTGTAGCCACCGTGAATACAAAGATCAAACAGCTATCTACCCTGCCTGGCCTCTACGAAGATCCCTTTGCTGTGGGGCTGCTGCAAGCTGAAGAACAGCAGATGCCAATTGCTACCAGGACAGTGCACCGGCAGCAATATCACACAAACCGGGACTCCCTGGCTCCCACCTGTGAGCCAAGGAGCGATCAACAAGACGCACTCACCTTTTAACAGTCCCGTATGGCCAGTGCAAAAGTCTGGCAGAGGGTGGAGGTTAACAGTAGACTAGAACAGCCTGAATGAAGCAATGCCACCACTGAGCGCTGCTGTACCAGACACGTTAGAGCTCTGATATGAACTGGAGCTGAAGGCAGCAAAGCGGTATGCTACAACTGACATTGGCATCCAGCAAAGGTCAACCCACCACACACACAAAATACAGAAGATATGTTCTTAATTTCTAGTCTTTGATTACAGCAGGTACAAATACATTACATGCATCACATCAAAGTGCTACACAGACAATGCTTGAGCAGATAATTTTTTTCTTGAAATGTGCATGCTGTGTCTCTTCTGCTAGCACTGGTATCCAGCGATAGTAAGCTTGGGGGATCCCTGCTACAGGATCTTGAGGGCAGACTCGAAGGCATCTAACAGAGTAATGGAAATAAAGAGTCCCTAGTTGAACATCCTTGATTGCACATCAGGGATATGCAGGAACAACAGCTTCAGCAGGAGGTGCTGAGGAAAAAGACTTGCAAATTCTGAATGAGATGGCACTCATTGATGGTGGAAAGTAGACAGAAGCAAGGATGAGACAAAAAGAAGTATTTTTCTGTGGTGCCACATGCACCTCCAGCAACAGTGACAGCAGCCATAATTCAAATGCATTGCTCCCTCTTTGAGTGTGTGCAGTAATCAATAATTAATATATTTTTTCTCTTCTGTTGTATACTACGCAGACTTACGATCACACTTCTGGACCTTTTTGCCTTATCTGCATTTAAACTGGATCTCCTTTTGCTCATCTCACTCACCTTCTGTGCTCTTCCCAACTCTTCTTCCTCTAAAACTCTGTTTGCACATGGAAAACAGGCATGCTTTGAAAACAAAAGCATATGATGTGGCCAGTTCTTGCCACCCTTGCCCACCCCCTGTGAGCTGCTCCCACTCTCGGCTGTGTATCTTTTCTCATACTGCTTCCTTACTCCCTTCTGCTTGTGTACCTGTTGACACCTTCCACTCCCATCCCTCTTCCGGACCCACTCTTGTTGCCCAGCCTTCAGACACTTTTGTCCTACTGATGGTGTCCTCCTCACCCTTCTCACCCTACCACATTTTAAAATAGCATACACATGAATTTTGCTTTGCTTGTTGCACTCCTGTTGGCTTACCACATTCTCTTCTTTCATCTCTCTTTTTTTTTTCTACTGTTTCCACATTCTTTGTTTGTCTTATTTACTCCATGAGTTATTTCAGGGCAGAAACCATTTCTCCAAAGCATATCGGAAGTTAAGATAATGTATATATGGTGAAGGATGGCTCCACTGTAGCTTTCTCTGCTGTTCTCTCTAAAAATTTACAAGCTTTTTGACAGCTTGTACTTCCATGCTTAATAAACAGCACATCATAGATTCAGCCATCACATAACCCTATCACAGGATAGATACTTTCCTTTGTCCCTCTATCCCCTTTCTTCTCCCTAATCGGTAATTTCTATCTACTTTTATCTACAAACTATTTCAGACATGTTATGACTGTGCAAAAGAAAAGCATTCATACCCCTCAGAAGAGGAATTCCATGAAAGAGGTGTCCTTAATTTTTCCTTGACCTCACTCAATCTTCAATAAGCTATCTTAAAACAATTTTTTCTTCTTTATGTTTACTCAAAGAGAATTTAAGAAACCAGGAGCAGCATATGGCCTATGAGATGCATTGGAGGTGTGTGGAATTGTGCCAAATAAGTATATTTTACCACATGAAAGAATAGCAAGCTGAACTTACCAAAAGAAACATACTCCTGTTACTGAACATCCTGGGTGTACAAATCCAAACCAATGCACTGAGCAGTATCACTGGTTAAGTGTGTGTTATCTTTCACCAAAATCTTCAGTGTTTTGTCAGTTATGATCAAATTGCAACCCCTGTGGCTGCCACACGTGACCGGAGCATACCTCACACCAGAGACTCAACTGGACTGAAACTGAAGATGCTCACGCGCAGCCTATGTGTCTCTGGGGAGTACCGGTGGGTCAGGAGCTTGTGCACTAACTACATTTTGTACTTACCTTTACACCTGGGATGCTTAATACCCCCCTGTAGTTCACAGCCTTTATTAAGGACACAACTGTCTTATAGCCTGAGCAGAGAAGCAAGCATCACACCACCCTACCCACAGGCAGTGAGTATCAGAACTGTTGCAGAAGATGACTACAGGTAGCACTGGGAATAATATAACACCTCTAAAATGCCAGCTTTTTTTTTTACTCCATTCTGGGTAAAATGGAGCTACTTCATCTTCCTAGCTTAGCAAAGTATGGATTTAAAGATGAACAAACACAAGTCCACGTTGTCAGTTAACTCCAGATATGTCTTAATGCCCTGTTTTCTGCTCTAATCACTTAGTTGTATGTTCTTCACTTGGCCAGGGATGATGTAATTATATAATAATTTAACAATAGAGCAAACTGCAATGCATCTGGCAAAGGGGCAGAAGTAAACTGAAAAAGATATCTTAATTTTCATGTTGTCTGACTGTGTCCTTCCTCCACTTTTGCTACAGCAAACTTTCTTAAGCAGCATATTCTGGAGGAATAAAGGAGAGGAGTTCAGCATTTCCTAAAAATTTAACAAAAAATAAAGGCAGCTACATAATCTAGCAGTGATAAAATGTTATAAGCTCAGGAACCATCCCAAAAAGTTTAAGAAACTGTTCCAGGGCAGCAGGTCAACCCAATGCAAATATCAAAATGACAAAACAACAGAGGAGAGAAGAGTTTTGCTTCTCCGAGTGTGGAAGGTATTTAGAGTCCAAACATTTGAAGAAAAAGTAGTAATAGTGTTCTTAAGTTTACCTTTCAATATAAATAGCAATCTACATGATAGTAGTCCATTGAGAAAGGTGCTAATGCCAACAGCTGGCCCCATGTGTAAAGATGGGAAAGTCATCTTTTGCAGAGAGCCGCTCATCCAGTAAAAGTTAATGAAGCTATGCAGAGGAAAGTGAGGTGAAAATCTGTCCCAGATAATATGTGTTGATATTACTTCTTTCAAAATTAATGTTGAGAACTGAAACACTGCAGCTTTGTATGAAACAGTTAACATACAGCAGAATCTGACTACTGCATTTTTAAAATGAAATTTTCCTTCTGTATTTTTGCAGTTACACTAAAAATAGCTCCTGCCACATGCTCATATATAGCACATATATTTGCTCTGCCTATTTTTAGTAAAACCGAATTATTCTGAATGTCTTCAATATAGCATACGGTTTTCTAATTCCAGGTCGGAAAGCCCTCTTTCTGTGATGGTTTCTAAATAATGGTATCTGTGTGTTCCACATTATCTTAGAAACTTCCTTCTATATTTCATCAACCTTCCATATTTAATCTCCATGATTTATGCACATGCTGTGGTTTAATGACCCACATGTCTCTGACGGGTAAGCCGCTAACACCAGTGACACATTAACCTATTAACCTCTCTTTAAAAATAACCATGATATTCATACAAATAGAATGGAAAACTCAGGCAAGCAGTAAAACAGTAGCATTGTGGTAACACGGACTCTTAACGGGTGTATGTCTAAACAGGGTAAAATAGAGAGTAGATGAGCATATCAAGACTGAAGAGCAGTCAGAATTATTATATTGCAAAATCATTTTGCCACAGCTTGCTGGTCTGTGAGTTTGATGGCTGGCTTTAGCAGCATTATCCATATTACAAAATGTAATTGGGAGGAAGATCGCTATTCCATTCACTCATTCCTTGAAAGCCGTCAGACAGTTTGGGGACCCTCTCCGGGAAGGTACCAAGAGTTCCTTCCAAGGTGGGAACGGCCCTCCCAGCTTCCTCCCAGCTCCCGCAGAAGACAATGGGAGCGGGGGCTCCGCGCACCGGGCGAGGAACGTTCATCACCTTGGAGAAGGCACTCGGGCGGCCCTCGCCGCGGAATAACCCGGCGTCAAACACCAGCAAGAAAAATAAATAAATATTAGCATTTCTAGATACCAGTTTCAGAAGAAAAACAAGTCTTTCCAACAAACAGTAAACTTTATGCTGCATGTATTTACTTTGCTCTACTTTAAAAACACCACCGTATCCCTCAAGATGCAAGAAAACGTGCTGCTGTCACGCCGAACCGATTCATCTCCATTGAAACTGTGCTATACCAGCACCTACTTCTGCACAGGATGGGCAGGCACCACCAGGCATTCTCCTGTCGCGCACCCAAGGCAGGGAAAATCCCTAAAAAGCTTATTCCGCGCACATCCCAGGGTATTTCGCTGTCGGCGTCTCACACGGAGCGAACCTCCGCGGCAAGGGGCCGGGCGGGTGGGGGCTGCCCCGGGCCCGGGGCTGGGCTGCGCACACGGGCAGGGTGGGACGGGGGGCGCAGCCCCGCGAGCCCGGTGCGGGGCTGCGCTGCCGGCAGGACGGGAGGGAGCGGGGGCGGCCGGGGCGGGCGGCGGGCACCTGCCGGCACCGCGGCGGGGGGCGCGGAGCGGAACAAAAGCCGAGAGCCGGCGGCAAACTCCTTCCCTGCGGCGGGACCCGCTGGAGAGGGGGCTCCCCCGCACCCCCCACCCCGGGGAGGGGCTCTCCCTGCCGGCCGGGGCGCCGGCCCGCCGCACCCGGGGCCGGGGCCGCCGCCGCTCCTTTGTTTTCCGCCGCCCGCAGCGCCGCGCCGCGCCGGGCAGGGCAGGGGGGATCGGGGGGGCGGGGGGGGCACAGGGGGGGCAGGGGGCCGCGCTCGGCCCTCCACGTGCACGCGTGGGCTGCCCGAGGGGCGGGGGGCGGGAGCCGGCGGCATTACCTGAGCAGTTGATGCCTTTCCCCTTGCCGCCGCCCTGGCACTCGGCGCCGGGCAGGGGGTGGGAGGCGCGGCCGGCGGGCAGCGCGGAGAGGGCGAGCACCAGGAGGGCCGAGGTGTAGCACAGCGCCAGGGGGGGTCCCGCTCGCAGGAGCGGCCGGGCGGCGGCCGGGCTCTCTCCCAGCATGGCGAGGGGCGGCTGAGGAGCGGCAGCGGCGGCGGGATGGCGGCGGCGGCGGCAGGCCCGCAGCATCAACCGGAGCCCGCGGCGCCGCCCGGGCGGGACCGTCCTTTCTCCGCCGTGCCGGAGCACACCTTCAGCATCCCCGCCGCGGCGGCCGCACGGACCCGCCGCTGCCGCCGCCTCCGCCCGGTGCCCGGCCGCGGGCAGGGCTGGCCCCGGCGGTACAGCGCGGCCCCCGCAGCCCGGCGGTGTGCGGCGGCCGCCTCCGCGCCTGCCCGCCGGCGGGGCCGCCTCGCCCCGGCCGCGCTCCTTTGTGCGCGGCGCCCGGCAGCGCCGCCGCTCCGCCTGCAACAAAGGGAGCGGAGCCGAGGCGGCTGCTGCTGCCGCCGCCGCCGCCGCGGAGGGGGAGGAGGAGGAGGAGGAGGGAGAGAAGGGGGAGGAAGCACACGTGATGGCAGCCCCCTCCCCCGGGACCGGAGGGGAGGTGAGGGGCTTCTCGCTCAGCGGGCGAGGCGAGCGGCGGCGGCGGCAGCGCCCGCCCGGAGGGGCTGCCCCCGCGGGGAGCGGGTGGGGGGACCCCGGCGCGGCGGGGGGTACCGGCGGTAGGACTGATGGGGGAGAGAAAGCAGAGCGGGTCCCGGGGGGCGGCGTGGCAGCAGGGCCACCGCACGTCGTCTGCCATCCCACGAGATGGGTTATTACTCACTGCTAAGCCGGCACGAGTGGGGCTGAGGAAGGACGCAAAGGGACCGTCTCTGCTATCGATTAATTGTGAGGCTCGTGTCTAATTCTTACTGAACGGCAGCCCAGCACGCACGGCGGGAGCATTTGTACCCATCCAAGTAAATAAATACATTCACGGTGAAGGTGGTGACTCCTGTAACACAGCGCTTTTGCTGTCTGGGGTTTTCCCCGTCCCTCACGCTGAGACCCTTCGGGGGTCCAAAGCACTGCACGGGTACAGGGGGTCCGAAGCACTGCACGGGTACAGGGTGCCAGGCACGTATCCTGGGTGCAAACCCCCAGCGTGTGGCTGTATGGCTGTATGGCTGTATGGCTGTATGGCTGTATGGCTGGAAGCTTTGTGTAAATTGACTGCTCTGCTACTATTTCTGCACATGGAAAACACAGGACAATGCTTTACATTCAACAAGAATTCTTCCTGTCTCAGTTGTCACTTACATTTCATGCCAGTTTTTTAATCTGCTGTGCAAATACACTGTACGTTTGTTTTTCAGGAACAAGAACTGCCCGTTTCCTTGGCCTCTCTGCTGCTGCATGCCACCAGCTTGCCATAAGGTATAGAGCTTGTGTCAGGAGACCTGGCTTGCTCTAAGGTATAGCTCTTCTGTGAGGAGACCTTTGAGTAGTTTGTTAGCCAGAGCAGTCAAGAATAAGGCCATAAATCCAGCAGTAAGCTCTGGGTAGGCACAGTGGTGAGACATGTAAAGTCAGATTGTTGTGTTTTTAAATACAGCGATGAAGAGGTAAGTCCTGTATCACTAAGACTGAGAGAGCAATTTTCTTTTGGCATATGGGGTTTAACACTGACTGCCTCTGCCAAGGAAACTCTTCTGTAGAAATCACTTGCTCCTTTTGCTAGCAGTGCTGCTAGATGTCAGAAGAGCTCTGCTCCTCGGTAACTTGAGGTGCATTAACTCACATGGGGCCTGTCCTGCTGTAACTGGGCTGCTGAGGTACATTGGCCAGGAAGTTTAAAACCTGCTAGATCTGCATACTGCAATCTGGTCTGCTAAACAGGTAAAGCTTTTGCATCTTTAGGCCATGGGAGCAGCACAGATCTTGTGTTTTGAAGGTAGCATTTTGCTGCTGTGGGAGCAAATACTCCATATAACCCACTCCATAAACACAACTAGATGCATCTTACACTAAATATGCTATTTTCCTGTATTCTTGCTGGAGGGCTGGACCAGAACTGCCCTCACGTGTTACATTAGAAAGCCTTTCTAATGCCCAGCCTGAACACATTCAAGACCAGCTCACACCCACTTGCCCTTGTGCTGTGCAATGTTTCAGTTAGGCATTTCGTTTTCCCTTGCATTTAAATCTATAACATATTTATAGGCACGAGGCATTGCCTCTCTCAACTTGTCTAGCCTGCCAGTAAGTTTTGTTAGTCTCCTCCTAGAACTCTGTTAACTCAGATTTTACTGCAGTAGATACAATTTGAATTCAGCTTTCTTCAGCATAGCTGACATGCAACATGTAACAGTTTTTCAGACAGTATTGCCAGTCTTCGCAGTGGGGGTAATCTCCCTTGATTTCTTCCAAAGCAACTTGTTCTCATACAGCCAATTTGCTTTTTATATGAGCAAATCTCACCGATGGTTTGGGATCATGCTGTGAGTGACTAATACAGGCAACTCCCTCTAATTGTCTGTCATTTACAGTCCCTAATAAAAATGCTTTTTATAAATGTCTAAGTGCATGACCCTATCTTTTCCATTATTGAATTTCATCTCATTTCCGTTATTCCAGTCCTCAAGATTATTTAGTCATCTCCATAGGATATTCTGAACCTCCTTTCTATTGACAGTCCTGCCCAGTTCTTTGTGTCTAGAGCACTCCCACCTTCACAATAACAAAAATATATGTGAACACAAACTATTGCTCCCAGAACAAACTTTAAGAAACAGTAACAGTGCTTCTCCCAATTTAAATATTCCTCTTCCAGGGCAGTGGGTAGTCAGCTGTGGTGAATTCACAACTGAATTTGCAGTTTTTCTTAAGTTCCTCATGTCTTTCAGCTTAACTAGGCAACCCCTATGAAAGCTTTAAATAAGTCCAGATAGATTTTAAGTAAATCTTGGGGTTTGGCTTTGGGTTTTGGTGGGTTTTTTGGGTTTTTTGTTTTGGTTTGGTTTGGGTTTTTTTGACTCCTGGGATGGGTGACATGCCATTTTTAGCTAGAAAAGCCATGTCTGATTTGTGCTATCTGTCTGGATGCATCTTTAGCTAGTCTTAAGTGAGTGATACAGTCATGTTTGATTGGCATATTCACACTGTGCCAGCTGGGTATTCGTTCTTATTCTGTTGAGACATATATTTAAAAAACAAACAAGCAAACAATAAACCAACCAACCAACAAAAAAACCCAAAAAACCAACCCCCCAAAAAATCCACCAAACCAAAAAACCCAGAACACTTTCCTGCCAGCTTCAGAAGCAAAAGAACTCCAAAAGAATTTGAATAAATTTTTACAGGTGGATGAAATGGCACACCGACAAAATGACAAATCTGGTATATCTTTGAGATCATGCTAAACTCTGCCACATTTGGTACTTTCCATCTTTGGCAAGTAAATATGGCTTTACTGCAATTATACAATAATTTCACTTCTGCTCACCTCCAACTGCTCTCCTGTGAAAGTAAGAAGCTCTACAGATTGTCAAAAATTGTCATTCTTGGTGAGCTCTTGAACACCACCAGCAGTTTTTCATTTTGCTGCTTGCGCACATACAATTTGTGCCCTCCCTTATTTTTCTCCAGTAACTGTAAGAAGGAAGATGCACAACCAAAGGGAAGCAGTGAATATACAAGAGCAGAGAGAAACTGCCAGACCAGTAAGAATGATTTCATTTGCCACAGAGATCTGGATGCAATACAGATACACTTAATTGTGAAAACACTATTTAATTTCATCTTAGAGAACAAAATGGAGAACAGAGATCTATAATTTAGTGAAACTATTAAAGTGTTGTTTGGAGCCCGCTGCGCCCCTATGCATCAGGCAGTAGAATCCTGCCCTTGACAGGTGTTTTGCTGAAGAATTGTACTTATTAATCTCAACTTTCATTCTTACCCAAACAAGACATAAAAATATTAAATGTATAAACTGAAACAGCGTTCACAGAATCAAAGAATCACAGAAAGATTGAGTCTGGAAGGGACCTCTGGAGGTCATCTGGTCCAACACCCCTGCTCAAGAAGGGCCACCTACAGCAAGTTCCCCAGGACCATGTCCAGACAGCTTTTGAATATCTCCAAGGATGGAGACTCCACAACCTCCTTGGGCAGCCTCTGCTAGTGCTTGGCCACCCTCACAGTAAAAAAATGTGTCCTGATGTTCAGGAGGAACCTCCTGTGTTTCAGTTTGTGCTCATTGCCTTTGGCCCTGAACCAAAGATGTCGTCTAACCAAATCTAGAATCGGTCTCAACAAAGACTCAAGATGCAGGAGTTCTCTCATATAAACTATTTCACTTTTGTTACTTCATCAAAAATCCTGTTTATGCAATAGCTGAACTCCTTTATCTGCCCCTATTTTTTTCTACTCATCTGTGCCCAAAATCTCAACTGACACCTACCTAAACCTGCCACCTTCAGCATCTGTAACTTGGATAATACAAGTAAGGATCTTCAGTATACGGGCCCAACATATTCTGATAATACAAAATGAGTGCAAAATCAAAAGAGTCAAGAAAGGACCAGGTGGTACTGACTATGTCACTTAGTTTCATACATAGTTCATTAGCCTTTAAATTTTGTATTTAATTAACTGACATTAAAATTGGTTTTTAGCACCACAGATCTTCTGTGTTATTCCCGAGTGCTTCAGCAATCAAATGTGTGGCCCAGGATTTAGAGCGAGGTCACTGTGTAGGACATGGGAGCTTATCCAACAGACCCTGCACAGGTTTTTGTTGCCATACTCACCCATGTGCCACGCAAACGTAATTCTGGAGAAGTTTCCTTGCCTGGAAGGCTCTTTCCAAATAGAAAGAGAGTTTAGTGTAGTATTCTCTTGATCCTTTTAGTCCAGGACTATGTATGTGGCCTCAGCCTCAGATCAATACTTGCCCTCTGTTAAAGTTTCACATATCTAAGTTATGATCCGGAAGCCTGATCAAGTGATTCAAGTATTTAACAACTCTGAAAGCTAGGAAAAAAGGCAGTTTAGGCCAAACTGAATTTGCTGGCACAGTAATGAGAACAGAGGGCAAGAGCTCAGGAAAGCCAGGCTTGATTATGCTGCTCCTGGGAGGTGGGAACGAGAAGGCTGGTGACTGCCTGTGCCTTCTCCCTGCCACTATAACTTGATCATGGCTCTGGGGCAAGCAACACAGGCAGTGGGGCAGTGGCCATTTTACTGACCCCCCTGCACCCTGCTGCTCTGTGCAGCAGTGTCCTTTCCCAGAACATAAAGTTGCCTCAATGCCTCACCAGTTTTTGAGGGTACCAACACTTTCAGGCTAGTTGTTCTTGGGAGGCTGAAATCTCTTTCCCTTGTTTTGTTATGCCACTCTTTTTTGCATCTTATAATTCACTCCTGTAGTTCTTGTCTCTATTTCCCTCTTTTTCTTTTAACCTCTGAATTTTCAGATGTTTACTTACTTTCCCCATTCCCCCTAATTTTCTGGCTTTTCACTTTTCCCTTCAACATGGTGCCAGATCTGCTTATTTTCTTGCAGTTGTTTTGCCTCCTTTTTCCCAGAATATCTTTATTTAGTCAAAAGGCAGGACTAAAAGCCCATTTTGGTTAATAAGATGATTTTTAAGAACCAAGCCAGAGATACATTTCTTCTCATTGAATTTCCTGTCTGTCCCAGTGTCCCTGTGAATCAGGGCATATTACTGAGCCCATTTTGCTGCTGGGAAAACTGAAGGACCAAGATGTTTCTTTTTACCAGTAACAGCCACAGGACACAAAGGATTCTGTAGCCATTGCAAAACCAGATCCTTACCTTTCAAGCCCCAGTTTCAAACACATGTTTCTCCAGTGCATTTTGGTTCCTCCCAATGCTAACACTTTCTGTTGACTTTTACTCGGGGGGGGGGGGGGGGGGGGGGGGGGGGAACGGGAACAGTAGTGAAAGATGCAAAACATTCTTAAGAGCTGGCACAAACATGTCTACCCATCTTGCTCATTCTCATTCATCCATTCCAAACAGGTTTTCTCCTATCTTGGCTTATATGATAAAATTCGAGCTGTCCTTTAGCACCTTCACATATTTAGGTCTTTTAATCTTTCCTCATTAATCAGTTCTTCAGCACACTAATCAGTTTGCTAGCCTTTTCTCAGTTTCTTCTAATGTGTTGACATCTTTCTTTTACTCAAATACTACCAGACTCTGACTGCTGATCAGTAAAAGTGATTTCCAATAGAAGTGAGTGCTTGTGTCACTTATTGATCAGACTATTTCAATTCTTTGTTAGCATGGACCCCAGTGAACCGTATTTAGACTGCAGCTAATTCACAGCATAGTAACCTGTACGTGCCTTTGTGTACCAGGAAGGCCACACCTTATTTAGTTTTGCAGTTCTTCCACTGTATCCATAAAATTATGTTAATTTTTCAATACTGCTTTCAGCTTTTGGCATCCTCAAAGACAAAGATATAGTATATTTCACTGAACCTGAGCTGCATTGCCCCCACAGCTCTCTGTATTCTGAATCAGATGTGTATTCAGTTTGCTTTAAGTGTAATCTTCAGTTAATGAGTACTAGGGCTCTTGCCAATTATGCCCCTTGCTTTGAGAATACCCTTCACGTTGTTATCTGCAATTCTTAATCAAAATGTAAAAGTAGATTAAAGAATGACATGTTTTATGCTGCATTTAATTGTCCCCAATGGCTGGTTTTAGTAGTACATTATATAGTAAAATATTCTCAAACATTTTTGTCAAGGGGCTCTGTAATTTCAATTTTATTTTGTTTTAATTTTTGCTACAGAACCACACAAGTGGATGCAGCATACAGCTTGTCAGCCCACTAAAGACATACAGAAAGGGACTATTACTTCCCTGTGCTGTGACAGTGTGTAATTCAGAATTGCATAAGCTTTTCTATATCACTATATTGCATTGCATTTCCCAGTCTAATTTTTCCTAACCTTCTGATGTTCTCATACTCTAGTTTTGCATAGCTTTTCAAAGTTTATTAACCATTTCTATGATGCTGTACATTGATTTTGATCATTATACAGTTAGCCTTTCCAAGAGTATTTCTCATGCTTCTATCATTAACCAAACTGTCCAAACTTCATTTTCTTTGTTACTTTAATGTTTGCACAAGAGACAAATTACATTGTTCTTGATCCACATTATATATAATGCTTGTAAGCATAAAAGCAATTAAATTATCATTATGTTAGTATGTAAATATATACTTAGAAAAAATAACTGTCAAGAAGGAGAAACAGAACTGTGTATTTTTTTCACATGCACAGTGATTGTGGCATATAAGATAAGAATTAGGCAAGGTGCTAGCTCCAACATAATGCATGTTCAGGTTAATGAGAGTTTAGGGTCTAGAATAATTACATACTTAAATGATAATATAGTCTTATCTTATTTCTCCACAAAAATTTAGAAAGAACTTCCAAATCTCATGGAAGCTCAGAGCATGTCCATTAACAGAGTAATATACTTTATCCAGTGGAGCACGTCTCTAAGTATTTGCAAGCCATGACTTATAAATGGGAGGTTTATTGGATTTCCAGAACCTTGTGAAATCTCCTTTGGTGGATAATAAAGTCAACTGAATACACTTCCATAGGAGCTTGTCTAATATGATTACATTTGTGCCCAGAAGTATGAGACCATTAGGGATTTAGACTGTACAGAGCATCATCTGCCTTGCTCCATGTGTTTCGGTCTGCCTGCTGGAAGTTTTCAAGATAAGAACAGGACTCATTGGGTGAGCTGTCATGCCAGCTGACAAGTGATAGCTGGTGCAGATTGATGAGGGTGCACCTGGAAATATGGCACTTTACTGTGAGGGTGGTGAGACTCTGGACCAGGCTGCCCGGAGAAGCTGTGGATGCCCCGTGCCTGGAAGTGTTCAAGGCTGGGCTGGATGGGGCTTTGAGCAACCTGCTCTAGCAGAAGGTGTCCCAGCCCATGGCAGTGGGGGCTGGAACCAGGTGATCTTTAAGGTCTCTTCCAAACCAAACCATTCTATGATTCTATAATAGTGGTTTTGTAGTGGATTAGGATGATTTTGCAACTACTTGTCCATATTTTTTTAAAAGAAGTTAGCTGTACCAAGCATTTCCCATCAGTCAGTTACATAACTGTAACAAAGATCTGAATTCAGCTTTAATCTTTTTGACAGAGTGATTTAATAAGTAGTCCCTTAGTATCAATAGTTAAATTTCTACTTGGAAAGACAGGAAATAAATATAACTTTTTGCAAATAGAGCAGATCTTTTGACTTACTGTAATCACATGACTTGTTTGCATGCATCAGTGTCTCCTGTCCTAGCTTCCCCACAAGAAATGTTATGCCTCTTCCCCTAGCTGGATATATTGCGATGAGCATTAATTTGCTCAGAGACCACCTGCTTCTGACAGATTAAAAGTACTTTCTGTTTAAAGTTTGAGCTCCTTCTGCAGGATACTCCCACAACAGCTCTGCTGAGTTGTGGTGGTCAGGTGCTGCTCTCCAGACTTCCCTGGCCACCAGCAGGCTGCAGAGCTTTCCTCCTTCAGGCTACTCTGCCACCTGACTTGGGCGCAGATGACTCTGTCATAGGGATGAAACCTCATCATCAAGCTGCCTGAATATCTGGAGTCCTTGTCGTCTCTTAATATATCCCGGTTTCTCAACTTAAGTGTGGAGGCTACCTTTTCCTTTTCAGAGGCACGTGGCTGGTGTAAACACATTCAACGTATAACATTTGCATATGCTTTTGAAGCAGAATTGCTCTGTATTCAATGGGCAGGGTTCTTTGTAGAAAATACCAGTAGCATTAGGGTGCTGATTCAGTAGGTATTGGAGTATAGTATCAATTACACACAGCTTGTAAATGTGGAACTTTTGTCTATATCACAGGATGCTTCTAAGCTTGTAAGGTTCAAATAAGTCCTTCTCCCTGGCCCAGGATACATGTTTTGTGTCAGGAAGGGGCACTAATTGCTTGTGAGTAGGGAGCAAGCTAAATTGGCTGAAATATATCAATCAATATGAAAGTACTGGCTAAAACGATGAAGAGAGATGCGCTACATCTTTCATAGAGAGAAATTATATGACTATTGTGTAGCCCCAGGGGAGGCAATGAGTTATTATTTATATTTGATTATCTCCTTTTTCCCCAAAAGACATGATGTTGTGGATACCGATGTGAGTCATAGTTAACTTTCAGAATATCATTAATCCTTTTGTTCTGCATCAAGTCATGCTTGCTATTGATGCTCGAAATGATGAAAGGAGTTTTACTTCACAAGACCCTGAACTTGCTACACTCCTTGCTTTTACAAAGGGAGAAATGGAATTGCATCAGAGCCACAAAAACTGCAGATTGCTCTAAAAAGACATATTTTACCAAAGCACTTTCTATGCCTAGTAGCATAATCTGTAGTGGACCTATTGTTGACACAGCTCTGGATATTTATATTCCTTCTGCAACAGTACAACATGATTCTGAACATCATGTGGAGCTTGAGAATAGGATTGCTACTGAAGGAAAGAGAACTGGTTCTGAACCATGTTCTGAATTTCAATCTGCACACAATGAACTTTCACATGAAGGCTGAGGGGAAATGAGAAATAAATAGCTTTTATTAGTTGAGCTGAATTTTATGGAGCAGTTTTAAATCTTTTATTGATTAGTGACCAGTATCACTGAGATAACTCATTTTTTAAAGAATGTTTAAGTGAATTTGTAGTAATGATGGTTGCATGTAATCCCCTTTCAAGGCTCCACTCTTGGAATAAGAAATGTTTCTGTTTGTCGAGCATAATGTTTTAACTTGAGCAAAAGGATATGTCACAGTTTTTTGATTCTATTTTTACCTCTGTTACTTGAGGTGTTTGAAATGTGCAACATCTACATTACTTACATACATTACTTTGAAATAAATTTCAGTGTGCAGGAAAGTAGGTTTTCCAGACAGATGTATTAGATGCATTGTTTCCAGTACCCCCAGATACACACTGGCTTGCACTGCTGTGGATAAGGATGGTATCGCTTAAAATAGCTTCCTGTACATACCAGCTTTTCATGTTATACCCACTTTTAGCAAGAATCTATCCCTGGGAACAAATGGTGGAAGGGCTGTTAAAGTCTCCTTGTGCTGTACAGTATCACAGTTCCTCCAGCATAACTGCTGCTGGGATGAGCTGAGAGCCAAATACGGTCAGTGTACTGAGGAGAAAACGTTTCAGCTGTTCTCACACTAAGAAACTAGGTGCTTTGAATTTGCCCTCCAGAGTGCATATGCACTCTTTCATAGTCTCATCATACATAAGGCTCCCACCCCACCAGGATTTTTTTCTTATCGTAGTCTCCACTTCCTCTTCCAGGACAAGACCCATGCATTGAGGTCACACTGCTCACCCACTCACACATGTGAAGAGGACAGGCTTGCTACCAAGGGAACCGAAAAGCATAAATCTACGAGTATGTCTCGGAAGTGGATTCAATGTCCTTCCCCTTTCGCTGTGCACCACTAGGAAGGATCAAAATCCAACTTCTGTTTGCTTTCTGGGAATCTGCAGTACTCGGAGCTGTCAAAGCCACATCCTCCACTGCCTTTCTGAAAACCCTTTCTGCAAGGCAGATGGTGAGCCAGGGAGGGAAAGGAAACCTCTTCTGCCATGCAGGCCTTTGTTTTTGGAGTTGCAAAGAGACTGAAAGCTCTTCGATGGGTAACTTGACAGATGTCCCCCCGAGGCTGAGATGCTTGCCACAGCAAGAAGCACTGCAGCTGGTGCTTACCAAAACCACCAGTTCTGACAAATCAGGAGAGAAATGGATTTGTCACATCCCTGATTTATTTTAGTCTACGATTGAAGTGAAAGATGCTGAACTGTGAGGAACATTGTAGTCATAGTGATGATGAACAGCACAAGTGCACATGAACACGTATTTTATTAGAAAACTATTGCTGTACATGTTCGTTATTTGCTGACTGACTCCTGTAGGCAATAAACACTCTTCTAAAATATCACTCCCTTGGTAGCAAGTTTTTCCTCCATCATTTTAAGATGAAAATGTTTCAATTTTCAGAATCTCCCCCCAACCAACACTTATGTGGACTTAGTGTTACGTTCTTCAAAAAGATGATACAACTACCCATTTGAAAAAACACGTGCTTCCCTTAGGTATTTAGATGCTGAGTTGAAAAGCAGCTTAAAAATACCTATGATAAATAGCTAACAATCCTATCTAATTCTATCATATGGACTTGGACATCTAAAAAGAAAATAATACAGCTGAATTGCTTCCATTGTTCTAAAGACTATTGTGAGAAAAATAGAAAAAATCTGTTAATTTATGGTATCTGGAAGGAATGATGCGTTAGATGTGGATTAGAAGTGAAATAATTTTTTAATAAACTAATTTTTATATTTGGTTCAAAAAGTTCTTATTTTTATGGCTAGATACATGAAGACAAACTTCTAACATTGAAGCAGCATTTTTCCACCAGGGGAGAGAAATAAAATAATCCAGTACTACAATAGCATGATGTTGCTATTTCAAATGCCTTATTATCAGTTTGAGCTATCTGACTAATGAGATACAGCAAGACCTTTGTTAGGGAATAGATAATCTTTTTAATATTACAAAAAATGTAATTAGACAAGGAAATTTAATATGAAATTAAGATAAATGTAATATGAAGATATAAAAATAGGTACTTGTTATGTGTAGGCTCCAAGACATATTTATAAATTTGTTGACTCAAAAGATACAAAAAGCCAGTCTCATCTCAAAAAAAACCTGCTGCATTTGGAGATACTGTGCTGCCCCCAAAAAGTCCTGGCTAGATCCAGACCAGAATCTACAAACTACTGTTAGTACATGCAACTACTGTATACATTGTGCATACTAATACACCAACTACTACAGAAAAACTGATCTTAGAAGAGTAGGTACAAGGAAATTTAGGAATGACACCTGGAAGTTTGTGTAAGTCCTAGGATATGTGTGGCAATATTTTACTAATGCTTCCCAACGCCCTGAAACCTAGTGGACCCTCATGCTCCAAAGAGCCCAGGATCCAGCAGTTTCCAGGTCCCAGCTCTCTGGAAAACCTGTCCTCCTATTCGGATGTCTAAATGTTGATAGCTTGCCAAACTCTTCTGAAAAATCTGGTGCTTAGAGTCCGCTTCCTTGATCATCTATTTAAAATAAAAGCCGCAGCAAAGACTGGTCTGCCTACCAGAGAAATGCAACTTCCATTGCAGAATCTTCCCACCACCTTTTAACTGCTCCTATCATTGGTATACTAATTTATTCTGGGTAGTAATGTTCTAATATGCTTTCAGCACAGCCGCATTTTCTTTTGAATTGAATCAGCAAGCTCTGTGGTATTATTTTAAACTCCATGGTAAGGCAAGAAGTGGTGAGACCTTTATTTAAGATAACCAGCATTTTTCCATTATAAGATGTCTTGCAGCAGTATTTAAGGAACTGTGGTTTCTCCATGAATTACTGTTTGGCACCAGGGTTGGCCTTAAGTCAAAAAGCCAGGATGCCTTTTGCTGGTTTTATAAAAGCCAGCAAAAGGCAAGTTACCAACTTCTAGGCCCTAGCATTTTCCACATATGATTTGTTTCATCCAACCTGAAAAATTGGCAAAATCTTTTATAATATCAAAAAACCCCATGCCTATGCTGTTCCAGCATTTCAAGATAGGATTGTGCATGGAGGAGGAAGAAGAGATGTCAGTCAACCAGCCACTTTTCTGCCCCTTCAGACCACCAGAACATTCCGTGGTCATTGAGGGGTGTGCCCTGAACTGACTGCACACAATCTATCTGCTCACTTCGCAGGGCACATGGCAGCACCCACAGTTTCTCAAAGCCACACCTGTAGCTGGAAGGACAAAAAGTTGGTGATGAACTGCTGAGGTCAAGGCAGGTCACTATCACAACACTCTACAAACTATCAAGCTGCAACAAGGCCTTTTACCATCTCATACCAACATACTCTTCATGCCAGTCCCTCTGCTACCTTCTCCTTGTCTTGCCTCATCCAGGGCACACCCTCTCTTCTCTTGCTTCTTCCTCTCTTCTCTTGCTTCTTCCTCAGCTGCTCCCTCTTCATTGGCTCTCAACCCCTTAACAAAACTAGCCACAGATGCATCTTACCTACATTGGCCAACCCGCCACCCCTGAAGCCAGCCCACAGCTGTATATTATCAGTGCTAATTAACCCAGCTTCATTCCTCTACAGATCACCACAAAGGCTACATTCACCTTATTGCAGGTATTGCAGCCAGCAAGAGAAGATGTGTAAAGCAGCTGGCTCTGAGCACCTTCCATTCTTGCAGTACACATTTGAGGAAGCCCTCCTTCTGCCAGGTTAAAGTTGGTCCCATGAGCTGGACACCTTTTTGCACCTGGGTGCACCTTCCAGTTTAGTTTCATGCAAAAAGAATAAAACTCATGTATGCAGGGACCCCTCCATCACGTGAATCAAGGCATGATCATTAAGGAGGACTGGGAAATGCACTCTGCGGCTGCTTACTGGTCCAAACTCACGTAACAAGGTAGAGGTACTCAAAAGAGAGTAAATGGTTGTATTTCCTCTGTCTGAAAGGTGTAATTTCTCTCCAGAGAGGTGTACTTGCAGGAGAAAGGTGATGAAAATCCAATGCCAGGTGAAGAGCTGTGGCTCCAGTGCATTGCTGTGGTTCCCCAGCTGGACTGAAGTGCTGGGGAGGTGTGAAGTGACAAAAAGGCTCATCTACTGGTGTTTACAAGCAAACATTACTTCTGAAGCGATATCAGTCTGAACATTTGCTTTACTTACTGAGTATTTCTTAGTAACACAGTGTATGAACCCATGAAAAGCAAATGGCATAGCTTCTGAGCTTTGTTCTCTGTTTCTGAGGCAATAATAGGAAAGGGATAGTAGACTGTTACATGTTTACAGAACACTGTTAACTCCTGCACCCTTACTGACCATCTTACAACGTAGAATTGTGTAGCATAGTTGTATCGATTTATCTTTTAAAGAGTTGTTCTATTAGCTTTTATCATCATGTTTCCAATGAAACCAAAGCCCAGCTGGCGAAGTGCAAATACGTGGCAGCTGTGGCTAAATCATCCTTTGATTTTGAACAAACTATTCCAACACCCTTCACCCCGAGCTCTGGCTCCAGGAAGATCACACAGGCTCAGCCCTGGCAGAAATGCACACTGCCTGGAGAACCAGCATTGATCAGACACCATGAAAAGTGTGTCTGAAGTGGAAGTTTCTTTTTATTCGAAGCAAAAAGTTTCACAGCCCAATGCAACACCTCACTAAGGGCTTTGGCTAGTATTGTGAGGCATTAATTATGAAAACGTCTATGTGAGGTACTCATAATTGGTCAGATTGCAAAAAATAAGGAGATAATATTCTCGAAAGATCTGCTCATCCAGGACCTGGAAGACAGAAAATCAGCCATATGCCCCTTACATAAATATTCATTTTTCCATTTGCTTGTATCGTATCATCCTGGATCACTGGTTCCTTTCTCTAACTTCCCCACTCTGCTCTAGAACTTTCTCAGTTGTTGGGTTCAAATGCTGAACTCTATTTATTGTTTATTTTATCTTATGGTACCTTGGGAGAGAAGCACAGCCTTCCATTCAAGCACTTGAAAAACAACATTAAAACATTTTTTCAGCAGAGTGTTTTTACCACTTTTGGAGTGTTTTGGCCTTTCAGGGTTTTAGCAGAGCACTGCCTGCAATTGTCACCGTACTTGGCAGCTCTTCCTTCATGATGGCAGTATCATATCTGAGCCAGTTTTAACTTGTGCTTAATTTTTCAGGTAGTACATTACCACACAGACAAAAAGATGTGATCTTGGTTTCGACAGAATATCTATGGGATGACAAACCCTGCAGATGTACAGGATGATCCATCTTTCCCCCCCCCCATATTAACTCTCTTCTCAGACATGTGCCAGGCTATGACACAAATGTGTTTCCCTGCAGCCCAAGGAGAGGACCATGCTGGAGCAGCTGTACATCCTGCAGCCCCTGGAGGACCCCGTGCCACAGCAGGTGGGCGTTTCCTGAAGGAACTGCTCCCCATGGAAAGCCCACACTGGAGCAGGTGTATCCTGAAAGACTGCAGCCTGTGGGAAGGAACTCATGCCGGAGCAGGGGAACGGCATGAGGAGGAAGGAGCAGCAGATTTATGGAGAGGCCACAGCCCCCAGTGCCTATCCTCCTGTGCCGCTCAGGACTGGGGGGAGGTAGAGGAGCTGGGGGGTGAAGCAGCAGCTTTGAGCCTGGGAAGAAGAGGGGCAAGGAGGAGGTGTTTTAGCTTTTGTCTTTGTTTGTTGCCATCCAGATCTGTTTTAATTGGTAACAAATTAAATTAATCTTCCCCGAGTTGTCTGGTTTGCCTCTGACGGTAACTGGTAATTGATCTCCCTGTCCTTATCCTGACACATGAGCTATTTCAATCTATTTTCTCCCCCATCCTGTTGAGGAGAGGGAATGAGAGAGCCGCTGGCTGGGTGGCTGGCAGCCCAAGGGCAGCCCACCATAACCAGAAAGGATCCCTGTCCAGCTAGAAGGGGGCAATCAGAAAATTTTAGGAAGCTGAGAGTTAAATCACATACTGTCATGAAACCTGATGACTTCTGAGTTCGTGGGAGTTTGATGTTGCCTTGAGTCTGTGATGGGAAATACAGGCACTCTGTATAATCCAACTTCTGACAGCTGCAGAGCACATCACGTATTTTAAGGTGAAATAAAGAATACTTTAAAGTTTGCCAACTGAAGTTCAGTTGAAAGGTTTAGTGATTGTTATAATAAACATTTTGAAAAATTTTTGAAAACTTAGGGGAAAAAAATTGCAAAAGCCTTTGGTAGGATCAGTCAGTTTCCAGCTGAATTTTAGGCAGGCTATTTCCATTCTTCTGTGACAGAAGGGCTCAGTAGTGGTTGACAAACTGTTTGTGGCTTTGTGAAAAATTCAAGAGCAATCCCTAAGCCAGGACTACGTGGACATAATTGGGAACTGGGCAAAGCTGGAACAGAGGTTGCTCAGTAAATCCTCAGCAGTACGAGGAAGCAAATTGGCAAGTGCCAGACCCCTCAAGGATCCAGCTGTACACCAAGCCCACCATTATTCCTCAACAGATCACCTGGGAAGCCACTGGTTGCCTTCCAATCATGAAGTACCCCTGGAATTTCTGAACCTCACCATCCCCAAGTAAGCAGTATGTATCTTGAAATTGCTGCCCTTGTTCCAAGGCCTCAGAAGATTCAGACTTAGATTTTAATTACTGCACACACAAAATGTGCTTGCATTTGTTTGCTTACTTCATACTTGACAGTGTTGCAGCTATGCTGGAAACCTGATCTATATCAGCTGGATACTTTTGAATCCTCAGTGCTGAGTCAGAAAAATTACAGTTCTTCTGTATGAGTCATCATCAGTTTTACTATTATAGATCAAAGAAAGCAAAACCATCTGGATTTTGTGGTTTCTGCGACTTACAAAATTATAATAAAGCTGAAGTCAGTTTGTGTACATAAAGAAAGTTATATGCTCTTCTGAGGGTTCTAGGTCATACAAGATGCATTTTTTTTTACCTGTTTCCATCTTCATATTTCAGAAACCTGTATTTGTGTATAATTCTACTTAAATTGGTATGCTTTTTTCCAACTTATATATGAAATGTAAATCATTTGTGCTTCCAGTTGAGGTAAACAGTTAATGAAATTTTCTGCGGACTGACACATACGACATTGTTCGAAGAATCTTCTTGTCTTGTCTAAAACAAACCATTTATTCTGAAAACATATATATAGATTGTACTTTTAGTGAACTGAGACATAACAACACAAACATATTCTATATTAAGGGAGATTATTAAGTACTCCCAGCCACATGCCAGTTGTACGTATTGTGCACCCACTGCTTACAAACTAAGACACTATTTGTCTTAACAGCAGAGAATGTAGTCCAAAATCAATAAAAGGTATGAAGGCATTATTGATATCTGAGGTTAAATTTTCACTGGGGCAAATTGTTCCACAATAATAGTGGCCTTTTCATGTACTTCCTAAACGAAATCCTGTTAAGCAGAAAAGAACTAGTGAAGAAAATTAACCCCCTCATCTTTCTATCCCGGATCAGTATCAATAATCGGTGCCAGAATATAACATTAGAATGAATTGTTCTCTAATGGATTCCATCAGAAAGAGAACTTGCATAAACATTTCTGGGTTTGAGTTTTTTACTTTTTAGTTATCATGAAATTCAGAATTTAAATACAGGAAATTTTATTGCACTGGATCACAAGTTGTTAGTGACTGCCATTTCAGCTGCCTAAATCAAAAATCTGGCTTCTCAGGGATCAGCTGGTAATTAGTACCAGAATTACACTGAAGTGTGCAGCTACACCGGTAATTTTGATCAGTCTTGCAAACCATTTCACATGCTGTTAAACCATTTATTTTCTATGTTGCTCCTTAGTCATAATCCACATAATTCTCCTGGTTGTTGGACCAGAAAATTGTTTTGGTTTCTGTGAATTGTTCTAGTTTCTCCTTTCAACCCCATCCCTGGTAATGGGCAAAGGAGAGGAAACAGGGTGCTAAGATCAAGTGTGGTACCTGATATTACCAGCTTACCAGTCATGTGGTGCATGATAATTTAGCTTGACAGTAGAGAAAGCTGTATGGACACACAAAGAAAATTTATCATGGTAACTGCCATGGGGCACATTCCTACCCCAGAGTAAATGTCATACGCTTTCATGAAGAGGCAAACCATCTCCTGCTTACCCTGAGGAAATAATGTGAACCAGGGTCACTGTCATGGAGCAGCTGATGCATAATAATTTCCCACCCTTCATCAAGTTTTTTCTGGATCTGTAATTTCCCCTCACAAGTACAGTAGCTGCCAATTCCCAGAAATGCCAGCAAAACCCCTTGTAGCAACTGGATCCATCTGAACACCAGCACTTCTGGATAAGGCTGTAGGGAAGGAAGCTCAAGATGAAGAGGACAGGCTCACTGGTACATGGAAGGAAGGTGGAAGGATAAAGAAACTAGAGTGTGAGATGGAAGAGGAGGCTAAGAAGGTAGGAGTATGCGGTAAAGACTCTTGGGGCTTGGAAATGGTAAAGTGGTAGCATGCAGTTGGAAAACAGGGTTTGGAGGCTGGACAGTGGAGTGGTAAGAACTTGTATGGCTTCTGTTGGCCAGAGGGATTGGAAAGGGATATAAAAGCTTCAGAGCTGGGATCAGGGCAGATGGTATTACAGAAAGGTGCTGTCAGACACTTATGTAGAGGACTAAACAGCTGGACGTAAAAGTAACTCAAAATCAGTCTGATGTTCTCCACATACATTGCCTTTAGAAAACAAGTCTTACATCTCTGGACAAAAGTGAAGCAATGCAGACCTGTCCCAGCATCCCCAGCATGGCTCTGGGGATCAGGGTCCTCCACGTGCTCTCCCATGCAGTGTAGCTGCGCAGCCTTGCTACAAACTGCTCTGGGATGGGACCATCTTGCTCCCTTTTCTCTATCTTTCTGACTGTTTAACTTTGCACAGAACAATTACATACCTGCTGGGCCAAGGAGAATGTTCTCTTTGTGGAAAAGGTGAGCTACATGCTGTTAGCCAGAGCAGGGCACTGGACTCTGGTCTTCCAGATGTCTTCAGTGGACTATAAAATTTGTGGTGTTCCCCCAGGTTTTGAATGAAAGAGAATGCACAACACCCTCTTTTTACAACCCTCTGAAACAAAAGGCTGTTCTACACTTTTCTGTTTGTTATAGAAAGGGCTTAGGCATTCAAATTAAAGTTAAAATGTTTTGCGTCAATGAAACCCTAAACCCCTGCAATCTAGCATTAGATGGCTAAATGCTAAGGCTGGTGCTACTTCAAAGGCTCCTGTGTTTTCTACCAACTGGATGAAGAGACTCCCAGTTACGAGTGCAGACTTTTGAGCATCCTGATCTTAGATACCCATATCTCTTCAAGGAAAGAAAATATAGTATGTGAAATACAGTAGGCTCTTACAGATTTTTCTAGCTTAGAATTAGGTACGCTAGTAACATACTGAACATCAGCAAGTAATGTTGCCCTTAAACTGATAGGCCATGTTGATGCATCAGTACGTTAGATGCCAAGTCCTGGGTCTTCCAGATAAGGGTGGCTCTTTTGCAGGCCGTGCACCTTTCAGTCTCCATAACTGCTGTTGTATGAAAAATAGCACCAAATATTTCAGATTTATAGAGCATAATATTAGTACTTTAAAAAAGAGATCCTTCAAAATAAAAATGCTATTAACATTTTAAAAGAAAAAAATATATACTCATGAAAGAACTGAGTAGCCAGTTATAATGGCTTTATTAAAACTCACAGCATGCTGAACTCACAGCTTAAGAAATGAGATCCCTGCTAGTGTTTACAGACATCAGATTTTTTAAATGAATATAAAGAATATTTTGTCTCCATAATAAATGACTCAAAAGAAAACAGGGCAGCTAGTACAATGAAACTGCTAAAACAAGTGTTGTGTTAAAACACTTCAAGGAACAAATGTAGCCACTCTCACTGCTTCATTCTTCTAGTGATGGCAAACAGGGAAAGTCAAAGATCAAAGGAAAATAATACTTTTTTAAAAAAAAGCTTTAACTAATACTCAAATCCACAGTGTTATGTAGTGATGTAGACTTCAATCTGAGATCTAACATCAAATATCTCTTTTAGGACAATATTGAAGCTAATCTCTCAAAAGATGCCGGTTAAACAGCACACATACTTCCACATGCTTTCCAGACTTTCTAACTTGCAACCCTTTTTAAGCATCCCTTTGTCTTTAAAAGTATAGCCAGACCTTATGCATTTCCTGCCTGAGAATATCCTATATGAACATTTGAAAGTGCTGCATCTGGCTTTTCATTCCATATAATGTGACAGTAAATGTAATAACCTTTTCGGGAGGCAATGGGAAGGTTCATGTCTGTGTGGTGGTGAGAACTTCCTGACAGCATTGCTGAGCTCTCATTTGCGACTGGTTTTACACAATTCTCATTTCTCTAAGATGTATGTGCATAGCATAGCAGTAGGATAAATCTAATGTAGGGAAACAAGAAAGTACAATGTGTTTCTCTACCTATACTATTAATCATTACACAGTCTCTGTTACATTGACAACTGCAGCATACCGTTCCTTTCTTGAAGATTATCACCAGCTAGCATATTCTTACAGATTTTCCCTTGATAAATCTGGTATACTTACAGGCTACATATTTTAAAACAGGGCCAAGGACCATTCTTTGGCAACATGAGGTCAAATGGCACAGCATGCTTCATCTCCACGTGTGTCTCTCTCATCTCCCCAGAGTTGCTTTGTCTGCTGCACCACCTTAGGAGGACTCTGCACTGGTGAGGTCCCACCTCAAATACTGTGTTCGGTTTTGGGCCCCTCACTACAAGAGATATTGATGTGCTGGAGTGCATCTGAAGTAGGGAATGAAGCTGGTGACGGGTCTAGAGAACAAGTCTTATGAAAAGCAGCTGAGGGACAGGGGTTGCTTAGCCTGGAGAAAAGGAGGCTCTGGGGGGACCTTATCACTTGCTACAACTTACCTGAAAGGAGGTTGTAGGCAGGTTGGGGTTGGTCTCATCTCCTGAGTAACAAGTGACAGGACAAGAGGAAATGGCCTCAAGTTGCGGCAGGGGAGATTTAGATTGGATATTAGGAAAAATGTCTTCGCCAAAAGGGTTGTCAAGCATTGGAACAGACTGCCCAGGAAAGTGGTTGAGTCACCATCCCTGGAGGTATTTTAAAGACTTGCAGATGTGGCACTTAAGGACACAGTTCAGTGGTGGACTTAGCAATGCTAGGTTAATGGTTGGACTTGATCTTAAAGGCCTTTTCCGACCTAAATGATTCTATGATACTATGATTCCTTCCAATGCTTCATCTTGAATATTTAGCATGTACGTATGCAAGGCTTTCCCCCCTAATTTTTGAATGAGTTTCAGTTGCTGTGAAAGATCTTAGATCAGATGGGGATAAAATAGTGTATTTCCATGTTTCCTTTGGTACTTTACTCATCCTAAAGCAGACTTGTCTAATATTGGTCTCATGATGGTGATGCAAGGTATTATGGATTATCTGGTAAGGAATTTGGGTTGAACACATATGTCTCACTTTATCTGCAGTCCATTCATGCTCCAAAAATGCCAGTAACAAGCAATTGTGTAGGAGCTTGAATTTTGCTATCATGCTCTGTACATGGCCCAATGCTTCAGCCTGGGCCCCAGTGTGGTTTCCAAGAGTTGGGTATTAGCCAAGCAGGGACTCAAATGCTGGCTTCACCTTGGGTTTGCATATGTCCTTACAAATATATGTGAGGACAGTGAAGAAGAATCCATTTGAACATGTTAAGGGATTGTGACAATCAGTTCACAGGTACTTCAGTAGTAGCTAAGAACTAATTGTTTCTTTACTTTTTCAGTAGTAACGCAGGATTGTGGCATGGTTTGGGTAAATTCAGACTGCTGTTTCCATAGCGCAGGGTGTTTGAGTTATCATTGAGCTGCTGCAACCACGTCTGAGAGTTCTCTGCAATCAAGCATTAATTAGATAAGCTATTAGAAGCAGGAGTAGCATAAGCCATTCCCTTATTTCTGTACCAACTGATCCCAAGGATACTGAAGTCACTGAAGGTGTTTTTATTGACATTCAGTGAACTTTGGATCAGATCTTGGGCATAGCTCAGTTACGGCAGACAGTAATGATATTATGTCTTGTGATGACATACTATTATCATGTAGTATTGCAGACATGGTGCATTAGAAATGGATACTGTTCTTCACTTTCAACCAAAGTATATGTATAACAAACACTGCATCTACTTAGCTCTGCTTTTGCTCATTTCCATATATTCCCATGCCATAACAGTAAAATTTGCAATTGCCTTTCAAAGCCTACTGGACTTTCTGACTCCATAATGTTTATCGGTAACGAAGTGTTTGTGTTGGCTGCAGTATACCTATTGGCAATGTTAAATATTCTGGTTTCACGTTTTGCGTTCTGCTTCGTTACTTTCTCAATGTTCACAAAGTCTGCTTACTTTACAGTGTTCAATATATAGAACATGCACAATATTCCTCTTTTAAAATTCTTATTATATACAGATTTCTCTCCTCTCCCACATATAGTCTCTTAATTTTTATCACTTCTGTCAAGCTTGTCAAGAAAAATAACTAAATCTGAACCAAGGATTCAGGCTGCAGATATGCTGTAGCAATAGAGCAAGTCACACTTTACATACATTTTCTTAGGTAAAGTCAGGGTTACTGCCTATCCTATAACACTAAAAGGATTTTGATCTGCTTAAGCACTGTGAGGTGTGACAATATGTATTGTAAAGCATGGTTATGGCAGAGCATGGCCATATGCCCCTGCCACAGTAAGGCAGATCACAGATTACTGCTGAAAAGGTAG
Organism: Falco cherrug; assembly: GCF_023634085.1. Taxonomy (NCBI): domain Eukaryota; kingdom Metazoa; phylum Chordata; class Aves; order Falconiformes; family Falconidae; genus Falco; species Falco cherrug. The sequence continues at coordinate 72,616,439 of NC_073699.1, forward strand.
GTATGCTACGTACCTTAAAATCCTACACTTACTCAGATTGCTCACCAGCCCCACTAAAGGATGTGCAGGAGATGTTTTTCTTCCACTACCTCAACTAGGGAGACCTAAAATTGTCTTTCCTATGCTTCTGCTCTCATCAGAAGAAAAAAAATAAATAGCAGGTTGTCCCTTCATGTTGCCACTGCAGCTGCTTTTAGAAGGAGAAGGCTGGCAAAGCAATACAAGAGAAAGTGGGTAGGAAAGAAGACAGAGAATGCTGCACTGTGGAAAATATAGGATGACTTAATCTTTGGCTTAAACCTTTAACATCATCTGTTTTTCTTTGAACACATTGCCACTGAGTCCATGGGGAGTCCACTCCTGCATGGAATTTCTCCATCACTCTCTGCTCAACCCCACAGTATGTGGCATCCTTGAAAAATGCTAGAATGGGCAGATGTAGAAGACATCAGACATCCAGAATCTCAAATGCATCTTAGAAAAGTTCATTAAAGGATCACCTTCATCAATCTTTTAATGAACCCCTCTGGACTTTTTTGAACAGAACACGCATCTTCTTCAGGAATTTCTCTTTGACCCAGTACACAGTCAGGGTCATATAGTTAGTATAATTCAGTTTTATTTTGCCCTAAAAATACAATGTTCCTTTTTGCTTGTCTTACCCTCTTTATTCTGATACATCATGATTTGATTTTTGATGTGTAGTTTTAAAGAACAGAAATAACGGCTATGTAACTCAGCTACTTTCAAACTACATTGGTTTATTTGTCTTTCAGCATTCCCCTATAATTTTAGTAAGTTTTGGGGTAAAAACTAGGCTCCTCAAATTTCATTAAAAGTATTATATTGCAGAAAATACTAGAGAACAGTAAGCTCATCTCTGTAAAATTACTTAATTCAAGTTATTTTTCAAGTTATTCTTCAGTTCACAGTGTTTTTACAGAACTGTGTTTGGAGGGCACAATTAGATAAATACATTTCTTCTGCTGTGTTACAAAAACTTGAGATTATTCAATTTTTGCTCAACTGAAATGCAAAACCCTTTTCAGTGACTACTCAGGAATTTGACGGCACTTTCTTCTTACCCTCGCTGCATCTGCCATTCCTTTCTTCAGATAATTGATAGAACAGATGGGGTAAAATCAGCTGTTCTTCAGCAACATTATTTTTCCTGCTTAGAAGCAGAGAATATGGATAACTTGTAAATGGTCTTGTTTTTTCCTCAGTAATAATGGGGCCATATATTGAAGCCAAATGCATACTCATTATAACAGCAGATGCCAACAGGTAGCATATTAACTTATGCAGGGATAACTATGTTTAACCAGTATTAATAGATAAAGAATAATTTTCATGAAGGTCAATATAGCATGTGTAAGTTTTTAGCAATGCTAACCTTTAGCCTGTCAGAAAAAAAAAAAAAGAAAAAAAAAGTAAAAAAACTATAGTCCTGGACTGCTGCTCTGAGGAAGCCATAAGAAAAGTTACTCTAGGGGGAAAACCAAGGAGACTGAGCCGTAGAAGAGCTCAGGGAAAGAAATCAAACCACTTCACCCAGGAATAGAAGCATCCCACTCTGCAGTATAGTTCTTCTATGGAGACAGAGATGTTAGAGATCTGTTGCAAACGAAATGATCCCTGGTCAGGTGTCCAAGTGTGCTAGGGAAACTTTCTGCTTATCCATGGCCATCAGTCAATCCACCTTAAGCTGACAGGGTTATTAGCCTCATAACTAAAGAAAATAAAAGTGCTCATGTACAGACACAGTGAATATTTCCGCTTAAGATTTTTGAGCTTTTTCATGAAAAGGAGAAAAAATACTGTACTCTTATCTGAAAAGTCACTTGTCAATTCTCAGAAGTATAATGGGCTTGTTCACTTCGATGTTGTGGGTGCTGGTTTGTTCTAGATGGGTATATATATACATATATATATACACAAATATATACATAAATATATGAGAAGCACTCCAGATGTAGTAAAACATGTTTTCTACAGAGCAGGGGTCCTCAAAATTTTAACCAGGGGGCCGGCGCGCGGATGCAGTGGCAGGCAGCCATCTGCGGCTGCTGGGTTTCCCCCCCCCAACCCCCAGCGGGGGGGGTCTATAAATACCGGGGGCCAGATTGAGGACCCTGGGGGCCATATCTGGCCCATGGGCCGCAGTTTGAGGACCGCTGCTACAGAGCAAAGGAAGGGACAAAGATCCATTTGATGTATTCTGAGATTTCTTTGAAATGAAAGAGAGGAGATTCTTCTGTTGAATATTCCAAGTGGACAGGTTAAAGGGCTTATTTATGAAGCAACTTTCCAAACATCTTATTAATGACATGTACTACAAGTTTTTTTATTAATACTATGACTAAAATTTTTCCACAGGTGTTTTTCAACACATACCACAACTGTGATGTGACTTACTAGTAATAACTGTTATTACTGTAATGTGATTGCTTTTCTAAGCAAAGTTTGTGAAGCCATGGTTGCATTTGTGACATTATAGCTTCTAATTTTTTTGTAATATTAATTACACTTTCATACTTTCAAATCACACTTATATGTTTTAATTAAGCTTATATACTTTCAGTGAATATTTATGTACTGAATGCCCAACCTTATCCTAAATCACAAGTGGTTTGGTGGATAAACATGACAAACATATCAAAGTTCTCAAAAAAAGCAATGCTAATTTGACTGTAATTTTGAATTTACACTTAAATTTATCCTACTTGGTTCAGCAATCACTAATTCAGGCCAAGACCAAATTTAAACTAGTCCTTGTAAGAAAATTCACTTGTAGTCTAGCAATATGAAAAAATATATTAAATAGAGCCTAGAAAAATAAATAGATGTTATAGAAAACCTGTGACTGTTAAGCTGTACTACAATAGATGATGAAAACCAAGTTTTAACACTAAAAATATTCAGTGGTATACTCACACAAAAAAAGAGGCAAAGAAAGAGAGCATTTATTTGATATTAATCCAATTTTATTTACATATTTGCAATACCTGGCCAAAAGAGTAGCCTAGCTAAGATGACAGACACAAAAAAACCTAACCCAAAGAAGGTAAAAAGGAGAAACACTTTGGAGAGACAAACTATACTTTAATTTCACCTCTTTTTTAGCCCAGATAAATATCTGAAGCTCTCAGACACATCATTTCAGATTATATCTGGACAATAACCTGAAATGTATCATTTGGTTTCTACTTCATGTGGCCACGCACTTCATATGTGAAAGAATAATAATTTTGACTGTTAATAAACATGAATAGTCTAATAATGCTTTGCTTCATTCTCAAGTATTTCACTAAAAGCTTTTCCTTTCTTGGTGTGGAATTACAAATATTAAGTTTACAGCTGAATCCAGTCTATTTAGTGAGTTTATATGACCCATTACTACTTATTAAAGTCCTGAAAAATGTAGCGTTCTAGAACAAAGTGTTCCACATTGCAGTGGGGGAAAAAAGCATACATCAGAAATGTACTATTAGTGGGCAGAATCTGCTATCAGGATGCTACAAAGTATTTGTAAATAATGCATGAAATTGCCTCATTTGAACTATTTCCAGACCCCTCATGTTGTCAAGAGTCCAACAGTCTCTCACCAAGTTCTTTTAGATATTCCACACAAGGAGAGTTTAATGCTTTAACACCAAGTTTACTTATTTGATACATTTGGCATTACATGCCCGTTTTGATTAAGATGGCAAAATGCTCAAATCACAACACAAGCATACTATAGCAATTGCAACATATAATTAAACCACTACACAAACGGCACACCCATTGGTGGTCCCTATGTGCTCACTATCACAAAGCACATCTACTCCTTTGAAGTGTTCAATGGCCTTTGCCATGAGACCTCTTGACTTTTCCTTATAGCTCATGGTAGACTAGGACTCAGGAAGCTGCATGCTGTTCTTGCCCTGCAGGATTAAACTAGTACATTGAGGCATAAACGTATGAGTTTTGGAATTTTCTAATTTTTCATTATTTGACTTTTTAATCCAATAGTCCCTTCACATAGTTATCTCAATACAATTTAAGATTTACAGTGCAGTAGTACTCAGAGGAATCAAGTACCTTTGTAATTTCATTGTACTAGGCACTGTCTGAAAGTTTTTATGAATATACATTTCAGGTCTGTAATCTTAGGAAAGAAGTGACCAGGATATAGATTACATGCAGACCATATGATGCTAAATGTGTGCATTTTCTTCCTAGGCACTTTCTTATTTTCCCTTCTGCAGAACCTTATTCCTCAGCACAGACTTTTAATCCAGTGTATTTACAGAAGTTCCATTTCTCTCGTTTGCTGGGCTATCAAGTTATGTGATTTCTGGGAAATTACCCATGCTTTTCCAAGGAAAAGTTAAAAACTAAGAGACCTTTTCTATTTTTTAAGGACCTAGCATTTTTAGCAATTCATAGTGCAAATTGTATCCTTCAGAAAGATACATGCCTTAGTACTCTTCTTGATCTGGGTCAATTCTCCTCATACTGTAATGGCTAGTTAGGACTCTATGATTTCAAGAACAAATTCTTAAATCAAAGTTCAGTGACTCCAAGCAGTACTAATTCCACTTCAACATCATCCACCACCCAGTTAAGCCAAATGATGCCACCACTTGTGACCTCCAAAACAGCCTATACTCCTCAATCTGTGGCAGTCTCTAAGCTAGACTAACCTTCACTTGAACAGAACATAAACTAAACCTAACTAGCAAAGGTCCTGCTGCTGCATTTGTCCAAGGGAGTAGAAATTAAACCTAGGAACTCAAGTTCCTCTGTCATGCACAGTCCTCTCTAGCACACCTTTTCATTTGTGCAGCTCAAAGATGACTGTTTTCAACATCTTATTCTTGTTTGCAATACACCATGCTCACCCACAGGTCTCCTTTCCTGGCCCCCATTTCAATTACACTCTCGCAGATTTTTCTTCTCTAACAGTAGTTGTTTTGCCTTCTCCCAAGTTCTGCATCTGTATCTGACAAACTTTTAAATTAAACATGAAAAAAATTGAACTTGGCACCTTTCCCCTAAAACCTTCCTACTCTTTGTATGTAATGATAGGGTCATGTTTTTGCTTTAAACCCCATACTGGTGAAACCCAGACAGGGTCAAAACCAGCAAATGAAGACAGTATTAAATTGTATAGGAATTATCAGCTCCAAATGAGACATACTATTCAAACATAGTAGGTATGGGCTGAGAGCAAAGATTTAGGAGTTAAACTCCTGCCCATTTCACCAAGTCACAGAGCCCAGGGAGGTCTGGGAAGGGAGAGCTGGGAAGATGCCCCATAGCTACAGCTTTTCAGGGCTGCCTCCAGAACACAGGGGATGTGATCAGCCCTGGTTTACAAAAATCTGGCCTCTGGGAGGTGGCAGATGACCTCATGATGCCTGCGAGCTCACTTCTGGTCTAGTGGATTGCTACAAGATACCAGAGCAATTCACGTTGGAAGGGACCTCAGGAGGTCATTTAATCCAACCTCCTGCTACCAGCAGAGTCAACTATGCAGTATGGCTGGCAGAGATGCACTTGGCATCCCTCCCCTTTGTCCACCCGGAAGGTGGGGGGCACTGTGCTCTCTTTTCTAGGCATCAGAAACTGCCTCTGCTCCACCAATCCCTCCTATTACCCCATGACGCTGCAAGAATGCTTGGGTGTCCCTGCAGTGCTGGAAGCCAGCCCCAACAGCAGTCCTGGAGGCCTCCCTGCTGTCCTGTGCATTGGTGGCATTGTCCAAGTTTCTAGAGGCAACCAGAAGTCCAGGCTTTTCACTCCTGCACACCATTATGCATCACAGTAGACCAGCATCCTAGAAGAGCAGTTATTATATCATAATACTTAACTATTATGAGGTCAGACCAGTCTGCTCAGGCCTTTATCCACTTGGGTTTCAAAAGCCTCCAAGCATGAAGACTCTCTCGGCAACCTGTCCCAATGCATGACATGGGAAAATGGTTCTTACATCAACGCTGAACACTCCTGGTTTCAGTTTATGCCTGTTCTCTCCCATTATTCTACCATGTACCACTGAGCCCAGGTGAACTCCATCTACTTCATGACCTGCTCATAACTATGAGAACAGTGCCCCCCAAAACCATCTTCTCCTCAGGCAGAACAAGGCCTCTTCACCCTCTCCCCTCACAGGGCACGTGTTCCAGCTCCTGGCCACCCTGATGGCCCTCCACTGGACCTCCTTCACTTTATTCATGCCTCTCTTGTAATAAGGGGCCCAAGACCAGACACAATACTCCAGAGAGGGTATAATGAGCGCCAAGTCAAGACAGGTAATCACTTCCCTCCATCCAATGCCTACATGGCCGGCACAGCTGGTGATGCTGTGGGCTGCCTTTGCTGCCAGGCAGTGCTGCTGCCGCATGGCCAGCCTGCCGTCCACAAGGAATCCCAGGTCCTTTTCTGCAGAGCTGCTCCCCCACCATTGAGATCCCATCTGGTATTCTTGCAAAGGATTCTTTCTTTCCCAGGTGCAGCACTTGGCATTTGTCTTTGCTGAATTTCACAATGTCCCTGCTGGCCCATCTCTCCAGTCTGTCTGGGTTGCTCTGGATAACAGCCCTGCCTGCGAACACACTGATCGGTCCCTCCTGTGTGGTGTCATCTGCAAACTAGACGATCAAACACTCTGTTGCCTCCTCCAGATGTTCAATGGCACAGCCCCCATGACAGACCCCTGGGGTACTGGACTCCATGGGCAGTACAATCCCATCATTGCCCTTTTCTGGAGCCCCATCCACTGGGCTGGTGTCTTTCTTGTGGTGGGGAGCACCAAGGGTGGAGCCAGCCCCTCAGTTGCAGTGTCACAAATGGCTGAGGAGAGGGAAGAAGTCGCTTCCCTTGCCTTGCTGGCTCCCACCTTTCTTGCAGAGTGGGGTCTGCTGGCTGCTGCCTTTGCCACCAGGCACCTGGGGGCACTGGTTGAGCCTGGGGTGCCCAGGCACTGGGCTGCATGGTTGGTCCTGCCCCGTGGGCACCAGCCTCCCCTTCTGTGTGAAATGTTGTGTTGTTGGCTAGATTTAGTTGTTAAAAGTCTCTGAAAACTACACAAATCCTGGTGAACATAAGCCATGTAAAATGTAGGGTAAAACCCCCAGTAGATTAATAAGATAGACAAAAGTTATTTCAACTATGAGGCTTTAGAAGAGCACACAGCCCACACTCATCAGCCTGAGGGCTCACTTGTGCCCTGCTAGGCTGAGTGAGAAATCCAACACGCCATACTGAGTCAGTTTTCTACAGAGATGCTAATTCATGCCCAGTTTTCCAGGAGATGTCACGCACTCTTTCCACATAAGCATCTAACTACATTAGTCTATCTAGGCTGTTGTCTCCTCTGCCTCCCCAGCACTGGTGGGGTCTGAATCTGGATATGGGAAAAAAATTGCAGAAAAAAAATAACCATAGTCTGAGTCAGAAAAGAGCAAGGACCTGAACTTTTTATCATCAGGTCAGAAATTCCATTCAACACCTATATAATCTTCCTTACCAAAATTTCTCTGAATGTTACACATTTCCATGAAAAATTTTGGCTTTGATAAGCAGAAATTTCTAATGAAAATAACCTATTGTTGTAAGTGCAGCCTGGCCTTTTTTCACTGATTCCTGATCAGATTCTGAGGCTTACACCGTTTTCATCTTAACGTTCCACTAAATTAACGGGCCAGTGCCCAGCTCCATTACAGACTGTACAGCAGTCAGGAAATAGCTGGACTCCTATGGCACTAAACAGGTCACAAAGCCAAGAACAAAGTTGTACGAGCTCCAGAAACAGGCTACAGCTGTTCCATAAATCCGCTAAAGACATAGCTATTGATTTTACATTAAAGATGACTCCCACAGTCAGCGGCTGTACAGAACTCTTAAGTGACAAAAAAACCCCCTACTAGGCTTGTATCCTTGTAGAGATTGTTGCAGGTGCTGCCATTGGGTTGATCCTTATAAGTGTATACAGAACAGAAAAAAGGGAGCTCCCAAAAGGAGCTTTTTTAGGGTCTCCTGTGGGAGTTTATATGTATCTCTCAACTTGAGCCTACTTGTCTGGGGTAAGGTTCAAAGGCTGTTTGTATTCTGGCTCAATTCCCAGTATAATAGGCGTGGTGCAAACACAAAGCAGCATACAATACCTGCCTCAAAGAGTTTATACTCTAGCCTTCAAAATAACCCCTCAAAAATTCAAAGAAAGTTTGCACCAATTAGACTGCTGTGAAAATAATGTAGGTCATCACTCCTTTTAACAACAGAGACAGAAAAATGTCCCATATTTGCCCTTAAAGTAGTTTCCGTGAGTGTGACTTAGTGGTTCCTATGCTGATCACAGCATGTGAAAAGGATCCTGCCTACAGCCCTCCTCTCTGACCTGGGAGAATCTGGATTGAAATGTTTAGTTAAAGGAAATTTAAATGTAATTATTTTCTTCAAGCTAATACTATTTAAAAACTAATTAGCGATGTTAGTGCTGTTTTTCCCCTTTAACAATGTATAATGCAACTTCAACTACAATTTAATTACATTATGAAAGCAGAAGGTATTTTCTGGAAGCTCTTGAAGTTTTTTGCTCTTGCTCTTAGGGAATTGATGTCATTATTATTAATATTTTATCTGCTGAAATTCCCCATGTACTATTATGAGAACTGAGCTCAAAGTTTAACTGTTCTAAAAAAAAATAACGCTTGTGAATTAAACACATTCTACTAAATCTTAGAGACATTAAAATGGAAGGAGATGTATGGAATTTCAATGTGATTTTGGTTAACTGTGTTAGAGAAACTGGACTTTTATTCACCTTAAGAAATGTTGCATTAATGTAGATGATCAAATTTCTGTTTCTATGAAAATAGCTAGTATGCTACTCTCAAGAAAGATTTTGACATTGACAGAGGACACCTGCCCTGAAAGGAAGGTGTGAAAGCATTCCTATATACACTTCTCAAGGGAATGAGCTAATTCTCCTCCCCTTGGCTGCAACATGAAAGACTCTTCACCTTAGCATCTTGGTGTGTAGGTTCAGATGGCCACAAGCACAGCTGACGCTTGAAGTGGGGGCATCAGAGAAGCAGCTTTTGGTGTTGGTAATTCCTTGACATGAATGATGCAATTCACATATCAAAGCAGCTGTTTCAGGCTATCTGTCAGCTTAGGTAGATAAAATTTCTTTGGTTATAAACAGCTTGTGGTTCCAATTAGCCTGTGGGCTAGAGAACCACCTCTACAGAAAAAAAGAGAAAAAATTCCACTCCCAAAATCAAGACATTGTGATGCAGCTATCTAACTTTCAAAAGTAGTGCAAAAGGTAAGAAACAACAGATTCTAAAACTCATTTTGACCTGACCTGCAGAGGAAACTCAGACATGTGCAGCAGGCTATAAGCAGGCCACAAGAAAATGCATTACATCCCTGCAGAGGAGAAATTTTAGAATAGCCACCAGAAGCAAAAGACCAGCCATACTGATCACAGTTGCAAATGCAACTCTAATGAAAGTTTAGAATTCCTTTAAATGTACAATGCACAACTAGCTGTTTCAAAGGTAAGCATATGTGCATTCTAAAAGCAACACTCAAACACAAAGGTTGAGTTGTAGAAGCAGAGCCGTAAAGAAGCAAATACTGGAACTCTCTCAGACAAACACTGTGAAATAAGCCTACCTTGGATTGCCCTGCTGAGCTCAGCTAATGTTAAGAGGAAACCAGCCGGCTGGTGGAACACACTCTCATTTTGACTACTGGAATGAGAAGATCCTGATGCGGTTTTTTTAGGAGATTGATGGAAAAGAGTGGTTCCCACTACAGTTTCTCAAAAGCAAGTCCTACAAAGGAAGCTGAAAGAGCTCCATTCTTTCTTTGTGTACACAAATGGAAAAGTACTGTTACAGAGATATTTATCTGGATAAACACATTCCCTCAGTCACTCTAGACATACTTGAAAAACAATTGCAACAAATATGAATATTTGATGGAACAGTAGGCTCTGACAGAGCTTCAAAAATGAGGACAGGTCTTTTTTCACGCAGTCAGGATTCCCTCCAAATTTCTGATTCCACTTCTGAGGAGCTTCTGTGATAAAAAGCACTGGAAGCTGAAGTGAGATCAGAGTAAACTCTGATGTGGTGCTGCCTACTGAGCACCTCAGTAAAACTGACTGACTATGGATTAGGTGGGAAGTATCCTCCATAGGAGAGGGGAGAAGCCTCCAGAGAGGCACATAGGCAGCTATGACTTTCTACATCTTGATGGAGTCTCAGTCTCCTCGTAAGCCAGGAGGTTCTTACAAGCCCCATCTAAAGTAGTGGCATCCACTTTCCCCACATTTCTGAGTGCAGAAACGTCCTAGTTATTTTTGAACAGAATACTTAACCTTACTGAATGCACAACTATGACACACAGACAGACTACAGAAATGGCAGGATTTCAAGCGCTGTTGGACAAACAGCTCATTCGGAGTAGTCCGCTTGGTACCTGCTTTCTGACAGTACTTCTGAATAACACTACCTTATGGATGACTAGGGTAGGCCATCAGGAGAACTGACCTTTCCCGCTATAATTTCTTCAGGGCCTCTGGGGAGACACAGAAGGCAATCTGCGATTTTCCTGCTGCCAAGAATGGCTTTGGAACTGCTGCAGTATGCATCCAGGCAGCCCTGTGGCTGTCATGGTTTAGAATAACTCGAGGTTTGGTGATGCATGTAAAATTTCTTAAGCCAATTCAACTTCATCAGCTTTGTTTCTAATTTAGCACTTACATCGTTATCCTATAAGTAATAAGACAAAAAATGAAATGTAGATGGAACTTATAAACTCTCAGTACAACAGTTCCCGTCAATGAATAGTGGAAAAACCTTTACTGGGTGTATTCAAAACTATATGAGGGAAGAGGTTAAGGATTAATTTTCCAGGCATACAGAGTTGATCTTATCCATTTTACATTTTTGTATAATTTGATTGATACATATTTCCTGCTTTTATCTTATATATTGTACATGATATACTTATCATTCTGCCTGTGTCTATAGTAATCAAGGTCGTAACTACCCACAAGGGGTCTGTAAATAATGAGGGTGGATAGTTAAAGCTTCAGTGAATCCAATACAATTGAAACCTAGAGTAACTGATCTGCAATTTGACTGCATTAAAAATTGTACAGCATGTATACAAATGAGGTAGTTTACCAAATGAATTAACTTCTTATAAATCATGGGAGCACTAAAATAAAATCTTGACGCTGTAAACTTAACACTGCTGATTTATATATATAGATGTGATGAAAAGACAAAGTAAGAAACCAACTAAAGTATCAGCTGAGTATATTTAATACTTAAAGATGAGACTGCATAGTAAATATACAAACATTTTATCAGGTGCTGGAAAAGAATAAAAGATCCTAGAATCATAAATACAATTTACAATTATTTTCCTTGTTTTATATATCAGACATATCACCTCAGATTCAAGGCATAAAATATGAAAAGCATAAGGCATAAAAAACCTGTAACATGTTTAAAAACAAAAACAGAAGTAGAAATTAAAACAATCAAAAGGACTTTATTTTTAATTAAACACCAACAGAAAAAATAATGAAGTTCCTGTTCATTTGTGAATGACTCACACATTCAGGTAATATTTCTGGCATCTGTGAACAATCTTACTGAGCAAAATTCAGCCCAAAAAAAGTGATTAAATAAATACATGCTTGGACAAATTGTCAATGGCAATGCTGGATTCACATGAGACATGTAGAAAGAGACTCATGTACACTACTGAGTTTGGAAGAAAGAATTACTAAATTAACACCAGCTGTTATTTGAGATTTCTGAATACAACTTCTCTGTATTTCTAGAACAATAACCCATTTATCACTTGCTTTCCCTGCACTGCTTAAAAACTCTCACTTCTACATTTATCTCTGTTGTCCCCAAGCTACATTCCAATTTACTAGTAAGGTTATTTGGAGATATCACTTCTAGTCTTTATTCTTTGAGAAATCCTTTCACCAGACCATTGCCATTTCACAACAGGGACTCATAATCATTGCACCTTATTGAAAAGAGATAAAACCAAGGCAGGCAATATTGATTTTACAGATATTTGAATATAGAAGGAAGTACAGAATCAGATTCACAGGAGTACTAAGGCTCTGAATTTACACTTAGAAGGTTTATTTCCTGTGAAAGCAGGGAGTAGCTGGTGTTAAAGTGGAGTTGAGTATGTGAACATCCATAAACACTGGGGACTATGAAGAATGTAGGCTGTAAGATCCAGGCCACCTCCTCAGACCTTCTTCCACTTGTACTGATTTTGCCCATGTGGTGCTGAAATGAGTTACTCTAACTTTCGTCTTAAAATTGCTTCATGTACAATTGCTGTATGATTATGTTTCGTCTTCACTGACACTTTACAAAAGCTGTGATTACTTAATCTTTTCACCTTCACAATCCAGGTTTACTCAAAGCAACATTATTTCTGAATACTTAGTGTTTTCTTACTGAAGGCATTACAAAACTTAAAACTCGTACTGACTAAAAACAAGATTCCTGTTTCAGCCCTTGCCTTCCCCCTCCCTCTACCAGAGCTTCAGACACAGGCGCAGTTTCCTTTCCGATTTAACCTTTTGAGAATGTCAAAAGACAGAATAATTTATAGTTCTCCTCGAGTTACATTTCAGAAACTAGCTTTTGAAAGCAGTTCACTGAAGCATCTAGTCCTTATGTTTCAGAGAGAAATAACACATCCTTTTCTGCTATTTGGGAAGTTCAGACTTCAATGCTCGAAGGGGTCCCTTGGTCTCTTATTTTTTTTAGCCTCAGTCAAAGCTAAACAGAGACGGTCAACCAGTACCTGCTTAACTTTTACAGTAAAGGCAAAAATAAAAGATAAAGGGTCTTTAGTACTTCAAGCTCTGGAAGGTGAAGCTATCAAGAGGCATTTCCAAATAATAAGATCTATTAAAATGTACATTATGTGTAGGAAGAAAAATTCTCACCACTGTAATTAAGCCTTGACTAATGTGTAGAGCGTTATGTCTGTAGAGGCAGAAGGATAATAGCACTGCCTCATTTTCCTGTGTGAATTAATTTCTGTATTTTAAGGATGTTTTAAAAATACAAATACATACATCCTGCAAAACCCATAGATGAAAAGGTATGAGGAGAAATACCATTAATTCAATTAGGAGTTCATATTTGTCTGGCTATATCTTAATTATAAAAACTGCTGCAAAGTCTGTGCTGATACACTACCAGTGAAGAGAAAGTGATGGTTATTTAAGTTAAGTTTCTGGAAAATAAACTTCATTATTATAGTATCTTTCATAATCCTTTGAGAAGATGAAGTGCGTGAAGAGCAAGCCTCTAAAAATATCCAAGGAAATGTTGTTGTTGCTGTTGTTTTTTTTAATATAGCTGTTACCAGCATCTGTTAAGTAGTCACAGGAAAGATCATAAAACTTAAGAATGAACAAGAATATAACTTGCTCTTCTATGAGAAGAAGCAGTTAGCACTGAGTTTCCAAAGAAGCATGATCTTGTCACAAGCTGTCTGGAGACCTACTACTACCTCCCACATAGATGTCAGTAGACATTTCACTTTAGCACATCAATATTTTTGAAACTCAGCCCTGAAGAGGTAGAGGAGGGCACATCTAGACTTTCAAATGCACCTCACTGTGATACACATGTCACTCCCATTGAAATCTATAAATTAAGTGTCCATGCTGCTTGGACACACTTTTAAAAAATAAATTACTGCGCATCTCTCAATCTCTTTGTGTCTAAAAGTAACTGGCAATTTATCCATAATCAGTTCTGTAGGCCAGAGTACATACTTTTAAATCAGAATTATAAGGTTTAATTAAATAAAACAGGAAATTATTTGGTGACCTCGAATGGGACATTCCAGAGAAGAAAAATGTGCTAACTGTACCAAACAATAAAGTACCAGTGCAGAAGACAAGCTACATCTTTTCAGAAGTGCCTTTCTAAATAAAAAACTTAATAGGTAGGAGCAAGAAAGGATTTTCCAACTGGTGTATTTTTGGTGAAGAGTTAAGAATTTTTACAACAGTCAACAGCAAATTTGTTTTAGCTCATTCATTAGCTTCTAAAAACTTGTGCAGCTTTTCTGACACAATAAATCTGCTTAAGTAAGGGTTTAGATCAGTTTAAAATTGTTTTGGTTTGAAAACACTCTGCCTTTTCGATATGATCAATGTTCTAAGCATCCAATACATATCATTACCAATATAATCTGTGACAAATTGTTTTTTTCACCTACTTACGTTTCACATAAATTTTTGTGATCATTTGCTGTTCTTTAAAGTACTTGCTGCTTCTAGAACTCAAAATGCTGCACAAATTCACCTTACATTTTAAATGATCTTAGTCATCATTTTAAAACTCGTATCTCCCAGAAGTACATTTACTACATTTATGGTGTTTGTTTCTATACTGCATTATTTCACAACTACTGGACTGGCAACTAGCAGCTGGACATTTGATTGCCTTGCTGTCACAGTCCAAATACTAATACTTTCTTCCTAACTTTTCCAGGAATCACTGATTTAACATAGAAATATATATAAAGGAAAACTGCATACATCTTGTTCTGTAAAGCAGCACAATGAATCTCTAGAGGATTTGTTAGGTGCAGAAGTGTTTTTCTGAAGAATGCTGAACCCTGCTTATGACAGTAAACTGGCTGTGGCCGTGCTGAAAACAGGCCATGGGATCTGCCTGCAAGGGATTTTTAACCCTTGTTACAAGCCCGGGATGCTGTATTCACATCAGCTGATGTGCAGAACTCCCTTGCCTACTTTCTTGCCAGCCACCTTCAGTCACTTTACGGTGATCCTATGTGATAAATATACCTGTATATGCCATAAGCCCCTACTGCCACAACAGCTCTACAGTTTCTTGGCACCTTCACAGTGATTATGAAAATCAAATCCTACAATTCAGGAAATCCACTCTGTATTAAAGTTATTGTTATTGCAAGTTTATTGACCAAAATTTTGTAATGCTACAGGACAGAAAAAGTTCACTGTGATGCATGCACTGACTGGCATGGCTCAGATTTTTCTAAATGTCAGGTTGATTTATAATAGTCTATCTCTCTAATCTTTTCCCTGGATTTTTTTCTATCAGTAAACTTAGCATCTTGGTATTAGAGGAATATAAATTAGTGGAATATAAACTGGGAAAACTGCAGAGAATACTGATCCTATTTAAAATGAGATATTAAATCATTAGATGTTCTGATGGTGCCCTACAATGATTAGTTATTATATCCACAAAGGTTTCCAACCCATGCTAGAATCACTTTTTTCCTTTTTAAAGGGTTATTTATACCTGGCAAGCCTGTTTAATAGGCTAAACGACAAATAATCTTTAAGTAGTGCTTTCCTTATGTAACTTCACAGTGGCTGGTGTACCCATCCTAGACGTCTTCTCACTCAAGCTGGTGCATATTCTTTGTGAAGAGATGTATTTATTAATAGGGAGAGTAAAGGGTACAGATCATAGCGAAGACAAAAAGTAAAGTACAGAATTAATTTATTATTCAATCAGTGTCTATTCCCCACGGACTTTCTGTCACGGATGAAGTGATGCGCTTCACTCATAAGAGAGAAGCAGCAATATGTCTACTGATATAAAACAGCGATTTGACAAAGTTTGATAGTAAATGTGAAAGTGGTTTAACAAGATTCAGTGGGAAGTTACACTTGATTATTTACTGCATAGAGGACAGGGTCAGACAAAACTGTCAGGGAGACCCTCCCATTGAGTCAGGAGGCTCAGAAGGGACCCCCTTACGTGCTAAACTTCTCAGTGGAGAGTTTAGGTGTGGCTGGATCCAGGCTTAGAACCAGACTTGGTCAATGTTTTATGGCTAAACGATCAATCAGTCCTTTATATCACTTAACTAAGATTTCAAAGTTTCAGCACGCTTATTCCCAAGTCACTTACCGAGTATCTGACACAACAAGGATTCTCTCAACCTTGAGGACTGACCTTGAGAGGCGTCCCTACTCCAGGGGAGATCCTGGTGTGCAGCCCGCTGCCGTGCAGGAAGCTCAGCAGGCTCAGGGCTGTCCACTATTTGTGGAGTGAGATAATTGACTTCATCATATTTTCATACCAACTACAGAAGTCAGTTTCTTCCAAACTTTGTTTGAGTTGGACCTTAACCAGCACAGTGGCTGGGTGGGCATGTTGTTCAAATCAGCCCTCGGCTCTTGTGTTGTTATCGGTCTTCTGAATCAACTTTGAGTGGATGCAGCCATCGCGACCAGACACATCCATTATGACCGACCTTCACTGGTGGCTTTTGCTTGAGCAGGGTTACAGGAAATAAAAGTCAGGTTGGGGGTGGGGGGAGCACACCATCATGCTTTCTAAAGAGAAGATTCATTTAATTGATGATCCATTCAGATTTTGAATTCTGCATGGAATGAAGATTCAAGGATCCCTTCTTGATATGCATGCAGCACTATCATCTGTCAGGGGTTTTGGCAGGAAGTGAAAAGCCCTGATCTGTACAATATACAGTCCATGGAAAAAAATTATGATTCCTGACAGTCTGCAATTCTGTCAATAGTATAGATATTTTTATAATGGCAGTAAAAGGCACCTCTCTAACCCAAAGACCCTTTCCTGCCAAGCTTCTAAAACATGCAGGTAATCATGATGGAATTGGGGCTGTTAAAGTTATAGTAATTTTTTTTTAATTACAGAAAGCATTAGACAAACTGTGTTAGCAGCTGCTGTTCATTCTATCACAGTGCCTATACAATAATGAAACAATTATGTCAAGCAATTGCTTTTTGAATAAAAATATGCTTGCAAATTTTTAATATATGGTTCTAAAACACTATCTACAATGAAGATTGAAAATGCAGTGCCTACATTTAGTTTGATAAGGCACCAGAGACTTACAAGCTTCTGATTCACTTCTAGAATCAGGCAGGAATATTTTCAACAAATTCTTTTTCTGAAGAAAAGGGCATCCTCTTCAGAGCCCTTTTAAGTACTGGAATACTGTGATGAGATACCTCCAAGCCCTCTCCTCTCTAGGGAGAGACCACCTCCACCTGTCTCTCCTCACAGGGCAGATTCTCCAGCCCTTTGATCATCTTTGTGGCCTTCCTTTAGACCCTCTCCTGTCAGTCCGCATCTTTCTTGCATTGCGGGGACCAGAACTGAACATAGTACTCCATGTGCAGCCTGACAAGCACTGCATAATTGACCTTGTGAATTTCACCTGTTGGAATGACCTCTGTTAATGCAGATCTTTTTTTTTTTTTTTTTTGCTTCGGCTTCTAACCCTATTTTTAATGATAGAAAATTAAGAAAAATACAAAAAAAATTGCTCATTTAAATCTGTGGATTTTAGCCTTGAGACCAGAGCTTTGGGAAGACAGGGTGTATTTCAAAAGAAACAGTAAACAGTGCTATTTATAAGACATAAAATCTGCAATTTACATAAAAATATACAGAGAGAAAATGACAACAGAATTGAGAGCTTCAGATTTGGATCAACACACAGCGCATGAGAGCAAAACTGTCTTGGGAGAAAAAAAGGTTGAAAGGAAAGGGACACTGCTTTGCCCTTTTAGAATATGAAGTGTTAAAACTACTAGACTTTATACACAGTGATATCATAAATTATACAGTTGTAACAGTAGCAAAGGGAATGATGTTTTTAGGAGAAAGAGTTGTTAGCAGTTGTTTTTTTCCACAACTGTAGAGAGGAAACTTCCAGTCAAAATAACTATTGCAAATGTGGTTAAAGACACCACAGATAAACTGCTTTTAGAAGATTTATTTGTAAGAAAAAGAAAATTGAATTTTAGATGCTAACAATGGAAAGCTACTAAGGCTTATGCAAGAATATAGTATCCAAAATACTAAAGATTGGCAGCAGCTTTTTTTTCCTTCTCCTTGGTAGGGAGTATGTGCCTTTTTTCCCCAGTTCAGAAACATACCTTTAGGTCTGAAGAATCCATTATCCTTTTACCATTTTCAAAGCTTTCAAACCTAGAAACTTTTTAAAGATTCTCTTCTGCTTTTGCTTGCTATTTATCTGTTTTCAAGGAGATGGTAGACTTGTTTAAAGTCTCTGCTTTTCAGTTCCTAATTATAAGATTTTGCCTTGTTAAAATGTTTGTATACATGTTTTTATAAGCATTTACTTAATTCAAAAATTACTAATTTTTCCACAAAACCACCCTAAATATGAAAATATTGTGTCCAGAGTCTGTAAAATTTAGGTTTTGAAAAAATGTTCAAAACATCTGTGGAGAGACACAAGGAATGTTAGAGAGCTTAAAATACTGTATTCTAAAAATTAAAAGATCTTGCCAGTAATGAATACTAACAGTATACTGAACAATACGATGATTTTGCAGCTGCATTCTCAGCTGTCTATAATTAGAATGAACAGTACATATATAAAAAAACAGTAATTATTGGGAATCTGTCCTGGCATTGTGCTCAGCTTCAAATGAACAACATCCTGCGTGGACTTAGTGGAGTATGCATTCAGGCACAAAATTATCACCATAGAAAGGTGAAAATTAACATCTTAACATATGAGTTGATTCATGATTAACAATGTTATTTACAGTAAACTGCAGGAAATCCAAGGTATTCCATAAATAATACTACATTCTAAAATGCCTTTTGGTTTTCCTTATTCTATTAGCAACATTTTTCTCCCTCTTCCACTTGGTAACACTCCCAAATGAAAACTTCCATTACTTCAAGTAAGTCTGAGACAGACTGATGTCCACAACCCTGTGTTATGCAAGCAGGCAACCAAAGACCTCAGGTAACTGAATAGCTACCATGGAGAAAAAAATCAGAAAACGTACGCCTGTTTAGAAAAGGCTTGATCAAAAGCCTGCGTAACGAAGCCATGTAGGGCCCAGAAATATTATCAGACTTCAGTAGTCAGGTTAATTTCAGTTCATCCTCTTACTTATTTTATGCTTTCTAAATAAATTGTCTGATCCATCTCTATGGCTACTTAGCATGCAGCAAGTTTTCAATAAGTTTTGTGACATTATTACCATCACCCTTCCCTACCCCCCAGTTTGATTCTTAACTAAGGCACAAGATGAATTTCAGTTGCCAGGAAACATAAAATCAAAGTCTAGGGCTTCCATTATTTTGGTGCTGGAACAAATTTCCAGTAATAATGACTCAGTGGTTAACCCCTTCTCTTGCAGCTCACGTAGCTGACAGGAAGATCTTACCTATAGTCAAGAGGATACTGCCAACTAAACTCATACCTTTACATCTTCAAACAAATTATCCTAAGCCTCTCAGAAACACATTTTGTATGTACGTATGTATGTGTGTGTGTGTTTGTACTGTTTACTTACATATTTGACTGTTCAAATTGCTTCAGCTCGCAAACCTACTAGGCACACTTTGTAGTATGTGAAATGGACTGTCCATAAAGAAGTTTCTTTTTTACTTTTGTATAACCCTGTGGGCAGGTGCAAGCTCATTTTGTTGACATATGCGTGACAGCATTAGGATCTGGCACCAAATCTGAACTAATAAGTTACCTGACAAGACTGGAGAGACAAGCTCCGACTCAGTGACTTGCTAACGTGGTCTCTGGCTTTTGGACTAGAACAGACTCATTACTCAGAATGCAGGTCCATACCCGCCACCCATACAACATTGTAGTTGTGCTTTAGAGAGCTGCCTACAAACTAATTGAGCATTATCAATGAGGACTTTCTTTGGTATTACGTCTTATGTTGTTGGACCTCTTCTTTATCCTTCCCTTCTCTCCTGCCCAAATGAAAACTTAGAATATTTTCAGTTGGAAGGGACCTACAACAATCACCTAGTCCAACTGCCTGACCAATTCAGGGCTGACCAAAAGCTAAAGCATGTTGTTAAGGGCATTGCCCAAATGCCTCTTAAACACTGACAGGCTTGGGGCATCGACCACCTCTCCAGGAAGCCTGTTCCAGTGTCTGACCACCCTCTTGGTAAAGAAGTGCTTCCCAATGTCCAGCCTGAACCTCCGCTGCTGCAGCTTTGAACCATTCCCATGTGTCCTGTCACTGGATCCCAGGGAGGGAAGATCAGCATCTCCCACTCCAATTCCCCTCCTCAGGAAGCTGCAGAGAGCAATGAGGTCGCCCTTCAGCCTCTTTTTCTCCAAACTAGACAAGCCCAAAGTCCTTAGCCGCTCCTCACAGGACATGCCTTCCAGCCCTTTCACCAGCTGTGTTGCCCTCCTCTGGGTGCATTCAAAGACCTTCCCAACCCTCCTAAATTGTGGGGCCCACAACAGCACACAGCACTCGATGTGAGGCCACACCAAAGCTGAATACAGCAGGATCATCACCTCTTCTGACCAGCTGGTTCCAGTGTTTGATGCCCCCTGGGATGCGCTCTGCCCCCTTGGCTGCCAGGGCACACTGCAGCCTCCCACGGAGCCGGCTGTCGACCAGCACCCCGAGATCCCTTTCTGCAGGGCTGCTCTCCAGCCGCTCCTCTCCCAGTTTATGCTTATGCCTGGTGGTACTGTGTCCTAGGTGCAGAATCTGGCATTTGGACTTGTTAAATTTCATCCCATTAATCACCACCCAATGCTCCAATCTATCTAGATCCCTCTGCAAGGCATCTTGTCCCTCGAGAGGCAACAGCACCTCCCAGCTTGGTATCATTAGCAAACTTGCTAATGGTGCATTCAACTCCTGCATCCAAGTCATTGAAGAATATATTGAACAGGACTGGCCCTTGAACTGAACCCTGAGGAACACCGCTGGTGACCAGTCGCCATCCAGATGTAGCCCCATTCACTAAAACCCTCTGAGCCCTGCCCTTCGGTGGGTTCTCCACCCAGCGCACAGAAGAATGCTGTGAGGGACGTTATCAAAAGCCTTACTAAACCCCAGAAAAACTACATCCAGCACCTTGCTTTCACTCACTAGGCAGGTGACCTTTCCATAGGAGGATACCAAATTAGTTAAAACAGGACTTTCCCTTTGTGAACCCATGTTGACTCTGCCTGATGCCTGCAGTACTCTCTAAATGCCTTTCAGCAGCACCCAGCATAATCTTCCCCATAATTTTCCCCAGGAACTGAGGTTAGACTAGCAGGTCTGCAGTTTCCTGGGTCTTCCCTCACACCCTTCTCGTACATTGCAGTGACACTGGCTGGCCTGCAGGCAGCAGGGACCTCCCCAGACTCCCAGACCTTTGGCAGATGATCGAGAGGGGTCCTGCCATTACGTCCGCTAGCTCCTTCAGCACTCTGGGAGAATCCCATTAGGCCCCATGGACTTGTGAACATTCAGATGATACAGCTGGTCCCTCACAACTTCAGGGTCTACAAATGGAAAATCATCATTCCCACACTCGTGGTCCTCTGACTCTGGGGACTGGGCAGCCCAAGGTGCATCAGTATTACTAAAGGCTGAGGCAAAAAAAACCCACTGCATGTCTCCGCTTTTTCCTCTTCCCTAGGGGTCAGATGACCATTCACAACAAGTATCAGTCCAATGCTTTTATAGACGTCCTCTTGCTATTAACGTACTTAAAAAAAGCCCTTCTTGTTGTTGGACACAACACTGGCCAGATTCAACTCTAACTGAGCTTTGGCCTTTCGTGTCTTCTCCCTACACATAAGAACCATGGCTGTGGAACCTTCCTGTGAAGCCTGACCTTGCTTGCAGAGATCATACAATCCTTTTTCCTCTTGAGCTCCATGAGGAGTTCTCTGTTCAGCCAAGCTGGTCTTCTGCCCCACTTGCCTGACTTGTAACATGGAAGGATTGCCCGCTCCTGTGCTTCTAAAAGAGGCTTCTATAAAACTGACCAGCACTTGTGGACCCCTAAGCCCTCAGAAGCAGGTTCCCAGGATACTCTGCTACATAGCTCCTTGAATAGCTTAAAAGTTTGCTCTCCTCAAGTCTAGGGTACCAACTCTGCTGTCCTTTTTTCTCATTACACTGAGAATTTTAAACTCAGTTTTTCATAACCACTGCGGCCAAGACAACCACCTACCATCACATCCCCCACAAGTCCTTCTCTATTCGCACACAGCAAGCCTGGGAGGGCATCTTTCCTAGTTGGCTCACGGAGTACTTGTGGCAAGAAGTTATCATCTCCCACCAACCTTGAGAATTTCCAAGACCTGCTTGTCACAGCAGTGCGATATTCCCACTTGATGCCTGGGAAATTGAAATCTCTCATAAGGACAAGGGCTACCAATCCAGAAATTTCTCTTCCTTTCCTGAAAATAACTCATCAGTGCTTGCACCCTGGCTGGATGATGGGTAGTAGACACCCACTTAAACATCTCCTTTGTCTTCCATCCCTCTAACCCCCACCCAGAAGCTCTCAACCACATCATCATGCCCTGCCTATCCCTCCTGAACAGCCTGCAGCCCCCCATCCCAGCACTCCATTCATGGGACTCATTCCACCAAGTCTCGCTAATACCGATGATATTGTGGCTCTGGGAACCAACCAACACTTCCAGTTCATCCTGTTTGTCTCTCATACTGCATGTGTTGGTGTACAAGCATTTCAGATATGCTCCTGAGCCCTCTGTGCTCCCAGGAGCAGTGCAAATGTTCCCACCAGCATTGCCACCCTCAGGCAAGGCCATGCCAACGCTTGGCTTACCTACTGCAATCCTGTTGGTATCCCCTTCCTCCATCCATTCTAGTTTAAAGCCCCCTCAATCAGATCCACCAGTTTATGCCCAAAGAGTCAGCTGCATGGGCAGTGGATTATTTTGGTTGGTTTCAAATATGTAAAGCTTCATATTTCTTTCTCACCTCCCAAAAAGAAAAACGCAGTTGCACATGCAAGGATTTTTTTTGTTGTTTTCAGGTTTGTAAAGTTCATTAAAAATACTTAGATGAAGAAATGTCTTTGTATAAGGAGCAGGAAGTAGTTAGAATAAAAGACCAGTATACGCAGGTCACAGGACAAAGTGATGAGGGAAGAATTTGCAGGAAATAATACAGCAGCCATTGCTCTAAATACAGTATTAGATTTTTCTGTGTTTTGTGCCTTCCTACAGAAGCTTTCTCTGGCTGATGACTGCAGTGCTAGCAATTCTGGATGTTTTATCACGAGTCCAGAAATACATGATGAAGTGTGAAATATGGTTCAGAAATACTTGGTGTTCAGCTTTCTGAGTTATTTGAAAAAGTCTGTTCTGAGTTTCTGGGCTTATGGTTGCAAAAAATCTGAAGGCAGAGATTGCTGAGTCTCTGACATCAGAAGTAACTTTTATTATCATTTTAATCTTGAAAGAGCAGATACTTTATGTTACTAAGGCTTGCTTTCAGCATTTGGCTCTGTTTTTTAGTATTTATTATTAATGATCCTTGACCTTCTTTTTTCGTTGCTCGTTTCTGAAATTTTCTTTTTTTTCCCCTGGAACTGCAAGAGCTAGAAATGTATTTTAAAGACATGAACATTGATATTCACTTCTAAAGACATGATTAAATAAGCAGTACTTTAAGGCTTTAAAATAAACATTAGAAAACAAAATTCAATATGGAGTCATGAATTCACAACAGGTAGGTACTAAGTATACCAAATATATTTCATGCCAATTCTTACATGTTTCCATTCCCCTTTATGATTTAATCTGTAACTACTCAGAAGACAGAGCACAGAGAATACTTGAAGGCTTTTTTAAATCCACCAAATTTGAGCTGGCAGTGTGAGACACAAGATAATGAAAAAATACCTTTCTTTTTTTCCTGCAATTACATTGTTAGTTAAAACATTTTCCTTGGAGGACAGGACTTCTCTCACTTCAGGTCTTGCTTTCACTCCATCCTTTCACCAACTTGCAATAGTTAGTCAAAGCTAATCCTTGTGCATTGGATCAACAGCTTTAAGTGGAGCTTTTAGAATATACCTCAATGAGGAATCAGACTTACTAGAGCTGCACTGCATTAGCAGATGTTCCCACTCCATGAAGTCAGGACACCCTCCTGGCATTGGTTAAAGCACATGGTTTAGGCAATGGTTTTCTTATATCTCTAGGTCTGTAGCCCAAACCTCTGATCTCTGCATTTGGTGAATTAAGCAGGCTGGAGGCACCATCTTTTCTCAGGACAACACTTACCAAGAGATTTGCTTATTATCAGGAGGCCTGGAGACTATAACTGACTTGTATAACCACTACAACAATTTTTAATGCCCTGTTAAAAACATTCTGGTCATTCTGATGATACTCTGAGGAAAATAAACTTCTTCAGCTGTGGAGGAGGTGGAAGAGATGTGGTCATCTGGTCGGTGATTACACAATACTAATTTTCTGGATGCTCACTTGCAACCTGATTTACAGACAGACAAAGAACCTCTCACAGGACCATTTACCCTGAGTGTAAGTTTTACTTTTTAACAAGAAGTTAATCAGAAAGCATACTGGGGAGGGGATAGGGGGGGGAACAAACCCCAAACAGAAAAAAATTATCACAAACTGGGTGCTTAGACTATTGTGCAGTAAGCCTAAAATCTTTTTTGTCTGATTGCTACCAGTGTAGCATCTCTGCAGGAGCTCTCAGTGTTGATGGTACCGTTGAACAAAAGCAATGGAACAATTCAGCACAGGAAAAAAATGGCAAAGGCTTGAACTGAAATTCTTACATATATAGAGTAAGATTTTTTTTTGCTGTCACTCATGTTCTATTTCCAGTTTTGTTTCTCTATTTTACTTTTGCACAGACATCTTGAAAGCATAAATAGTAGCAGAATTAGTATCTGTTATCAGTATGTAGAGTTCTGTTATTTTTTGAATGTAAAAGCATTAACATCTTTAGTAACTGTGTGCAATTGACTCAGACCTGTGAATAGCACCTTCCAATTATACAGTAGTAACTGGATTACTCTGGAATCTTGCAAAGCAGTTTGCTCTCAAGCTGAAGAAAGGAAAACAGGCAAACTGTCTTACAAGAAGAAAGCTCAAAACCGAGTAGGATGAGAAAGAAGGGCTAGAATCTGGAAATTCTCTGATGTCCCAAACAGAAGCAAGCATTGAACTAGTCATGGCTCACAGCAGAATATGAAGTGAAAGACTCAAGAGAATCCAGATGACTGAATCCAGACAAACTGTAACATCTCAAGTAATCCACCAGCACTCATTTTCACAGGGCTGAAGAACCACCATACTAAAGGACAGGCTGCTGTTTCTTCTGGATGGGATTGCTGAGAACTAAAACTGCAAGGACCAGCTGAAAGCCAAGGAAGAGCTACAGAATTTGACAGCTATGACATTAAAAGTACTCATGTACTTGTATGTCTGACGCGAATAATACTGTGTTTTAAAAGGTTAAGTTAGGAAAGCATGCTTTACCTATAGCTCTCAGGCCATCAGATCACCTGAATCAAGTCAGAATGAAAAAGCGAGTGCAGCACTGCATTTAGTGTGCTGTCAGTGCCCGGTAACAGATATACTACTTACTGAGCTGTGGTTTTGTTGTCATTGTCTGGCAGAAAGATCATTTGTTTTAATGACCTTCTGCCATCATGTGAAAGAAATAGCTCTTTTGATTGGATGTGTGGTGAAATTAAAGGCTAATTGGTATTCCACTGACAATATACAGTAGATGCCTCTTGTGCTGCTGACAAGATCTGATGAATGCTGCTTCAAGAACATGCAGCTTTAAAGGAAATTAGTTTGATAGGAAAAAAACCCCACAGAGCTACATTTTCAAGTTATCTACTAGTGTTCTATTTCACAAGAGATATTATACCATCCAGACTTAATACATATGAGGCAGAAGAAACCAGCATGACAATAATCCTCAACATTATTGTGGAATCTGTCATCTGTATGAGGTTATTTTTGTATCACAGTTTTGAAACAAGCACACCTGAAAACAGCAATAATTAAACAAGAGTGAAGACATCAGAGTACCGGTTTATCAAAACAGGCAAGCTTGAGGCCAATGACAGGTCTCGTACGCACATCTCCTTTTTCCTACTAGAAATGTTACAGGAAGCCCTGAACATGAGAGCTGGGCGGCTGGACATCTGCAAACCTTGCACATGCTAAGTAGTTGCAGAGTAGTGTAGCATACCTAGTGTTGGAAGTGCTACATGCACTTTTTTTTTTTTTTTTTAGTGTTAAGAGTTTATCTAGTTATGTACAATTAGCTCAATGCATTTTGGACACTATTCTGTAGAACATAAACAAGCACCTGTGGCATGTCCCAGGACCTACCCAACACATGTGCTGCTATTTCTTTCCAGAAAGTGCCAGAGAGAAACATTGCCATAATTTTAATGCTATAGACTACACAGTAAACATCTGCATCTGTGATGTAGCCCTTCTGTCTGAACAGGTTTGCTTCAAATATTATTTTAACGGCAGTCATAAAAGCTTTACTGACCAGAATTTAAGCTTACATTATTCATTAAAGACAACCCTTTACAATCATAAAATCACAGAATCATTTAGGTTGGAAAAGACCTTTAAGATCAAAAAGATCTTAACGAGCTCTCTCAATGCTATCCCAGTAAGATTCGTAGCACACCTTTGCCGACTGAACCAGGCCATTTGAGATTCAGGCTTCTATTTATGCATTCAAATGAAGAAAAAAGGAACAGACAAATGAAGAACTGCTTCTGTGTTTCAAAAATATAACTTTTTCTAATTAAGTAGAAATTTGTTGATGAAAGAATTGCTACCCCTGTGTTTTAGGCACACATAAAATGTACACGTTCTATCATGCAGAATCTCTTTGGCAACTTTTAGAAGTAAATAAAAGCTCTAAGCTCCAGATGATAAACTGCACTCAGACACTTTAACTATTGTATTCCTATGGCACAAAGTACAGAATCTCCATCCTGGGATACCATGTAATTATGATGTAGATTCCCCTGTGAAGATATGCAATAACTTACGCTACTTAAAAGCACGCCATGCATGAATAAATGCTCTTATTCTCTTCCTTCAGCATCTTCCAGTCAATAGAGTTTACAACAATGTATAAAATTATTCCATATTATTGTATTGTGTATATTGTATATATTGCATATATTGTATGTATATAGCCTTGCTATATAACAAAGTGCGTATGTTCTACAACTCTAATACATGTCTCTGGAGGGGTTGTCTCTTTTTTTTTCTTAGTCATTTTCCCCTTGGCCCTTTGTCCAGCTGCTGGCACTCAGACCTCCATGCAGTCCAGTCTCTCCACCTGCTGGTACCACAGAAGCATGGGCCTCTGTGACCCCCGGTCCCCTCTCCAGCTGCTGGCACTTAGGTGCCCACCCCCACAGAACACAGACCCTCACCCATGAAAACAGCTATGTATGCAGCTCAGTATCACCGCTGGACAAGCAGCTGTGATCACATACAGGGCATGGCAAGAGAAGTGCACTGACCAGCAGCCTTGCAACTGGCCCTTTTTGTCACCTCTTCCCCATCTTCTCACATTTGCTTCTCCTTAAGTCACCTTGATCCTCCTTTTCTCCACCTTGGTCTTTCCCCTAAACATTTTATAAGTCTTGCACAATCCCAAGAACCTCTATCAATGCATCCCATAATGACTCCAATGTCCCTCTCAGGGTGACAGGGTGTCTACAGTGACCCAGGGAGCCTATACCATTGACTCATCTGGCAAGTTGCACCCTTGGGCATGAGGCTGATCATGATCACGCATGAGGCTCATGGCAACGAGCCTCTGACCACACCATGTACAGCTTACACTAAGATACTTTCCTGTGTTATTGTGGCAGTATCAAGCAAAGCTTAACAATTTACAAATTAATTTCACTACTGATACTCTAGATGCATCATAAGCATTGAAGAACACAAAATACAATCAAAATTATTGAAAACAAAAACTGCAACAGACCCAAACTGTAAAGCTCTTGGTTTATAAACACCTGGCGATCACATGCTCAAATCAGGAGAAGTTATTCCACTGACTTCAGTAACTGATGGATCAGGCTAAAGGTGAAAGATCTATAGCAGAACTTCAATATTTTGTTTCTATTCTTTACTACTGCAATCAATTCAGAGCTTATTCTTTAGAAATTATTTGTAAGCAGGTCTAAATTGATATGCTGTGACTATAGACAAGATTTGTAAGGAAATGATACAAGTCAAAGCCCTACCCTGGCAGTTAGTGCTTCTTCAGGCATTTGTGCAGCTAAGCACAGCACAAAAAGACTCAATGCTCTTGTTGTGCAGCTTCCAAATAATTGTTTCTTTTGTTAAAACTTCTTTATTTCTGAGATGGAAAAGGAAAAGAATTTGTTGATATGAGAATGAGCCACTGAAGAGAGACAGGAGCACAGTAGAAGGTCCTGGAGATTCTTATAGAAGGACTTGTGTACTGCTTGTTAGCATCTCTGTTGAAGGATGTATTTTTATAGATTTTTTTACTTAAGAAACAATTGCTGCGTACACATGCTAATTAAAAAAACTCCAAAGCTCAACTTGTAGGTTGCTGAAAAACTGCAGTGATTCCGCAGACTAATATTAATTTTTTGTAGAATAATTCTAATTATTTTGAAAACCAACACAGAACACATATGAACTAAGGACATTGCTACATTAAAGTGTATTTTTAGGATCTGGAATATAATACCATCAAATACACAATTGCCACCTAGTTGTACGGCATGGTATCAGAGAGAGGAACCTATTGGAATAACAACAGAAGGAATTCCTGCTTTGGGAATTTATTTACAGTTGTGAAATGCTGTTAATAGAATAAAAGGATGGCTGGAGATTTGAAAGAAAAGACGCGTGAGTTTTGCATGAAGTTACACTTGTCCAGAAACTGTGTGGTAACAGCTTTTTAGTTTAAAACAAATATTTTTGTAACTTTCAGAGTTTTCATTTATCTTACACAGCATTTAGTATTTCTAATCACATAGCTGTTCTCAATGAAAAGTTAAAAAGCAAGGAAATACTAAACCTCAAGAAACTTTCAAGCGTAGCTTAGAAGGACCACAACAGACTGGTTCTTAGTATTGTGCTCAGGGCCACTTCCCTGTTCACTTACTCGTCATCACCTCCATTAAGTGTGTAACGTTGTGCTCATATAACATGTTTGTGGAAGCCTTTTGATGAAACTGCAATAGATAGCAACTGCAAGGAGAAAAGTCTAGAATTGCATGAACAGCCAGTCCCTTACTGGTCCAAAACTGGTAAGTTTTAAAGCATTTGCCCAGACACATACTTAGCAAAACAGTCATGATATTTTTGGGCACCATAATCGCAACAGTTAAGCAGGTGTTGTTTCATGAACCGTCACATTCTTCCTCATTCATCTCTTTTCCAAGCTGAAAGTCCGTCACCTCCTGAAAACCCCTTTTGAACAGAAAAAAAAAAAATAAGAAAAGCATCACAGCGAGGATGATCTTTTCAATTCCCAACATACCCTTTTTGAAATAGAGACCTGGAGCTACACACTTTAGGTAAGATGCAGTCCCATGATGGATTAAGACAGCGGTGAAACCACTTCCTGGTTTGCCCTCTGCTGACTCTAAACAATGTTTCCCATTTGTCCACAGCTTGAGAGATTTTTATACATTCATTAAACCAACCACAAGGGTCACCAAGAGCCTTGTTTTACATGATTACAGCTACTCTAGAGCTCATGGTTGCACATGTATTCAGACCAAGTCACTGGTAATGGGAAAAACGACTGAAGTGCTTTAATTTTACCACAAGATAAACTTACTGAGATCAATTCAGGTACTGTAAAATAGACCTGACTCAAGTTTTACTGTAAATAAAGTTTTTAGGTAAATTGTTTTTACCAGCATGGGTTCTTTTTGCCTAGCTGATGTGTGTTAATTACTCAAATTATAACAAAATTAAAAAAAAAAAAAAAAGAGAGAGAGAGGAGAGCATTTTAGCACTGAAGACCAGTTTCTGTGTGACCTAAGCTCTGACACTTAGATTTGTGAATGACCTTGACAAGATGTGAGAGCAAACTGCAGATTTGGTACAGTGGAAGAGCCGAAGACAGTGGATGCATTCAAGAGGCTAGATAAACAGGCTCCATCATTTAACAGCTGTAACTTGAAAAGACTAAAAAAACCTAAATAAATAATTTACAACAATCAAATTGCTAACATTAGCATCTTAGGCATAAATGTTGTGTTAACTGAGATAGTACAAAGGCACCTGGTAAACAGTATTCATTCAAAATGGATTAGCACTAAAGAAAAACCCCCCACCCACTCCTGCACTTTGTAGCCTCCCTCTCTTCCTTGAGAAAAAAAAACATTCATCAAAAAAAAAAAAATGCTTAGGGACGCATTTTTTTCAGTACTTCAAAAGCTACTGCATGGAATAAATCCGTAACTTTCTGACGTGTTGTGCTCTGTTTGTGGAGTTTACAACACTTATCTCCCTTCTGTTCTTCAGTTAGCTGAACTCACAAAGAGGTCTAAATCAGAGAGTTGGAGGTATTAAGCATAAAGACAGAGCTGTCACCTCCTGACTGGCGAGCGAGGTGGTGCTATCAAGAGCAGCAGACAGCAGGAGAAAGATGGCTGAGAACGGTTTGGGTGTTAAGTCACTGGCATAACATTCAGGACCCACCAGTAAAGCCAGATCCCAGGGCAGGATTCAGTGCTGCCTTCACACTCCAGCAAGCTGAAAAACCTTGGCAATCAATCACACGAGAAAGGCCAGATTCCAAAGGCAGCTGGGATGGGTAAGCAGAACTGCACCCACTGGACTAGCACTATTAAATGATGTGATGGCAGAAAGTAAAACTCTGGAGTTGGAGGAAGAAAGAGAAAATGCAAGAAAGCCTATGCCTGGGACATACAGCCATCACAGAGTCATGGCCAGTTGAGAAAATTGATACAGCAAACCAACATTTGAAAAATACAGTATGCCTGCTCAGAAGAAAGCAACGTGTTTTTAGCAAGTTTCAGGCTTTTCTTCTGAGTTGATCTCAGTCCTTTCTTATTGTCTTTTTCCACTTGTGCAGAGTGCAGTTTTCTTCTGCCAGATCATTTATTTATAACAAAGATAAAAGGACTACTCACCACAATACCATCGTGGATGACACCAAAACCCAACATTGTTTGCCATTTACTCACACCTCGTTTACAACCAGTCAGTTCACTTCCAGTCCTTGCTTGCCTACCCACATGCTTTTTTCAAGACTGGGAGTCCTCACACTTAGTCCCTTTTCTAAGGGAGGCTACCGCACCCAGCACATGCACCCAATCCACGGCTGCAAACCCAGAACGAGCTGTGTTTTCAGGGAGCGTTGTGACACAAAGATCGGTAGCATCCAAACCCCCTTGCTTTCTAACCTCACCTAAGAGGGAAGCTAGGTACGGCTGGGTGAGGAGTCCGATATAATAAAACTCACTAACAGCAGACTGTTATTAAGCAAGGTACCCTTTATTGCAGCGCTGGGGCACGCTGGGGATAGCTCCACCATAAATGCTCCAATAATCTGGCAAGCTTTCAGAGGCTATATACCATGAAGTTATACATATTCACAAGATTTCCGAGAGCTCATTTACATATACATGAGATTTCCTTGAACTCATTAACATATGCAAACACATGGTCCGCATGTGGAGTTGTGGTTGTCAGTCTTCAGATGAAGGCTTGCAGTCTCCTTCACTGCACCCACAGACAGAGCCTTACCTCCAGACGCAGTTCTGGGATCAGCAGACCATACCCTCCGGGGCTGTTGTTGCCATTCTCTTGTAACCTTACCTTTATGGTCCTGTGTATCCGTTCTCAAGACTGATCAAGATGGAGTCCTCTGCAATGAGATTATCCGGGTGCCCCCTTGTTTTACACCCATCCCTTCTCTTACACCCATCCAGAGCCTCTTTTGTTCAACCCAGTATCCAAGGCACTCACAACATCTTGTTTTCGGGGCCTTTCAATTCCTCCGACTCCCACCCACAGCTGATCTTACTCCCTTGGCAGCACTTCACACCTCCCACCAAACCGCCATCTCCCAAACGCCACCAAATCAAATGTCAATGTTTTCGGAGACAAAGACCCCCCGGGATTCAGCCGCCTCCTCCCCACCGCGCGCCCGCCCGCCCTGCCCTTCCGCAGCCAGCACGGCCCCCCCCGGGCCCTCCGGCCCACGG
This sequence comes from Falco cherrug, assembly GCF_023634085.1. Lineage (NCBI taxonomy): Eukaryota > Metazoa > Chordata > Aves > Falconiformes > Falconidae > Falco > Falco cherrug. The sequence goes on from NC_073699.1 coordinate 72,648,562, forward strand.
GCCTCTCCCGCGACCGGGCCGCCCCTACAGCCCCCCGGGGCTCCGCAGCCGCGCCCACCGCCCCTCTCGCAGGGCACCCGCACCGCGCGGGGCGGCGAGGCCTTCACCGGCGCCGGGGGCGGCTCCAGCCACTGTCGAAGCCGCCCGCGCGCCGCCGCCGCCGCCACGCGGCACCCGCCCCGCCCCCCCGTTGGCCGCCGGGGAGCCGCGTGGCGGCCGCCGCACCCGGAAGAGGAAAGGAAGGGGGCGGGGAGCGGCTGGCGCGCGCGCGTGGGCGGCGGCGGCGGGGTCCGGCGGCGGCGGCGGCAGGGCCCGTCCCGGCGGCGGGCCAGGTAACCTCTGCTTGCCGCGGCGGCGGGCGGGACGCGGGGCGGGAGGGCGCGGGCCGGCAGCCGCGGGCCGGGCCGCGCCGCTGGAGCAACCGCCGCCGGGTGAGGCGGGGCCGGGCCCGGCCGCGGCATCGATGCGGGGCCGCGCCCGTCCCCGCCCCTGGCGCGCGCTAGCAGCCGCGGGTGGCGGTCGCACGCGGCCCGGGGAGCGGCGGGCTCCCCCCCGCCCCCGCCCAGCCTGTGCCCGCCGGGGGCCGCGGGCCGCGGGCCGGGTCCGGCCGCAGCCGCGGGGCGGGCGCGGGGCTTGGGGGCCGCCGCCTCCCGCCAGTGCGGTGTGCGCGGGGGACCCGTGAGCGCTGGCGCTGCCGCCCCGCCCGCGGGTCCCGGCGGCGATGGCGGCTGTCAGGGCCGAGTACGGCCTCGCTGGGGGCTGTGCGCTGCTGCGCGCGGCTTGGCACCACCGAGCTCACGGCCTCGGCGGGGTGTGCAGGGGACAAACGCCCACGCGTGCACGCTTGTGAACATCAGGCCCGCAGCAGCCGCCTGCCTGCCTGGGGGAGGGAGCACTGTGATAGCAGTAGCACAGGTGGAACGTGACAGCGCGAAAAATATTTTTTGTGGAGTACTAGTGCTGAAAGTTCACCCTGCTGGCTTGCCAAGAGGTCTGGGAAATACGGTAACGAAAGGTGTGGAGGGAGCCCTGTTTTTTAAGCAGGAGCACGTAATACTTATTCCTTGCCTAGAAAAAAATTACAAGCCTTCTTTTAAGCAAAGCAAAAACCTAAATGACATCAAATGACTAAGGGAATGATTAATGAAATCAAATGTATTATTAGATGTTTGACTTTAAGGCAGTTGAAATAAATGAGTTGTTAGTGGTTAATTCAAGATACAAATATTTTGTATGTCCTGCTAAGCATTTCGTTAAGCACCAGTAAATATTTGTTTAAAAGAGTAAATTCAAAAGGAAGCACCCCCACAAGCTAGATGAGCAGGCTGGAAGCTCACTGTGAAGAAAGCAGGGGAAAAGGTAGTTCCGGCAGGGGAGTTTGCAACCACCAGCTGAAGAAACCCCCCCGGACCCAAAAAGAAGTTGAGACTGAGCAAGCAAACTAATTAACATGAGAAGTGAGAGAATTACTTGACAAGCAAGAGACTGAGTATTAAGTAATCAAGGAATTACATAACTTGTAACCATGAAGGCCGATACCTTTGCTTGCCGAACTGTGTGACAGTGTAAAGTTTTGACAGTCAGAGCTAGGCATTTGTGGGTGGCCACCTAGCTCCCTTCTTTGTGAAAGCTGGAGTGAAGGAATAGAAATGCCTCAGCTTGGTGTGTGAATTGGCGCTGTGCACCAAGTAGCAAACCCACCTACGGGACGACATAACCTAGATCTCAGTTGGTGCACCCTTGAGGATGCTGTCATTGTTTAGCTTGTGTCAGAAAACTGACTTAGGCCAAGCTAAACAACAGTAATCTTACACCTGGGGACTGTTTATGGCCAGTGACCTCACTGTGGTAACACAGCTTTGCATCTGGGAAAAACGCTAAATGTGTAAGAAATTTAAATGGATTTTCTCTTACTGCATTGATAATTTGAGCAGGGTTTGTTTTGGTTTGTTGTGGGTTTCTTTCGTTTAAGCAAATTGTGAACATCTATTACAGTGGAAGATGTGATCAGTGTCATGCAAACTGTTAAAATTTTCTTCTTTTTCTAGAGTTTCTCACTGCTAAAAAAACCCCTACAATGGAGAGTACAGTATCGGTCACTTTCTTTGTGTTGTTTTCCATACTACTGTGTGAAAGCTATCATCCTGGAGTGGAGACGGCTACTGTTGTGCATGCATCAGAGAGAACTTTCCAAGAAAAGGCAGCTGGCATTAATACTGATTTGGCAGGATTAATACAGAAGTTTCACCTTCAAGAACTTTTTCATCGTTATGGAGAAAACAACTCCCTGTCGATTGAAGGGTTTAGAAAACTGCTCCAGAACATAGGTATAGATAAAATGAAAAGGATTAAAATAGACCATGATCATGACCATGACCATCACCTTCATCATAATCATTTTTCATTGAGTAAAAACTCTGAAAAGACTGTTTGTCCAAACCACGAATCTGATGCTAACAAAGATCACAGGAACAGTCACTCAAAGGAATCTTATAAAGTAGAGAACGTAGAACATCAGCAGAACTTTGTACGCATCAAGAACACCGTTAATGAAATAACTGCATCTGTCATCAGTGCTCCCACAGATGGCCGCTCTGAATTGCAGAATGTGCAACCTGGAGAAGTCAAGCTGGTTGCTCGTTTAGGTTTGACCAGCGCGAATGTTGTTAACGTTACAGGTGGCAGCAATGCCAGCTGGCTTGCTAGCAGCAAAGCAAATCAATCTCATACTTCTCTGAAGGAATCAGAAAGAGGAAGTTACCTGTACTCTAAACTGAAAACCCAAAATACCCAAGAGGTGAGACTGATTCTGTTGTATTCTTGGGCATCCAGATCCAGCGGGGATGTTCTGTCTTATTTGTCGTGTGCTTTTCACTTAACTGGGTACAAGCTTTGTGGGGTAACGGTACTCATAGATAAACACACAAACAACTTCCCTTGAGACTTAACATTTTGGAGGAAGTTGTGTTTGATTCACAAACTCAGAGGAGAATATACAGTCTAGTTATTTTTAATATTTATTTCCTAAAAAAAAAAAAAAGTACCTATATTAAGTATAAACATACAGTTTGTTTTATATATTATTTTAAAATACTACTAAAAATGAAAAAACACTTCAAATTTAAAACTTGCTGTTCTGTCTTAAAGCCAGAATCTGTCTTGCTTTGCTAATAATGTGAAAGTAAAAATAAAACCTGGTTAAAATACTGTCATTCTTATCGAAGCTGCCTCACAGGTGTTGATAGTCCTATGGCAGATAGTGTAGAACTGTGGGGAAGTAACTGGCACCTTCCCCCTTCAACCCCTCCCTCCCCATCTTCTTTAAGATTGTACGTAGAGTCCAACTGTAAAAAAGTTTGCTGCAATATGTGTTCTGTATTACTTTAAAATAGTAAAAAATTAGTGCTGATAAAGTCTGTAGTTGTTTTGTAGACAGTTTTCTTGCATAATCAGATTCTTCTCCATTGAAGGCTTTAAAAAGCAAGTGTCTCTCAGGTCTTACTGTATCCAGCCATGCCAGGTAATTCAGAGTGGGTGTTGTGTAGCATGTGATTGTAGGTGCTGAACTCACAAGTTGTTACTGTGTTCTGAACAGTTGGAGCAGAAGTACTACTGGTACTTAAGTCAGCGAGACTGTACGTGGTACAGTAGGGAAGACTGTACTGGAGGAAGTGTGTTAAGAACATGTTCTGTACAAGACTTTCCGTAGTAATCACTTGTATAAACAGCTCTTTAACCTTGTTAGTACTTCCTTATACGGCCTCTAAAACTGAGGGAAAGGTGTCAGGCTGCTCCTGTTTGCACAGCAGAGCATCTGACCCCCTTGTGCTGAGAATGAGTGATAATTACGCATCATCTACCAGGACTCCTGAACTAGCTTTCTGGGCCAGAAGTGGGGTGCAGGTACAATTCTTGCTAAATTGGTTTGTTACCAGTTTTTAATTACCATTGATACAGCTGTTTTCATGGGATGCCACTGCATTTTTGTAAAAATGGGTTTTCTGGTCCTCTTGGGATACATCATGGTGTTTTGGTTCTGGTTCATCTTTAACATGTGTCTTTTCACAGTGCTCCAGTGCGTCGAAACTGATGCAGTCCCATGGAATAGGTACTCAAGTATTGTTAACTGCTAGAGAATTTAGTTACCTCTGTCCAGCTCTCATTAACCAGATCGATGGCAAACACTGCATAGTCCATGCAACTAGTGAAAAAGCTGAAACGCCTCCAAAAAGTTACTCTCTGCAAATAGGTAAGTTGTGGGTTTTTTTTTTTTTACATGGAGTAAAAGTTTACTGGAAACCCATTTATGTTGGTTATAAGTTTGAGAACATATGTTAAAGTTGAAAGAAGTTTGTATTTTTCTTTTGGCACTTGACTGTGTCTAGAGAGAAATCTTTGTGGCATACTATTTGTTAACATCTGATTAATCAAATGGTCAGGAGTGTTTGATAACAGGAATGTTAAGCAAATGAAATATCATACAGCTGTTATTTATTCTTGTTACTTTTTTTTTTCTTTTTTTGCCAGCTTGGATTGGTGGCTTTATATCCATCTCTGTCATCAGTTTTCTTTCCTTATTGGGTGTTATATTGGTACCACTGATGAATCGCGTATTTTTCAAATTTCTTCTAAGTTTTCTTGTGGCACTGGCTGTGGGGACTTTGAGTGGAGATGCTTTCTTACATCTCCTTCCACATGTAAGTATTAATTACTGTTTCATTCAATATCTCAAAGCAGAGAATTTGACACCTATCTGTACTTCTTAGGTATTAATTAATAGGGGTTACAATTATCAACATTTGGTGAGTCATTTCTGAACCTTACAAGGTTGATTATTTGATGGAAAGGTTTCCCATTTGGAACTGTTTGTATTATTAATTCTGCAGTCCTTACAGTGTAAGAGCATCACACCATTATCCCTTGTTTTCCTGTTCTTAGTCATGTATGCTGCCAAATCACTCGCTCATTGTTCCTTGTGTGCAAGAATTTTGCATAGATGTTTGTAGTCACTTATTGCAATGCTGCCTCTTTATTTCTTTTTCCAGATTAATGAAATTTTATAGATAGTGGAAATCACTCACTGTACACTTTAAATGTGGAATAGATGGTCCACTATTTTCTGTTATCGGCCACTTATGTTGATTGCTTATCCATTGTAATTTTTGGTCTGAATCAAGCTTTTATGAAGTCCTGGGAAAACATTGCTTGGTAATAACCTTGGAGTTACGTATAGATTTTATGGAATATGGACAATGAAACTGGAATACAATTGTTAAATTTTCATCTCTCTTGAACAGACATCTCTGCACCTCCCGCCCCCCCCCCCCCCAACCCCAACCCAAGGTAACTTGGTCCAGCTTTCAGATAAGATGGATGAAAAGGACTGCAGATCCTGTGGTGGTTTCCAAGCCCTGCCTGTAACTTATGGGGGCGTTCTTTTTCCTTTCAGTTAATTTTTCATTTGCTGTGTGAGGTTATGTAAATCTAAATATGTGGGACTGAGGTGTCCTAGAAGATTTTTGGTTCTGAACATATCAGTAGCCAGTGAGGAGGCGAAGAATGTAAGACTTACTTTAAAGAAGGAATTTACTGTTCCTTGTAGAAAAAGATATTTGATGTATATGAGCTGATTAGATGGGAAGATAATTGGTGTGCTGGCTGTGACTACTACTTAAAATGCAGTTTGCTTGGCAGTGTAAAGAGTTTTTGTGAGGGCAGTTGTACATACTGTATTGAACAGTATGCATGTAGCTTCAGGGAGAGGGTGAATGGTCTGCCGGCCTGCTTTCAGTCCTTGCAATGTTTCTTCTCGTTGACAGATTTCTTTGTAATTGTCTGAGTTTATACCCAGAGTATTTACCCCATGAAAATTGTCAAGTCTGTACTCCAGACTCGAGGAAAAGAATGTGAAGAATGCTATGTTTCTTATGTTACCAGTTCTTTTGAATAATACAATGACTTTTTTCCTCATTTGCTTCTCCCCTTAGTCTCATGGAAACCATCACCACCACCATGAAAAACCTCTACTTGAACAAAATAAAAGCTCTACATTCAAACATCTTGTTTTTCAAAGTACAGAGGAGAGTGCTTACCTGGATTCTACATGGAAGGGACTTACAGCACTTGGAGGCTTATATTTCATGTTTCTTGTGGAGCATTTGATCACTTTAATAAAGCAGTTTAAAGACAAGAAGAAAAAGGTAGAGAAACTATTATTTTGAAGCTATAATATATTGCATGATCACTTCTGAACACATTTATAAAAATCTTTTATGAGTATCATGTATCTGGATTTAATAGTGATTGCTGACTTGATCAGCGTTATAATTTCAATTGTATTAGTGACACACATACTTTTAAACTATGCGGTAACTTTTTGTGTGGTCCCGTTACAGAAAAGCTCTGAGCTATTTCCTTAACCAGATACACAGTACAGGTTTGACACCACAGTGAACCTGTTTGACAAGCAGACATCTAATTGTGCCCTTTGTTTTAACAGAGTGATTTAAGAAGTTACTGTTCATTATTGACTTCCTTCTGACATCTCAAGGCCATTATATAACTGACTGTCTGAACTGGTTTTATTATTATTATTATTATTTTAATTCTTATACTGGATGAAAGAAGATGGCCTTATACAGTTTGTGTACTCCTGTTGATGGAGGCACTTGCAGAAAATGGGTAAGGGTGGTAGTAAGTGCTTACATAAGTAAGCATCCAACTACACTGTATAAAGTGACTTCATTAGATAGTGTTCCATTTGGAAATAGCTTGCCAAACCCCTTGTTTCTTTCCCATCTCTCCCCCGAAAAATAGCAATCCAGCTTTCAGATTACTGTGCTGGTTTTTGTGTAGAAGGTAGATAATAAATGAATTTTGGCATGTCATAAATGTTGGTAACTTGCCAATTATTGCTAACAGAGATCTTTAAAGACTAGCCTAGCCAGTAATAAACAATGTTGTGAAAGTTGACTCAGTAAAAAAGATACAATCAAAGCTGGCGGCATCTTAAGCTTTGCTTGAAGAAAGTTAGTAAACTGCTAATCTCAGCTTAAAAATAGCTAGTTTCTAGGCTACCACAATGGCTGATAACATCTAGTTTTATTGTTAAATTGGTCATTAAGATAGCAGTCTTAGAGCAGATGCTATGTAAACTCTTTGACTTTGGTCATGGGAAGTTGTGGTGATGTGGGTTATACTGAAGCTAAACTAACTGCGAGCGATAGAACCACTTTCCCCGTCCCTAGTTAAATTTATTTGCCAAGGGGTGGTATGAAATGTTCCAAGCAAAGCAAGTATTTTCTTTGTCCTCTCAGCCACTGGGAATAGATTTCCTGTTAGACTAATTAATGCCCTTCTAGATACTGAGTCACTGATTGTAAATTGTTGTGATACAGACATTAGTGAGCAATTAGAACATTTTACTTGGTTTTCCTTCAGTACACTAGGAAAAAAACTTAGTGACGTTAAAATGGAAAAGAATTGGTGGAATAACTTTTACTTGGTATTAGATACATTTTGCTTCCCAGATGAACCCCTCTGCTTATCCTCATGCAAAAATGTGGAGTATTTATGCATGTAAAATGTGGAGTATTTATGTGTGTGGGTTTGGGTTTTTTTGTGGTGGTTTTTTTCCCTCCATCCTATGGAGCCTGAGGAACCTTCATCATCTTACTGTATTTAGCTGAGTTGCTAATGTTCCTCTTCTGCACTCTACATGGCTTCCATGTTGTCCTCTTACTGTGCAGGCTGCATAAATGTTGTGAATATAATGTTCCTCGTGTATATCCTGAAAAATAAGTAAAATATTCATAACTACAGTATTTTCTGTTTTCTTTTGGAATAAGAAAAAGAATGAAGAGGATGGAGAAAGTAAGAAGTTCTCAGCGAATGAAGAAAAGTTAGATACAGATGATCGTAAGTCTCGGTGATACTGCACAGTTGTTATTTTGTGACAGCACCGTTTAAAAACCACCTGATTAATGGCAGCTCATAGATCTACTTCTTATTGTAGGTTGCATCACTACCTACTTGAATTCTTTATAAAACAAAACCTGTCTGTGCATTGATATGTAGAGGACTAGCTCTATTTGCTGCTTTTCTTTAACAAGTATTGATAGGTTGGAAGTAGTGAATTCACAGTTTTGAAACCTGAAGTGTTCTAATTCTGGATTTAACAGCGGAAGTTGAAGTCATTCGGTGAAGATCTTCTGGCTATGCTTGTTGCAAACACAGCTGTACCTACTGGCTTCTACGCTTCTCTAGACTGTTAGATGCTCTGTGCGTGATCCATTATTCAGATTTCTGTATATCTTTTAAGTCTGGATTTTGTAAGTTTCACTTTATTTATGAAGCTGGTAATCTAAAATCCTAGAGGTTACTTGAAGTATTTGGACTGCAAGTGATCATGTGTCCTCAAGATCATGTTGTAAGCCAAAACAAACCTCACTAGATACTTGTTAGCTCTTGTAGCTAGAAGAGGTGTTCAGTTTTTCAGAATAATTTTACAGCTAATGAAAGAGTTGTCAATAGTGCAGGAAAAAAAGTATTTCATTTAATTGCAGGGGAAGAATTTAACAAGTTTTAAAAATTAGTTAAAATAAGATAACCTTAGTGTGCCACTGATGTTTATATGAGGACGTTTGGTGGCCTGTATTGATGACTATTTTTGAGTGTTTTTATTTTTCAGGTGTTCAGACTTAAGCTCCTGTATTCATATGAAATACAGGAATTTTTAAAATAATCTATAAGAGGATATATATCTAGTATCCTCTTCTGCAGTCTTATTCTTTGGCCCTAAGGTGAATAAATGGTGTAAGTTTTGTAGGCACTTTGTCTTTCTGAAGCAACTGAACTAACAGCCTTCATGCTGTGAAACTGGGACGTAGAACCTTATGCTGTTGTGTATAAATTGCACTGACTCTTAGATAAAAAGCTTATTCACCTTTTTAGGAGGCATTTGTGGCCTTAATGTAGGGTCTGCTTCAGTAACAGGGGACAGAAGCTAAAGGGTTTTTTTATTTTGAACTATTGGGAATTATCTCAGAAATGTAATTAAAGGAAAATAAGTTGTGGAAACCCTTGGAAAAAACTCTGGTACAAGAAGCTGGGGTATCAGTCTCAACTTCTAGACTTACTAGGTTTTTCTTTCCTGCATCACTTACTCAACTTGTTTGTTGTATCTTTGCTTCTGAGGTGATTTTAAAAACGTATTATGCTCTGGATTTTTGTAACAGGGCCTGAGGGCTATCTAGGGACAGACTCCCAAGATCCATCAGCCTTCATTTCTCAGCAGCCAGCCGTACAAGAAGAAGAAGAAGTGATGATAGCTCATTCTCATCAAGAGGAGGTTGACAATGAATATGTGTCCAGGGGCTGTAGAAACAAGTGTCATTCTCACTTACACGATACTCTAGGACAGACAGATCATCTTAGTCATCATCACCATGACTACCATCATATTCTGCATCACCATCATCATCAGAACCATCATCCCCACAGTCACAGTCAGCGCTACTCACGTGAAGAACTGAAGGATGCGGGGATAGCAACTCTGGCGTGGATGGTGATTATGGGAGATGGACTACACAATTTTAGTGATGGCCTAGCAATTGGTAAGTGTTAGCATGGACAATGCAACTTGGTTGTATGTGAGGACAGCAAACTTCTTGCTGTCACTTAGCTCTCTGTTAGGAACATAGTTAGTCAGTGGTGGGTCTTTGAAGCCTAAACTTTTATCTGATAGCAGCTTTGAATGAGTAGGACAGATCTTCAGTTTTAATGTGACAGTGACAAATGAAATGGAAATTATGTGCTTACAGCTATTTCTTTAGGGAATCTAGAAACTTTGCTTATTTCCTACTTTTAGCAAAGTTAAAGCTAAAATTTTTCAAAACTAAAGCTAGGCTTGTAAAACAATATTTGGGACTTAGAGCTGTCTTTGTATTTCAGTGCCTGCAAGTGCTCAGCAATTTAAAAAAAAATATTTTTTTTTTTAGGCTTGTCTTTTTGGTCACATATAAATTGACTGTGTTTTTTCCACCTCAGTCAGGCCACTAATATCATTGGCTTCTTTGTTTCTCACTTCCATCTTCACTTGTTAAGCAGCAAGATCAGGTTCTGTACTTGGCATATCTGGCTTTGCCTAAACTGGGCCCTGGTTACACATCATGTGTAAGTTTTCCCAGAGCACTGGTCAGTAGGGAGATGGGACCCTGGTTTTGGTCTGCTTTAGCCTGAGGGTTACCCAAATGGATTACGCAATATTATGTGTGATTTTTGTGCTGTGGGATGTAGGCAGCATTCATTTGTACTGTAAAATGAATTTATTTCAAGGCATTGTGTTCTCATAAGGTGCTTTTTCACTTTTGCATATCAGTCTTGTCACATTCTAAATTCTTAGATCTTACCATCTACTGAAGAGTAGCATTGCAGTTCTTCCTAGTGCTTGTACTAACCTTCCAGTGAAGGTCTGTGCTGCTTTTTATATCCTGGGAATGTGTGAGTAGGGTGTTAATTAATCAGGCGTTAGTTAGATATTACCTGTCAGAAATATGATCCATGGAGAAGATACCAATAAAGTCACTATATGTTGCCTTTATGCAGACTTTAGGATTAGGAGTGTCTGTATTAATTAGAGGAGTGTAGCATAAGTAGATTCTTAAGATGCTCAATGTGCTGTACGCGGTCTCAAAACAGACTCAGTCTCTCTTCTTGAAAAAGTATTTTTAAAAATACAATTTTCTTAAACACCAGTCATACTCAACTTGAAGAAAAAGCTTTTGAATGGCGTGTAATAGTCCATTTTTTGTGTTCGGTTTCTTTTTTTATTTAAACTGGTATAAACACTTACTTACATGTAAACAGAACGTTTATCCTTTTGTTCCTTTTTTTGTTCATATCCCTATTGTTCCCTTGCACGTTGTAGTTGTTCAGCCTTTTTTGACAGTGCTTCAGTGAAAATATTTCTTTATCACAAAAATAACAGATTAAGTATTATGTTCTGGACTTCTGGCTGGGAGGTCAGGTTTGGGAACTGCCTTGTTTTTTCTGGAAGGAGAGCTAAACTACAGGTATTTAAAATTTAAAAGGTTAAAGTAAGTTATGGCCAGTGAAGTCAGATCGGTAATCTTCAGTTTTTATGCTAGGCTTTTGTAATCTTGACTTTGTATTTAAGACTTTACAGGTATTGGATTAATTTCCAGCTTGTATAGCATACGGGGGTCAGTTCAGCGGTATCAGTCTTTCTATAAATTTTATTGTAGAAACAAGTTCATTCTTGTTTGAGGAGAGAATCCAATAATAACTTTTCTCACAGCAGTATTTGCAGTTGTTCAGATTCAGTCAATTCAAAGTATAATGTGAAAAGAGACTTTCTGATTTAATCTCATTTTTGATGAACATTGAAGCATGGAATGTAAATTTCCGAGCAGATCAGTAGTGAAAATGAGGTAGGAGGAGGAGGATTTGCATACAAATGACACACAGAATCAATTACCTCTTAGCATTAGGGAGATTTGGGAAGGAGGTATGACTTAATAGTTATGAAGGGAAAAGTATGAGGAAGGTTAATAAAGGCTTATTGAACAAGTGTGAGAGTAGCTTTTAGAAGTCCTGCTGTGTAGCTTGTTCAGGCTAATGGAAATGTAGGTCTCCTTCAGTTCTGGATATGCTCAGAAGTATTACTGAAAAACATTGATTTGATGATGTTGTGAAAATGCCAATACTACTTGTATAGTATTTTACCTGTATTTAAATGAAGATGTGAATGCTCTGTGAAGATAACTTTAGCCAGAGCAACACTTCATTCATTTAATGTGATTTGTGTTCCATAACTTCCATCGGTTACTTTATTCCTCAAATCTGTTGTGCTAATTATGTAGGAATAAGATTTGAAAGCGCTTATTTTTTTATTAAAGCATGGAACTGTTGCATCTGACTAATTTGTACAAAGGGATGTTCTGTGATTTGAACTTTTCTTTGTAGCTTCAACTAAATGACTAAAATGCAGAACACTATTTTTACACTAATCTTGCATGCATATTTTTTCTTCAGTTGCACTTTGGGAGAAGTGATGTCTTAAAAGTGTATTTTAAGATACCATGACGCTACTAAATCAACTTCTTGAGAGGCGATAATACCAGATATATTAATGTAGTCTTCAGTTTGTTAATGTTTCAAGACCTCTTTTTAGCAGTGAAAAGTAAAAATAGATATTCCTGTTATTTAAACTTGTACTTTGGTTGCTATGTATCTGTATAGTATACAGCCATATCAACCACCCAGGAACTTTGCAAAGCAGTCAGGTTTTGTTTGGTATGCCTTTGTGGTCCCAAAATCAGATTTACAGTGTGTGATTAAGCTGGATTCTTGTATTTTTAATTTTTCTCTAATAAGTGATAAGACTTGGAAAACATTGTGTAGAGACAATAATATAGAGGAACTTGTAGATTATTGAGGATGCAGGCATGGGAGAAGGTAATTATCTTCTGCCTTTCTCTACTTATCTAGTCTTCTCAGAAACTGAAGCCCAATTGAATGCTGACTAATTCTCCTGTCTTAGTAGGAGATAACTGTGACTGTCTTTCAAAACCTGACTCCAAAACTATAAAGCAGTGTTTGGAGGTGAGGGAAACAGACCGATACCTAGAAAAGATTGATAGTGTTCACTAATAACCTCTTCTTTTGCTAGTCATGTAGCAGTAACTGCTGTTGCTTACCTATTAATTACATAGACTGCTATGACTGTTTTATTAGAGTGCAGTGGAAAACGCTCCTGCTGAGGGCTCGAGTCAGAATAGCTTTTGTCTTGCACACTCTGCACCTCGGAATTGGGCTTTACAAATAGTCGTAGAGATGGGTCACCTCTAGAGGTAATCTAGTCAGATCGTCTGCTTGGAACAGCTTTTGTGATCATTAGATTGTGAGGGGTTTGCACAGCCAAGCCTTGAAAACCTCCACAGGTGGGGAGATTCCACCACATCTGTGACTGACCTCTTCTAGTGTTGCACTACTGTCTTTTAATAAGGAAAGCTTTATTTATGTCCATCCAAAAGCTTCCAACCAATAATTTGCATCCTCTCCCCCTGTTGTCTGTTACTACTTTGAATAGTTAGGCTCCTTCCTGTTTGTGACTGTACTAAATATACTTAGAAGCTGCGGTTAGACCACTGCTTAGTCTGGTGGAGAGGAAGGTTAATTACGCCTAGCTTCCTCAAGCCTTTAGGCCTTATGCTGTAAACTTCAGATAAGCTTGTCAGCCTCTGTTGGATGGTCTTCATATCCACCTTGAACTGGGACGCTCCAAAGTGTTCAGAGAATCCCAGGAACAGCCTCGCTAGCGCTTAGCAGAGGAGGATAAGAACTTAGTCTGCTGGCCTCACGTCCGTAAGACTGTGAAGTTTGTGGTTCCCTGTATTTGCAATGAGAGCGCACTGTTGGCTCGTATTGAACTTGTTGTCCATCATAATCTTAACATCCTTTTCGGGAAGGCTGCTATTTCACCCAGTCACTTCCTACCTTGTACTAATGTATGAACTTCTCACTTTTCCTCTTTTGAACTTCGTAAGATTTCCATTGGCCTAATCTTCCAGTTTACCAAGGTTCTAGTGCTTGATGTGTCAGCTCAGCCCTTACTTTTTCCCTCTGCTCCTCAGCTTGGCATCATCTGCAGATTTGCAGATGGTGCAGTCTGTTTCATCCAGATCACTAGTGAAAATATTGAAGAAAATGAGGTTGCGGTATTTGTCCTGAGCCAGCCATCAGGCCCTGTTAGCCCAGCAGTCCAGCCAGTGTGCAGTCATCTAACTGTCCATCCTGTATTTCCTCTGCTCCCAGATGAGGCTGCTGTAGGAGATAAGTGTTAGAAATCCTACTAAGGTCAAGTTCTGTTATATTCACTACTGTCGCCATGTCTGTAGTCAGTTACTTCCTCAAGCTGGGTCAAGCATTTGAAGAGAATATTCAACATGATCTTTCCAGGAACTGAGGTGAGGTTGACTGTTCTTTGCCTTTCTTAAAGATGGGAATCATGTTATACTTTTCCCAGAGTTCCATTGCGGCCTTCTGTAGCCATGGTTATCCATAGATGATAGAGGCTGCAGCCTTGCAGTCGCTTCAGTCAACTCTGTCAGCAGCTGTGGGTGAGTTCCATCTTGATGCATCTGAGCACTTCCAGTTTTTTCGAAGTATCTCTAATCTGTTGCTTTTCTGCTGTTCACTGTCCCTTTCTTTCTAGAATGATGCTGGGATCTGTTTGTGAAGACTGAGATGAAGGCAGTGCTGGTGCTTCAGCTTCTTTTTATGTCTGCTGCTTGGTTCCCTTCCCCCACGCATCAACAGACCCAAATTTTTCCTGCACTTTTTCTTATCTAGCATTCTTGTAGAACTCTTTCTTGTTATCCTTGGTGTCTTGTCAGTCTTAGCTCCAGTGGGGCTTTGGTCTTCCTCCTTTTTGTTCCACTGCTTTTGTCTTCCTTGTTGCCAGTCTTTGTTTCTATTTCTCATGTGCCTCCTTTCTGAGTCTTAATTCATTAAGATGTACTTTGCTTAATGGGCACATCTTCTGTTGGAAGTCCTAGTGTTCCTGCACAAAGAGGGTAGTTCATTTCTGCACTCTGTTGAGCGTGCTTTACAAATCACTCATCTCTTCTGGCGACTTTGCCCTTTGACTGATTCTCAGGGGATTCTACTCTGCAGTTCCTGAAATAAGTCACTCTGCTTCATTAAAATCTATGGAGTCCTAACTTTGCCTCTTCCTTTTCCAGCTTCCTTCTGTATCCTGAACTCAGTTACCTCATGCTCACTGAAGCTCAAGATGCCATTTTTTGCTGTATTTGCCATAGCTCTTCCTCGTTTGTGAGCAGCGGGTCAAGTAGAACTCTGATCCTGGCTGGCTCTTCTATCATTAGTATCGGAAAACTGTCGCCAACACAATTAAGCAACATCCTGGATTGTGTGCCCAGTGCTGTTAACCTTCACAGCTGAAAAATCTCATGTGAGTGGTGATGTCTTGTGTTGTTCATAGGTAGCCTTACCCACCACCTCTTCTTGGTTAGGTGGTTTGTAACTGTATTCCTAGTGTTACTGTGACCTTGACCGAGACTCAATAGGCACAAGGAACTGCATTCATGTGTAGTTTTACACTGGAGCTCTGTGCAGTCAAGGGAACTCCTTTATGTAGATGGGGGGGGGGGAAGTTACTTGTATTCTGTCTTTTCTAGGCAGTCTGTATCTATACATGACGGGCCACGCCAGCTTTTGTGACTCCACAGCACCATCAAGGCAGGCTCTGAGCAAGCAGTGGACTTCCCTAGGCAGTAGCTGTGGTTGACAGATCTGTGTCTGCCCTCTGCCCTGCATGGGAGGGAATCTCCTATCACTAAAACCTTTTCCTTTCTTTTTGTATTGCTGACCCTAATCTGATGTGCTGAGCAAATATTCTAGGCCAGGCAGAACTCATTTATCCTCTCTTCTGCCATGGTCATGCATCATAGTGTTCTTTGGATTAGCAGCTGCAAGTGGGACAGAGGGTTCTTTCCGTTGCCAGGCTTTACTTTTTTCAAATTTTACCCATCTGGGGGTTTCATGTTCCTGTGCTGCTTTGGTCCTGCTGCCTTCTTTAGCCTGGAGGGGCTTGGCTCTTGCCTCTGCAGAACCTTTTCTGAAGTCCCTCTCAATCCCCGGTGCATTATCCCTCATCCAGAGGTGCTCGCTCACTACATCTTGTGTCTCTTGCTGTGTGCCACAGCACGCATCCCAGAGGTAAAGCTGCTGCTGTTGTCACTGCAGGGAGGGAGCATCAGGCATTTCTTGCAGATGAAGACCTGGATAGCAGCGTCCACCCTCAGGAGGTACATCTGGGTAGAGGCTGCTGGAGTACTGGGGGTGGCCATGCGAGCAGAAAGTGGGGATTGTCTCCTGTGGTCTCACAGCCATTGTAGCTCTTCCTCTGTCAGTAGTACTCCTGGGTCCTTTGTGTGCCAGCTACTGCGACGTGGCCTTGTGCCTCTTTGACTGCTTATTGGCAACACCTTGTTTGTTGGCACACTCCTGGTAGCACCTGAAGAAGAAGCTGGACATGATTCTGCTGTGCCCCCAGGGTGAGGCTCTCCGTGCAGCCAGGGACCTCCTGTGTGTGAGCTGTGGTTCAGCTCTTCAGCCCTGCTGTGTGCTGCTTCCTCCTGAGCTGCTGTCAAGTAAGAAAAATAGCAAGCAACAGGAGTGGAGAAAACAAGAAAGATGAGGACGGTTGGTCTAGTTTAAGAGGGGTTTGTGAGTTTTTTCCTCCACGTAAAGTGTGATAGCTCACATGTGTGCAAGCTGCCTAGAATTCACAATCTTTCACTGCTGATTTCATGAGACTATAAAGCCTCTCTTACTGTTTAAATGGATTTGCTTTTTCTGGTACCCTGACTGAGGCAGTTGAGCTGCCTCTTCCTTTTGTATCTTTAAAAAAAAAAAGTGTCTTTTCTGACTGTATTTCTATTTATTGCATTTTTTGAGAGGGTTGTGTTCTTGGAAGGTATTTGGCTTAGTTCAGAAGTAAGATAGTAAAATTTGGTTTGCTTTAATTATTTGGAGGATTCTGAAGGAGGATTTTGAAACTTAGGAATCATAAACAACAGCTGCTCAGTTAAAGTTTAAATGCTTCCACAAGCATAAGAAAAATTTGAGTGGAACTAAGATGTCCTAACCTGATACACACATATGCAACAATACTTCTGCACTTGATGTCTGAATATGCTGTAATATTTTTTGTTTTTTTTTCCTGTCCCTTCATAGGAGCAGCCTTTACTGAAGGGTTATCTAGTGGTTTAAGCACTTCTGTGGCTGTATTTTGCCATGAATTACCTCATGAACTAGGTAAGACCTGAGTAGTTCCATATGCTGAAGGTATAGGTACTTACAGTTGCGCTTTGGAGAATTGTAATTGATTTTATTCTATGTCACAGTAAAATTTGATCAGAAAACTTCATCTGTGTTGGAATGTCCAATCAAGAATACTTTTAACTTATTTCAAGACTGTTTTAATTCTTAATTTAATTAACGTTCCTTTAAAAAATCTAAATATTTAAGCTGCGTTGTTTAAAACTCTGTCTCTTGAAGTTACTTACAATTTGTTCTGTACAGTTCACTTATAGTTTTTATTCTTCTTAGCAACATAAATTATGAATTGCAGGAGAACGCATGTCAGAACTTGCTTTTCTCACATCTGTTTAATTTTATTCTTGTGTTTGTGGTGTTAAAATGAAGTTCACAATTAGCTGAACTCCTTTCTGAATAACATTTGCTGCTTTTTCATTAAGTCTTACAAAGAACTACTCTAAATTAAATTCTGAACTACTTATAAACCTTTCCTAGAAATAGTTTGCTTTTCAAGCTCAAGTGATTTAAATTAATGACCATAATTTCTCATGGAAATGCGCATGTCTTACAATGTAAGTTTAGTATTTGGCCCTTTTGCAGGATGCAGCTGCTTAGTTTGTCTTGGAATGAAGCTGATCTTTTCGATTGTCAAATCATTTTGTATGTGCCACTGGTATTTCTTTCTTAGCTGTCACAGCCACAGTCATACCTGGTGTATAGAATGAGGAAAGAACAGTTTGCTTGCACCTTTTTTAAGGTTTCATTCCCTAAAAAGTGGAACGTTCCATTTGATATAATGGAGCTTGCAAACTAGTATGTGTATACATCAAACTATTTCTTAAACAGTTTGATGTATTTGCCTGTACAATAATGTTACACAGAAATGCATTACTCTGGAGAAATGCACCTGGTTTTATGACATGGGAGGAATTGAATCGTGTTCATCTTAATATAAATTCCTTGGGAATCGTGGAACTTGTATTAATTACATGTACTAAATGTTGTTAGTACAAACATACAAAATACATTCATGTTACTCATCTGATAATTGTAGGTTTGAATGTTCTGTTGGTTTTGGAAGCAAGAAAAATCTTTTAAAATTTGTATCATGCTGCTTTAATCAGTGTGGAAAACTTGATAGAAGTGCCTTTAACGGGACATAAAGTGGCATAGGAGTACTGAAATAAATGGGACTATCTGAAGTTAGCTGGGGATAAAATTGGATCATCTGTTGTTAACTATAAACAATGTTTATAACATACTAGTTCCATTTTAATTGTAGTTATCTTGTGGGAAAAGCTGTTGTAACAAATTATTCAACTTGGCTTTGAGATTGCTTTTGTTTACTTTAACTGGAGATAACTTTAAAAAGTTTAAAAACTCTGTATGTTTTTATATAGAATCTGTTTTATTTCCAAATAATAAGCTTATATTATTTTACTCTGGATTAGATCTAATTTATCTAAACAAAAAAAAAAAATCTGTTCTGAATTATGGAAAACCTGTTTCTGGCTGGTA
This sequence comes from Falco cherrug, assembly GCF_023634085.1. Taxonomy (NCBI): domain Eukaryota; kingdom Metazoa; phylum Chordata; class Aves; order Falconiformes; family Falconidae; genus Falco; species Falco cherrug. The sequence continues at coordinate 72,666,946 of NC_073699.1, forward strand.
GTCTGTAATTCCTTCAAGTAAAAAAAAGTTGAAGTTTGACTTACAGAAATTAATAAAGAAATTATTTCTGAATTTATGAAACAGCTAGACTTGAAGTACAAAAAGCAGTTACAGGTTAATAAATGGAATAATCACCATTGCTTTACGCAATTGAGTGGGAATATTTTATTTTATACTTCTTTAGAACACTTGTGCACATAAGGCACTGCAGTATTTTAGTGTTGGTTTAAATGCAAACTACACTAAAAGCTGTTTCTTCCAAAAATCCTAAGACTTTAAGGTTATAAACTTAGAATGTTTGCTGCTGTGTGCTTTTTAACATTGTGTCCCCCAATGATTTCTGATTTTATGAAGGAAAAAGTGAAGGCAGATGACAGCATAAAAACAGTTTAGCAATCTTGTAAGAGGAGAACTGGTGACTACTGCAGTAGTTACCTGAGAATGAAAATTTTGCTTTGTTTTTTGCCTGTTGTAGGAGATTTTGCTGTACTTCTAAAAGCTGGTATGACTGTCAAGCAAGCCGTGCTGTATAACGCACTGTCAGCTATGCTGGCCTATCTTGGAATGGCGACTGGGATTCTTATCGGTCATTATGCAGACAACGTTTCAATGTGGATATTTGCGCTTACTGCTGGCTTGTTCATGTATGTGGCTCTTGTGGACATGGTAAGTGGCTAGACCGACTTGAATTTTATATAACATGGTTTAAGAATGAAGGCTAATTGTATTTTGATCTCAAAATAAATTTGTCTCCCTCAATTAACTTCTGTGCTTGAAGGTGCTCATGAGTATGCAGTGTAAGTGCTCAGTTACATGTTCAGGTGGAAGATTGCTTTTATTTAATTACTGTAGGAACAGAGATTGTTTCACCCTTAGTTGTTAAACAGAGGCAGTTAACAGCAGAAGTAGAGGAAAAAATTTGCTTCTGACAGTGGCTAGTATAGCAGGTAGCAAGTAACAGTGCAAGTTGTGCATTAATGGCACCAACAAATGCGCTTTGGCTTTTTGCATTAAATCGTTATTGCTTTTGGGGATGAAGATAGGATTGTGTTAAAACTTTAGCATACCTCAAAAGTATGTTTGGACAGAAATACAAAGTATTTGGGGGTGTTCAGGATAGTTTAACTATCTGAAGAATAAAATTTTTAGTGTGATGTGATTAAATCAGTTGGTAAATAATATCCTGAGTAAATGCCCAACCTAAGACGTTAGCATAATTGTTGTGAAAACAGTAATTAGGACATTACAGATTTTCTCTAAGTATGAACGTAGACTCTGATAATTTTGTTCATGTTGAGTGACATCCAATTCAAGGAGTAGTATTAATGCAGTCATCAAGAAAGACTAGAAGAGTAATACTCTGCTGCCTCATGGTTGAAGAACTGGGTTTGAAGTAACTTTATTTTGAAGGCATTTAACTTTCTTGTTTGTTTAGGTGCCTGAAATGCTCCACAATGATGCCAGCGATCGTGGATGTAGCCGCTGGGGATACTTCCTGTTACAGAATGCTGGGATTCTGTTGGGTTTTGGGATAATGCTGCTTATCTCTGTATTTGAACATAAGATTGTGTTCAGCATAAACCTGTAATCCTGGTTGCCAGGAAGAGAGCTTGGTGTTAAGTTATAAGAGGTAGTTTTTTCCTATTAAATTCCCTAATGGGGAGGTACGTTTGATATAGACTAGGTATTCTTATTGATGTGCTTTGTTGTTGTGTCCCTCCCTTCTCCCTCTGGTAGAAATGAACACTGTAAGGTGTTGGGTTGTGGGGTTTTTTCCCACTTAGGATTTAGCATTGCAATATGGTACTGTGGAAAATTGTACTTAGTAAAACACGGTGAAAGTGCCAAGTCTATTAAAGGAATATTGTCTGGGGGGTAGGGGGGTGGGTTTTTTTTTTTAGTAAATCTATTTACTGTATGTAATTATATGTAACAGGTTTTTTTACTTAAGTGGTTTTGCTTGTTTAAAGAAATAAAATTACAGTGGTTTTTATTTTAGTACAATCAAAATCAGTGGATACAAAGCACACTGAGCAGTGTAAAACGAGAAAAAGACATAATGGGTAGCACGTGTTTTTGTTGGTAGAAACTCATCTCTTTGTATCCACCTACTTTACATGGAATGGCAGATGAATCCGCTCATTTTGTGGTGGTTCTTCTCTTAACAGATTGTGGATTCTTTGTGTCTTATTCCAGTTGGTTTATACTCCAAACAAATTCTGGTGAAGTCCCATTTTAAGTGTTTGCACCAAATGTTTTACTTGTTTCGTCCCTTCTGATGTGAGTTGCTCTTGACCAATTTCTCAAATCAGCAACAAACGTACAGAGATTAGACTGCAAAAGCATAGCTCTAGCTCTAATATACATGAATTTTATCAAAGACTTGAAAAGTAGTGCTGTATCCCACTTATGCTGCCTGAAATGGCAAAGGTGTATTGAAGTCTGTTTGATATCAAGGGGAGGAGTGATACAGGCTGAAACAAACAGTCATTTACTACAACAGCTTCCTTAAGTGTTGATTTACTTTGAGAAACATGCTGAGTGGGACAGCTGACTACACACAAACCTGCGCTTGCAAAACAGCTCCATTCCTTGCAACAACTAAACCTGAGAAATCAAAAATAGCCCACTTTGACAGCATATGTAGGGAAGCAGCATGTTAAGGATAACTGTAAGTGTACACATAAGTATGTAGTTGGAGCTTGCAGTCCTAATATTTAACCACCCTGAAAGTAACTGAAGGAAGGAGAAGGATGAAAAAGATAATGCCAAAATAAATAAATTCTGAATTTGCAGGGAAGGTAAACACTAGACAACTTTTAGATCATGAATAAATTATGGAATTATGCCATCTTAACTAGTTAGCTTTAAAAATCCTAGAAATATAATTAGAATATATTTCTAATTCAACTTTACTGCTGCTTCAAATCATCAGCTGAACAAAAAGCTTGAACAATGCGGAAGTGTTTGATAGTGCCATGTCTGACAGGTTAAAACAGTGGCATATGTTGGCTTGTCATAAAAGGAAAGCAAAAACTACTCTATCACCTTCAGAAGTTGATGTTTAGAATTAATTGAGAGGTTTTGGAGGGTTTTTTTTACTAGTTAAGAAATGAGGATTGCTGGAGTTTCTATAGCCAGTGGAGTATTAGCTTTTTCTTCCTCCTTGGGTCTTTCCTGAAGTTAACAGGATTGAGATTTAATCTCCTGCCCGCAGCAGTGAACTCCTGTTCCCTGCCGCCTTTGAAGTCAGGGGCTAGAGAAAGGCATACTTCCTTCAGCCCTGCTGATGCATCCTCAGGGAAGCACTAAACTGTGGTGGGGTCTTGCCAGCTCCCCCAGATCTGCACGTGGATGAATCTGTGTATCTCTTGGCTTGGTGAGCAGTTGTTTGAAGAGAACAGACTTGTGTTTTGGAAGCACTCATTTTCCTCCCCCAGAATTTAACTTTCTGTTGCTGGACGCTGCTCTGGTGCTGCGCTTTCATCTCTTTAACAAGAACAGTGACAAAATACAGGTGCATTCCCTCCATCAAGTACTTTAAATTTTGTGTGTCTGTTATTCTATGCTATTGCATTTTGATTAAGCTTCTGGACTTTTACAACTTGGAGCACAAGGGTGATGCCACAGGACAATGGCTGTCTGCTACGTTTTTATAGCATCTCCTTAATCACCCACCCATCCTTACTCTTTTTACTATTTTATTTTTTTTCCTTATGGCAGTCATATTCTAGTGTTCCCAAACTTGAATTAGTAGTATGTGCAAATAGGATGAAAAAAGGATTTATAACTACCTATTGCTTCCGTATGTTCTGTGCTCTTAAACTGTTAGCTTATTTGAACTCTCTGAAGACACAGTAACTTCTGTTTTTTCATCTAAACTCTTACAATACTTCTGCCCTCACTGTGTTATGTTAATTTCTTTACTTTGTTGTAGCTAAACTGCCTATAAATAACCCACCTGCTGATCTTCATCTTTCCTTTGCTACCTGTAATGCTTGAATACCATAATCTTTGGCTCCTTGAAAGCTATTTCATTTCTGGCACATACACATCGCTGCTTTTTATTTTAGCAGAACCGCCATGCTGAGACACAGACACACACACTCTAGACACACACACAGACTCTCTCTCTCACTCTAAACCTGCCAAAATGGAATTTTTCATGCCTATACTGACCTCCCGTCTTGGCAGTCCTGCCTCATTCCAGGTTTCTCAAAACGTGGCTGCTTTTCCTCTGGCTGTCTCATCCTGATGTCTCCTTATTGCAGTTGAATGTGTCAACATTTAGAGTGCTCTGATTTGGCCCTGACCTGTCTAAATGAGTCTTGCCTTTGCTAGGATAACGGTGCTGGTGGCATCAGAGCCGGTGTGCTTCAGTTCGTGTTCCTGTACAGCTGCTCAGGAGCACGATACATTCCTAGGCCAAAAGAAGTAAGACTTCTTCCCTCCTTCCCTCCAGACCTCTTACCACAGCTCTGCTCTGCTGAAACGCAACCTCGCTGCATCCTAGCGGGTTTGGTAGGGCTTGGGCACTGTTTACCCCAGTGGTGTGGTAAACCACCATACATCGGCGTGCTTTAGCCTGTGGGTCTTCTGCCTTCTGTCCTGCTCCCTCTCTTCGGTCATGAGGGGTTTTGGACTTGGATGAGCTCAGTTCACTTTGAATTTTTTGCTGGTGGTTTGTTAGCCTACAACCTCGATAGCTGGCAGTTCAGCTGCGCTTGCATTGTTTGTTTCCTGGGTGTGACAGAGGAAGCGGGCGTGTAGCCTCGTGGTGCCCAAGAGATTTTAAGATCAGTAACCAAATGACAGAGATAAATCTACAAATTTCAGTTTGTGTTTCTAGTGGCTTCTTGGCTGGCTTTTGATGTAATCATCTGACGTTAAAATATCTACATAGCAAAACATATTGCTAATGTAACAACATGCAAAATAAATTGCCTTTAGAGCACGTGGGCAGAAATGGCTCGATACGTTGGACACAGGCATATCCCACCCGTTCAGTGTTCTTCGGTCTGTGATGGAGAGATGTCTGTGGTGGGCAGCTGTCCAGACTAGTGGCTGAGAAGACTGTAGTCTGAAACCTGCTGTAGGTTTGTACCGGCAAGTTGACAAGAGTTTGTTGGGTTTTTGTTTTGTTGGGTTTTTGTTGGTTTTTTTTTTCCTTAGCCTTATAAAGTAGAGTCTGTTTCTATTGCAACATACTCGCATTCAAAATACTTTGCCAAAGCGATGGGGCAGAGCCTCTAAGCAGCTTTTTATGTGTATATTTTTCTGCAGCAGTTTGTAATGTGCCTGGCCATGCCAGCTGATAAATGGAAGTGTCTCTGTTTTGTGTATCCATCTGTACCTTTATTATGATACAGACCTTAATGTTACAGCCGCCTTAGTGCCTGTGCTAAATGCAGGTGAACAGAACAGGCAAACAATGCTGGAATCAAAGTTACATTTTTTGTCATGTGTTCTTCTAATGGTTTTGGCCTGAATTTGTACAGAAAAGGGGTTGTGCGTCCTTATGATGTGTGGCGAGAGTTGGAGTGGAGCTGTGGAGGTTCTCCCCTGCCTGGCCAGTGAGGATTGGGTGCCGGTGGGGTTTCTCTGTTCCTTCATGGCCGGGACACTGAGGGTGGTGCCAGATGTGCTGTGGGAATGCAGCTCCAGCAGGCTTAAATCAAACAGTCAAGGCTAAAATGGAATTCACTGGACTCAAGAGACCAGCATAAATAAAATTTCAGTGGAAAAAGGGTGTCATTGTGTTTGCCGCAAACAAGAAACAAAAAGATGTTTTCATGAAACGTGCTTTTACTTAAAACACGTTTTTGGTGTGTGTATGATTGCTGTGTTGCTGTAACATAAATAAACCACTGAACACTGTTGCCGGTTTTGGAGCGTTTTCCTCGCTGCTGCCCTTATGGACAGCTGCGCCCTTCATTTACCTTCTCAGAAAAAAAAATAATTAAATGGGTAAAATTATATTTTCTTACAGTTAGTGAAAACGATCGCCTCGTGCAATACCTGGGGGCGGGGGGAGGAAGGGGCGCTGCTGGGGGTGCTGTGGGTGCCGGGGGCGGTGCCGTGGGTGCTGGCGGGGGCGGTGCCGTGGGTGCTGCCGGGGGCGGTGCTGTGGGTGCCGGGGGCGGTGCCGTGGGTGCTGGCGGGGGCGGTGCCGTGGAGCCGCCCTCCCCCGCCCCCGTCCCCCGTCCCGGGGCCGCCCCCGCCCGTCATCGCTGCGCGCCGGCGGGCGGCTCGGTGCGGCGGGATGGCGGCGGGCGGCGGCGCGGAGCGGTACTTTACACGCTGGTACAAGCCAGGTACGGCCGGGCCGGGGCCGGGGCCGGGCGGCAGCGGCGGGGCGGCTGCTCACTGCTGGTTGTGCCCTATTGCAGACGTGAAGGGGCGGCCGTGCGAGGACTTCTGCGTGCTGCAGCACTCCAACAGGCGAGTGGCGCTGCGGGGTTGCGGGGTGCGGGCCGCCGTCCCCGAGCATGCGGTGCCCGCGGGCCGGCCCTGGCGCTGCGGAGCCCCGGCCGCTGCGGGGAGCGGGCGGTGCAGCCCGGCGGGACGCGGCAGCGCCCCCTCCTGGCCCTGCGCTCGCGGGCGGCGGGCGGGGGTCCCGCGCCGGGCGGTGGGGGGGGTGTGTTCCTGACCCGGGGGCAGCACTCCCGCAGGAATGGCTTGGGGGCTTGGCGGGGGCAGCGCGGAATACCAGGCGAACCGGGATTTTTCCAGGTGCGAGGATGGGGGAGTGACAAACCTTTGCCTTCCTATATCCCAGAGCAAAAAAGGCGCAAAAAAAGCAAAAAAGTTCAGGCGCAAAAAGACCTTTTAAGATGACGGAGGCCTGCTGTTAGCCCAGCACTGCCAAGGCCATGGCCAAACCGTGTCCCATCGTTAATTACTACACCTGTAAGAACAGGGGAGCTGGAGGTCCCTGCCCCCCACCCCCTCCCCCATGTTATAGTTTAATTTGAAATAACTCGAGTCCGAAATAAATTCACTAATTATTTATTAAGGCAGGAAAGCAAAACCAGCGTGCTGGGCAGCCGGGGAGTCACAGCTCCATCCAGGCTCGCAAATTCCGACAAGTAACACAGCCCTTTTATTCTCAACTTCAAGGCTGCTTTAAGCAAACAGTTATGCTCTCAGTCCCGTAGCAAGAAGCTGTATATTACAAAACTAAACTATTTTTACACTAAAGTCTAGACGAAGACAAAGGTTGTCATAGTAACATGAGATTATGGTTTAACATTGCCTTGAGAAGGTACATCTCCAACCTCATGGTTAACGGTTAACTCTTTTCTCACCAGACAAAACATTCTCAAATCTATTACAGCAAGATCATTCCTTTTGTTAAAAACCCCTTTGATCAGCAAATTACCCTTAGTTACTTATTACACCCATATTGCCCAAGCAGGTTTGTAAAAAGGCCATTTGGTGTCTGCATTGCTGCCCTGGGGTCCCTGTGTCCTCTTCTGCTGAAAGGGCCCTTTACATCACCTTTGGTAGCAGATGACCAACATTTTGGAGGGCTTTTCCATAGTAACATTTAGAATTAGTTTGTTTAACTTGGTTTCTAGCAAATGAATGGGCTCAATTTGAACAAACATTTAGCTTTTCCTATATACAACTCAATTGCTTTTAATTGTACATGTTTGCTATGGACAGCAAGTGCAAGGTAGGAAATAAAACGTCATACTTTGTGGTTATCCAGTGATTTGGAGCAAATCAACCCTGCACCTGCTTTGGATTCTTAGTAAGGTACTTTCACCCACCCAGCTCCTGCCCTGCCGCTACAGCCTGTTCTGACTGCAGGGGGACTGGTGGCATCTGAGTGTTTCTGGGGTGTCCAGTCCCCCAGGGAAGAGCAGAACTGAACTACTGCCTGCACAAAAACTGGCAGTGCCAGTTCCTTATGCGTTGAGGGAAGATGAGGAGGTATTTGTTGTTCCCGGTGGGTCGCCTGCTCCCATGAGGAATTCAGGGTACCAGGAAGGCATGCTTGGCGCAGGGCAGAGCCATCACCTCGCTGCAGCTTGCAGAGCTGGGGCTCCCCTGTGGCCATCTCATGCAGTTCGCTTTCTCATTCTTTGGAAACAGAAACCCAAGTACCTGGGAATAACAGGTGTAACAGCAACAGCGAGAAAGGACACCCTTGCATTTGCACTAAATATGTAGTTATTAGTCTCAGATAATGACAGTTTCAATCCTGTTGATATGGAGGAAAGGAAATAAAAATTTAACCGCTTGTTCAAATGTCTGTGAAGATTTTGCTATTTTGAATTCTGAAATAGCAGGGCCCTTGGCCTCTACAGCAGCTTAGCCAAATGCTCTGTTAAAGTATTTTACCGTTATAGATGGAGCTGTGGCTCAGCTCGATATTTCTAAGCAGTGTAAAATTCTCTGTTGATTTTTTTGGTTTTTTAGGTCTCGGCTCTAACAGGCAACATTTGAAATAATAGATGATTTGTCACCTTCCCCTTAGAAAGAGGCAGGGGTGGAGGGGAGGGAGCTGTTCTGGTCCCTTTGAGATGCTGGGACATGCTGAAAATATTCGCCAGGATCCAGCTCCCTCTTGCGGGGAGCTGCACGGCAAGAACTTGCAAAGAATCCCAGAACGGTCGGGGTTGGAAGGGATCTCTGGGGATCACCTGGTCCAGGCACCTGCTAAGGCACGGTCACCCGCGGCAGGTTGCACAGGATCGTGTCCAGGTGGGTTGTGAATGTCTCCAGAGAAGGAGAATCCACAGCCTCCCTGGGCGGCCTGTTCCAGAGCTCTGTCGCCCTCAAGGCAAAGTTTTTCCTCATGTTCAGGTGGAACTTGCCATGTTTTGGTTTGTGCCCGTTGCCCCATGTCCTGTTGCTGGGTGCTGCTGAAAAGAGCCTGTCCCTGTCCTCCTGGCGCTCGCCCTTAAGATATTTGTAGACACTGCTAAGATCCCCTCTCGGTCTCTCTTCTGCAGGCTACACAGTCCCAGCTCTCTCAGCCTTTCCTCATCAGGGAGATGCTCCAGTCCCCTCATCATCTTTGCAGCCGAAGGAGTGCAGGGAGACAGATGCACCGTCCACAGGGAAAGATCTAGTTCTGTGCCGTGGTTTTTCTCTGCAGTTCCTGTTCTGTTAATTCTGGTCCTTGCTCTAGGTTATAAACTCTTTTTAAACAAAATAGCTTCATCTCTGTTAAGTTATTGACAAGTTCCGTGCTTTCCATGTTTGTGCATGGTTCTAGCCCAGGGGTGAAGGCAGGCCTAGTTTCTACAGCTGGTTGCATCTCAAACTCTCTAGCTGCATGACAAGAAATAACTCTCCTTTAGAATCAAATAAAACGCAAACAGCAGGTTAACTAAAGCCCAGATCACCAAAGGATTCATCTGCCGTAACTATTCACCACTAACGGCCTTTAGCTGTTCTGAGAAACATTGCCTTGCATTATCTTTTCCAACAAAAGAGTACGGTGCTTTACTTGATCGTCTTAAGTGAGTATCTCCTTCAGCTATCAGCGTGCAGGTGAGCCAGGTACGCTCCCACGGGGTACAGCACCAGACAGAACATCTCTAGCCTATTTAAAAGCTGTGGTTCTGTTTAAACTTAAGCAGTGTACTGCTTTTGGGTGGTCCAGCCTGGTACCTCAGAATAAAGCACCTCCTGTAGGGGCTGCTTTAGGCCAGAACGCAGTTTTCATTTAGTTTGGTATGGCAGGCATCAAGTGAGATGCCCCGATGAAAGTGAGTCCAGTTTGATCCTGTATCTGATATTTTTGTAAGTGGGAAACTAAAATTTGTCTCTGATCTACAGCTGGCAACTATCTGCCATTCTCCTTCATTAGCTCGGGTAAATTGTGTCCTAGATATTACCCTACTCAACCCCCATGCTGTCACCCAGACCCGTCCCTCTGTCCTCACTTCTTCCCTCAGTCTGGTAAGTGCCCGTCCTGTGAGTCCCACTGCAGTAAGCTTAATTTTCCTGCTAAACTGCAGAGGGAAGAATATTGTGCTCTAAAGTAAACAACAGCTTTCACAACACCAAAGGCCTTGCTAGCATTTTAGACTAGGAGCCAAAATGAAGAAGTCAGTCTTGGTCTTAACCTCCTCTGCCTATACTAGTAGGATTTGTGGAGCTTGCTTAGAGCACATAAGAGCATGGCTTCTCACAACTGCAGTGTAATAACCCTGTTTCTCTTTGCAGAATCTGTGTCATCACCTTGGCAGAAGCCCATCCTCTTCTTCAAAGTGGAAAAACAATTAAAAGTGTTAACTACCAAATCAGTGCCAACTGTAGCAGACTCCAGAATAAGGTCTCTGGGAAGTCAAAAAGGGTACGACTTTTTATTCTGTTCATTTTCATTTTAATCTCTCACACTGCCTCAGACTTTCTGTCCTTTCTGGGATAGAAACTTACCAAGTTGCCTTTACATTTTATTTTAGAACAAATACTACACAGCTGAGGAATTTAGACAGGCACCTCTTGAGAAAGTCTAACTCAGCCAATGTCTTGCAGTGCTCCAGTGGCACCAGCAGTTTCCCGTGTTGCTCAAACCAAGGCTAACAGTTGCTTTTAGTCATTTTTTTCATAGCGTACAGAGGGGCTTAAACATCCCTGAAAAGATAGAAAATTTTTTTTCCACAAAAATGCAGAGGATTTGGAGACTACTCTTTTTCCTCAAGCATACCTAGATAGCTGATGGGCTAGTACAGTGTGTTTCATGTTAGTTTTACAAGTATGTGTAGTTTAACCTGGTTATACTGAAATAAATGGTGCTGGTTTTCTCCCCTATCCCCTGATTTTAATCTGATCAAACTACAAGTCATGTTATTCTGCAAGAAACGTTTTGACTAAACCTGTAAGGTCTTAAACAAGCTTGTGTTCGATTTGCGCATATAACTAAGTCAGCACATAACTAAGCACAGGAAGCAACGTGAGTTGCAATGACCTGTAGCTATCACGCTTCCTTGCTTTGTTCTGAGAAGCTTACAAACTTATTTTGCTCATGGTAATACCTGAAAAAGCCCTGTGTAATTAAAAGTATATATATGTTTATTTTTCCAATGCAGGGAGCTCAGTTTTTAACAGAACTTGCCCCTCTGTGCAGGATATCTTCCTCAGATGGAGAGGAATACACAGTTTACAGGTAAGGTTTTCCCCTTTTTCTTCTTACCTTTGCATGCTGTGCACTTCTACTGAATCTAAACACTTTTGCAGTTGTATAAGAGGGCGGTTGATCGAAGTGAATGAAAACATTCTTAGCAATCCTGCTATTCTGCAAGAAAAGGTAGGACACTTTCTTGCTTTTTACTTTCTAACTTTTATTTCACTGCTAACTTCAGTCTTGCTTTTTAGCCATCAACCGAGGGATACATTGCAGTGGTTCTACCCAAATTTGAAGAAAGCAAGAATGTAACTCAAGGACTTCTGACACAGAAGGAGTACGGGGAGGTTTTGTTGAAACGTCTTAATTCTTCTTCATGAAATTAATTACACACTTATCATCTGTATTTGATACTAAATCAGCTACTTTTATTATATACTGTAATTTCCACGGTATTGGAAGGCCTAGTGCCCGTTTTTAAAACTGGAAATTAAATGCTTGATTCATACAAGAATAAACCAGTTCCGATAAGTTTGTATATTAAAATCTGCTTCCACTTTTTCCTCTGAATTCTAGCACTACAAGTTTTTAAATAAGCACAGAATGATATGCTGGAGAGTATTTATGTTCCACAGGCAGCTTTGCTTCTGCTCAGTGCAAGCATAATACATACAGAAAAATCATATGATTTAGCCATCACTTAATTTAGCTAAACTAATACAATATGGTGTTTGACAAAGGTGAACTGGAAATAAAAATGCAACAGAAGCCTGTGTACAAAGAGCAGATGAACTTGAAAATATGTATTTCACACCAGGTTGTATTTTCATGGCATCATGAAGTCAAGTAATGCCCTTTGTACAGAAGTTTGTCATAATGAGTATCTACTTTCTTAAATTTTAAATGGTATAATGTAAAGTCTACATAATACTTCAGTGGTTCTACATGCAATTCAAATTCTGCTTAGTAAGTTTTAATAAAAAAGGAAGCAGCAACTGCCATCTACAAATAAAGAGGGTAAAAGAGAAGGGGGTTTGAATCAAGAGTATTAATCACTTAGAAATACACTTTTGGAAATACGAATCATGTCAACAAGATTAAAATTCAGTGGTGCAGCTATTAAGAGAGGGTTTTTTTCCTAGAAGTACTTAATTGCAGGCATAAATCGTAACTAAGATAACATTTCAGTGCTTTAGGCCACAGCCTTTCAGACTATATTCCTGATTCTGCTTTATCAAATACAGACTGAAATAGGCCAGAGACGAGTTTACAGACTTCAACAGTAGTGTTACATACAGCATATGCAGCACAAGGTTCTTTATATAAAATGTCTATTAGCAGCATCTTTGGGTTGAAACCTCCATTAAGACATTCATAAGCATTAATTACAAAACCAGTATCAATAGTGAGCATAGGAAAGGCATTCACATTATAAAAATATGTAACAATTAGACTAGCTGGTGTTGTCATTGCTAAGTAATGGGACATCTATTAGATGTGACACAGGTCAACAGCTTTAATTCAAATTAACCTGGTCTGACTTTCCACAAATGAAAGCAATATTTAAAATTCAGCAAGTGTTATTTTCAAATGGGAGTTTCTGCATTTCTAAGTGCTACAATTACTTGCTCTCTAAAAACGTCATGTTTGTTACATGATTTTCTAAAGACTTGATGCCAAATGTCTCAGCTCTCCTTTCTGGGGTGCGTGCATTTCTGCCGGTCTGTAGTCTCTCTTCTCTCCATGGTGGAGCAGGTTTAAGACATCCATTTCCTGCTTTATTCTGTATATATATATAAAAAAAATATTCTTAAACCCAAACAAAACCAAAAAATCCAACCAAAAAAACCAAATCAAAAGAACTTTACAATACTGCAGACGAACCAAGTACTCACCTTTCTCAGTAATTTGCAGCAAAGTGGAAGAAGCTGGCATAACAGAGTCATCACATTCCTTGTTTTCAGAATGCATGCATCAACCTAAACAAGACCGTTAAGAGTAGAATAAGACCACTCATTACTTTTATTAGGCAATTGTTTAATGCATAACTTGATAATCTATTTCAAGCTTAAATATCTAATATTTGTCTTTCATAAATCCCTTCTAATCAAAAGGTTTTGCCTAACTTTTTTTGAATTTCTCTATATAGTACACGTAAAGCAACAGCATGCCTTCTGTTAACCCAAGACTTGAGCTAGGAAAGACAAGGGAATGACACACCTCCCAGGAGAAGGAACTAAAATAACATAGTAAACAGTAGTAAGTGTCTTGGAAAAGATCCCCTTACCATCTTAGATATGATTCTCACAATTCTTCATGTGTTTCCTTTTGGTTTATGTCTTGTCAGCATGATTTAGAGAGCCATGCATCATGTAAACCTTACCTTGATATATGTTAGACTGTAAGTTAGCTAGATCTTACAGCATTTAAGTTTATGCTTTGAGTCTAACACTCAGCACAAGTCACAAGTCTGGGCCCTCAACAAACATTAATTTGATAGCCTGTTATCACTATGTAAAGTGATAAAAATCACTGTATAAACAGACTGGAGTTCCCGTTTGGTTCAGCTGGAGAGTGTAAAACAAACCAAGCAGCAGCCCTGAGGTGCTCAGTTTGGTTTTGAGTGGCTTGGATGCTCTAGTCTGTTTCAGTCCCTGCTGTAAAATTGAAAAGTCTTTTCCATAGCTCATTGGAAACAAACATCCAGGTGCACAGAAATGGTCTTGCTCACACTGATCACATTGCTGCTCAGGGATACTTGAAGTTCTTCAAAATGCCTGACCCCTATTCCCCACTAAGGTCTGCAGATCTAGTTCTTGTGGTAACAATGCTGAAACTTTTATGGCAGCTGTATACACCTTTACTCATCACAAATATGAATAATGTCAAAATAAACTCTGGGCAGTCTAGAGTAAGACTCTACCTACTGAAAAGCAAGCATGTATTTCCATAATAGAGTCTTTGGGGTTTGGAATTTGTTACATTTATGTTAAGCATCAATAACAACAGAGTAATTACTACAGTGGTGGAAATACAAATTACCTTCATTACTACTTTGATTGCTGAAGTCATGTAGTCTTAGCCATGTACACTTAATTACAGTTCATATTTCTCTGAATGAAGTTCTAGTGGGTCACTATTACTACTGTAATCTAGTGGGTCACAGTATTACTATATACCACATTACTCCATCTCATATTATTCAGTTGAAAATTTTCAAGTTGCAGCATGGCAAAATTCCAGTATCCCTCTTTATCTAGTGGATAAGTTGAAGGAGATGTTGACAGAAGTTCTTTGAAAAAAGTTCTTGGCAGTAAAAAGCAATATAAAGTAGTGGAAGCCTATGGACACATTTCCACATTTATTTTTATTTTATTTTTTTTTTTAATAGCAGTCCAGGAACATCACTGTCTTGCGAAACATTTCTGTAAACTCCTTCACTAACAGTGAAATCCAAACCCCAATCATTACATTACTTTTAATAATAGGAAGGAAAAAAATCCCATTACTTATTTTACTGATTCTTAAGACTCTGAAGTTGATAAGCTAGGGGTAGGCAAACGGCTCCTTAAAACATTAATATCAACGATATGTCTGTGGGCACTGGGCCAGTTACACAGAATTTGGATATCCATGCTCCCTAACGAAAACATTCGTATATGCCTGCAGTAATACTATCCAAGCTACCACTGGCAGGCTTCCAGGCATGCTGGCTGCCAGCATACCGGATTTTGCCTCCTATCAAATTCTCGGCATGAATGAGAGGGTGAGGTCATGATAAACGTCACTGAAGCCCTGCTCTGATGGTGAAGAGGGGACATGAAAAAAAAGGATAGAAAACTATCACCCATATTGAAGAAAATCCCTCTGAGACAAGACAGTGCAGTAAATGGCTTGTATGACAGTTATGAACAAGGGATGTCCCAACAGACAAAACATTTTCAGCAAGTGGAACAATTCTTGCTGTTCTTCCTCTACACTTTGCACATCAGCTTTCAAAACATGTTAAGTGCAAACCAGTACTTCAAGCTGAAGTAAATTCATCTTCTACATAAGGTGCAGCAACGATGACATATTGCACAGCAGAAAAATGCTTGCACAACACCATAAAATTTGTACTTACTAATTTTCATGTTCCTCTATCAATCTAAGAAGTTCCACTGTCATGAACTGCCTCATATTTTAGCAGAAGCATACATTAATTAATAAGTTACTATATTTCAAAACAAGTTAGGTCTTACTTTCAGGAATAGATATAGTTTTTACCTTACCTTTGTAAAGGTAGCACTTTTACCCTGAACAGAAGCTTTAGCTGTTATCTGCAGCTGCTTGCACATAGAGATCAGTTTTTCAGCCTCCAACAGAAGCAAAGGTTTGTCATCATCGTGTACCTGAAAAGTTTCAGGAAGACAAAAACATTTTGTTAAAGGCTCCGATATTAATGGAGAAGATGGCACAGCCAGGTTTTAAGTGGTATCACTAGTGCCATAAGCTGAATGGCTGTTTTAGAGGTCATACATCACCTGATTAGAAAAGGCATGTAGAGCCGAAGCAAGCTTTGTGCCCTCTGCAGCAAAAATCTGAAAAAGGGAGAAAGCGTGTAACAAAATGAACCACAATGAAAGATGAGGCTCTTTTCCCTTGTTGTTTCAATAGCGTGCTCTAAAGTAAAAAAGCTACAGGCAATATTTGTGGTAGTTGTATACATTTATGATTAACAAAGTTAGCAGTTTGCAGTGACTTCTAAAATAATAAGCTACATTACAAATGGCCATTCTCCCAGATAAGCAAGGTTTAAAGGCTTTCCCTTTACACAGAAAAAAACCTGACTTCCAATTATTTTTTGCACTGTAGCAGCTCACAAGAGTTTTGTGGGTAGGTGACACCTGCCGTGTTTGTTTATATTGTCCAGACAAAGGTAACCAGTCTCCTGTTAAACACAGACATCTATCTTGGCAATACCACGCCACATGCCTTCATTTGGCCTCTTGTCTTTCATTCGTATTATTCAGTTTTGCATAGTCTTTCTTTCCCATGAAAATCCTGCTGCTGCTCAGACTAGGATGGAGCATCCGTTACCACCATCAGGGACCGAGCTGAGTGACACAGTGAGTACTACTGATGCAACGAAATGCACCCTATTTGCCATAACGCCAATTTGCTACTCCTACTCCTAACTGGAATTTAATGAATGCTGTCTTAGCCTACTATGGGAACACTGAGAAGTTAATTTTCAGAAAGTAGAGAGTCAGCAGAGAGTAACCAGGGTTAGGCTGCTTAAAATCTACAGTTGCCATTCAGATCATGGTACACTGTATTTATGTTTAAGGAATTGGCAAGTTAAGAGTTCCAATTTGTTCTTAACTCAGGCTGCCTGACTCCTATTTTGTTAAAAATACATTACCTCAGCTTGATGAAATAAATCTTGAGTAGTTTTCAGAAGTCCTTCTCCTCTGTGGGAAATAATGAAAGCAGAATATTATGCCATGTACAGGCTGCAGATTATATTGCCTGTTATTTGCACAATTTATAGTATCTCTCTCCTCCCCATTCACACCACTGAACTGTAAAATACCACTCCTTTAGAATATACTACACACAACAATAACTTACTACAGGAATGCCATTTCAAAATATTATATAAACACCTCAGTGGCTACAGCACCATTGGGAAATTAAGAACGGTTCAGTTCTCATCAGCTGAACAACAACAGAAATCCATGTCTCTGGCATACTGAGTATTACTGGACTAGCAGGTAAGAAAAATAATCTCATCTCTTATACAAAAAACCCCCTGAATTCTTCACATAAGAAAATGACATTGCATGGGCAAGTTTCAAAACACCTTTCAGTACAGCAAAAATCAGTGAATTCTCATCTACAGTTATAGAGCTGTGCTTTAATTCCTTCAATTTTGAAAGTATTTATGAACATGCTTCTTAAAATTTTTTCTGTACCCAAGAGATAATTAAATAGCTGTTCTGCAACAAAACAGATGTTTAGCACTTTAAACCACCCCTACTTTTATTATTGAACAGCTTAGAAATTTACAAGAATTTATAAAGCAAAAAGGTAAAATTAAAAGTCCTTTCTGAATGCGTCCCTATTATTATACACTTAAAATTAAATTGCCTTATTTCTTATAAACTCTTTTAATGCTTCTCTTCTCACCAAAACATGCTGCATACAGCGTAATTACCTGGTAAATAAATACATGGAGTAGGCCATACTTGACATGCCTTGTCCATGTTGCACAATTTCATTCTCCTGATCCTCCCATTTCTCTGTCTCAGAATCCACATCAGATGTGAGCAGATGCAATTCTAATCCAAGTTTTGCAATCTTTGCCTGTTCCTGTAAGTGGTAACCATATTTATGGCACTTGAAAATACATTCTTCTGACAAGAAAAGAAAAAATAATTTTTTTTTTACTAAAATGACGGCATCTTACCTCAGTATCTAGTTTGACTGGCTTTAATGCTTTCAGATTTGCATTATGCTTCTGTTTCAAACAAAAAATAATATTTTTAAATAAAAGGAATTCGTAATCATTTTACTAACAAATCCTAAGACGTGGCTCTGCCTAAGAGGCAGACTTTGCAGGACAGTTGCGGTTGTTCAGACAAATCTCTCAGTAGAAGCTGAGAACCTGTTCTGATCTGTCTGTCCTCAAATGGCATATGCAAACAGGGTCTCTGCACCTACAGACACCCTAAAGTCCTAAAGTTTCCAGGAAAAGACCTCTTCCACAGTTCTCAGACTCTACTTCTTCACACGAAAACATCTCTTCCCCTTACCCTCTAAATTCTCAGTAATATTTTGGACTAAATAAACAGTCTTAATCAAGTACTACTGCACTGATGTTTCCATCAAAGGTGATTCTCATGTAACAGGGACTTGGAAGTTGATTTAGCTAGAAGCAGGCTGATCTAGGGTATAACCCACGTAAATGCTAGTGTGATGATGTACCTCATTATTTTGCGTCACTTTGTTGAAGTAGCTGGAAACAAATACTGACACTTTGATTTTTTTTTTTGTTGGTTTCCTTCTTTTATTTAAGTCATGAACTACCTGAAATACCAGTCTGGCTGCAAGCCAAATATTGGCTCAGATTAAACAATGATTAGTGGTACTGATGCAAGTGGGCTATCCGGTAAGGCAGAGCTTGCCAATTGTGTAACACATATACACAATAATAAATTATTTGTTTCAAATCAGTTAACTAGCATGTTGAGAGCAGTAGTTCCTGGCTTTAACTTCATGTGCTGGTGCTGTCACTGTGCAGACATCAAAAACTAACAGACGCGGGAGCCACAGTCCACATTCCGAAACCGCTCTGAATGCAGAGGAATGGAAAGTACAAAGTCGGTGTCGTAACTTGGAGGTGTGAGCCACTGGAGGAGGCTGGATGATAAGAGTGCAGAACTCAGATCCTTGTTTGAGAATCTGAAAAGAGCTGCTATTCATTAGTGGGAGTGCTTGGGCAAATTAAACTCAGTAATCCCTGCAGGGGGGGGAAGCCACTGTTCATTGTGAACAGCAACAGAAATAAGCTTCAGGTGCCATCTCCATCTCTCATTTCAGGAGTTTAAGCAGAAATAAAATACTACAATTGAAGTTCCTACTGCAGTTTGCTGCTCAGTTTAGCTTTCATGCCATTTCCCTTTTCTCATCCCCAAATTTTTAATTATTCTGAATCTTATGAATGTCTACCCAGATTAGACACTGTCATACTGCCTATGTATTAGAAATGCTGAACTCATATTGAAAGATCTAGCAAAAAGTGTAAGAACTGATACTCCTAATTATCATTTAAGTTTGATCACGTGCATATTAGAGATGCAATTCAAGAAACGCTGGTTTTAAGGCAGTCTTAAAAGAAGAAAGGAACACAAAGCCAAACTAGATTTGTATGTAAACACAAATGTTGGGCCAAAGTAAGGCAAGTGTTTAAGCTGCTGAGTGAATGGTATTCAAGAAAACCAGCATTCTAGAACAGGTAAGTTTTTCTATCCACAAATAACTAAAGAAACCTCAGAATGTTTGAAATCTGTAGTCTTCCCTATTCTAGTATTCACTTACACTACTTTAACAGAAGAATCAGTACAAATCGGATAAGAAATTATTCTGCTTTTAAAACATGATTTGACACCTAATGCTATGGAGAAGAATATGCCCGTGCATTAAGCACACACATGAATCACTGCTCCGTCCTCAACTATGCTATGGGCTAGGATGCCACTCATTACCAGCAAACAGCACAGTTGCAATTAAACAGATGTAACAAAATATGTGATCGAATTGGATCAACAGGGAAAGTGTGGCTTCTGTGCAGGGACAGCATGGGCATTAGCCAGGCACAGCAAGATGTCTGTGATGGCAGCAGGGAGGGAAGAGTCAGTAGCAAGAGTCACAGCACTGGGAAGAGAGGCAGTTCCAAAGGTCAGTGCATCAGTTAGGCAAAGAAGTTACCCTGTGAAGACGCTGCTGTCTTATGGATGTAATCTACATTTCCTGTCTACTTGTAAACCACGTATTACTCATAAGTTCCCCAAATCCAAGCATCCTGCAGAATTCAAAAGAAGGCAGTAACCTTTTAAACAACAAAGCAGAACTGTTTAACCTGGGAACAAAGTTTTTATTGAATGTATTTTTAAAGGACACATGAATCAGTAAGTGGGAATCTGACTTCAAACATCTCGTCTTTAAATTTTGGCTGAAGTCTAGAAGCTATGTAGCTTAGTCAAAGCAGTGACCCTATCAAACCCTATCAAAAGTCATGGAACCAATCTATTTTCCAGCCTCAATACTTAGTTCTGTACCCGTGAAATTCACCCATGCTTACCCAGCCACACACATTCTATTTAAATCTGAAGATTGGATTTCTAAGGTATGCCCTTTTGTCTTTTCATTAAAGGTCAGAAGTAGCACATTGTGTTTAAAGTCACAGAACTGTACAACAGAAGACATGGAGATGGGATCATTTCACACCCAAATTCCTCAACACTACATGTTATGGAAAGAGAGCAAAGAGAGAAAGAAACAAGCTAGAGCTTACTGTACCTCCTGAGATCATTCTTCCTTTTTCCCACCTCTGAAAAGATTCAGTATGTAGCATGTGAATCAAATGACTGGTTACACAATACTAATAAGGTTTAGGAGGTTTCCTAATACACAGATGCTCAGATACAACGTAATATAAATTATGATCAGCTAAGGATATTAATTACCTCACAACTAAAACTGGCCATTTGGTGTAGCTTTTTTCTCTGTATTAAACGCACTTAAGATAAAGAAGGAAACAAGAACCCATTTTCTGAAGACCCTACAACAGACTTAAATATGTCCATTTGTTCCTAATAGGTCAACTCGGGCAACAACACTGAAGAAAAATCAGATTATCAAGACTTATTTTCAGTATGTTTCAGTGTATTCATACTGTTCTTAATAGTAACAATGCATTTTTTATTATACAGCATGACAGTCAAGTAAGTGGTAAAAAATATGAAGAGGCATTAAAGCTCATGTACAATCAAAGTGATTAAAGCATATTATGTAATGAGTTACCCTAGTTTTCAGTATGTTTGTTATTCATTTAATAAATACACAAAATTTGATATTTTACTGTTCACCCACCCAATCAGGATGCATGTTACCACGGTATTGCTATGCCTTCATCAAGGTGTGACATGGAAAGAAATCAATTAGTTAACAGCAGATACAGAATAAATACAAGAATCCTAAAAGCAACTTACCCCTGGTCTGGGCAGTGATAGGTAGACACGCTTCTCTCCTATGAAGAACACATACGTTTACACCAAGATTTGTATTCAGATTTTAATCATGAGATCACATGCCTCACTCCATCCCTCCTTAAGCTGCAGTACTACAATAGCAACTTACTTACCTGTAATTCCTGCTCTTTGATTATTGCAGAGGATTCCCCCTCTGTCTCATGCTTCCAGAGACAGACAAGCCAAGAACACTGCACTGTTCAGATTTTAGCTCTCAGAAACCGGCAGATAAGGTTCTCTGAACAGTTTCCCTCAGTATGATTTCTGGTTCCCTGCATGCAATCCACAAGCAAGTAAAGCAACTCTCTCCAATAACTATCATTAAATGCTATCACCACACGCACTCATTTTGTTCCAAAGTACTGAATATACAATGGTAGTTCCACATAAGGCTGGCATGGGTTGGATGGTCTAAAATTTTGAGTAGGCAATGCCACTAGCGAGAAATACCTAGGCAGGTTTTTCTACGTAACGCCAATAAAATTCTCATGTTGTACTGTACTATACGTATCCTTTGCACACTGTACCTTATAAGGAAAAATGTTCTGTAGCAATTGACACACTTATTGAATTATTTCTTATATCCCCAGGAGCCTCAGATATTCCAAGCCTGAGCAAAACAAACGGAGAAAGAAAAAAGTCCTTCTAGGTGTCACCTAGAAGTAGTAAGAGGAGTTTATCAGCAAGAGGAAACAGTGCCTGGGCTAGCAGCCTAGGTTTAGAGCTCCAGTTACCAGAAGACTTAATTATCTATCAAGACATATTTATTACAATAGATTCAGGAGAAGAAAATCTGATAAATCAAATAAAAATAAAATAAAAACTTAAAAACTAGTGAAAAACAGATTTTACCTGAAGAAACAATGGGCTACTATAATGGATATCGGGACCAGGTTTGCATAGACATGATGCACCTCGACAGACAAAGGACAAGCAACAAACCCCACTACAACTGCTATTTCCTCCTCTTGTATCAGCTCTTACAGAAATTCCATTCCGAGTCCTCAGAAGACAGTTCTCTTGTGCATTCGTCATTTTTGAAAGTATGCTCTTTATCTCCTGACACCACAGAAAGATTATGTGCTCCATGTCTAGGCAACTAACACCTAAAAAACTAATTTCAGTAAGTTGACAAGTGTCCCTCAACCCTCTTGATAAGTATGAAAAATGTAATTCTTCCCTAAGATCACCTCTTCCTTCCCCTACCCAGTTTGGCAAAAGATGAAATGAGCTACCAGGGCACAAGGTGCCTAATTATTTTTTTCAGAATGCAGTTATTCAGAATTGCCCAAACATGCATTCAAGCAAGATTTTTCACCAAAGGCTGACAAAAATTATGAGAAGTGACTTACAACATTCTATGTATCAAAACATCAGCTAAAGGGCATGTAAGACATGTCAAGAACAAACACCAACTTGTAAGTTTAAAATGCCGTAGCATAAAAGATCTCCTTGCTGCTATGTAAAAACCTGTTGTGCCATGTTTAAAAACAAGCAAAAAAAAGTTCAAACACAGAAAGCTTTGACATAACAAATGTAATACAAATGCATACTGAGAGGGCATACTACTCACTCATACAAGGTGGGCATTCAGAATTATGGAAACCAAATGGAAAGAGGTGGTAAACAGAAATAAAAAAAAATTACTTGGTTTTGCTCTTCAAGCAATTCCCATTATTTGGCTTTACAAGGTTTATTTGCTCACCATATTCAGAAAGAGGAAGGATCTCACCGTTACCGGAACATTTAATAAAAACTCAAAACACACACACACAAAAACCCCACCTCACTGGACCCACAGCTACCAGATCTTTCAAAAGCGCAAATCAACTTGGGCCAAAGATAATCCTACTTCATCAGAAAATATTAAACTGTATCGGTATAATCACAGAATTTATATTTGATTCAATTAATAGAATACACATACACTTTTTTCAGGTATTTAAGTTCCTTAGTTTGTAAATCAGATCTTTGCTGTAATAGCAAAAGGCTTTTTGCAATATTATGATCTTCCTTTCATTTATTTAAGCCTGCCTTTGTTTTTCCTAATGTTTTCTCAAACTCATTTTTCCTCTAAAATTAGTTTTTATTATTTTATCCTCTTTGCCTTCCCATTTTCTGCTTTCCAGTAGTATCAGTCACGGTCTTCCCTCCAAAATATCTCTATTTCAACTTCTAAATTCTGCTTTTGATCTCATTTCTTACCTGAGAGTAGGATGACTGCATCCCTGCTTCACCCTTCTTTTTAGTACTCTAATTTCTACGTTGTGAAATTCTGCTCTGTACCCCCTATTTATCAGCTACAGCCCTCCCAAATCCTCATGGTCACTTAACTCCTCTCAAATCAAACAGGCAAAACAAAACAGAAGGGCAGAAAAAGAAGTTATCTTCATAAATCATTCTCTCACTTCTGATCATGCTACAAGGGATCGATCAGAGGATAATCCAACACATTCTTCTCCAGCCTGTTGAAACCAGAAAACTGGGGGTGGGGGAAGAGACTGGCTGACATCCAGCACATTGGAACAATGAGAGGTACTTTCATCAGGTGACTGATCTCAAAGTGCAGGAACCACAAAGTTGAGTATCTAACCTAAACTAGCAATTCTGAGAACAAACCAGAGCCAACCTCCCAGCTGAGAGGAGCCCAGCACTCTCCCCAGCCCAGCCCAGTTCCAAACACCAGCTGTGCAGACTGGGCTGCCTCACCGCTAGATTAAAGCGTTTCAGGGTTAAGCAAAAGGCAGCCGACTCTACCTCACTGTACAGCTCTGCATAGCACAAGGGACATTTTCAAAACACAGGTGAGGATTACTGGGCTGGGCTGTGCTCACCTACCCCCCTACCTCTAGGTGCATGTGCACCCCACTCCCCCAGACCAGCCCGTTTCAACTTGGGCGCAATCTAGTGCAATTATACCAAAACTGAGTTTCATTTCCAAGCAAAATCTGGCTCTCTACGCATGCAAGTTTTGAACCTCAGTATGAGAAATACCTAATTTGCTGATATGAAAGGACCACTGGATAAGGAGTTATGCAATTGCTTGTAAAAATAAAGAACCAGTATAAACAACGTGAATCTAGTGTTATCAGAAAAATGCTTTTTTTATTTGATGTGTCCAGCACATTCAGTCACCATTCAATTTTTGCCTCATAAGCTGTATTCCGAACTCTCTAACAAAGCCAAACATTTAAATTGGTAGTACAAAAATACAAGTTCTTAAACTGAGGAGGAAAAAAAAAAATATATACCTTCTAACTGTATTTCTATCTTTTGGTACACACAATCACATTCTACTAGGAATAAAGCACTTGTTACATTTTAGTCTGTAAAATCAAGACACTTTTACCAATCTCAACATTAAGACAAGTATCATGAGTTATGAGAAGAATAAAACCTTATATAATATTGTGAAAATTGTGTTTGGAGGCAAAAGTTTTGTGAACGCCACTCTTATGATCTCTTGGAAAACAAACATTTTAGTTTATTTATGGGGTCGTCAGTCATGTTTTCAAGGAGGAAAAGAAATGTTGAAAGTGGCAATGTAACTTTAGGGTATTTTCTGGAAGCAAAAAGGTGGGAGTGTTTGGGTGAGGTTTTTTCCTTTCTTTTCTTTGACAAGAGTCACTCTGAAGTCCAACAACAGAACACAAGCAAACAAAAAGGGATTAGCCCACAGTAACTGAGAAAAACTTTGTAAAAGATAGGTGGATATAGGAGACCACATTATTTCTAAGGAGACAACTGACAGTTAATATGAAACAGTTTAGATTCAGAGAGGTCTCTTACCAGGCCAGGACACGAGAGAAGGAAAATGGAGACAAGATTTCTTAAGCATCGTTTTGGCAATACAAGACCTAATACAAGCCCAAGGCCACATAAAGAAAACGAGCTACACTTAATATCTTACCAATGGTATCAGAACACTTTATGCTGAAAGAACAACTGAGAAAATAATAGATGCTAATTAGAACGAACTCATCTGGCGATGCCGAACAGGAGGAGATAGTCTTCATTGCACCCAGACCCACACACGCACACTATAGCCTCCAACACGCGCAGCAGCACCTACCCATTCACTTCTCTCTCCTTCAAGCAATGACATGGGGTTGCCTTGTGACATGATACTTCAAAGAAATTGGAAAGCACCACTTGTGGAAAATATCTGTTATCTGCTGTCAACAGCCACAAGAGAAGAAAAAGTTGCTAACTACAGGAGTGGTTGGGAATCTGCTGCAATACTTCAAAAAGTATTTGTTTGGAGAGCCAAGTATATGCTTTGCTGTGGCCACATGATTTATTATTAATATATTTATTACTATTTAAATATAAATATGTATACACACACATATATAAATATATAAAAAGGTTATGATTCAATCCTGCTAGACCATTGTATGAATATGAAAAAATAAATTACTGCATGATCAGCCCTCCAAATTCCAAATTTATTGTAACACATGAATATTAGAGTAATACTGTAGTTTAAGCTGTATTATATAAAATTTAATGCTACGTTTAAAGGAAGTCAGTATGCCCTTGGCTCTCAAAACAAAGCAAAAAACCACTGAAAGTTAAAAGGCCCATAAACAGGATCTCTGCTTGCTACACATCTTTACATGGCATTCCAGACCAAGGTGGAAGAATAGACAGGATAACAATCATGTATTTCCTTTAACAAGTCTTCAGGCTCAGACACACGTTCATCTAGGAATCATCAGCAGCAATTTAAGACATTGCGCTCTGTGGTTGGTTGTTTACTGTCCTCACAACAAAGCTGGCACAAAAGAACCGCTTACACAAACACCTGATCAAGTACAGGAAGTTAAACTGACAAAATGAACTCTAAAAATGAAAAAAGGTCTCATGTTAATAGGAAGATGAAGTACTGTAGTGATAAAGTGTCATCTAACCTGAATAAGGATTGACTTTTTCTGTATATTAGATACAGAAAAATGAAGTCCCTGTGTTTAACTAAACCTAAACTTTTAAACCTGAGTGATTTTCTTAAAAATACAAGACATTCAGTATTGTTATATATTACATTCTGTCTGTATGCAATTACACCTTAAAGACTGAAACAAACACGTAGCCACAAGTAGTATGACAGGCTACACTAAAGACATCATCTGAAAAAAACCTGTTAAATAAAAATGAAAGACAGAATGGCTTCCATTTTAAAGGTAAATTACCCTATGCTAAAAGTAAACAGAGAATTATTTTCCTAAGATTCCAAGGTTTTCTTCTACATGTTGTATAAATACCAATAAACTTACCAACCAAAGAAAATATCCCAAGATTGTGCAGAGTCGTCAGAGATTCCATCCAGGAGAAAGGACAGCAGTTTAAAAATCAAATAGCTACATTCACTACATTATGAAGCGAATACAAGGCAAGGTGACAGTATAGAATATATATGTATATATATATATATTTTTTCCAGAAACACAGGAAATAAGTTAAATGTCACACAATTTAAGTTATATCTTGATAGTCAGGAATAGATATGTCCTAGACAAACCAAAAGGCAGGATGAAAGCCCTGTATCCCTAATATTCGAACACTGCTGGCAAAGAGCTCTGTCAAATACTTTTGTGTCCTTTGAACAGTTCCATTTGATTTTGCTGGAACTAATCACAGTGTGGAAATTTAAACATACCCGATTTTACACAAATCAGGCCTTTAAATTTTCGGCTGTTTTTTCTTTGGAAAAAAATCCAATAAGCAGCCTAAGTCAACATCTATACAAAACCAATGGATTTGGATATTGCCACCTAGATTCCACATTGCCATATGGGATGAGGGACTGTTTATTGCGCTCTTCTCTTAAGAAAATAGTATTTCCGAAATGACACTTAAAATTATTAGACTATGTGGTTTGAAACTTACATTTTTCTATTTCTACATGGCATTCTTACCTCTTCTTCCTTCAAACACATCGTTGATTTCTCTTAACAACATAGACATGTCACTCAGTTGAGACTCCCAGGCCTCACAGAACACCTCAAGATTTTCTTTTGCAATCTTGCTAGATGGATGTAATGCCAGTGTTTCTGCAGCAGAAATTATCTGTAGAGAGAACAAAATATTTGCTATTGGAAGTCCTAGTACAGCGTTGCAGATGAATTCACAAATGCCTTCACACAGGCAAAACACAAAATTAAACTGCTACTATAATGTCTTTGTAGTGTATTCATTTGACATTTGCAGGCTTGATGATCTTCCTCATGCATTCCTTTGGATACTGCCCAACACTGAAGCGTAACTCTTACTTAGTGCTGCTTCGAACCGTTCGATGTTAGGTCTCAAAAAATTTCATACAAGTAACATTTATTGATATATGTCCAGCAGAAGTGGTGAGATAAAAGCTAAGCATACCTGTGGGCCAGTGACCTGAAAGGTATCTTCTGCATGTATACAAGTAATCTCAAGGGGCTCAGTTCCAGAAACATGCCTCAGTAAGCGACACATCTAAATATTTTTTATAAAATTCAAAAAGAAAAGAACGGTAGAAAATATAAAATTAGTAGTAAGAAAAGGTGCACACACACACAAACACACAGTTATTTATAGTCCTTTCAGAAACTTACTGGGGACCACACAGCTGGGTGTTTCTCAGGGGATATTTCCGATAAAAACTAAATTTACAATAAACATTTACAATAAAAACTAACAGGGCTAAATCCTGACTTGGAATATGTAGAAAATCACCAAAAGAAAGAAAAGTCTTTATACATAAATACAACAGCAATTTCCCATATTTGTGACTGAATAAACCTGAAAGTAATCAGACACCTAAGGAACTTGGAAAAATTGTAGCACAAATGATTTCACCAAAACAGGCTTACTCAGCAATTAGCAACCATGTGAAAAATTTAGTGTTTTATCATCCAGAGGACTGAATTATCTTTGAGCAAATCAGTGTAAAATTAAATCTATAGAAGAAATACTGTTTGCTTTCACAGTAACCGAAATGTAGTCATCTCTCCCCCCCCCCCCCCCCCCCCAATAAGATTAAGAGTGAACTTTGAGCGGAGAGGAACACTGCTGTTTTCAGATCAAAAAGAGAATTTGTAAGACAGAGACAGCAGATATGAAACCAGCTGCACTGTCCATCATCAGAAATGCCATAAGGCTTCCTATACAAAAACTATTTAATCTCATGGTTATGCCTGAAAAAAAAAAAATAAAAAAAATCAGTGTCTCACCAGGATACTAATTAGTCACAGAAAAAGGGGACATTAAAGCTGAAATTAAAAATCCACAGTGCTGACTTGCCAGTCCCAGAACTTCAAGGGTTGCTTCTGCATATTCATACTTCTGGGCCAAATCCTCAAGCCCACATGATACCGGAATTTTTCAGAAATTAGCGAGTGTAAGATGCCATATAAGTATAGCTGCTGGCATCACCATGTTGCAGATCAAAATGAGGTATCTTTGTAGGTCTCCTACTGGTACAGTTACATCTGCTCATCTGAGACAAAAGAGCAACAAGGTACACAGAGGGGAGGCAGCCTCCGCAGCCATGGTCCCTCAGTAGTCTTGGAAGTCCTATTTGTTCACGTGTATGAATACTACCATACAAAACCACAAATGTATTAGTACATGAAACATGCACTGTTTTTCACAAAGGAGAAAAGATTTTTAATGACTGACAAAAACTACACGAGATCTTCAAAAGAGTCAAGTTCACTGTATTAAGAAACTTACATTCCCAGTATTCTTAAAATTGTGTCTTTGGATTCAGCTGTTGCTGGATGCCTACTGCTTGAAAGAAAAAGGCTATCGTCTCTACTTGGAGCTAGAAACCTGTTTTTTTTAATGACTATTTTAGCTCCAGTATATACATGCAGATTGAGTCTAGATCCAGGAGAACTAGATCTCTTCATCCCTTCTACAGCAACTGTATGCCACAGTGACAACTCTGGCTCAGACCCTACCAAGAACAATACAAAATTAAACAGTATACTAGGAATTCAAAATAAAATAAAAGACACAAAACCACAGACCAAAGCCTTCCTAAATAATAGATTAAGGCAAATCCAGCCACTCCGATCTAAGTGCCTTACAAAATGAAAGCAGCCATGAACTCACCTCCACAAGTTGTTCTTTCTGCTCTGATAGCTTGCAAGTATATTCTGCTACAGCTTCAAGGTTTCCTTCTACTCCTGTGATTTTTAATGCTTTGAGAACCATATGATCCATATGGTATTTTAGCAGATCTGCTGCCAAAGATGTTGCTGCACTGTGGACCTTGAGTAGCATTAAAATAAGAAAGAGACATAAACCTTGGAAGGAAAAAAATTCATCCAGTACCATGTCAAATAAACTTAAGAGACAGATTGATTTTTCAAAGAAGCAAAAAGATGCGCTATCATGAAAGCTCATATACAGCCTGCATATTGGCTGGGGCTTTAATTCTTCAATTACTATTCAAAGTAAAAAGATAAAATGCACCACACTCAAAAAGA
Source organism: Falco cherrug (assembly GCF_023634085.1). NCBI lineage: Eukaryota > Metazoa > Chordata > Aves > Falconiformes > Falconidae > Falco > Falco cherrug. The sequence goes on from NC_073699.1 coordinate 72,696,297, forward strand.
AAAAAACAACCAAATATGGAGAGAAACAAAAGAGCAGCTGAGCAAAACAAGGATATGATCACACTGCGGCTTTCTGATGTTACAGCTGGGAAAAAAACCCAGGTGCATGAATTTGCGGGGCACCAAGTTCAGCATAATCACGGCACAATAGCCACGCTACCTCTCATGAAGAACACACATTAAACTGTGTGAGACAAAATGAAGTCACTCAGCACCTGAGTTTATAATTCATTAGAAATTAAGTTCCTATGAATAAGTTGAATTCTCAATGATGCAAAGAAAAGCTTGACTATAATCAGCTTGTGACACAGCCTTAAAAAAGTAAAAAGCGTCTTTTCTGCAAGGGGACTGAAGCCAGAGAAGGGTCTTGGAGAAGTCTCAGACACTCTCCCTATATCCCAACAAGCAAGCAGAAGCTTCCCTTTGAAACACAACCATAAATCCAGGCAGACTTTCAGACACATGGATCTGCTGAAACTCTGCTGTGAAGGACTCTGCTTGATAACAGCTATCAGTGACAGCTGCTGCTAGTTCTAGTGACTAGTCATAGGAGGTTTACCTATGCCTTGTAATCAGCCCCATTTTAAAAGCGTAAGTAAAACCAAAATAGCAACCTTTTTAGAAATAGGAGGGCATTCTGGTAAGACGATTATAAGTCTTACAATATTATACGCACTTTGTTGGACTGCGCTGAATATACAACAAAACTTGCCTGTTCAAGAAGAAAGTATTTTTCAAGTTCTTATGAATACAATGAGCCTCAAATTGTGACACTGGTGGGCCTTGACACTGGAGAGGAAAGAACCTTTACTAGAAAGATATGTTGAGGGTTTTATTCCACTGGGCTCTACTATTTTTACCCCCTTCCCGGGCAGTACTTCCTGTGCAGTCCAGAATTAAGTTTTTGTTTGCTTGGTATTTTTCAGTTTCATGCAAGAAATCTGAATTGTTGCCTCAAAACCTGCTAAAACTGTTTTTTAGAGGGGGAAAAAAAAAAAAGCTATGACAATGTGTTATAAAGTATCTATAAAGCATTACTTGCATGCCATTAAAAATTAGCATAAATCACTACCCTCAGAAATGGAAGTCAGCTCTGAAGAAAGGATATCTGCAAGGCTTGTAGTGTTAAGAGTAGGAACAAGTAATTCTCATTTATATATAGGCCACATAGAGATTACCTTTTCATTAGAGATTCTTTTCATCCTGATCTAAAAAAGAAATTTACTTCTACTTAATGCTGTCTCTGATCATTCAGCAGGAAAATCATCCCAAGGAAGGAACATACATTTTGTTTCTTCCATAAAGTGACAGAGATGGGAAAGAACTACTTTTAACAAGGCTGTCTTGTGTCTTCAGCCACCCAGCTCTCACAACACTTAAATTTCACCAACAGGGATCCTGGTTGCTACGCTGCAGCACCCAAAGTCAGACCGACAGGACAGTCCCCCTCAGCCTTTGTACAGAAGCATGGCTACTCTGGGATCAATCCAATCACTACATAGAGAACAAGGAAAATGACATAATACTCTGAATTTACTTGCAGAGGTAGCATGAATCCTGTGCATTTTAAAAAAGTTCTTACTAAGTAAGCTTTTATACTTTACAGGTCACCAAACCAAGTCACACAGAACTTAGGATTTATTAGTTTAGAAATTCACACCCACTCAATTTGCTCCACAATTTCTATGACAGCATGCTATGTTTTCACCTGCATTGCTTTTAATATGGAGCTACATCACAAGGCACAGGTAACCCACTACTTTGTGTATTATGCCACTTCTGTTAGCTGGTTTACAGAAGGTAATTTTCTATTACTGTAAGCTGACAAAATTCTTGTAAGTGTGATAAATGTGCAGTCTTTGTTGCATGATATTTTCATAAATAGAAACCTGTGGGCAGGATGATAAGGTAAGATTTAAATGTATGGAGCTGCAAGAAAAGTCAAGATACTAATGATTTCTTCCACATACTATATTCCAGCCACCTTCGTCTTTATGGTTTATGAAATTACATAGTTGCATGCTACTTCGACTGGGAACCTTTTCTTCTCATTCAACACATGGGAGCGATGTTACTCAAAAAGGATGATCTTAAGTTAAAGCAGCTGAATGTCACTCCAGAAAAGCTCTGCTACTGACTTCCTACATAATGTTGACCAAAGAAAAAACTATTAATCAAAGTGCACAAATTATGTATCCTCCATCTTCTGGGAGCCCAACACACTGCCTGACAGCAGAAGCACAAGGCACGTAACCGCAACTGAAAAATTCAAAACACTGTTCAAATCTTCTGGACAGCTGCAGGAATTATATTCCAGAAGACAAAATTTCTCATTTTGCCTCTATCAAAAAATATCCAGCATGATTTTTTTTGAGCAGTCAGGGTTTTCCAATTACAGCTCCTGAGAGCTCAGTCTACGTGAGTTCACCATACTTCCCCAACATCTTTGTACTGCTCTGTAGCCTAGTATTGAAATCCTCACTGTTCTTAAGTCTCCATTTCTCCATCTGTTTAAAAGGAACAATAACATGAAGTAGCTGAAAAGCTATCCGAATGCTTTGCAAATATTTTGGAAGCTGTCGGGCACAAACAATTCTGTATTTGTCTCAAATCTGTGGAACAGACAAGGCAGCAATGCTATCCATTAATGGCAGGGGGAGGACCCTGATCAGCAAGTACACTCCATCCCACGTACCAAATGAGGCAGCTATCTTGTATGCGCGGAAGTTGATACCCAGCATGCTTGCATTTAGGAAAAGAATGACTTACAACAGGCACAGCTGCCAACTGTCCAGAAAAATACCTGAGTATAAGGCACTGTCATAGCAAATTTCTGCTATAGAAATCAATAGAACAGGTTAAGTACAAACAAACAGCAAATGTAATTTATTCTTTTAAGCACACACTACAAAAAAAGTATTCAAAACAGTAATGCGTGCATCCCCAAGGGAAGTTTAGCCTTTACATTTAAAGTACTGATTATATACATAGTACTTATTTCCAAACGTCTTTTTTTTTTTTTTTTTTTTTTTTTTTAATAATTGTTGTCAGAGTTAGGAAACATCCTGTGTATCCAACAGATTTCTAATCGGTTCTAAGTAAGAACAGAAGATAACTGCATACTAGCTCCCTGATGGAATTCTGATTTAGCTAGCCTTGTCTATAAATAGATAATAGCCTTTTTGGGTACAGTATCCTATTTTACAACTTCACATACTACAAGAAATAAAAGCTTGTATTCAGTTTATGCTTGCTTAAACTAGACTTACCTCTCTTTTAAGTTCATTCATGCACTGGCATGTTTTTAAAATGGCTACTTCCAAGTCTTCCATGAGATCCTTTGTCTTCTGATTTTGCTACAAGCCAAAGAAAGCAACCAAGATTACATAAAAAAACCAGCAAATCTCGCCTTCATATCGTGTCATTCTTCAAGTTGCTTTAGAAGACAGCCTTTTCTTTCTAGATGCAATGTCTTCATTTGCACATCCTGTGTATAGTCTACCTGAAAAATTCTTTTATAGAAACATCTATCACCACATCAAACCTAAAAATAATAGTGATGCAAGCTAATTGACTGTTTCTGTTCAACAGGAATTTATTTTTAAAGCTCTCAGAGCTTCTTTTGAGGAAAAGGGCTTTCTTAAGCTTTACAACTTCCAAAAATCTTCTGTCTAAACATCCTAAAGTAGAGCAAACAGTTTGAGGTACTTTTAATTCTTTGGGTTTTTTTAAATAGAAACGCCATTTTAAAATAAAGTGGTACCTAAAACATTATACCAGATGCTCTATATTGAATTACAAAAAGGTTACTTAAAGCATCCTTGTAAGACTTTAGGTCATCATCTAATTCAAACAGGTGCAGTAGCTGAGAACATTTTGTTGAGGTAGCTTCAAGACAGAGCTCCCACTTCTGCAAACAGCACCTAACTAGGGAACAACCCAAACATCAAGAGGCACACGCTGGAAAAAGAATTAAGTATCAGTGATTCTGCATTCTTCTCCAAAATATATTGGAAACTATTCTCCTAGGTGGGACCATTAACACAGCCACAGCTGCAAAGAAACGAGCCCCTCGGAGCCTAAATTCACATAAGACAAAGGCATAGACACAGGGACCCTGCATTTTATTTAAAGGAAAACACACCCACCCAAGCTAATATGATAATTTTCTCAGGTATTCTCATCTGTTCTAAGTCTCAAAGCTACCTGTCCCTCAAATATAACGCTCTCCTTAAGTGTAGCAACACAAAATCACTTTTAAAACAAGGAACATGTTTTGCACTCAGTAGAGTGTCCTTTTTATTACTTGTACTTGCTTAATGTGCACGTTTGCTCCTTCTACATCAACTTTTTTTTTAAAAAAAAAAAAACTACACAAGTGAAGGAATTGCTAGCCAAAATAACGTTACAAGAAAACCTGAACAGGACAGCTGCTTGTGATCTTATGAGCTCAAACACACACAGAAGGGATTTCAGAAACATTTAAAATTCGATCAACAGCATTAGATTACCTGTTGCGCTCCAGCTAGTTTTCATTAACATACAATAATACAAAGAAGAGTAGACCAGTGATGTCAGTCTAATTTAGACGACCTAGGTTACAAGACACTTCTGTTCTAAAATACACTCTTCAAAGACTCACAGTTACTCTGCTTGCTAAAGGGAAGTATGGTGAGTGGAAACTGAAATAATTGGGCACTAAGATCTCTACATATCCCTCAGGTCATGTATCCAAAGGCATAATAATTTAATTTTTTTTTTTAATCAACAAACCCATTTGAATAACATTAAGTCCCTCAGGAAACATTCACCCTCCAATGAAGCTACAGAGCTGAAACTGAAAAGCCACTACAGTGAGCTGATGGTATTTTACCTGCTTACTGCATTTTCAGTCACAGCTGGGCTGAGTGATTTATTAATGAAAATACTTAATGCATAAGCACACATGCAAACCCAAGTATTTTCACGGATCTTATATATGCATAGTGTTGTATGCAAATTTATTTAGAGGTAATCGTTTTCCACCAGTAGCAGAGCTCAGAAATACCGAGTGTAGTAGTTTTGGCTGGGACAGAATTAATTTTCTCCACAGCACTTGGTACGGTGCTGTTTTGGATTTGTGATAAACACAGTGTTGATAACATGGGGATGTGTTAGCTCTTGCTGAGCAGTGCTCACACAGCTGCCTAACAAGGTTCATCACCACGACCAAGCTAAACAAAGTTTTAGTTTCTTATAGTTATGAGAGCCTGTGCAATGAATATTCAAGATGTTCCTTCTTTGTAATAACAACAGTCTGTATCATCAGTAAGAGTTATATGCTCTTCAAATTGTACTACCGTGTTACGAACACTTGACTGCAGCATGTGATTCTAAGAGGAGAAAAAGAACAAAAATGCTTTCTCATAATACACTCAGTTAAGTAAGTATCCTATACTAGTACACATCTGCCATACTTCAGAGTATTGATAAGATTTTGTGCTATATTTTGCCCAAGGAACAAGACTGAAAGCAAATCAGAATCAAAAACAGAAACTGCATTTCCACCTCTGATTTTCCTCCCCCTTTTTATCTTGTATCATCTTCAAGGAACGAGACAAGACAAATGAAAGAGGGAGACTTAACGTGTTTCTTTAAAAAGGAAAACTACAATCATTTCAATCTTGTAAATTTTTTTTACAATTTAATATTAATTTTACAAATTTAAAAAAAAAAAAATTGCCTGTAAGTCTTAGTATCTCTTTCATCTCTCTCCTTTCTTCACAAGATTAAAATCAGTCAATTTTTTAGAATAGTTCCCTTTTCAACAGCTTGTTTTCAAAATCTGTTGAAAACAAGAAATCGAAACTATGGTCACCGCCATGGGACCAACACAATAGATGTCTCTGAACCACTCCACCAGAAGACCTAACTGTTTAAGACTGTGCAATGATACCTCCACTCACTTCTTGTTTCCACTTACAGCTTTACTAAAATAAGCCTACCACCACTAGTAGCCTAATTTACCAGCAAAGAAGCAATGAAGGAATACCACTAGGGCAGGGGGAGGACAGAACACACTGAAGCTGCAGAAGCACAGAACAAACTCTGGCTTCCTTGATCAGCTGTCACTGTGAGGAATACACACAGTTCTCTCTTCCTAGACCAGAAGAAACACTGCATTAAAATTTCTTTCCAAAGTAGAGGTGAAAAGATTTACTTTGCTAAAAAGCTCTTACAGCTTGCATCCACACTGAAACCAGCTGCTCTAGTTCCATTTTAGCCTGTTTAGACAGCTCCAAAATGTGTTCTCTGTGCTCATGGCTGGTATAGGCAGAGTCTGTGAAGTCCTCCGTATGTTCCAGGATAACTTCCAGCATTGTCGAAAGGTTGTCTTTTGAGAGAAAATAAAGATTCTCACGAAGACCCTCCACCTTATTCTGAAAAATAAGCATATACATCCCTTGAGAATTTATGTGGTTATACAGTTGTGACGCAAATGCAGAAAGCAGATGCATCGTTTTAAATTTTATTTTTCTCCTCACTGCTCTTTTTTTGTTACTCGCTTATTTTCAAAGTAATCCAACAATCTGCCTGTCTCCCTACCCCCAGTTTAGGGTTTGGGATTTTCTTTTTAATGTAATAATACCATCAGCCAATTACTGGCCACTTATCAGAAGCAACAGCAAACACATTACTGTTCTACTAATGTCAATAAAAAGTTTTTAAGTTCAGTAATTTCAGAGATTGTGTATTTAGATTTTGTTTGATATTTCCACATCCACATAATCTGTTTTGCCTATTTTTCTAAAAATTTACATGTAGCAAATTGAATACTTTGAGGCACTTAGCAAAAATTTCAACCAAACTCTAAAGGGGTGTGTGTGTGTGTGTTATAAATAAATAAATAAAATAATAATAAAATCAAAGTGACAGACTAAATAAGGCATAGCTGTTCATTAACCAATTATGAAATTCAGAAAAGCCTTTATGAGGAAAAATCAACTAAGCTACAAGATACAACTTCAATTCATCACGTTTCCCTTGAATGACATTTTGCTCTTTTAAATGTTTGGACGACTATTTTTGTGTGCAGTTTTAAAAATACTACCAATTACAAAGGAAGAATTCTTCAATAATCATTTTAAAGAAGTTCTGATCAGTATGCTGATACTTAAAGTTTATTCAATGTCAAGGCATCACCTCAACAAAAAATTGGGAGTTCTGAATGCATTCTGATTCAGGAGGAGACTGCAAGTATCAGAAGGCATATTTTGGCAGCGACAATGAAATCATGATTACCTCTTGTCAGATTCTCTAACATTTGGGGACAGTTATTTAAGTTAACTGAAAAGTTAAGCTGAAAAGATGCAGTTCCCCCATGCTGAATTTAAAAATATTTTTTTCCCCAAAATTCTAGTTTTGAGGTTGTGTATTAGGCTGTAGAAAACACCACTTTTTCCACTCTTACCTTGAATTCTTTGATGCCAGAATATATACTGATGGGGGCCATCTCATTTTCTCCATTTGGTGTAGAGTCAGTTACAATTTCTATTACCTGTTCCAAAGCTAATCTCATTCGATGAAAAACGCCATCTTTGTTTATACGAGCAGATTCACAGTCTGGATGCCTCAGACAAGTCTTTTTAAAGAAAGCAAAGTAAGTATTATGAGAGAGTACACATGCAGTGTAGCAAAATTAATGTTTCTGGCCAAGCCAAGTCTGCAGAATGCATTAGAATATAATGAATTCTTTCTGTTAAACTAGCATTGTGATAATCAGAATTCATACCATTACTCAGAATATAAAGGTTTTCCTCTACTATTTACTCTGACACCCTTCTTCACCATGAAGTTTTATTAAAGTGGGGCTGAGAAAGAAGAGTCAGCTATCCCGCCAGATGCCATGCTTTGTGATTTATACAAGTTGCATAGGAGTGCTCATAGTCACTCACCTTTGAAGCAGTTAGAAGCATCATGGTGCACTTCTCAAGAACAGCCCTAGACGCTGCCATTCTAGCCTTTTTCTTCTCATCCTTCAAATCCTAAACACCAAATGAAAAAAAAAAAAAAATGAACTGACTATTACACAGTATCTAAAATGTTAACTATCTGTGATCCTGGAAAAGAAAATTTCTTGCTGATGGACAGGGTTGTGAGAAAGCTTCTTTATGTCTGACAACTGCTATTTTCAGCCTAACTCATGATCCAGAGCTTGCTTTTCAGACAAGTTTTAATTTATGCCTTTATTCTTGGCTCTATTCAATTCAGATTTCAAAGAAGGAAGATCTCAGAGATACAGAGCTTATGTAAACTGTCACTAATTTTGCTACCTTTATCATATAGCATTATTCATAAAACAGAAAAACGAGGGGAAAAGAATAGCTGACTAAAAATTTTCTGAAGTGGGGGGAGGGTAAGGCAGAGACAGAGAATGCCAGCTTTTCATTGTACTGCAGTGAAAGAAACTTAAAATAAATCTTTTGTCTGCTTGAGTGTTACATTTACTACATAACAGGTTAAAAAAACAGCAATTCCTCTGTAGAAAGGCATTATGTACAGAAACTTTTCAAAAACTCTCCAGGGAAAAGGATATACCCACAAAACTGAACTAAAGCCCCAGAAAAGTTCATCAGAAGGAAAGAATTTAGAGTCCAAATTGGGATGGGGGTAGGAGGGAGGGGAGAAACCATCAACACATCAGAAGGTCTAACAAAAGGAAGAATTACAAAGCTACAACCAAGTTCTTCTCGATGCTCGAAAAGAAAGCTGAGTGCTGTTTGAGTGTTAAACAGGCAACTGAATGCCACCAGCTGAAAAGGGAACAGAGTACAGGATGGAATTAATCCTAACATACCCTAGATTAGCAAGAAACCCCAGATAAATCAAAGCAGCAGTCTGTTTTGACATTTTTATAAAAATCTTATTTAGCAACTACAGAAAATCTTTAAGATCAAAATCACCACATTAAAAAAAGTTCATTTCTGAGATTCTGACGTTATACTCTGAGAAATCTGACCACACTCAAGTTTTCTAGCATACTAATTATAATTACAGTAAGGAAAAATACTTTGAAGGCTGTTTCCTCCCAATAAAATCAATAGTGCCACATAGCCTACACACTGTGAAGTGAGCACATCAAGAAAGTGCACATCTAAAAAGCAGTAATGAAACACACTTTCCAAAACAGTCAAGTAGGAAAGGAGGGGAGAGCCAAAGACCAGTTAACATTGAAAATCAATGAAAAACAGTTGAAAAGATTATCACTTACTAGTAATGGCAGCTTTCTCTTTCCAGGGAACAACTGCTATGAATATTTCAGGGAAAACCGGAGTTAATTTCCAAGCAGGTATTTCCCTTGATTATATATAGCTTTTCCAGAACTGATTCTTTGATACTGAGCATGTACTTAGCAGACTTGGAACACATCAACAGTAAAAGGAGATGCATGAGGTGGGCACGTTGTTCATACAAATTGAATTCTGAAATTTGCTCGACATTAGGGACTTTGTATATCTGTATCAGACCCTAACTGAGTTCTGAAAGGAGGATTTGATTGCCCAGGGGAAGTAAGCAGAGCTCACAAGAGAAGCCTTAAGCCTCAGCAAACCTTTTGTTTTCATGGAAGTAGCAGTAAAAAGCTTTCTGCATGAATGAAAAGCTTTGAAAGAGTAGCTGCGTGCAAGAAGTAAAACACCATGACCCCACCATAAAAAGGTTTTGACCCGAACCTGGAAAACTATTCCATAATACTAATAAAAACCCGAGTAAATATTTTATTAGGATCTAAAGATTTCATGTTTGGAGTTTTCTAAAATAATTACTCTGCTTTCAGATCCCTTCATTATGTGCAAACATCAAATGTTTCTGTCAAGTAAAAACAGACAAATTATCTATCAGAGTAATAAGCCAGAAAAGTTAGAGCCAAAGGACAGTGACTGAAACCAAAGAACATCTCAAATAACACGCACACAGGCTTCTGGAAGATACACAGATCAAACAACACAGTGATATTTCTCAGGCTGAGCTGTAAAGTCAAAAGATGTCCTTTGAGTGGAGCAAGGAGAAAAAGTTAGGTTTCAGAGATAGGACACCAGCAATTGTTTTGTAATAGTTAAACATCCCAGAACCACCCAAATCTTCTGGTGAATCAGATTAAAATTACACCTTACAACATCTCTCACAGCTTTTAATTAATACTTACATTTTGCCGATCTCCAGTTAAATGGGCAAACTCTACCATTTCATTTCCAAACTGGCTGAATATTTGTACAAACTCCTGGAAACTACTGACTTTTTCTAGTTGTTCCATTGTTGCAAGAACCTGCAAGATAAGCGAAAATACCGTAGATTATTAAGATGCTAAATAGAAAACATTATTACTGAACTAGGAATATCATTATTTGCAGACACTTCTAAATTGTGTTGTTTAAAATTTATATATTTTGTCACTATTTAAGCATTAATAACTCAACAGCTGGAAATCAAGTCTGAATTAAAAATCATGCTTCATCCAAAACGAGTCATTTATTGTCAGCCCTCAAAAAACATTTTCCTCACTCTTCCCAGTATAAAGAGTAGCAGTATTACAGGATTCGGTTTCCAGATTTAGCAAAAATGTTAGTCACATTAAATTTAAAAACATAAGTGCTTGAAATTAATATACAGATTATATCCCTATATTGTAACTCAATTTCAGAGTTCAATTTTGGATGCTTAGCTTTCATAGTTTAAAACCACAGTTGCAGTCAGACAGGTGTTCTAACAGCTGTGTGCATTAAAAAAAAAAAAAAGAAAAAAGCAACAGCATTCCAAAAAAACAAATTACGACTGAGTTAAATACATAGTTTTATACTTTCTGTAACAACTTACTCTAGCTCTGAAGATTATTCTCTCTATATAAAACAAAGAACTAAATGAACCAAAGTTGTATCAAGCTTTTACTCAAGATACATAAAAGCATGTGAAATCAGCATTTTTTAACACATTCAGCAAAAATTATCATAGAGCTTATAAATTACTGAAACTATTCTGCTGAAGTCATTACAATATGGTTTATAACAGAGATTAACATTAGGGGGTTTCAGGTTAGATGGATAGCTGCCAATCCCAAAATGATCTTTCAAATCCACTCAATGTCTTCAGAACGGAAAGAAAGTCAAAGCAGTTCTTTATTGTGTTTCAGACTGGAGATAAAATACTGCATGAAAATTTAAGAAACGGTACTTGAAAGGGAGAAACCTCAACTTATTTTTCTTGTCCTATGCCAAAAGTATCTTCCCCCAACTAAAAAAAGCAGTCTATGTACTTAATTATGAGAAATTAGCCCTTCTCTGCAACCCAAGCAAACCCTCCTAGTAGCACTCATTCTTTTGTAATAGAGCAGCTGGCTCAATCTCATAATCCATGTAAAGCAAATGTTCCACTAAATCCTGTAAGCACTGTGGAACTGACTGCTTTATCATGCAATATTAGACTGAAGGATCTGTCCGAGTATCTTATGTTATGCAGCCAGTTCCACAAAGGCTGCAGAAACAGGAACTTCTGTGATTCAGATGTTGACACATGAGCAAGGCTGGGGTATAAAGGACTTGCAAGGAAGCTGTGCAAAGATGAAGATGTGCAAATAGCAGCATGAGAGTGGAAGAAGCAGAGAAAGAACCACAGGACTGAGAAAGTGAGGATGTAGAAAAGTGAATGTGGAGAAAGGAGAAAAAACAAGTTAAGATCCAACTTTCTCTTCTAAGAATGGATTAAAAAAAATTAGTAATTCTACTCAATCATTCTTGGTTTAGGCAACTATAGTGCTTCATGAGTATGGTCTTCGTTGCAAGCAACTCTGTTACAGTATACCCCAGGGCAAGTGTTTCTGTCATGACAAATCTCTTGTCAAATAAAAATTTCCATGAAAGCGCACGCCAATTCTAGACATTCCAGGCAGAGCTGACGTTCCAAGAAACTACATACAGGGAGAAAACATATAGACAGCTCTAAATTTGTCTAAAGCTTATTCAAGAAGCTGTTAAAACACAAAATAACCTGTGATGTCTTCATAACCTTTCATTCTAAACTTTGTTCAACATGAAACACACAGTAATTAAAATGTACTTTTTTAAATACAAGGTTACAAAAACATATCCAAAAAGGCTTTAAGTTCCTATTAATATCTAAATTAGAACTTAGTATTACACAGCTACTGCTGCACTGTGAATGTCACCTTTCAGACGGCTGTCAGACTGACATCACCTCAGGGCACATCCATATTTGATCCAATCCACATAGTGCAGCAACACCCCCACTATCTGTCACTTCCCTAGTCACTCCTAACCTGACTGGTGACAGTAAGAGGAGTAAGGCTCTAAGCTCAGTGAGGTAGTGACTAAGTCTGATGGACAGTGAAAGAAATTCTGTAAGGTGGGAAAGACGTGGGCAGGGACTTAAGAAATGCACAGGATTTAAGAACACAGGGAGGGTATATATGGTACAGAGGACGCAGAAGCAGGAGTAGGATCATCAAACACAAGTTGGGTTCTGGAGCAGATCAGCATTCCAGAAGATCTCAATCACTTCATTAGTCTATGAGACTGGACACCCAACTACTAAGCTGGTTTTTGCCGTCCTTTGCCCTTGACTTAACTATTCTTGATTAATATGACGAAAATTATGATGGCAATGAAAATGAAGGCATTCAGAAAGAGGCAGCAAGAAAACTGGCACTAAAAGTTTAACATTGGGCATTCAGTCTCTTAAGCCGAAGACGAAGCTGAGATCTGGGACAGTGACCCACTTCAAGAAGCCAGCATCTGCTCCAATCAGCAATACTGCCTTTCCATCCTCTATGCCATATTATACTACACTATCTCTGCGTATTTGCGTGCACTTCTTAAATCCCTGACCACATCATCCCTCTACCACAATATTTCTTAAAGGAAGAACTGCTAGAACTACTTTGCTATCATACCAGCGTCTGACACACTTTATAGAGTACACTTCATTTGTTTAATTTGGTCCTAGAGATGTGAATTGCTCTACTGGTACCATAAACAGAAGCAGACATTCTCAAACACATGTAGAGTGCACAGAAAGGAGAATGCAGTTAAACCCAAAAGACCACAAAGATCAGAGTGACTATGGCAATCAAACTTACTCTGGAATATGAGACTTCATTTTAAATACCTTCAAAATAAAAACTTGCACTTAAGCTTACTATATTCGTGTCACTGTATATATGACAATAGTTTCATGTATATTTAAGACTACCATAAACCATGCCCTGCTGCTGAAAGGACATAACCCTCCTTATCCCTTCATAATACACGAACAGTCACTTTGTAGCCTAAATCTGTGTGAACATCAGCCACTTTTGGAAAGGTAAATTAATTCAGATCACTGCATGGCTGCAGACAATGGCAGAAGAAAAGCTCACAAATGGCAGCAAAAGGTGTTAAATGCACCATTCTGGTCTTCAGTGCAAGAAAAGACCAAAGCTGTAAGTAACTTGAACAAACTGACATTGATAAAACCGCTGTCACCTTCACCAACCACTGGGAGAAGAAAAGAGCACTAAGACAGTAGCAAATCACTGCCGCCAAATCTAAAGCCACACTGAAGCAGGTATTATGGTAGTTTTTGAATCCTGAACTCAACTAAGTGTCTTGGATCTAGAGGCTGTGAAATAGAGACCAGCATGTCTGGAAAACAAACTGGGATAAAGGAAGAGTGATAGCAGGAGGAATCAAAAGGGGAAGAGGGGCACTGCTCTGGATTACGAGTCAAAAATTAATGGAAAAACCCATGCCCTATCAGGCTCTCATTTTTCAACCATGAGTTTTTTCTATTTTTGTTTTAGCACATTGGGGGGGGGAGAAGAATATCCTACAGGCAAGACAGTGCAGTACATGAAATATATTACATTTGAGGTTAAATGGGCCTTCATACATTATTTAAATCAACTAAGTAGTTTCAAGCTAAGTTTCAAGATGTATGTTAAACTGCACAAAAAACTTTTAATCTGCAAAGCTCACTTCACTAGCACATACTTTTATCAGCATTCTTCACAGCTTTTTGCCTTAGACATATTCATAGTGCTCTCATCTTCATCCTGACAGTACAAACATCCTGACCTTCTCATGTAGAAGCTTCTACATTTTACTGACAGACACACTTCCCACCTTGCAGCAAACAAAGTTAAATAAGCAGTAACGCAGTGTCTTCTCCAGCATACTAAGTCAACTGAGCAATATAGGTCACATAAAATGTAGAAAGTCACTGAAAATTGTATTTTACTCCTCCTGACTTAGAGCCATCCCCTTTTAGATATCTGGTAGGTGAGCATGTGTAAGACATTAATTTTTACCTCATTATTTTGCACTTCCCCTAAAGATATAACGAAAATACCACTTAATTTACCCCCACTCTTTTGCATTGACTGCAGGTATCAGTTTAAGAAAACAAAAAAGAAGCTAGAAATACCTTGTTTCTTGAAGTTATAATCTGCTTAATAACAATTCTGTCTGCTAACACCAGCACCTTTGTGACAGAAGAAAGCAACAACCTCGCAGCTTTTACCACACCCGTTTTGTCAGTAAAGATCGTTATGTGGCTGTCAGATTCTGGATGATCCAAGCTCGCCACGTCCGTAAGCTGTGCAATTGTTTCACCTAGAGGGAAAAAAGAAATAATTAACATTTCATACTTCTAGAAAAACATACTGGGCCGTTAAGCATTCTTAACTTTTACCTTTGAGGGATAAAACAGTAATTTCAGAGCTACCTATAACCTTTTTTATTTCGCTTCACTTCCTTCTACTGACTGTTGGTGGCACCCCCTCCGTATTAGAGTTTGGATTACTATTCAGTACTGCCTCATTCTTTCATCTGTAATGTACACTAATTTTCTTACAGTAGTCTACAGATATTTGATGTGGAGGAGGTGGAGCTGGGGAGCGTGGAGAGAGAAAACATTTAGGGGAGGTATTTTTCCAATTTTAATAGCACAAGTCAAATCAGTGTCGACACCTGCAGCATCAACCCACTGAAGGAGTGGGATGCAGCAAGGAAGGAAGGAAGGAAGGAAGGACTACAAACTCCACTTTCCAAATTTCACTTAGTATTCCTGTAATTTATGGATTTCCTATTGCTATAGCAGTCTTCAGGCATGAAGAATAAAGAGATTCCAATAGTAAGAATATTGCGCTTTAATGTTCAGTCAGGCAACCAAAGAGTATGTTGTCAGAGACAGGAGAGAAAAAAAGACGAAGCACTGATTTTTCATTCATAAGCATCTTTTTATTCAAGTAGCATTTAGTATGATAAAAAATAGGACCACCTGACCCACTTATTTTTATGCAGTTAAAAATTCTACAATCCAACAGATCTGCTTGTCTGAGAAAATCACAGGCCCCTATCCAATTAAATCTTCTGGAGTACCCCAGATAACAGTGCAACAGAGGAAAGACGCAGAGCAGTCTCCTATTCCACAACTGCAGAGGACTGCTGGGAGACCGTACTCAGGCAAGCTCAGAGATATGCTTTTTATTAGCATGCAAGATAAGATGATCAATGCACAACTAACCTGCAGATCATCCTTGAAGATAAAACCTAGAGCATTTGATCTATGTTTAGTCCCCTATCATAAACATATGATCTATGTTTAGAACCCTATGACTAGTCTTCAAAACCTCAACTAAGGTAATTCACCTAAGCAGACAAGATACTCCAAAAGCCTGATCAAGCCAGAGGTCCCATATGAAGAACCTGAGGGTGCGTTATTACTCCAGAAATACCACACACAAATACTACGGAACAAAGAAGGCCCGACCATCCTTCAAACCACAAAGCTTCATGCTTCATAGTGTTCATGTACAGATTTCTCTCCTCTGACAACCGTAATCCCTTGAGTTCCTAAGTTGTCTGAATAGATACTGCACTATAGCAAGGAACTTCCAGTACTTTGGCTAGCATCAGACCAGGTCTTAAAAACCACACTACAAATAATCCGAGGGTCTCTCTAGTATGTCAATACGATAAACAGTCTGCTCTGAGATGGTGAGTTCCACAGCTGAAGGGCCTGAAAATGAACAGAAGCAAGAGGAATTATAAAAGTACGGCTATCATTCAAACAGTAAGGGCAGCCAGATACACTAGCAGTGAAGCTGTAGGACAAGCCTCCAGTCAGGTGAGGAAATTTAACAGCAAAACAGATTTGCCATAGCCTTCTGCACAGTCAAATTCATTTCAGTTCAGGCCACTCGCTAGTTAGAACTGTTCAGCTTTGTCAGTAGATTAACCTCAATCTTCTCCTTTGACCTCAAAATATATGTGACAACATAAAATGCTGTAGAAACACACAGAGAACCTTTAAAATTGATGTAAAGTGCTTTTGGTAATGAAGGAAGGATGCACGACATCATTATCCCATTTCTCATGCTGTGGGCTTCACCTCCTTGAAGATGAATTATCAAGTCATAGGTGAAGCATCTAGTCATACAAAGAGCAATCAGGGAACACAAAAAGACCTGCAGCATCTGCCTGTCAAAAGCTCCAAACAGCCCTAGAAACCTGAGACTTCTGACAACCAGCCAAAGGCTTCCTCCTCTGCCTGCAGATCTGCAACTGCAGTTACCCTGGGAATAAGCTATGAGGATGCAAGATCTCTTAAGGTAAAAAGACTAAGCCAAGGACTATTTAAGCCACCTGGACACACACAAGTCCATATGATACATCTGAGAGCGTTGAAGGAGCAGTTCAGTGTCACTGTAATTCTCCTATCATGTCTGAAAGATTGTAACGACGACAGATTCTCAGTGATAGAAAGGCAACACTCATTTTCAAGAAGGGTAACAAGAAAAATTCAGGTGATTATGGGCTAGTCAGCCTCACATCAGTCTTCAGGAATATTATTAAAATCATTTTGGATGCCATTACCACATGAAGCAGTAAAAGGCAATAGGGAAGAGCCAGCACAGACCTGCAAGAGGGAATAGTCCCTTATCAGCCTGAATGCCTTCTGTGATAACACCATTTCTAGAAAAGGAAGTAATGGATACTGTGCATCTCAACTTTAGCAAGGCCTCTGACATGATCTCCCATGTCTTTGTAACTTAATCATGAGATACAGACTGGGTAAGTGAACAATGAGGTGGGTAGAAAATGGACCTGACTATTGGGCTTGGGGATGGTGATAAATGGTGCAAAGTCCTATGGGCCATCAGTTACCAGCGATGTCCTGTAGGGACCAACACAAGGCATCAAAACTGGTCCCTGGATGATGGGCCAGCACATTCAGAAAGTGTGTTAACAGTACCAAACTGGGGGAGTGTGTGATAACGCTGGAGGACAGGGCTGTTAGACAAAGGGACAAGCCAAACAGATGATTGACAGGAAGTTTGTGAAGTCCCACCAAGGCCCTTATGCCAAATCCTGCATGTGGGCCAGGATAACACCACGCAACAGTACAGGCTGGGATCAGCTGCCTAGGGAAAACCTCTGTGGGGGAGGACATGGGGATCCTGGAGGACAAAGAGTTGAACAGGAGTCAGCAATGATGGCTGGCTGCACGCTGGGTTGTTAGCGGCTGCAGGCTGCAGAAAGGATTCTTCCCTTCTGTTTGGCACTTGTGAGACAGCATCTGCAGTACCATGTCCACTTCTCAGCTCCCCGGTACCAGGGAGCACACTGACATAGCGGAGCATGTGGCGTAAGGGGAGAGGCTGAAGGAAAAGGGTTTGTTCCACCTCAAGAAGAGAAGGCCAATGGCAGTTTACTGCAGACTACAAACTACTTATCTCATGGGCAGGTAGCAAGACAGAAACAGACTGCTCCCAGACATGTATGGTGATAGGACAGAAAGCAATGGACAACATATAAGAAAATAGTTTTACCACTTTAAGTGAAACAGCGTAAGAGGTATACCAGAAATTGCACATTCTCCTTTCTTGGAAGTTAAAGATCCCTTCCAGCCTAATTTATTCTGTGATTCTATTTACCCATTTTAAATTGTTGGTTTTCAGCCTTCTTAATTTAGTTCTTCTCTGTACTATAAGACAAGACAGAAATAGGAGAGAGCTATTTATTGCTTCCATTTTACTCCATGTCTTTCTTTAGGGCTATGCAGTCAACTGGCAGAGAATACTGAAAATGTTATGACACTAACTCATTCCTGACATGTGTTTTCTCTCTTAAATTAACCAGTCTTTCCTAGTTTTGGAGGAAAAAAAAAAAAAAAAAAAAGAAAAAAATCACAGATGGGCATCTAAAAATGCGCTTCTTTGAGTTACATTCCACTACTATACTGTCACTGTAAACACTGACACAGTGGAAGAGTAACGTTAGGCAAAATCTGCTATAAGACCCTCTGCCATATTTTATGATTCTATTTTGAGTCAAATTACAAGGTTTATTACAAGGAAATAGTCATAACAAGTCTGAAACACTGAAGATCACTGATTATACCCTTCACAAGAGACAGCTACAACATCTGCCATCCTTCAAAGCCTCTGCAGGATATGCAGTTGATTTAAAGACTCGCTACTTTTCTTAGCAACTGAGACACTTCATGTTCTAAAGCCTTTAGTGTTAAAATCTATCTTCTACGCCTAACAAAGTATGCCTTTAATTTCTGAGGAACAATCTAATTTATCAGCTAAAAAGAACTACGAACAGCTCTACAATATCCTCAGTCCTATACAGCAAGGGCTTTCTGCTGCCCATACCAAGGGCCAAAGGATTCTTTCATACATGTCAATATTCTTGGTTATAATTGGCCAGGAGATTATATTGGCTTGCTTGGGAACACCAAAGTTGTTCAAAATGGCACTTGAGCAACTGCGTTCAGAGACTGAATTTACAGGACAATTATCCGTAAGAATTTATCTGCACAAAGGACTATCTTACCTTGTCCAACACTTAACAGTCCACAGAGACAATACTGGCATGAAAAAAAAAACCCAACAAAGAAAAAACCAGCATCAATCACGTTTGATGTACTGAATTTTGCACGTAAGTCTTCGGTTGAGATCTCAAATGTGTAGCTCAGAGAATAACTGACCCATGCCAAGGTAAATGTGAGGCTTGCCAGAAAAGTAAGCAGTCTGTATCTTCACTCCTCTAGACTGAGGCACATTACTGTGTAACAGGAAATAAAATTTACAATGTAAAAAAGTATAACCATTTGGTGAGAGAAAATACTGCAGACTAGTTTTAGATTTTTAGAGTTCCTGGTGGACACATCAGTACAGAGAAAAAGCACTCAGCCACAGCATAACTGGCAAGTCAAAAAAAGAGATCCAGACTGCACCGCTCTTCTAAGCGGCTCAGATTCTCGATGTAAACTTTAGCAATTTGGGCTTGCCAGCATTTTACTTGGATCTCTGAAGAGAAAACACATGCTTCACATAACAAATGGAATGTTTTCAAATTAGGACATTTCTGTTCGCAGCCAAGTTTACTGGGGCGACTAAGAATTTTCAGTCTGAGGTTTATCTAGAATAGTCCTTCATATCACAAAAACAATCATTCATCACCCCAGCGTGTTTCTAGACATTGTGACTCATTGTTGAGGGATTATCAGAGTATTTCTTGAAGTACCATGCCCAACTGCTAAGGTTTTTTGGTTTTTTTGGTTGTTTTTTTTTTTTAATCACAAAAGTAGTATGAACTGTGTCCCCAAAGTCTGAGACCAGCACAGTGATTCAGCAAGAAATAAACCAGCTAGGATAGCAAAACACAAGTTTCTCAGGCTTCTGAGGTTATTTAAAAGATAGAAAACACCCACCCACCCACCAGTCTACTATTTATCTTAACAGATCAATTTTAAGTGCAGTAACCCATGTCTTGGAGTAAAGTACTACTCCTTCCTGCGGTCATCAAGACCTAAGCGTTCAAATGTCATTTGTTTGCCTCCACATCCAGAAGCTCAAGATTGCCTTCCTGAAGCCACAGTAAGCATAATGTCTGTCACAATATCTACCTGCTCAAACAGGAAAAGCTTCAACTAGAATTTCCCATGATCCAAAAGTATTTGAAAGAAAAAACAAAACCGCACCACCACTAACAACAAAAGGAACGTTCTTCTAGATGTCATCTTCTTGAAGGTTGCACTGCAGATGTAAGAATATGCGTTTACTAAGAGCCACTGAAATATTACGTAAGGAATAGCACTCAATATCTAGGAGAGTAGTTTCTAGTATGACACTGACATTCTTTTACAGTATCAGAGAATGTAACCCACTATTCGCCTGAACAGAGGCTTCTGGGGGGAGGAAGGTGACACCAGGCAGCTCAATCAATTATCCATATTTGACATTCAACCCATGCACAGAGCAAGTTTGCAACAAAAGTTGAATCCAGCAAAAAGGCAAGTAAGATTATTTTCATTCTACTGAGAGAAGTCATCACATGACTGATATGAGTCATCTTACCGAGTCCTGATGATATACGGGTTGACACTGACCTTCATTCGGACATTCAGATTTAGAACGTAGTGACCTCAATAGCACAACACTCAAATTACTTTAAATACTCCATTATTTTAGCTTGAGAGCAATAAACTCTCAAGCTGTATTCTCAACACTCTGCACTTTGTCTGCAGTAACATCATAAACCAAAGAGCAGTCAGGTAATTCCTTGTGGTAAAAGATCCTATAAAAATCAAAGCCAACACACAGTTCCATTCCCTGTTCATAAGATGACAGCAATTTAAGTAAGCGACAAAATCAGGTAACAGATCAGGCCTTGACTGCACCAGCAGAAGACGGTTAAGCAATTAAATAATAAAGTTCCTACATTATTCCTGACACTAAAAATAGCGTGCCAAAAATGGGACAAGCACAATCTCATGTGTAACTACATACCTGCTCTCCTTGCCTCGATGCAAGCAACGCTCATTTCCTCTTTCAGTTCATGGTTTTCGTTGGCTATAGCTTCACCTACTGTAACGAACCTTCCAACTGCCAGGTTAACTGCTTGGCCCACTCGCTGAATTGCTTGCAGAGTCTTGTCTGAACGCTTTGGTTTATCCTTATGATTAATAAGAGTAGTTATCTGTGAACAAGAAGTTAATTATTAGAACTTTATGCAAGATGACATTTTAACTTTAGTATTAAAGGCAAGTTTTGAAATGAACTCAGTTAACAGATTTTTACCATACTTCACTAATAAAACATAGTGTTGAGTCATAAGGTATCTTTTAACTTCTCAGTGAACAAAAAAAATATTTTTGAAGTATAATTAAGTTTGCTCATCTCAGCTTATCTCACATTAATACTGCAAATGGGAGGGGGGGAAAAAAAATCTCTCAATTCATTTAAAATAAACTGCTCTAGGTCTCTCAACAGGCTTCCACACTACAGGCACAGTAAAAGCTGAGGAGTCCAATACGAGACATAAACATCATTTTGGGTTTGCCAGCACTGGAAATCTTAGGAAGTTTTTTGTACTGCCAGGTAATTAACCAAACTCATTAACTACAATTTGGGAGCTTTGGCTCTTTTCTCAGACAGGCTGAGAGAGTTGGGATTAGTCAGCCTGGAGAAGGGAAGGCTCCAGAGAGACCCGATTACAGTTGTTTCAATATATAAAAGAGGCTTATAAGAAAGATGAGGACGGGCTTTTTATAGTAGGGCCTGTAGCAATAAGACAAGGGGTAATGGCTTTAAGCTGAAAGAGGGTAGTTTTAGATAAGATATTAGGAAGTAATTCTTTACTGTGAGGGTGGTGAGACACTGGCGCAGGTTGCATGGAGAAGTTGCAGATGCCTTGTTCCTGGGAGCATTCAAGGCCAGGTGGGACAGAGCTTTGAGCAACCTGTCCAGTGAAAGGTGTCCCTGCCCATGGCAGGGGGGTTGGAACTAAATGACCATTAGGGCCCCTTCCAACCCAAACCACTCTATCATTCTAGGACTTTACGAATATAAACCTTTATAAATCACATTTTATTCAATTGATTACAGCAGGCTTTAAGAACCAGTAGCAGCCTTCACACTAAAAGAACAACCATCTGCCTTTTCGAAATAATCTAAAGTATTAAAGCTCTCTCGCCATTGAAATATCCACCATACACATCACACTTATTTGAGGATGTTTGTTTTTTCTATCATTTAGAAAAAGGTTGCCATTTTGATGCAAACTATCAGTAAAACAATTTGTGATGGCATTTTTATTCTGAACTCCACATCCTGTATTGGCTTTTCTGCCTGGTACTACATACATCATGTTACACATTCCTTCTTGGATCACACTGACCAGAGATGGGCTGCACACAGGCTGCGGGAAACTAAAGATTTGCCCAAAACACCAAACATGAAGAAACAAAGAGATCCCTCTCCCACCCAAAGAGAAAGGCAGGATTGCAGAAGCAACTTCTCAACCAAGACATTAAACAAACACAACAATGGCATGCAATCCTGCCACCCCAGAACTAATTAATTACAAACTGCATTGCAATCAGTTACATGAGCTTTACATTTTCGGTATGACAACAATTTTCCAGTGAGATGCAGGACAGAAACTGAACTCTGTCGTCTCAAACATCCTAAACCAGCACAAAAGTAATCACTGCTGCCAACAAAGACAGTCGTGCCTGTCCTTGCCCTCCTCTCTCATTTTTGCAATTAATTTATCTAATGTGGGTAAACTTAAGTTGTGGAAAAGGTGATTGTTATTTCAGTTTTCCTCATAATCAGTTCCCCAGTTCAGTCCACTTGCATAGCTGTATGAACACTTTTGTTGGCAAAGGGAAAAGGTACAGACTCGAGAAAGATGGGCAGAAGTGCTCCTTTCAGCAGAAGCATGACTTCAAATGCTCACAGAATTTCATTGTAAGCCACATGCCCAGGAGCTCAAAGATGTCTGCTGACAGAATCTCAGAATTTTGTGAACTACTTCCAGTGTTCAAACACCTCAGCTGTATCAGCTTAATCACATATGTCTTTGCCCATTCCTCAAAAAAAAAAATATCTAAATCATCATTCATTCGTATATTCTCCTACCATTCAAGCTTATGGTAGGGCAAGAGCACAGAAGCTGTAGCTCATACTGGATCCAAGGTCAGAGAGCAGGAAGCAGTGCAGGAACTGTTCCGCTTCATAATTTGATCAATGCCCAAGGCTTACCCTTCAGAAATGACTGAGTCATATTTTGGGGCAGGGGGGCAGTGGAAATAGTGGTGTTTTTTAACACCTTGCTGGGGCTGGTTTTGAATGCCAGGAACTGGTTTGGTCATGTTTACAGTATTAAACTCTTTGCAATGAAAAATGTCAGTATTTCATAGAGCACTCTGAACAAAAAAAAAAAAAAAAAAAAAAAAAGTGGGGGGTAGGGGGGTGTAGCTCAGAACTATTCCAATAAACAGTGCTGCTCTATCAAAGAACTGCTAGGGGAACAGAAAAATATTTTGTCCTCACACAAAACAACACTACATAAATGCATTGTCTGCCCACTGCCTTCTTATATACGCCCTACTTCTCCAACTTGTACCTAAGCTCTAAAGGAATGCCACTCTCCACAATCCATACAACAAATCTGTCCCTGTAAGAGTCCCCCAGTTCACCAAACTTCAGCTCCAAAACCTATGAACCCCTGATGTCCATCCACTGAAAATACTACCTGATGATGAAAACAGTGTCCTATTAAAGAGTAAACTAAGCAAACATCTGAACAGCTTCACGTTCATTTTACAGGAGGAATAACACTCCCCAAAACACACAGTTACTGTCACTTCAGTGGGTATTCAGATTAATATCAAATGGATATTAAAACCAACTGCACTACGCAGCTCTCCTCAATTCTCGCACTGTAGATCAAATACCTGACGGCAGCTAATCTAACAACCCCAGGTGGCAAATTCTTGACTAGTCATGGGCAGCAAGCCTACAGAGAGCACTGGACCAAACACTGAAGAAAACCGATTTGACAAAGGGTCACAACTCTGTTTACTCAACTGATTTCTAAGCAAACCAATGCTATATGCAAACAAAGGGCCAACATTACATTCATACTCTTACTGACTTTTCAGAAGCATATATAAAATAACACTGGCCTAAGACAAACGGAATACTAGTTGGATGTACGTCCTGGCTGCAAGTTCACCTTCCACAGCATTCTATACTAGTGAAAGTTTAAACATGTTCTACATAACCCTGAAAAAAAATGCATATGCAACTAATACTGCAAAGTGAAAGGAATCCTGCTGCCTCTTACCAACTATCAAGGGCATTTTAATACCGTATGTTACTGTAGAGGTATGCAAATGATAAAAATGAAGATGTGACAGTTTATGTTGCTTTAATAAAGTTTAACAACTTTTTCAGAAACACTTTCATTTGAGATATGGGTGAAGTTTACAATTCTGTCACTTCTTTAGCACTCTCTTCAGAGGGATCAACAGTTTTGCAAAAAAAGACACCCCCTATACTCCCCCCATCCCACCCCAAAGTGAAGCAAGAATCAGCAGATGTTTTCGCAGGTCCATCACCACTGTCATCTTAACTTCTTGAAGACCAGTAAGGCCAAACACAAGGTCCTGCACCTGAGTTGGGACAAACCCCAGTACCAATACAGGCTGGGGGATAAATGGATTGAGAACAGCCCTGCAGAAAAGCACTTTGTGCATGAAAAATTGGACGTGAGCCAGCAACACGTGCTTGCAGCCCAGAAAGCCAACCCTAGTGTGACCAGGTCAAGGGAGGTGATTCTGCCCCTCTGCTCTCGTGAGGCCCCACCTGGAGCACTGCATCCAGCTCTGGAGCCCTCAGCACAGGAACGACATGGACCTGTTGGAGCAGGTCCAGAGGGGGGCCACAAAGATGATCAGAGGGATCAAACACCTCTCCTGTGAGGGAAGGCTGAGAGAGCTTGGGTTGTTCAGCCTGCAGAAGGCTCAAGGGAGAGCTTACTGCGGCTTTTTAATATGTAAAGAGGGCTAATAAAAAAAGACAAAGAAAGACTTTTTATCAAGGCCTGTAGTGACAGCACAGGGAACAATGGTTTTAAACTAAGAGAGTAGTTTTAGATTGGACATCAGAAGAACACTTTACGGTAGGGGTGGTGAGACATTGAAACAGGTTTCCCAGAGAAGTTGGGGATGCTCCATCCCTGGAAGTGTTCAAGGCCAGGTTGGATGGGGCTTTGAGTAACCTGATTTAGTGGAAGGTATCCCTGCCCATGGCAGGGGGGTTGGACTAGATGGTCTTGAAAGGTCCCTTCCAAACCAAAGCATTCTGCGACTCTATGATCTACTCTAGACACCCACCAGAGCAGCTTGTATATGCAGATTAAACTCAGTCTGGAAGCTTACCGTTATACACAGCAGCTGAGGCTTTGCAAATACCTCCTGGTATAATGAACTGGTATAATTTCTTCTCTGGCTGGCTAACTTAGGGCCACTACAGTAACTACCTTAACATCAGAATGGAGGGAAGTTTGTTGAGCTCCCTCTTTTTTTTTTCCAGTTAAAAACAAACATTGTCAAAGAACTAAAACAGAAGTTGGTATGTTTCAAGACTGCTTGACCAAGACAAAGAGCTTCATGCAACACCTATTTAAAGTGTGATCAATGTTCTGTTGCAAATGCAGCTTGTACTATTATAGTAAAATGTGTATAGGATGTTTCTTATAAAAAAAGTAAGTAACAAATAGCCCTGAAACAGGAGTAGGTAAGTCATGATAAAAGAAAGAGATAAGGGAAGATATGAAATATATATCAGCTAAAGGAAGAGGGCTGTCTTTGGTTCTAGAAACATGAGTTAGACCTACACCAAATGTAAAATGCTTAATAACTTCAAACGCATGAGGAAAGTTCTTCAGATACAGATGGGCTTCTTGTAACCTGCCACCCGCAGAAAACACTGCTGTATAAACAAGGAGAATGTGTAATTCTGAGAAGTATCTTTCTCTTTCCTTCACAAAGTGTTGAGTGACAGGTATACTTCAAATAGAGGATATACCTGAGTGTAAAGTTATGAAAAAGCAGAGGTAATAGCAACTGCAGTTTCAGATTTTTTCAAGATTTAAACTTGTAATTAACAATCAGGCTTGAAAAACTAGTAAACAAGATCTTAGGAATTTCACTAGGATGTTAAGTGACAAACTGAAGGAAACTGTGATGCTAATAAGCAGCACAAAGACTGTATATTTAAATCTAGTTCAGACCATAGTAAAAAAAAAAATCCCTAAGCAGTACAATAGGAAGGGTGTTGGGGAGAGGCATACAGTATTATCTGCTTCAGGATACAGATAAAGCAGTAAGCACTAAAAGGCCAGTAAGCTAGGCTTCTAAAACAAAGAATAAGCAAAGTTTTTGCTCTTGGCTTTTAAACATTTAAAGCAAAGATACAAATTTGGACCAGTTAAAAGAAGAAAAGCAGAGACCCACAAGAAACCTAACAAGTCACTTTCTCCTCAGCGACCACCTTCCTTCAAAGATATTCTAAGAGCATATCAAAAACTGAATCAGTGAAAACTTGCAGTGTTTAAGGACATTTCAGATTACGAAGAATTCCTTTTCCCCTGCAGCCCATCCAGTTGCAACCAGACGAGAACTATTACTGTTGTGTTTTAGGGGTTTTTTGTTTGGTTTTTTTGTGTTGGGGTTTTTTTTTTTTTAGAAGAAGGAAACCCCTGGGACTCCAAGAACATTATCTAAACTCTCTTTTAAGTTTAACACCTCCCCAGTATTTAATCCGTTGTATTCTGGTCATGTATTACCCAGTCACTAACATTTGTGGTGTCTGGGCAGGAGTTAACAGCTGAAGAGATTACCTGCAAGTCTCTTTGAACAAGAGCAATAAGTTACATGTGGTTTACTTGAGGATTTACTGATCAGGTCCTAGAAAGGAAGCAGTCCTTTTGATGGTACTCATGTTCTGTTTAATGCAAGCTCTTAACAGTATTTCCATGGAATACTTAGCTGAGATTTGAGGCAACCAGTTTAAGGAGAGTACAGTCTCAAGAAAACGTCCATTACAATCTTTTGTCACTTGTTATGAGCAGCCCCTGAAAAACGGCCTTTTCACAAATACTTCACTGAAACTAATATATATAACCATAATGTATCAAGATATACTTCATATTTAAGGAAACAAGCTCAGTTGTGGCAGTTTTTGAGCAGCTGTTTTCAGAGCTTTTTGAGGGCCTTCAGATACTGACATTTAAGCCGTTAAATGCTTCATGCACAGGAAGCATCATGACAGCATGCTTAGCTAAAAATATTCTAATGTCTATTTATTGTCAGTGTAATTAAGTCTTGCATGACAGAACTAAGTGATACTTAAGAGACTGGGTTTCAGGAAGTATTTCTGGACAACTATACATAAAATAGGCAAAATATAGTTATTTCACTGCCACTGCTACAAACACATGAGTTAAACTGAGAAATCATGTTGGAAGATAACACAGGGAGGGAGATGAATAGGGTAAGTACCGTGTTGTACACAGAACAATTTATAGGCTCTCAGGAGTAGTATTTATTACTGCCTCATACTGATCAGTTGTCCTGACAGAAAAAATACCCAAAATATTTTATCTACGCAATGAGGATCAGCATCCTTAGAACCACAGCTCCTCTTCCATTTTGTGTATCTTCTGCTTTCCATTAATTTCATAATGGTAGAAAATTCCTTTCTGAAAAAAAACTAATACCAGGAATAGAAAGCCTTTGCTAAGAAAATGTAACAGCATTACATACTAGGGAAGAAGCTACAAAACCCTACAATAGAAGTGTGCTGTAAGTAAATTTAGTTGCATTTGACCGGACATGTGGAAAAATTGGTCAAAAAGGCCTTTCCCACACTGCTCATACTCTTATTAGTTCATCTTGAGTTTGGGGGCAGGGGGAACTTCTAATACTACATTTTAGGTACTGTCTCTCATTAGTCTTGTGTTTTACTTAAGGACAAACAGGTCTTCAGACCCATTTAGCCAGAAGCAGCACACATTGTTCCAACACCCACATCTGCTACAGAATACAACCACAGGTCAGAGAGCACAGAAGCAGCAGCTGGCATTTGACATCCAGTCCATAAGGTCTACAAGTAGAAGTGTCTACACACTGACTTGTCACACAAGACGAGCCTCAGGGATCTTAGGAAGTGAACAAGAACTACCTGCTTACCTGTCCTAGAAATCAACTCTGTTAAGGTTAGATGCCTGTCCAGGCACCAGTCAAA
The DNA here is from genome assembly GCF_023634085.1 of Falco cherrug. Classification (NCBI taxonomy): domain Eukaryota; kingdom Metazoa; phylum Chordata; class Aves; order Falconiformes; family Falconidae; genus Falco; species Falco cherrug. Next base: position 72,724,438 of record NC_073699.1, read on the forward strand.
GTCTTACTAAGCATTTTCTACAAATTCAAGGACAAAAGTATTTTTTAGAAGTCTGGCTATTCTGCGAATTTTTAGAATTGGAAAGCCTTATCTTCCTACTCACCCTTTATTCTGTAGAAAAACCCTACAAATAAACTGTAGAAACCCAATTTTTAAAGTTTCCAAAGGCTAGAAAAGATTAACCAAAATTAAATGCAACTGCAGTAACTGCTAATGCGCTAGTTAACTGTAAGAACCCATATTCTATTTATCCTGAAAACACTTAGACAGCTGCCTCTGCTTTATGGACACTTGAACTAGAACAGTTTCTTCTACACAGTATTCAAAAGGGTGATCAATCCCTTCTTGCCAAAGTTGTGCAGATCTCAACGCATTATTTAAGACCCCAAGTCAACAAGTCAGTAAAAGAACAGCTTCCAAGGAGTGGTATGATCCTGCAACTCCCTGTTTACGTATTTTCCTCATACTGCCTATGCACTGGTGTATAGAAGGGCAGTACAAATAAGCTGCAAGTTCAAGACTGCCAAGTTCTGTTACGCTTGTGGTATTGAGACTGTTGTAGTTGTATCTTTACCTGAAGGCTTTTTAAAAGCATCTTCTCATTGCTTTTGTACACATCTTCCATAAAAGCCTTCAGGGAAGCAAATGAAATAAGACTAACAACCTGTAAGCTGGTTCACTTATCTGTAGGCAAATGCCAACATGCTTAGCAGAGCCCCAGGCAATCCTGTAGTGTCTAACAAGCTGATAAGCCACCTCTGAAAAGGAAGAAGGAACAATCCAGGACCTGCAGCGACAAGTAAAAGCTGACAAGCAACACAAGAACAGCCCTACCAAATCAGATCACTGGTATACCTAACCTAGTATCTCCTGTAATACCCAAATGTGTGCCGAGAAAAGAGCATGAGAATAAACAAGCAAACAAGACACCAACTACATTGCAGTCATAACTAGATTTTTGGGTAACTGCAAAGTGTACATTTCATTTTAAAACACCACAACGTGTAATTGTGCACTTCTCACAAGCACACCAGCTTCAACAGGTAAAAAAATATTATTTGGAAGGGATGAGAACAGTCCTCCTCACCTCCTTCAGATCTAAGCTTCGAAACCTACTCTCTTCTAAAGTTTGCCAGGAAAGGCAAGAGTACACAGCTTCAAATTCAAACACACAACTCAGATTATTATGTACTTGTTACACATTCTTGGAATTGTTACAGAGATCAAAAGAAAGGATTTGTCTCACAGCAAGACTGTACTATAGTAGTGAATACCCTTTCTCTGTGCTGAATGCACTCCTAGAAAACCAATGGCCCTTTAAATTTCAAGATCCAAACCAAACACCATTGAGAAAATGGTTATCCAAAATGTGATACAGATGAACTTGTTCTCTTGAGAGGTAGTACTTTGATGACACCAATTTATTTCCTCCAGTGCAAGTTATTTCGCGTTTGAGGATTTGTGGGGTTTTTTCCAAAGCAATGAAAACTCTGGAAACTTCAGAAAACATTTTTCAGTGGGATTAAATTATTTCCAACTTTTTTTTGCAAGTTGTTGTGAAAAGGAACTCCAAAGAAACACCAAAAAAACAAAAAGGAATGAACACAGCTGACTAGTTCTAGCAGCCTGTAGATTCTTAGACATCGTGTGGAGGCTTGAATTACTTTAATAATGTTACTAACACTGTTGTAAAGGAAAAATACACTTGCTTTCCAACGTTCACTTTTCACAGACTCCTTAAAATCAGGGATCCACAGTGATCTGCGGATATGGGGCAGAAAAGTACATGAAAACTGACCTGACCTGCACTCCTGCCATCCTCCCTTCTTTTTTCCCACACATGGAAGACGAGTAGAAGGATCACTGGAGAACGCTCAGTGAGGCCTCACCACTGATCAAAGCTACCTTGTTTACTCTTATTATCACATGCCCTACAAGACACAGGACTGCCCTACCTTCCACCCAAAGAAGGTGTCTTCAGAATTTCTATAGAAATGATGATGATCGTAAAGATCTTAATTTTCAGACAATTCAAGTTCAAGATTCCTTCTCTTTTTGAAGAGATGTATGAAAGTTTAAAGACTGAAATTTGGACCTTTGAAAAACTATTTTTGCCAACTTGTGTCAAGTTGCTCAAATTGGAAGTCCAATGTAACCTCTTCTGATTATATGATCCGTGTACCGACAAGTATACTGAACATCACTAAATAAATGTTTACCTATGATAAAATGCATCCAAAAATAAAATGGCCTTTACTGCACTTTTCATTGTGAATTGTGTTTCTCACTCAACTGCTGTCTTGAAGTTTGCAGAAACACACAACTACCTCACTAGAACAAGTGAACATAAGCCAACAGACCCAATAAATGGTTTCAGGGGCGTATAAGTCAGTACATTTTCCTCCCCTCCTGTTGCCCTTCAGTTTAGTATCTTCTTACCTAAATGGGCAGATTTCAAAACCGAAACTATTACCATTTTTCATTCTGCACCTAGAAATACTGGCCATAAGCAAGCCCAAGTAAACAAGACCAACTCAGTGGGAAGTTCATTGTTTAAAGTGCACTTTCAGATGTGGTTAAAACAGATGCAGACATGTTTTCAGCAGAGAGATGCAAGTCTCGGAATCCACTCAATTTACTAATATGATCAGGTCACCTCAAAACCAGAGACTGAATGGCAAATGATCATTGTGGCTTTCCTCCCTAACTTATCTTTGTTAATTTCCCTAACCTTCTACTCCTTGTGCAAACAATGCCCAAGCCAACTCTGAGCTGATTATTAAAAAAGCTAAAAACTAAAAATTCAGACAGCGCAATAAAGGATCTAACAGGAACCTGTAATCTAACACTGATACCACATGCAGTTGAGAATTCTTTCTAATCAAATCAGGATTGGCTCCTGAAGATGCAGAAAAAGTTGCTTGTTAGTCCCATAAACAGGCAGCCTCACTGACACTAGTATCAGCCATTCAATCCATCTTGCATGGCATGTTGCAGAAAGAAAGGTTCCTCCAGTGTTTTTAGAGAAGGCTTCCTTAGCGGCATTTTGACATACCACTTCAATTCAGAGCAACACCTGGTATTTCACCTTGAAAAGCACATACCTGCCCTAGGCATTTAACAGGAAGGAGTACAGTGTGCTCTGGAAAAGTCTATGCAAATCCAACTACTATCCACCTACAGGAGTGTAAAACCAAACAAAAACTTCATATAATCCACGGACCATCATTTTATTTATGTTAACAAGTCTCTATATTCTTCTGATTGCTTCCTTGAAGAGCACAAGGGCAACAAAAACTCATTTAGTTGGAAAATTTAAGATTATTTAAGTGTGCCATTGAGATAAAATACAGAGTCTTTAATAATTAAAAGGGAACATTCCCTACACTGGTCAAACTACTACATGTTAAGCACTTGCAACTTTGGACAATATTACTCTCACAAAGAATTCTGACACCTGTGAATAAATAAAAAACCCAACAAAACCTCAACTAAAACACCACCCCAAACCCAATGTTTACATCCTGTTACTACAGCACAATTTTACTTTACTGTTACTTGAAAATACACTATTTGTGTGGTTATAATTGGTTATATTTATTCTACTTAATATAAAAAGTCAATACAAAAGTGTTTCTCTAAGACAAAAGCAACTCCATATTTTTTTATTTTTCCATATATTTGTGAAAGAACCTTAGGATTTGTTCATACATGACTTTTCTAACTTGTGTTTAGGAGTTATCTTACCATTTGAGAATTTTATGTATAAAACGAAGAAGTCACCCCATTCAGTATCTAGAGAAGATTAACAGTTACAAGCTGGCACTAAAGTCTGTATCACTACTCATTTACCTCACTAGCTTTAAATAAGGCTAGTGATGGAATGCAATATAACTCGATGAGTAAAAATTATCATTTAAGGCTCTGTCTAGCAAGGGTTGCACTTTGTCAATGAATTAATAAACATAAAATAAACCCATGCAGAAAGCCATAGGCTCATAATACCATACAGCAGTTTTATTAAACTATAATCAAGAGTTGTTTGCAATCATTAATTCATAATTCATCCTTTGGGGATTTCCCTACCTAATCTGTCTAAAACCATCTGTTAAGAATGCTGAATAGCAAGAAAGCTGCACTAATTCTTTTTGTGCAGGATCACTGTATGGCAGTTTTGATTTAATACTCATTCTACTGGAGGAACTACAAAGATTTGTTTAATCTATAGAAAAGTCATTAATCAGATCTCATAAATTTGAAAGATAAGATGCCACTGAAAAAGAGCAATTGATTTTCACCTATGTCAGTAAGAAGCATCTTACCCCAACTACTTGAAACATTAGTCTGATTTCATTTATTGCATCAAAGACTAAGGTACTGAACATTATAAAGCAGTAGCCTAGCTTTACTCAGCCAATTTCACCATCGAAGGGGTCACAGAAAAAGAAACCTGAAACCAGTGCAGTTTCATGGTAGTACTGCTGCTCATGGGATAAAATGTTCAAGTGTCATTTTTCCTGTAAAGCAGGGTATCATTAGTGATATTAACATCATTAATTACTAATGTAAATAAATTTACCTACTTATTGTAAAATTGTAAAATAATTTACCTACTTAGGATGTTCTAAGGTACTCCTGTGCTCCCCAGCATACCTTAAAAACCACAACTATAAATTGTTATCTATTTCCCTTTCACTGTTATATAATAATGTAGCTTCAATAACTAAATAGCTGTCAATTAAAGACTAGCCTCAGTAAAGGGAAACCTGCAACCACATAACCCCAGAAATACAACTGATACTGTGACTAAAGTAATCACATTATTTTCATCCAGATCACAAACTCCTAAGATTAACTTTTCTGCATAAATCAAAGAGAAATAATCAGGTGCCTTTAGGGGCACAGAATATCAAGTGTAGGCTGAGAAACAGCTGAACAGTTAAGCCTCATGTAGAAAAAAAAAAAAGAAAAATTTTTGTGGAGTGAAAGTTTTGTAATACAAACCACAAACTCACAACTTAACCCACAATACCTATGAAACCAAAGAGGAAGAGTCAGTGAGCTAGTGACTAATTGAAACCAACAAGGTGCAACTGTGCACACAGGCAGCACACCACATGCTTCCAGACTCGATAGCAGCTAACGGGTATGACTCTGCATCCATGGCATAGTTTCTCTGCGGTACAGGATGTAAACTATGAAGAATTTAGCAGGAGGTTTGCTGCACTCAGTACAAGTTACAACACAAGCCTCTACACCATGATTCCTAATTTTATTACTCAACAGTAGTGCCAAGCCTCACGTCTAAAGCGAGTACCAAATTAATTCACAAAGAAGAAAATCCTGGAAAAGGGGAGAAATAGCTTCTTAAAGCTTGCAAGTTACTAGAATTTTTGAGGTACTGAAGAATAAATACTAGTACCCAAGAAGCATTTTAAAAGGAGTGCACTCAGATTTCCTCCTGCCCCGCAGATGAACTGAAGAAAGCAAAGAGTTTAAGACAAGTATGGATTACCCTACTTTTTCCAAAAAGGAATTTTCCCACACTCCAAAGAGAGCCATAAGGGGCAAAGCGCAAGCCCCCCTAGCACCATACGGGAGCAAGAACAGCCAACAATATAAGAACCCTTTAGCACCTTAGAGCTGGGAAACAGAAAGGCCTAGAGGTACCAAAAATGCCTAGGGAAACAAAGCAGCCAAGGGACTTGCTGGAACAAATCTCTCAGTGCATCTGCTGCATGGGAAATGCAAAGAAGTTGAAAAGGATGAGAGCTTCAACTGAATGTTGAAGTTCAGGATGGGAATAAGACCATATTCCTTACTTTTATGACTGCTGTACAGAAAGTACATGAGACGTTTGTATTTAGCCTCTAAAGAAGAGAGAGCACGTTTGATTTGCAACAAGTGCAAAAGTAGGTATGTAATGAGTCTGTACTGCAATACAATACTACAGCTACAGCCATGCAAACATCAGCTTATATATAAAGACCGATGCATGATGTAGAAGAAAAACAGGTAGGGAAAAAGTGGCAGGTTCTTCCCCCCGCCAGGTTTTGTAGATGTCCAAGAACAAAAAGCTATTGAAATCCAGTTAGAAGTCTAACAGTGCTTTAAACCTGTAAGCAAAAGGACCATTAAGACAAGTCCATGACTAATTCCCAAGGTTACTAGTGTTGCAGCTATTAAGTTTAGAGAAATGAACGCTCCTTGAAAGGTATCACATAAACGCATATCACACATATAAACCTCTTACATAGGTACTGGCCAGTGTTGACACCACGCGTGCATACATCCCCCCCAAAATAAAGCCTTATGAAGCTCCTTTGCTATATCCAGAGGAAATACCCTTCACTAGGGAGGTATACTAAGGTCCACATGTACAGGTATATTGAGGAACTGTATGTGAGTTACTGTTCATCGTTCTGCTGCTACTGAACTGAGTACAACGCGAGCAATGTAGTAGTTCCCAGTCACTTGAGGACTTTCAAGCCAATGAGACCACAAGACAGCTTCCCCAAAGACACTGCTAGCCTACAGACAAAATTCAAAGACCAGCGTCATGGAACAGGAGTCCAAACTCCCAACAAAACTACCCCCATCTCCACAGTTTCCCACTTCTCTTTAATCCCTTTAATAGAACATGCTTGTTCAGTTCCATGGAAAATAACCAGTTCCACGGAAAATAACCAGTTCCACTAAACATACAGTAACTTACCAGCTATTACAGTCCATTTCTTGAGGAGTTATAAGCCTGATATAACCAGTTACTTACTTAACACAACTTTGCCCCATCCCTTTGACAGAAAATAAGAACAGAGCAGAGTAGCTATTCATACTTGTGCTCAACTATAAAAGAAAGTAAAGCAATTCCTACTCCAGAAGGTATCTATGTGATGTACTTGGAAAATCTGTGTGGAATCAAAGTGACTGCAGAATAGGCTATGAAAACATTACATAAAATGAACCTGAAAAACTTGCCAACATGTTATTCACTAGGATTTCAAGAGATTGAAAGATGCAACAGATTTTATCAACTTTCTCATGCTATCTGCTGCTTAATACTAGGTCAACAGTTAAGGTACGGAGGTTGCCCAACACTTGTACATTACAATTCAATACAAAAAATTGGGAACAACAGAAGTAGTGGACACCTAAATAAATATGACGTACCAGCAAAGACTCAACATGTGTTTGTTAAAGGAATTCCTGCCTCACAAAACCACCAGATTTCTCTGTAGACATCACTGGTTATATGCATAAGGAGGCAGTCTGCTGAAAGAAAACTAGAAAACAAAGTCCATACCAAAGGTTTCAAAGGACACCAAGCAAGTCTCTGAAGAAAATGAAAGAAGGCCCTTTGTATGAATCCCACTAAGAGACAGAATGAAGAGAAGGAAGATGTAGGAAGGCAGGAAGTAGATGATTGCTTACTTTAATAGAGGGAAGTGACCAATGGAGTTTCACAGAAACATGCACTGGGCTATGGATTATTCTACATGATCATAAAGAGGGAGGAGAGATAAGCAGGTAATAAAATGATGACAATTTGCTGGCGATCCTAAGTTATTCAAGACAGTAAAGATAAAATCTGACTACAAAATTGCAGAAACATCTTGCAACATTGACAGGGAACAAAATGTCAGACAAAAAAAATCACTGCAGATTAAAGTGATACAGAAGGGAAAGTACCAACCTAGCTTCCTATGCAAGATCTTTCCAATACAATACATAGCTGGGGCGGGGTGGGGTGGTGTAGAATCAGACTTGTTTATGATGAGAGGGACTTCCAGGGTTATCTAGTCCAGCTCCCTGCTCAAACCAGGCCCACTTAAAGCATTTTGCTCAGGACCTCGTCCAATTAGTTCTGAACATCTCCAAAACTCCAGACTCTATAGGTGCTCTGCACACCTCATCCAGCATCTGACCACCCTTACGCTGGAAAAGGCCTTCTCTTACATCTCATCAGACTTCCCCATGTTCCTACTTCTGTCCATTGTTTCTTGTCCTATCACCATACATGTCTGGGAGCAGTCTGTCTCAGTCTTCTCCGTACCTGCCCATTAGGTGGGCAGCTGTAGTCCGCAGTAAACTCTGCCATTGGCCAGATGAAAAAGCACCACAGATTAAAGTGATACAGATGGGAAAGTGCTAGGTCCTAGCTGACCGTTACACCTCTCTTCTGGAGACCAAAAAAACCCCACTTCCTTCAGCCTCTCCCCTTACGCCACATGCTCCGCTATGTCAGTGTGCTCCCTGGTACCGGGGAGCTGAGAAGTGGACATGGTACTGCAGATGCTGTCTCACAAGTGCCAAACAGAAGGGAAGAATCCTTTCTGCAGCCTGCAGCCGCTAACAACCCAGCGTGCAGCCAGCCATCATTGCTGACTCCTGTTCAATTCTTTGTCCTCCAGGATCCCCATGTCCTCCCCCACAGAGGTTTTCCCTAGGCAGCTGATCCCAGCCTGTACTGTTGCGTGGTGTTATCCTGGCCCACATGCAGGATTTGGCATAAGGGCCTTGGTGGGACTTCACAAACTTCCTGTCAATCATCTGTTTGGCTTGTCCCTTTGTCTAACAGCCCTGTCCTCCAGCGTTATCACACACTCCCCAACTCACTGTAGGGGAGTTCACATGCCTGTTGAACATGCTGGCCCATCATCCAGGGAACATTCAGATAATTAATAAAGATGTTAAACAATACTGGCCCTAGTATCAGTCCCTGAGGGATGCCACTGGTAACTGACAAAAAGAATCGAGAAATTTTATATTAGGTATAGGATATATATTAGATTATACATGGACCTCCAGCTTGATCTAGTATGGTTATTCTAAAGTCATTAACTTCATCCTGAAAACTGTATCAGTAAGCTTTGTACATAAATAGGAAAACATTAGCTGTTGGTTCTTCTTTAGGCTTTAATATGTAACTCCAGAAACTTCTGGAAAAACAGAATACTGGCAGAACATTATGTAATGTTACATAACTAGAGAGCATTTACTGAAACTGAAATTATTTTACCTAGCTTCAGATAAAGCAAGGAAACAATACCATAGTAAAGAACAGGTTTCATCCACCTCAAGGCAAGTACCACTGTTAACTTATGCAGAATCTGTGACTGACAATAACAAAATTCAGAAACACTGGTCTCATGGGCTTTTTTTAGCTATTTAGGCTTCTATTTTGACTATATAGATCAAGCCAACTCCCAAACCTCTGACAGGATCTCCTGTACCAAGAAGGTTGGGAAAACATGTTCAGTAACATGTGGGCACACATTCTCCAAAGTTCCTATGACAAAACAGGCTTTCTGAAGGTTGCACAGCTAGCTATAATCACACAGGTCTACAGTCAGGATGCTGGAGGATAGGTCACCTTCAGCTAAGAAAACTGACTTTGTTTTTTTGGGAACATGCAAAGACAGAGCTCAAAGTTCCCTCTCAGTGAACTTTTCCCAAGTGCATGACAGTGAAGGTTGACAAAAACCTATTCTGCAGTCTCTCAAAAGTGCTTTCTTAGAGCAGATCCAGACTCCTACAGCCATGAACAAGCCCAACTACCGCTAGACTAGCAAACAGATACATAATGGCAACTGAGGAAGCCACTGGTGGAGCCACATCCTGGAAAGTGCTTTTTCCCCATCCTTGCCTTTCCTCAACTGTTTAAATGACTTGTTAGTAAATGAGTCAGCACTGACCACTTTAAACATGCTTCCTGACTTGTGTTGCCAAAAACCTTCCATAAAAAAAAATAAAATCCAACATAATTAGACTGGAAATGAGTAGCAGCAGTGAAGGAGATGTCTAGATTTTGAAGAATGCTGTACTATTTACGTGTAAAACACTGAAGTCACCCATCTGGGAGAAGAGAATTCTACTTGTTCTGAAGAAAATTGTGGGCTCTGACCTCACAAGCTGTATTTTATGAACTGTATGCCACATGCTTTGCACAATACTGTAGAAAGAATCTCTTCACAGCACAGATATGTAGATAGTGAAAAAGAAGCGTTAGCAAATATGCTTAATACTGCGGCTTAAATTTGCCGTCTTCTTTTGTCGTCTGTGGCACTATTCTAATAGTGCCACATCAGGGTCTGAACAGTACTAGAGAAAACGAAGACCTAGTTTAACTCTGTAAATGTAAGTGTAAAAACAAATTTATTAATAAATATATCCAGTAATAACTCCAAGGGTAATTTCTCCTGCTAGGAAAATAGGAATCTTATCCTACTGCTGGCAGCAAATACACTCTGATACTGTGTAAGAGAAATAAAAGCTGCAAAGCACAATTAAAAATAAACAAAAACAACGCTCACAGTTTCTGAGTAAGAGGCAAGTGGTCAAACACACAGTATTACACATTAATTAGGATGATGTACTTATACAGGACAAGAATTTAAATAAGAATCAATGCAGATGCCTTTTTTTTTTCCTCCCCCTAAAAGAACAGATTTAGCTCCACAAGAGACTGAAAGTGAGTTTGTCAAACAGGGCACCTTTTGTTTCCTCTTTGCTCAAAGTAAATAAAGTAAAGCAGCAGCAACATTCTTTTTTCAGTAGTATGCAAGTATCACATAGCGCTTCTTAGTTTTTAACAAAAGGGTAAAGTGTCGAGTTAACTTCACAGCAAGAACAAATCCCTTTGCAAGTGTATTTCATACAAGCAGAAAAACAGGGTCCTATGACTGCTGATACATAGTTCATGTAGAATATGAAACCAAACTCTGAGATTAAGTACTCTATATTTCTGCATAAGTACCCAAACAAAGCCAGCCAGTGAGACCTCTACTGAACAATCTAGACAAAACAGTACAGACAGAACTGACAAACCGGTAATTCAGTGGGGTATTTTATCAGGCAAGTGTAGGGAGCTACTGCCGATACCATCAGCAGCTTCAGCCTGTATCTGAACAGAGCTCGGGGCTCACACTTCAAGGGAACAAGCTCTTCTGAAGTCTGGAGCGCTTTACCAGGAAAACTGTAAGCTCTGAGCATTCACAAATGCTCAGACACCTCACGCCGTACGCAGGGGAGGTAAAAGATACTTTGAACACTGGAAGATGCAGTCATAGGTTTTGTGGTCAATGAAAAATCATACATGACATATTACATGTGCAATGATTCCACAGAGAATAAGACCACTGTTCATAAGGAGTATTCCAAAGGAACGAGAATGTGCCCATCTCCGCAGATATCTATTACAATTAAGAATTTAACATACGCAATTAAATTCCGCCTCTGCAACTGGAATGGTTTCTGTTAGCTCTCAAACTTCCTAAAAGCTGGCTCCGTATTTTACCTCTATCAACTGTTTCAGGAGTAGGAAACCCACTAAACTTTAATTTTACTTCGCGTTGGAACAAGTGGTTTAAACCCTTCCATGGGCTTCTTCAAACCGACTACGATTTCTTTAAACAGTGAAAGACAAATTCCAGAAAACAAAAAGACTAACTCCAGAAACACAGCTATCCATCACAAACCCTTCCTGCAGCCCAGCTGTACAACTGCAAAACAAGGCTTACAACAGTTTGTTTCCAGATGGGCTATGATGGTATAACCATAACTTGACCTCACCAGGACCAGTTGTTTTCGCACAGCTGTTCCATACGCATCATTTAGAAGATTTTGTACAGGTAAGTTTTGACTTGCTCACTTTAATAATCAGTGCTCAAAAGTACAAAAACGCTATACGGCAAGCACCATGCCGTTTTAATACATTATTTTTCAAGAAAGAAAAGTTGCATTGGGTGTATCAAGCGCCAAATTTCTAACTAAAGATCGGAAAAAAACCCAGACAAACTACCAACACCGAAGCGGCGGGCATGTAATTACTTAGCAGACCACCCGCAAGCCTGATGTTGATTTTTTTTCAAGCTCGTTAGGCACCGTGCGAAGCACGTTACCAGGTCACCCAGGCACAGTTCGCGTCTCATTTAACTCCTTAAAACTCGGGGACCGTCCCCGGGCGCCGCGAGAGCTCCAATCGGTGCGACGCTGGGGCCGGACCGCGAAACACAAAGCTCCGCCGGACCCCCGGGACGCGCCCGCTCCCACCGGCGGGGCACGCCGCGACCGACCCCACGCGGGGAGCCCTCAGGCGGGCGGCCGGGCCGGCCGGGTACCCCGGGCGGCGGCGCAGCCCCCCGGCACCCCGGGCCCAAACCGCCGGCGGCCCCGCAGCGCCTCCGCGCCGCGGGCGTTACGCAACGGCACCGCGACCTTGCGGGGAACTTCGGAGCCTTCCTCGGGGGGACGCGCCAGCACAGCAGCATCAGCCCCGCGCCGCCGGCGGGACCCCGGGCCCGGGACGCCGGGGAGGGAGGCGGGGGGCGCGGCGGAGAGCAGCCGCCCCCGCCCGAGCGGCCGGAGGGAGGGGGGGGGGCTACGAAGCGCCGCGACCCGAGAGCACAAACTTCGGCGGCGGCCGAGCCCCGTCCCGGGCGGGAAAGGGGGGCGGGCCCCAGGCGGGCGCCGGTCGCTGCCCCCGGCCGCGGGGGGCTGCGGGGGGGCGGGCCGGGCTCGCGCGGCGGCATTTCTACCTGCGACACCAGCGGCACCAGCGTCTGCTCCACGGAGCGCGTGCGGATCTCCAGCCCCGCGTCCGCCCCCAGCCCCGACGAGGACGACGAGGAGACGCCGCTGCTGCTGCACGGGGACGTGGCCATAGCGGGGAGCGCACCGGCACCCCGGCCGCCGCCGCCCGCGCTCCCGCCGGGCCAACTCCGCTCCCGCCGCTCCGCGCCTCGCCGCCACCGCCGCCGCCCCGCCCCGTGCCCCTCCCCCGCCCAGCCAGGGCACCGCTGCCTCGCCGGGGCGCCAGGCGATGCCGCGCGCGCGCGCTCAGCCCCCACCCCCCCGCCCGCCCCCAACTCCCGCGGCCCCTTCCACGCCCCTTGGGACGGGAGTTAAAGCGACAGCGCCCATTTCCGCGCCCGCCGCCCCCTCCCCGCCCCCCCCCCCCCCCCTCCCCTCCCCTCTCTTCTCGCGCCTCGCGGGCGCGCCGAGCCCCCGGCCCCTCAGCCCGGAGCCCCAGAGGCGGCAAAGCGGGGCGGGTCGCCGCCGCTCCCAGCGGAGAGTGTCTGAGTGGCTCCCGCCCGAGGCGGGCGGAGGGTCCCTGCCCGAGCGGGGACGCCAGACTAGGTGTCAGACTAGGTAGCTGAGGGGCTCGGGTGGCCCCCGGGGAAACAGGGGTCCGGGCCGGTAACCGGCCTTGGGCTGCAGCGGCACCGGCCGGCGCGAGCCTGGTGGTCCCAGCCGGGGAGGGCCCAGGGCCGCCGGTGCGGGGGCGAGGGAGAGTCAGCTCTCGCCTTGAGGAGTGTTGAAATCACGATTCGCGTACTCGGTAGCGTCTGGGGGGACTAGTGAGCTGTCTTCAACTAAACTCCATCAGCTTTTCCCTTAGTAGTCTCCCAGCGAAGGGAAAAAAAGGCTTCTCCTGCCTTTCAGTGATTTGTATTCCATACCTGGCACGCGGGCTGCTTCCAGAGATCAGCTAGTGTGTGTATCTGGTTTTGCGCAGCCTTCGTGCTATGATTGATCTAGCGAGGCGGCGAAGTAATTTCAATGGAATAAAAGTGCGTTGGTTTTGTTTCTTGGTTTTGGCGGGTTGTTGGGGTTTTTTTGGATTTGGGTTTTTTTTGTGTGTGTGTTCCGGTTTAGAATGGGCTAAACTCACTTCTTCACATTAGTTCATAACCTGTATTCAAAAAGCATTAATACATAGATGCTTACTCGTCTAATTTGGCTGTATGTACTTTGTACAGCTGATTCTTCTACATGCTTGTCTACACAAAACTGTGGAAACAGAACAGAGCTCTTCTGGCTGTGATCCAAACTACCAAGGTGCAAAGCACCTCTAGTCCAGAACTGGGGTAACTCAGTGCAGTGCGGTGCGTGAGCCAACAAGCCCTATGCAGGGTCTGGGCTAGCAAACCTCTCTAACATAACTGCTTAGTTCCTGGTCAGAGCTGATGGTTTGTCTTTGACTGCTCAGCTCTCACACAACACAACTCTGTAAAAGTGTCTTTGGCTTTTTTTATGTTGTTAGATCAAGGACATAGTATCATTTTCTGTCTTGGGAAAGATTTCTGACCTCTTTTGCACAAAGTGTCTTTTGCACAATTTTGAAACCTAGACATAAGATAAAGGACAGCATTTGTTGTCCTTTGGAGTCCTATCGAGTTATCCATATTTATTACAAAAGAAAATTGCCAGAACTGCAAGTATAACCCTAGATAACGGTATGACCCTACACCTAGCTCTTCAGGAAATTGGTTTCCAACATGGTCTCATATTTTCTAAAATGACATCTTATATAACATCAAGCGTTACAGGAGAGAACCAAAGGCTTAAATCTGCCATGGTACAAAAACATCTAAATAATGGTGTAGACCTGAAATAAATGCTATTCATGCTTGATCAAAGTGGCTTAGAGCACACTTCAGATTTCTTGGGGGGTTTCTCCTTAAATTCTCATTTTCTTTCATTCTTTTTCAGATCATTTGTTTTCCCTTTGCTTCTCAGTACCCAGATTCTAAGCCTTTGGCAAGAACTATTGTTTACTTTTACGTTTTGATAGAGTATCGAGGTTAGGTGTAGTTGCAGCCCCCCCAGGACTCTACACTGGGTGCAGGAGATTTCTGGCTCACATAAGCTGAAGCATACACCAGGCAAAGTGTCAGTAATACCAGAGAGAGAGAAGTGCATTGCTTTGCCCGCTTCCCCTTTCTACTTGAATTTGTATCCTCCTTCAGATTTAATTCCCACTCATTGACTATTTTATGAACATTATCATAGCAGAAAGTATCTACATCATTATCATCTACATATATGACAATTCACATCAGAAATTAACTAGAAGCACATACATGCTTGGGTGCACAAGTGGTTTATAATTTGATATGGTTAGCCAAGTCTGGGTCCCTTAATTTCAACGATGGCTGCCTGTGTTCATCAATGCAATAACAGATCGGACTTCCCATTTTGTGATTCAAATCAGAGTTAGTAGCAGAGGTTAATGATTGATTTAAAAGATTTTAACTTCACACTGAAAAAGAACACAAGGTTGGTGTAAAAGATGGTGGCAAAATTAGCAGTTTAAAAATAATTTTGTACACAGATTGGACAAATGGTGGGAACTTTGCAAAGCCTTTCTGCAGACAGAAGTCCTATTCCAACTCTACCACTCTCTTCTCCTGCTTTCATTTTGTTTTCACTGGAGAAGCAGCATTAGTGGGTGGTGCTAGTGACAACACTGTCTAGTTCGCCCACTTCTCCTCTTCAGGTGCTTCCAGTTTAAATATGGAAACCACATGCTCTGCTTCTGGGTCCTCTGCTGGGCAAACAGAATGCCTGTTGTGATGGTTTTAATTTAATACAATTGAAAAGCTCTAGCATGCTGCAGACTAATGTCTTGGAAGATGCCTTCAGGAGATCTTCAAACATGATAGCCTGGAGCTTAATTGCACCTTTTAATTATGTCGAGACAATTTGAATGAGCCAGTGTGATAGATTGCAACCACACCTTTGGCAAGCCAACACATACTTCTGAGGGAGCACTCTAAATGTGCAATGTGCAGCACCAGAATATTTTGCATACTATCGTTTTCAGCCCATGTGATGGATTCAGGAAAGCAATAGCCCATCACCCCAAAAAGAATGTCCCTCATGCCTGTAGGACATGAGGTCCACTGGCCATGGCAGTATCTGGACAGTTACCACTGTTCAGCTCTGCCTCGTATCTGAGAAGCATTTGAAGTATAAGGACAGAGGACAAGAGTAGCACCTAATGGACTATTCTAACTTCATAACTTTGTCAGTGGTCAAGGGGAAGGAAGTGATTCATATCCTCGTAGCATTATGAACATGTCAAATAATGTGTTCCTCCTCATGTTGTTTCCAGTCTTCACTCAAGAATGTGACACCTTCTCCTCTGTCTGTGGTGTCCCACAAGCTTGGGTTCTATTACTGGGTGAAAGCTTCCCACACAGAAGGTAAACCAGTTTTCCCTCATTTAGCTCTTCACCTTCGTCTTCCCTATCTGCAGCACCTTTTGTAGGAGAAAACATTACTGTCCAGCACCGTGCTGCACCAAAATTCTCAGACTTTTCTCCAAGTTAATGTCCCCCACACCCCAACAGTGACAATGCCTCTGAGAAGGATGGCTGTTTCAAGCCTTTATGCATTGTTAGACCTCTGACCATGGATGCTGGCCTCTTAGCTTTGATGGGAAGGACATGAAATGTACTAATGAGTAAGCACATCTTATTCTACCCGCACCATGGCTTGTTTGAAGAAGCTGTCAGTCAGCCTCAGTTTGATGGACTAGCTAACACCTGCTCTTACTTTCCAACTAAGGCATGTGTGTTCCATGGTCTGTTTCAAGCAAAAGGAGATGGGTAACATTTAAGGGCTTTAAACAATGTTTTTGCTAATCTGGTCATTTAGACTGGCATAAGGTCAGTGATGAGGACAGAAACCTTTTCCACAGGAAGAAACCTTGTGTCTAACCCTTAGGAAACAGGTTGTTATTGTTGTTGCATATTTGCTGCTGAGGCACATGCAGCAAAGCAGATGCCATTTAACTAGTCAAGGCGGGTTTGAACTTGCGTGCTGTTCACAAGAGGAGCCTAACAGTTTCTGGCCATGAGGAGCAGTTGGTCTAGGAAACACAAACTGCAGGGAGAACAAGGAAATACTGGTAAAATCCAGCTGATGGGATCAGAGGGCTTTTCAGTAAGTTTTGATAATGAGCACTTTTCCATGCATGCTTATAGTGAATCAGATAAGACATAGGAATTATCTAAGTTAATAACACTTTGAGGATGAATTCCAAGAGCGGGTAATTGCTCTTTATCCTCCCATAGAGAGCATCCCAAATATCCAGGGGTGAGCATAAGCAGTGCCTCCATTGCTTTCTTATCTCCCAGCTGCAGTCTGGAAAGCAGAGCTGAGTGGGCTAAATGTCAGATTGCTTCCTTTCTCTTTCCTCCAGGTGAGATTAAAGTTAGAGCAGTGTGGGAGGGGAAAGCACATCAATCATCTTTCCAGATGAAATACAGAAATCCACTCTAAGATTAAACTTTTCTCTTGATTACCTCCAGTTTCTTCTAAAACTTGACAAAGTCATATTTCTTTTTGTTTCAGTGGGGATATTTTGCAGGCAACTTGTGAAATTAGTAATTTTAAGGACAACTAAAAATTTTAGGGTTTTGAGAAATGTCAAAAGATGGGAGGCAAGCATTGCTTGAAGTGTCTAATCCTGATTATCAGTCGTTTTTAACTCCAAAGGACATTACACTTTATAAAACCAAACAATCTTTTATGTCTAATTCATAGCCCATAGTAAAATACTTCACTTTACAAAAATAGCATTACTTTTTTTTTTACACAGAGAGCATTTTATGTGACTATATGTTTTTGCCATTTTGTGAGTTACTCATTTCACAATGTGATTGCAGCACTATTACAGGAACTATGAAGAAGAGTAGGATGTAAAAATAATGTATGGACATATCCAAAGGACTACAGCTAGTGTCTATTTTTATTCTGAATGTTCATCCAGAATGCCTGTGTGCCTATACAGCCAGAGGGTGTTTTCATGCAGTGGCTCCCTTTGAGTTTACAAGGTGGTAGTTGTTAAAATCTTCAGCAAATAACATCTATTTGGCCATGATACCAAATGTGGTACCCCCTCAAAATACTTCTGTTGCCTAGGACTGTCACAAAGAAAATGAGGCACCTTGATTGGATGGTCAGTTATTGATAACCCATCGTGGCTTGACTACCTCTTTTACAGAGTACATAAGAATACAGTTACCCATGCTAGTTCTCCAAGAAGTGTAAGGACCCAGTACGCTTCATAAATCCTGGCACTATCAAGGGCCTTTTGCAATGAGTAGCTTGCTTTTGAGAATACACCTAGCCATAAAACATACATTTCCTGTGACATGCTGAACACAAAGAGCTCAGAAGCTTTATTCAACCGATCAGAATTAAAGAAAGAACATTAAAATCAGGGTCTGAATAATATATCCGACCTTTGCACGGATGTTTCCTACAGTTGTAGCAGATGCATATCTGAGGTAGGGAGGAGTGAGGGAACAATTTCCAATCCTGTAAGATTTTACATTTAAAATGATAGTATGAGATTTTATTGGCAAGAAAAGATCTACACCAATGAATACTGCTGGAGCTGCCCAAGACTTTCCATTGTAAGACCCATGCTTTTGGTTGTATGTGAATATGCTGAACTTAAAAACTTTAGTGTGGTTCTCCAACAGATGTTTGTCTCAGAATTATTCATTCTTTTATTTTTCAGAAGAAATTACATAGCTCTGTCTGAAAAGAAAAAGTGAGGTTAGGGAAAAAAAGACATTTGTCAAAATGGAATAATTCTTACCATTGTTTTGCTGAGAAGAAACAGGCTGGCTCACAAAGGTGAAATTTAGTGACATGTATGTAAATGGGATAGGACAGTCAGCGAAACGCCTCTGTAACAGTTCTCCTAAATGTAGCTGAAGAGTAGGTTTCTGAAAACTTTTTTGTTATACATTTTGAAGAATTTATTTGTAGACTAACAAGTAAATTTTCTGAAACCTTGACATACATTGAGCAGGACTATTTTTTGAGAGCCTAGTGTAGGGGCCAAACACAAGGAGTAGGAATTAATGAGAAAAAGGCAGGCAGGCTGCAGGAGAGCACAGCAAGCGATTTGAGAATAAGAGCCAGCGCAGCCTGCGAGGGAGACCTGTAGGCGGAAGCAAGTACTGTCCTGGTCAGATATTTCAGATATCTGAAGAAACTACCTTCACAAGGTCTTGGCTGTGTGTCAGGCAGGGACTTGTGACTTTTACACAGATATGACATACTGCAGGGGAAACTGAAGCTGTTCTGTAATCAAGTCTAGTATTTTTTCTTTATTTATTTAGTTTCCTGTGCTGTCCTTTATTAACTATTACTGGTATAAGGACATGAGTCTAACACTGATGTTGGTGGAGGTATAAAGTCTCATGAGTTTAGCTTCAGCTCTGAATTTGGCCTTATTTCAAAAGAGACATCTGAAATACACAGTTTCATCTTGAACCGTTAGTAGGAATTAACATGCAGTTTTGTGAAATCATACCCTAGGAATGGTAGAGTACAGGAAACTTTTCAGACTACCACTATATAGATTTATCAGAATGTTAATATACTCTTCAAAACTCCCAGTGCTGCTGTAACAGGCAAGATCAACTAGATCAGTTCCTAGATGCTAAGCAATAATTTGGGCTTATTTCCTTGCAGTCTGTGAAGTTCTTCTTTCATACATTTATATTTTTCAAAGGACTGTGTCTGAGGCATATTCATCATATCTAGGACCCTGTTCTAAACAGGAGCTAGCACACTAGTTTTAAAAGAAAGCATGAGCAGCCTTGCAGTATGCAGATACACAATAACCATCCCTCATAAAAGTTAAACTGACCTGTAGTTAGGGATGGGATTAAGCTTTGATGCCAAATGTTTTATCTCTTTAAAAATTGTCTATCATCCTAGCACTGAGTGTTGTCTTTTTTAACTGCTCCTGTGGGTTATAAAATAAATATGGAGGATTAAAGGTTTGAAGAAATCTCTAGCCTGCAAAATCTTTAAGAGCATTTGCCACCTAGCAACAGCCAGGAACGTGTGTCTCCTTCAAACAATCTGCAATTGTGTGATTCAGAAGAAACCTCCACAGTGTTTATAACTGCAATTGTAACTTATGTAGGAAGGGAAAATGCAGTAAAAGGCTCCAGTTACATCACTGACAAAAGGATTTCATTACCATAAGAAGTCCCTAACAGGGTAACAAATAATCAAGATTAAAAAGAATGTGTGAGACCAGCAGAAAGGGAAACAATGATGTTCCTATTATAGCTGTGGCCTTTACAATAAATGATATGTCAGCTTTTTCATTTTGAATTGCACTGAATAACTTAGTGATTTTAATTCATCAGCAAATGAATACTTAGATTAGAAGCTATTTGCTTTTCAAATTTGAATTTGCTAGCTTAGTCACGCAATAAATACCACATTCCTTGAGAAGTTTGAATTATCTTTGTATTATTTTTAAATATACCATTTGTAGGTGTTAACGATTTAAAAATACACTCATGGATGCTCTGTTAGTTTGCACAGATATGTGAGGAAAGTATGGGAATTATATCAGAGCAAAGGTAATTGCAACATGCATGAGCTGGCTGACTATCAAAATTCCATTGGTCTGCATTTTGTGATGCTAATGAGATAGTAGGAAAAAATGACACAGATGCTAATGCACATGGGTTCTATTTAGACTGCTGTCATGCATAAGTCTTTGCAGACATCGAAGAACATGTTTTACTGTGCATCAGTTATCCCAGTTGCTCTATTTCCTCCAGGTTTTTTCACCTCCTTAAAGGAAAGAAACTGGGGCTATCCAAGGACTTTGTGTCTTTCATGACTCCCGGACCTCCAAACTGTTGACACTTGTTAGAGAATTTTACTCGTGTGTCATTGTTAAATTAACATGGATCTATTATAAAAAAAAAAAGAACAGCTTCTAGACTTAAGGTCACAGCATTAGTTAAAATTCCCCGTTAACAGGGTATTAAAAAATACTTTGTTTCAATATATGTTCTTTTTACAACATGGGTTGTAGTTTCTCAGTTAACAAACCAACTTAAACCCAACAAAGACATACTAATACGCATTGCTAACAGAATACTTTTAATGCTAAAAAATAGATGGTGTATTGTTGCTAAATTAGACTACTGTACTATTTGGAAAAATCCTAAGCCTAACCCCTTACAGGCAGCTGGTAGGATTCAATTCTGTTTCTGGCAGCAGGAGAGTACATGCTGGAGTACCAGAATTGGAGCAGAAAATTGTAAGTGCAGCTGAAATGGAAAGGGGAGCAGCAAGCTATTGCCAAGGGAACACAAAGATATTTGTAATAAGTACATTCAGTGAGTTTATACTAAATATAAAAAGTTCCAGAAAACAATAATGTAAATAACTAAAGATTTAGAGATCTCTGTTTTTCAGTCACGTTCAAAGTACTAAAAGTATTTCTTAGAACTTAACATTTATACTGAATTGCTAGTGCAATATCAACCTTTTTTTGGAAATATTGTAATGTAGACGGGGCCTAATAGGCAAAAATTTTGAAAGCGTAATGAGGTAGTGGGAATGTAATGAGCACATTGACAGACCTTTTTTTTTTTTTTTTTTTTCTGTACTCACTAATGGTAGTCCTGACTTGCCAACACTTCCATTGATGTATATTGGTGTGGTACCAAATGAGGACTGCATGTTTAGGTATACTCAGGACACTGTACGTGTTCCTCTAATAGGAACAAGTTTGCAAGTCACAGATGGAAGTTACTTCAAAGTCCAAACTTTCTTGTTTCAACCTCTTCTAGCCATTAATCAGAATGTGAAATCTAATTGTGTGCTTTGGATAAGGAAAAAATAATTTCCTAATCAAATATTTCTCAGATCCTGTTTATTTATAAAGAATGGCAAAAGTCCTGCTTCTTCGAAGACAAGAGAAACTAATCAACAGGACACCATTTGTGTTTTCAGAGTTTCAGGCTTCTTGTCAGCTATTTAGCCTACAAGTACCTTCAGGATTCCCAGGACCTCCTTTAGTGTCTGTACCTATATATATACCCATTTTGATGTCTTACAACATTATGCATCTTAACAGAGCAGCGTTATTAGAAACCACTCTATTTTAAAGCAGTGTATTTTTTGAAATTTAAAATATCATAGAGTAATATGTATTGATGATTACATCCTGATGGAATTGCTCCCTACTCTACCTGTTATGCTTAAATAGTGATAATAAATGGGTAGGGAATCTCAGCCCTTTCACCAGGAACAGTGCAACAACTGTGTTTTATCTACTTCGCTGTCCTCAAAAATTATGATCAAGGTGCTGAGGGAATACAGCAATCGATAATGTTCTTCTAGCTCTAGCAGAGCTTGTCCTTGACTTTGAAAGACAGCTGATTGGGATTCATTTTTATTTTTTTTAAATGCGCATGGCAGAGACAAGATGGAAAGTGAAAATCCATATAGATCAGTGTAGCCTGATGTCCAGGTCACACATGTAGCATATAGAACCTGATTAAAATATCTGCTCAGCTGGCTTTAGACCATGGTCTTGAAACTAAACTTCTGCTTCCCATGTGCATGTTCAGCTATGGATATTTCAGGGTGGTGTCTTTTTCTGAGGAAATCTCAGACAGGCTCTATCTTCATCCTGATACAAAACCAAAACTGCTTTGTTCCCCACAATTAAATATTACCTAAATTTATAAAAAAATAATAGATTCAATAGGAAATTTTCAGTCTTAATTAATAATTTCAGTAATGTACTTACGCTTTACTGCCCTTTTTATTTTAAAATAGAACTGGGACTAAAAAGTGTGATCGGGAGCAGCCCATGTTATGTTTACCAATGTTCCTGCTGGTTTACCTTTCATCCTAAAAAAATGGTGCTGGAATCCACTTATGGATTTTAATATAAATGTTTCTTTCTTCACTCCTAATGTTCTTTTCAACATCTGAAGATATTTTAAGACACTTCCCCCCAACACCTTCCTAGTGGAAACTGAATGAATACTTTTGACTTCTCAGTTAAGTATCATTTTGGTTTTTCCTCTTAAAAATTTCCTAAAAAAAGAGTCATATATGAAATAGGAGTTTCAGAGAAAGTCCACCATTCCAAGGGCACCTTATAAAAGGCAGGAGCACTTGTCTTCAGACAGGAATTTTGTGTATGTAGGCTGATCCCAACAGACTTAATGTACGTGATGAATTTGTACAATAGCTATGCAGTTTGCATTAGACTGTTACTTTTATATCTCTTACCACTACTCCTTTCCAGTTAATATTCTCCTCATTTTCATCTTGAGTTTGTTATCCCTTAGGAGATTTTTTTTCCCATCTTTTACAGAGCAAAACGTTTATATGATTAGAGTCAGCAGTTTGTCGTATTCCTCATGTTAATACAGCAAACCTGCTTATAGTTGGTTCTGTTACACTTGGTTGCAATTCCTCTAGCAAAGAAGAATAAAACACAACAAAATGTTTTGCTACCTTACACTTCTCCCATTAGGATTGCACTGGAGGAAATTCTTTGGTGAGAGTCAAAACCCTTCAGCCATAAGCCTAAAACTTTTCCCATGGAAGTCAGCTGTCATCTCCTGAGTTCTCTGCATCAGGCACAGGTCAATAAAAGGCACTTTTGTGAATCCCAACTTCCTTTAGCACATCTTCTAGTAATCTCAAGCTCTGTTCTTCAGAGACTGCTGTATTCTGGCTTCCTACCACCTGATAACTTTTCTTACTTATCAGGGTATCCTTGTTCATCTCTATGGATGCTCTCAGGTTTTGGCAGGCTAATATGGAAAGATTGCTAGAAGGAATTAGGTGCAGGGAACATCCTGCTAAACATTACAGTATTTATAGTCACTGTGACTCTACTTTCATCTTGTGCTTCTAAGGCTGATAATGAGACACATTTCATCCCTACTCAGCTCTTTCTACATTTATTTCCTTTCTAATGAAATGGATGCAAAATGAGAGGGGGGGGGGAAGGGAAGGGGGGGGGGGTAGGAAACCCTTCCTTGCTCTCTGTGATTATGTGACACAGTTGCTTCCCCTGAACTCTAGTGATCATCAAGTACCCCAGTGACTGCAGGGACTGACTTCACATTCTGATGACGAATATCTGTTATGCCTTTGCTTTTCAGGGATACAGACTCTTCCAGTCAAAGATCAATGACAAACTCCAACAGAGAGGAAGTAGATTTGCTCCCAATAGGAAGACAGTACCTTCCTTTTGTACTTTTTCAGCAGTTTTGTTTCAGAAGAATTGGTCACAGATTTTCTGGGAATATTTAAGAGTTTTTTATTTGACCCTAAGAATGCACTGAAAGCTGATCCAACCATATTAGAGTTCCCTTTTCTGGATTATTTATGTGAGGCTGCTGGGAGAATTAATGTATTACATTCTCTGGCTTTCCCTTCTATAGATCCCAAACTTCAAGAGCATTATAGGTCAGAAGAAGTAGTAAATGGTATTGTTGTCCCACAGGACCTCATACTACTTAGAAAAAAAAAAATAAAAGAAAGGCTATGCATGGTTTAGCTGAGTAGGTGTTTTAATGATTTCTAGTGGAGATTTGTCGCTATGTACACTTTTTTCCTTTTCCAATGGACGATAGACAAAATTTTGAAACTGTTAATTGAAGGGAAACTTAGAAGAGTTTGTTAGGTGGGAAAGTAAGACTGTGCTAAGTTCAGCCTTGGTAGAAGAAAATACCAGGAACTACAATCAAAGATAAAAAGGCTAAATTTAGCCCACTCCTTGCAGTTTTTCATCTGAGGTCAAGGTCTTGTTGTAAGTAGCTGCCTTTTCTTTCTGCCAGGTCATGCAGTTTAGGTTATATGCTTCCATATCAGTATGATCCAGCATGGTCATTTAAACTCTTCATACTTTTCCAACCATGCAGCTGTTAACCAATAACCAGTTCATTGTAACCATTCAATCTGAGAAGGCATTCTTCATCCAGTTTTAATATTATTTCATGGAAGAGCTCAGTATTTTCAGATGCACGTTTAAAATCTAAACCTGTTGGCAAACAGAGATAGTCAAGCCTCCTGTATTCCACAGCCCTAAAGCACAGAGGACAGGGAAGGCAGGCAGACTAGGCAGGGTTAATAGACTAAGGTTTCTTTTTAGAACAATTTATCTAACATATATTGCTAAGCTGTAAATTGAATATACATGGAACTTATTACTCCAGTATAGCATAGAGCAAGGAACCTTCAGCTATCACTGTTTCTGACCTAGGACTTAAATACTTGGAGAAAACTGTGAATCACTAAATCTGAGATTCGAACAGGAATCTGCAATCCTATAGCAAACTAAGTTCCCAGATACTCTGTGAATGTGGATCTTAATGTTTATAGGTATGTAAAACATCTTAGTTCAACAAAATAAAGAGATACTGAATTAAGTTACAATATCTAGTACTAAGTTAGAAAGCTGGTAGTTCCTGAAAATGCCTTTACACCTGAAAGACTTGGGAACTATGTATATCAATCATGGTAAAAGAAAACCTGAACAAGCAGTTACATAAAATTGGAAGTGTCTTTGTGCAGCAGCATCTACATATGTATCAGTACTGTGATCCAGACAGCTGTGATGTCTTAGGGAAGGCAATAAAGAGCATTAGTGGTGTTTGCTGACAGCCTATATAATATAATTTATTTATAACAGCCTGGTGCAATGAGTATCACTTCTTTCAATTTTTTTTTTTCCCAGTGTGGGCTTTACTGGAAAACATTAAAAAAGGTTTTCTTTAATTTCTTATACTCTGCTGTTTGCTGTTTGCAAGCCAGAAATTAGGCTAACATCATTGGTTATAGATTCCTTGGTAATTTTGACTACTTGGTTGAAAACAGAGTTTTTATCAGATTTCTACAGTGAATGTTTTCCAAAGTAAATTCAGAATTATTTCAACAAATATTTCCTAGTGAGACTGAAATTAATTTTACACAAACGTATCACAGATGGTACCATTCAAATGAACGAGTGTAGAAAATAGTGCATAAAATTGTTGCATCAAATTCATTTAAATGTTTATGGGACAAAAAAAATTATCCAATACTCTTTTCAACAGGTTTTGTATCCTCTCATAAAAAAATGCCAATCCCACAGACTTTTCTGGTTAGGGATTGGAGTGATGTTGTTAAAGAAACATGTATTTATATCATAGTGTAGCCCTGCAGCCCCCAGTCTTGCCTTCCTTATTAATTTCTTGTAAATGTATTTTAAAAAATTTATTTTCTTTCATCAACTAATGTGTCTAATCTGTATTTCTTTTCTGTAATTATTTTCTGTATTTTCTCTGTAATCACTTTCTATGTGAGTTATCTCAAGGGAATTTGAATGACTCAGACAAGCAGACTCTATTTTGTCGTAATTTTAATGAAATAGGTTTGATAATTTATTTTATTATTTAACATATAGTTTATGGATCCTGTCATCCAATAATGCACTCTGCAATAACCAGAAGCCTACTGATGAAATCTCTGTACTTGGATTAGTTCTCTGACATTTGTCACTTTTTCCACAAAATGAAATCTACCCAGTGCAACTGAAATATTAGCTGATGCAAAAAGATTGCTGGAGGACCTGTGCCTGAGTCGCTCCCATCCCCTGCCATTGCTCAGATAATCAGGTGAGCAGCACATCCATCACTTTTAGCAGATGAGTGCTGCTGCTGCCTTCTGAAGTGAGAGACCTGGACGGACCTTACCTGCAAAGGGCTATTTACACCATGATGTTGGGAATCAGTCCAATACTCACCCTCTTCCAGGCACTCTTATGACTTCCAGCTTGTTTTTTTAACAAAGATATTACTCAAATTCTAAATATTTCTGACTGATAGTAATTCTATTGATCAACAGGTGCACTATGTTCACTTATAACTGTCAAGTTACAAAAGACATTTATTCACTGTAAGAAAACTGAGGTGGAGTTTGTATATTTTAAATATGTAAAATTCATGAGTACTTGTAATCAATGCTGCATCCTATATTTCCAACTTAAACTCCACCTGATAGCATTTCAGTCTTTACACAGTTCAACTTTTCAGTTGCCTTTCATGTCCTGATTCTGCCAAAGTAATGTGTTTTTTTTTAAAAAAAAAAAAAAAATGTGAGGAAAACACATAGCTTTCGGTTTTAGTTAACCAAAGTAACACAGTTTGCCATTTCTTTCAGATTAATTTCGCAGGCTGCAATGTGGTCTGTGCACTGAAAAATGTGGCAATAAAACAAATAGTCTTATAAATTCATGTACAAGATGTTCCAAGAATGCAGTCAGAAGAGGAGACAAAGAGGACTGGTGAAGGATAAAACACTGTGCAGGCTCATTTGCAGTTCTACAGTGAATGCCTTTATATGTGGCTGGTGCCTTTCCTTTCCCCTGCCTTTCCCTTCCCCTCCTCAAAAGCAAGAGACTTCCAGGAGAGACTGAACTTTAAATTCGTTTTGGCATTTCTTACAGAGAGGAATTTAGTAGTAGCTACAGCAGAAAGAGCTAGTGATTTAGGACTAATTTCAACATATTTGCTTTTCCTTTAACTCCTTAAAGGCAAGATTTTTATTTTACAACATAACTAGACATTTTTTCTTTTTCTAGTTTGCAGACTGAGTTAGGGGTACATAAAGAGTTCAATTTCCTTCAATTTCCACAGCAGATCTGTAGCTAAGTCAGAAACAAATGCCTGGGTTCTTCTGTCCCCTGCTCTAACCATGAGATTCACCATGGTTTTTCGCCAATACACATGTGACAGCTCATGGCTTTCAAATCTATAGCATTCTGAATAGTTCGGAAGCCACCCAAGCAGAAGCCGAGTCATTGGTGGATTATATTTTTAACTGGTGTCATCATCTCGTCATTCGCTCTACTCTGCATCAGCTTGGCTGTATATTTCCTTGCAGCCCATCCATTTGCTTATATTCCATTCCTGCCAGAGAGCATTTCTAAGCTGCTTTGCAGTATGCTCCACTATTTATGCAAATCTCTTAAGATATTATAATATACTGCTTAAGAGAAGCTAGCAGCCTAAGAGCTACAGGAGAGGCAGTTAGGCATCATTTATATCTAGAATATAGTTCTGATTATAGAGGCAAAATATGCCAAATATTACATACACACAAAGATAGTACATGTAGGGTGGATGTCTCCTTAATAGGCATATTTATTATAGTAAAGCCTGAGGATGCTTCAGGCTTACTTTCGTGCTATTATTACCATTGATGCAGTGAGAAATTATACCAGCCAAAAAATTGGAGAAGTTATCAGTTCTCAGACATTTAATAAAGTTTCTTAATTACAGAACAGAAGGATCACTGCAGAGACAGATAATGGCAAGGGAAAAAATAGAGGTTGAGTTGAGTGGCAGGGGTTTTTGATTGTCAGGCAAATTGGAAAGTTGACTAATATAACAGTTACACTTCATTGTAACACTGTGCTAAATGGAAAAACACCCTTCAAACACTGGCATTGTTGAATCTCACAGGGAACCATTCCAATCTTTGCATAATAAAGTGCAGAAGCTTTGCTACCCTAAACCAAAGGAAACCTAGATCAGATACTTTAAAAAAAAAAAAGGATTTATCTGTTTCTCTCTAAAAAAACCCCAGAACATTGGCTTTCCACCAAGCAATTCAACTTATATAAAGGAGAAGCATAGCTAAACCACCCTGGGAACTCTGACTCACAGTGTCAGGCGTCCTCCTTGCTGTAGAGGGGAAACAGTCTGCACCACCCTTTTTCCTGGCACAGCCTATTTCCTCCTCTCCTGCTCTGGGATGCAGCCCAGCCTCCTGACCCATGAGGCTGTGGTGCTTTATGTACTCTGCCCACCTCAAAAAGAGGATAAATCTACAGCTAACCGCTCCTTGCAGTCTCATACAGGACAGCAGGTAGTCCTTGCTCTTCTGTGCAGGCATTCAAAAAGGCTCACAAATGGGCTTCAAATATTTGCACAAATGTTGACATTCTGGGTGGTGTTTTTAACTCCATAAAATAAACTAAAATGTTACTAATCTGACTAATACTTTAGTGAGTTTACTATTAATTTTTGGCACAATTTCAGGAGTTTCAATATGCTGAAAACTTCTATTGTTCAGTTTATCTCAAATATACTGCTAAGGGTGCCAGGAAAGGTGTACTTGCCACTCAGATACATCGCATATGGTTGCTGCGTCTGAGTGTGTGGACAAGGTAGTATGCTAGCCCTCCCAAACCTGACCTTCAGTTCTGGTTTACTGATCTCCTTTCCTGCCCACCCATGGAACAAATTAAATTGAAGACTACGCTCTCAGTTTTGCTGTAATTAATTTTTAAGGTCAAGTAAAGCATCATGAGTTCGGCTATTGATGTGGTGCTGGTCCTTTGCGGCACAAACCTCACCACCAGCCCACCTTCCAAGTCACATAAACCATATCCAGGTCTGTAGCAGATCTCTTCATTTGGTCCCTAGTTTGGTAAGCTCTGGGATTTGGACTCGATGATCCTTATGGGTCCTTTCCAACTCGAGACATTCTATGATCCTATGATTCTAAGTTGGACCTCTACATCTCCAAATTGCATCCCTCTCTTCCTGTTTCCCTCAAACTCAAAGCACTGGGAAAAGTACTGCAGGTACTAAGTACCTAGATGCCAGTTAACTAGATCCCATAGTTCTCTGGAATAGCACTCTCTTTTTCCAAAGCTAGTTTAAAACACAGCATAACTGTCCCCCAGTTTCTTGCCTAGGAAAGAATCTACTCCATTCCCTTCCTCTTCTGTCCTACTCCTTTAGGAGTCCTCACAAATGAGATCAAACTTTCTTCTCTCCTGTCTGCTGGTTTATGTACTGAATCAAACTGGGGACAGATCAAATGGTGACAGTGATCCCCTCCAGCAAATATCCACACATTGCCTGTGCACCTCAGAGCTGGACTACAGCAACAACCCAGTCATGACTGGGCTTCCAGCCCACTGGGAGTGTGAGATTGTTACAAGATGGATGGCTTCATTAAGCAGGATTTTTTACTGTGAGCAAGTGTGCTAGTGCTTTCTGCTCTGCAGAAGCTGCTTGAGGATTATGACTGGGGATTCAGAAATGTTGCTTTAAGTATATAAATCTCTAGCTGGTCCATGACTTATTCTCGTGAGATTATTTCCTCCTGTATTGTGCTACCTCACAACTGTCACGTTCCAGTTAGCAACTTCTGGCTGAAGGATCTAGTGGCAGTGCACTTTGTGTCTTTGTTATTTGTTTGGAAGGGGATTTCCAAGCATGGTGGAAACCACCAGTTCCATCATTCTATCATGGCTCCTTTCTATCTATCTGTGTCTACATAACCAAAGAGTCAACAAACAATGAATCAATTCCTTCAGCAATATTCCACTGCTGTTACCTTTACAGAGAGTTGGTATCAGCAATAGTTTCCAAATCTCAGAATTTCATTCTTATTTCTGTTGCTTCTTGAGAAGGGGAAAATCTCCTTTAGTATTTTAAAAATCCTTTTTTCTTCCAGCTTATGCATCTTGTAGACAGATGACTAAAACATACCGTGGGTATGGCAATGACTTCACCATTGCTGCTTCCAGTTTAAATTGTAAAACTTCTGACATGCTCCATAAAAATGTCTTGTACATTTTTCTCTTATGGTGAATTTTCATTATAAACTGCTTTATAAATTCATCAAGAACATAAAAGGAAAAATTCATGAAAGCTGAGCACACTATAAGTTGTACTTGGCAGCTATACTGGGTAATATACATGACAGAAAAATGGAAACAGAAAAATTATTGTGGACAGTGGATATGAATATGAACTATGTCACAGTTGTTCTAAATTGCTAAAGTTTGACAAAAGATTCATTCCCCAAAGATAACTTTTAAATTATTGTATTTCTACCACTTTAGCATAAATTATCATCTTTGAATATCTTTTTGAAAAAGAAAGTAGAGATTAAAAGAAAATTACCAGATTTACTTTCCAGTTAAACTCCAGTAATGAAACACCTACCTAGAGATGCATTTCTTTCTTGATGTAGGCCAGGATAATTGTGCATGATTTCTTTTCTTAAGGAAAGATATCTAGGCCAAAAAAAAAAAGCACTCATTTCATTAGGAGATTTCAGGGGTGGCTGACTTGAATTGAGACAGCTTGGTTTGAAATGTTTTTATTTCTTAGTTCAAATTACTGTCAGTCGTGCAGTCTCTCCCATCATTAAGCTGATACAGTGCACTGCGGGGGCCACAGGCGATGGCAAAAGCAACCTGTCAGGGAAGCCCACACCACAGAGAGGAATGGGAAGATAAGTTGCATCTGAGGTACCGAGAGAAGAAGGGACAAGTTAGTCTCAAACCAAGACAAAATTACACGGGTTTACATTTTTCAACTGAAATTTACAAATCGAAAATTAATAAATCAATACTTTGGCTTTTGGTTATTATCCATTTTTCAATGGTTGAATCCCAAGGAACTACAAAATTTCATTTTTAATGAATACTACTAGAAACTAAAATAAATGGTAGACCTCTTAAATGTCTTTTACATGAACATATGCTCTGGTTTAGAGTTCAGCTGTACAGGTCACAGAGCAGGAGAGTAATAGCTTTCCAAATTGCTCAATTGCTAGTGCTGTTTCAGAGGATTTATTTCAGCTTTGTGAAAGTTCTGGGTCCTGAGTAGCTGCGCTGTCCTGTGAGTCCTATGCCCATGCTGCAGTGATTACTATGGTGTGAGAACCTAGCCTGAGACAAAATGGCAGGCCACCGTGCAAACAGTGGACTAAGACCTAGGGGATCTGGATTCCAGTTTTGTCTTCCTAGGCCTGGCTGCTTGCTGGCTTCCTAAGCCTGTGTTTCATCTATAGAAAGACAAATTTAATATCCACGGCTGTGACAGCCAGCATGCCTTGTCTATTGGAACAAGCTAGCACTACTACATATACACCAGTCCCTACAGGGGCTCAAACCAGTTAGGACTGGTTCCTTGCAAAGAAGTGCTGTCATTTCTACAAGCAGAGGAATCCCATCATGATGATTTTTCTGTTCAGCATAATTTTTTTCATAATACAGTTTTCTTCATTTCCTCCCAAGGCCTTCCAATTTCTATATTTTCCTGTGCTGAAATAGCCAGGACTCTGTGTTATTCCAGAGCATTTGCATTTTGGTGTGGGGATAGTACATCCTTCTGTTCACACAGAACCAGAGCACAGCCCGCAATATGAAATAAGCAAAGCTTTAATAGATATGGATAAAAACCTATTCAGAGAATTCTACCTCTAAACTGTGCGATATTTCCAGGTATTTCACTTTCTAATATGCACTGCCATACAAGATCATGTTCATAGACATTGCTATTAAAGACC
This sequence comes from Falco cherrug, assembly GCF_023634085.1. Taxonomy (NCBI): domain Eukaryota; kingdom Metazoa; phylum Chordata; class Aves; order Falconiformes; family Falconidae; genus Falco; species Falco cherrug. The sequence goes on from NC_073699.1 coordinate 72,756,391, forward strand.
ACTGGCTGAACCCTTGCTGAACGACATTTTGTTTGCCTTCTTTCCACTCAGCATGTGTCTGTGGATTCCTCTTTTTAAACATTATCACAGTCATTACTAAGAATCATCACCTTCCCATCACCATCTTTCACAGAGTCTCCACAAAGACAAACTCCTGCCTGATGCTAACCAGCATTTTTTTTCTTCCAAGGCCAACGGTTTCTGTTTCTGTGTAAGAGAGGATCTAGCAAACTCTCTTCTTGGACATGAGACACTGACTTCCTTTCTTTTTGGATTATCTGCATTTTTTGTAGGACTGCAGTTGTGAGGAGAGATTGATACTTGCCCAGGTTCCAAGGAGAGATAAAAGGGCTGGCTGGGCTAAGTCTCAGGAAGGTCTGAGGATGAATGAGGTCAGGAGGTAGAGGATGGATGAAGAGGATTTACAAACTGTTGGACAAGCAAAGCAGAAAAAGTATTAAAGCCTTGGAGTAGGAAGTACAAATTGGCTTTGGTTATGCAAGACGCTGGGGAAGATGGAGCAAGAGAGAGATCACAGAGAGGAAAATTAAGAGTGTGGGGAAGGGGAAGGGGAAGGGGAAGGGGAAGGGGAAGGGGAAGGGGAAGGGGAAGGGGGAGGGGAGGGGAGGGGAGGGGAGGGGAGGGGAGGGGAGGGGAGGGGGAAGAGTGGCATCAGTGTTCACTCAACGCCTGGAGTTTTGGCCTAATACACAGCTCATGCTAAAACCCAGTGTATGCTTGCGAGCGGTGCCATCAAGAGAAAGTGAGAGCAATATGTATGCCAGACACAATGGACAGGAAGAGATAAGGGCCATCCAACATACTTCCTCCTTCTTTAGAATTAGTAGTTAATCCTAAACCTAAATTAATGATAAATGACAGTTTAAGTAATGATAAATATCAATTCTAAAGCAGCACCTGAGTGTCTGTTTTTAATATATAATCCTTTTCAGCACTGTTCTTAAGAACCTTGGACTCTTTCTTTAATGGCTTTTCTGCTAATTTCCTTTTGCATCATATTGTGCCACCATTCTCATTTTACAGAAATAAATAATCTTCTTGTAACTGGCTTCTGGTGGGATACTGCAAATGTTTAAGAAGGATCTTCAAGTCAAAGCATTGCTACTGATCATTGTCCTTTCCGCTGATGTCTGATACGGCTGATAGTTAAATGGATGGCATAACTATTGAAAGAACCAAGAATAATGTTAAATGAATGGCATAACTATTCAAAGAACCAAGAATAATGAGTGGAAAATTACTCATCACCTGTGAGATGAGTAGCTACTGCTGCCATCCCATACTGGTATACCTGAGGCGTGTGAAGCTAGGATGCCTGCAGGAGCTGCTCAGCTAAGAGAATTTCAGTGGTCCTCCACTCTGTGTTAGCTGCTGCTGACCTGTATTCAGATTTTGCCTGCAACTTGAGTAGTCTGACGGGCTGCCAGCCATCAGAATGTGGAAAGTACAATGTTTATGTCACAGCTGACCAGTTTTAGCTGCACTGCTGTCTTGTGTCCTCACTGCTCTGGGTTATGCCTCTTCAGTTGCGCTGAATTTCGCATACAGCCCCCTCAGTGGCCAATTCCAGGTGATTTTAGAAAGCTTTCTCAGCGTTTAGGAGACTGTGGGTTAAATACCCCAGAACCTAGTGCTGTTTTCTTCTGACACTGGAAATAGGAATGAAATTGTGATTTTCTTGTAGGGTAAAACATCTTCTGTTGAAGGTTTTGGAAATCTGCCACAAGGTCTATGCAGCAGCTGTTGTGAAGTAGGGGGAATGGCAGAGAGCTGGGAACTGAGACCAACAGCTGCAGAATTATTTTTTACAGCTCTCTTATGCTCTTTTCCTTTGACGTGCATCTTTTATTTTTGTGGTATGTGCGAACAGTTTGTTATGACAAAATCCTGTTTTTGGGTCTGGGGTGTGAGGTGAGCACCCCTAAGTGACTAGAAGTTTCCCTGCTTTTTTGTGATGACCGGCCTTTCACTGGCCTTGGGATGAGAGCACTTCCACTGGGTTATGAGAAAACAACACTTTTTCTGTGGAAAAGATGTGCAAGAAATAGTCATTGCACTTTCAGAAGACCCCCGGCAGGTTATACTACTGAGGAAGACTGCCCAGTGAGAAATGCAGTGCAGCCACCCCCCTGTCCTGTGTCTGAAGATGTATGACATTCAGTAAGATACTGATGGAAAGCTACCACCTCCTGAGCTGTACTTGTAAAGTTCTTACCCTTGCTCCCAAGTAACACCTGATTAAGGTAACCACCATGCCACAACAGAAATATCCAGAGCTCTCCAAGTTTTGCTGGGAGGCACTGATGGAGCCCATAGGTCCTTTCTGTGTGCCACCTCTGATCTCTTCCCAAAGTCCAAAGTACCAAACCCACATTGGGTTTCACAGGTATGTGGTAGTAACTCATTGTGGTAGGTATTTGAAGCTGTAGGTAGAATTGCTGGGCAGGATTTCAAACCCCTGGACTTGACAAGAGTGATGGAAACAATGTGATCACCTTCAGATGGAAGGGAAGAGGATAGCTATGTAAAAAATATCGGAAAATATTTTTTTTCTCTGTAAGCTTTAGGTGTACAGTCACTGTTCCCTCAGAAATGTAATTCTCTACTGAATCTCTCAACACGTATTATTCTTCATACACATTATTATTAAACAATCCAGTTCCAGCCTTTTGTCACATTTCAGCCCTTCAGTCATCTTTATGACATGTTGAAAAGTCAGACATTTTTCTACAGGAGGTGGCTGAAAATTTGTTTAGCGATACAAAAATGGGAAGTCAGTTTTTTGAGAGTTGAGGTACACTACCAAATTAATCCCTTCTCACACCTTGTGCTTGTTCTGCTGTTTCTTAGATCAAACTTACTGCTATGACAAAGAAATTTGTCATCAGTTCTTTGTCCTAACACCCTCCGCAGTGAATGCATCATTTCAGAAACCTCAGTATATAAAATGAAACTGCTTTAATATCACACTGCTAAAAGACTTTTAGCACACTCTAAAAGAACATAAGTAGCATTCAGTTACTAAAAGTGGTTTGCCATCATCCACACCTTCATTATCTTTAACCAATTTAAAGATTACATTTGATAAATCTTCCCCTAACATACAGAAGCAACTTACAGAAGCTGGAAAAGCTTTTAAGTGCCTTTCAATGCCATTACACACAGACAATGATTTTTGTTGAATAAGCCTCAGAATATTTGTGTATTCTTCTGAAAAAATGAAACATATCCTAAAATTCGTAGACTTTCTGGCATATGAGAGTAATTAGAAAGTTTTGTTACATAACTTCCAAATGAAGAGTTATCACTTACATATGTCATTGCTTTATGCAGCATATGATCTGAGCAGTTAGATAAAAGTAAATGTTCTTGTATTTATTCAGATAGATACTAGAATATTCCCTATGTAAACCGAAATGAACATGACTATGATAACTATTTAATTCCAATTATCAAGTGTGTCAGAGGCCACTAAGAAAAGTACATCCTTTTCATCAAAGTCTTTAATTACTTTCTTCTTTTGAAGGAGAGGCTATTATATTTTTTGAACTATATAAAACTTTTCTTCCCTCCAAGCCCCAGGAGAAAAAGTCACCCACTTCAGATTAAATAATCTACTGCCACAATCGTGAGTTCTTTGCTTGGCATACTTTTTATTGCTTCTGTAACAGTCACTTCTGCCTTTATCTTATCAACAAAATAAGCTGTTACTTAGCAGAAATGCTGGAATTTATTTTTATGATTTTCTCTTTTAATATGCTGTCCTATGTCTGACAGCCCAGCATGAAAAACTGAAAATCTCTTATCTTTTTTTGATCTAAGCAGAATTCTTCTGCAGTGAAGGAGCAGCTCTCATTTTTGCAGATGAGATTTTTTATCATCTTTAAACTCATAGCCACCATGTATATAGGTATACAATTCAACAAAATAGAAACACGAGGGCCACAGCAAATCCTAACTCAGGATCACTTACCTCTACAGTGCCTGTCTGTAGACAGGTGTCATATTTGACTGTAAATAACATTTTAAACGGGTAGGATAGCACAGTCTTTATAGAGGGTAATTCAAGCTGAAGATCTTGGAACTCAGCTAGAGCTTTTCTGGAAGATACCTAATGTAACATCTTACACTTCAGCAGCAGTTGAAATCCTTTCCATATGAGGTTTATGAACAAATACACAAAATTTGGGGTTCAGGATTTAATTTAATCACTCAGAAATCTCTGTAGGAGTGAACATTCATCATACTTCTTCAACTGTTCCTACTCTTCAGAAAACAGAAGGAATTTCCATCTCAAGTTTTTTTGGAGGATGTATTGTTTCTGGAATGCTCATGTGTTCTTTCTCCTGAGCTCAGAAGGGTCCCAGCTCACTTTCCAGTTCCCTCAAAAGGCTATAATTCTTATTTGTACAATGTGATACTATGTATGGGAGAATACATCAATGACACAGAAAAATCCCCCATTGCTGAAAGTGTCCTTTATTTATAGGATGTTGAGGCTATTATGAAACTTCCATAAAGCTCCAGTAAAACTGCTACTTAAAAAATAAATAAATTAGACAAACCAGAAGGGCTGGGTATTTTTCATATTTCTGCCCTTCCCACAGTACTCACTAAACATGTGCAATAAGACATACTAGACTTCAAATAACATTAAACATTTACCGTTCATATAGCCTTACATGAAGCCTTTGAAAGGTTACTGATTTTCCATGCCATTTGTCTAATGGAGTTATAAATGCATAAAAAAAGTAAAGGAACATCAGTTTTCAATAGCTAATGGCTCAAATACAGCTCCACACCCATGACTTTATATTTCAAGTCTGTAGTTCATGATAGCCACAGAATAACAGAAAATTATAATTTATCCTAGGCTTTGTCTTTAGATCAAATCATTTTTGTAAGATTTCATTTCCTCAGGCTGAACTCCAGCTTGAAACAGGTTTTAGTCAGCAGTTAGAACTGTTGGGGTTGCCAGGCAAAATTCATGCCAGTATCATTTGACTGAATGGTTCAGCCTTCTCCATATCCTTCTGCCAAGTGCATGAGAAAAGAGATGTCCCTTACAATTAAGGATGGAGTGCACCCATAGTAAAAAAGGTTCTTCTGCCAGCCGGGAGTGCTGACCCTTGTTGGGGGTCTCATGAGCCTTTACAGACTTGAGTGCATCAGAAGCTGCCCACTTTTTTACATTGTCATTAAAACCTAAATCTGGTTAGCTAAGCCAAGGCAGATGCCGGCTCACTTGGAACATGTTGTCATTAGTGATGTAGCTCAGATCAGAATTATGCTTTTGAAGTGAGTCTTCTGATTGTGTTCACTTACTGCACTTTGGTTTGCATCACAGATAAGTCTTGGCATGTGTGGATGAGGTCTTCCTAAGGTCCCTAAAAAAACCTTCCTTTTGGATGAAAGCAAACCAAATATTTGGTTTGCTTGCATCAAATGGTATGCTTCAGGACTGCACAAAGTGTGCTCCAGCCACTACTGCACAGTCAGTCCAGGAGACCAGACAAAAGCTGAAGCACATCTAATGTCAATGCTGGATCATCACCGAAACCTCAGATTGCAATCCACAAAGTTGGATTTGCTCCAGCTGTGTCACACAACTTGCTAATGTCAACATAGCCTTGGCAGGAGAGAACCAGGGAGCCTTTTTTTTTTTTTTTTTTTAGGGGTCAGAGGAAAATGTCTTTTGGGTGGCAGAGTCCTCTGTTCACAGTTGATTGTTCTAGTTGTCACGCTTCCTGCGTTTGCATAATAGGTTTTGAAATCAAAAGGGGGTTTTGGACTCAGTAAACTGGGAGGACAGTGTGGTGTTCTATAGCCTCGAGGTGGCCAAAAGTCTCAAGCTGCTTGATCCTGTCTTTAATGAAGCTTTAACTAAGTCATGTTGTTTACAGGCATGTGCTTTCAGACTGGATGTTGGGAAGCCATAAAAGACCTGCAAATTAAAATTTGATTTAAAAAAATGGGTCACTTCACTGGCCCCTTAAAAGAAAGCAGCAGTCTGTGTACTGGACACAACTTAAATGAAGCGGGAGGTCACTGCTGGTGTATGTTTGCACCTGCACATCTTTGCTGTGAAACATTGTCCTTGCTTGGAAACTAGAGCATGGCTGATCTTCCAGGAATGGGAAAAAAACCCTGCCTTCTAAGTTGCAGTGTTACCATTTTTAACAGCTTTGCGTTTCACTCCTTGGCAAGTTTTAAGTAAATAGCTGCGTTCAGTGTCAGTGTCATGTCCTCTGTGTTTTGATTTTCCCTTCTGCTGTGATATGGTTTTGCTGCTCCACTGCCACAAGCAGACTCGAAGCCAGTGATGGGCCCCAAGAAAATTTTATCAATGGGGAGGGAATGTGATATGACATAGATATTTAGCAGAAAACCATGCAGCATCTTATTGTCCCCACTGGTATTTAGGTCATCCCTGATAAAATAAAGGGACAGCTGGATATGTGCGGCAGCTATTTTTGGCTCCTGGAACAATCATTTTGGGTTAAAGGAAGCTAGGTGCAAATTAAAGAGACCTATAGCTGTCTTATACTTTCAAGGATTAATGACTATTCAGTTAGCCCTGAGAAGGGTGAGCAGGAAGATACAAGTTAATCTATTTCAGCAGAATTTGTGAGCTGCATTGTCGCCAGCATTTGCCCAGAAGAAACATTCAGGCACGTCATGTTTACAGCAGCTGCTCTGAAATCTGAACAATCAAAACACAGATTCCTCCCAACACCCTGAAACTGAAGCAGGCCATGCTGAAGCTTCCATTCACAGATGAAAACTCCCAACTATTATTTTCTGTTTATTTACCATGCCTGTGGAATGGACCGTGATGGTCCCCGGGTGATTTCCAGTCCATCCCGCTGTGCCTGCGTGGGCAGAGGCACCACAGCTCTCTCGCAGTGGTGGGAAGCAGCCAGGCTGCCTGCATAGGCAATGCTGAGCGTGGCACTGGGTCTATCGCTCTGGGGAGCTTGTGCTGCCTGTGGTGAGAGCCAGGATTTCCAGCCCACGGTGCTGAGCAGGACATTGTTTCCCATAGCAATCCTTCCCCAGGATGAGTGATAAGGAGGAGATTAAACTTGCAGTGTGATCCTGCTTCTGGCTGTTGGAGACTTTTGAAGAGACTTTAACGGTGATAACTTATGAGCTAGGAGATTAAACGTAGCTTCTCTCCTTTGAAAATGCCGAGCCACCACTCTGGTTACAGTGGATGTGAGACTCGCCTGGTTACAGGAGAAGAGGATAAGAGCTCAATTGGACTTAATCCAGTCCAGCGATAGAGAGAAGTATGACAAAATCAAGCATTTCAAAACATAATTACGCCAGACAGTAAACTCTGCCTACCCAAAGGACAAACTCTACACCAAAATTTCAAACCCTGACTCTTTATGTGCATTCAGAAACAATTTTACATCAAAGCACATCTTTTTCTTATTCATGGCTGAGTCAGAAGGCAGTGGGATTTTCTCTGTAGAGAGCTGTACACCATTTTCTTTAGAGAAGCAAGGTCTTGCATGGTTGGCAGCGAGGAAAATCAGCAGGACTGCTGGACCAAGAGTCCCAAGAAATGGGATTTCTTATCCAGATGTGCCTGACTGTGTTAAAAACTACCAGGAGGCTGGTAGTAGAGCAGTGGGCTAAAATTGAAATTACCCCTTACAGCTTTCACAGGGATGCCTGTGGTAGGTAGCAGGTAGCTCCCACCCTGATAGGGTGAAATCAGAGGGCAAGTGTCAGACTTCAGGGTCATGAACTGAACTCTAAGAACTGCATTTTACAAAATCTCCTGTTTCTTTTGGATGCGCGAATAATTAGGCTGGCACCTCCAAGCCATTAAGAACCCAAGACTGCTTCCATGGGCCATGTGTAAGGTCTTTTGCCCTTTGTTTGCAGCCTAGTCTCAAGTTTCATATGACTGCAAAGACACTGCAGTTTGATAAATCTTAATATGCTCATTCCTTGATAGGAATATCCACCAGTCTAGTTTCCTAATAACTAATGACCTTCTTATCTGGCTTACTTTCCTAAAACAAATTTTCAAACGTTGTTTTTTCTTCTTCCATTGATTTGCTCAGTCCTGTTCACGGGCCTGCAGGGTTACAAACCCTCTCTGATCATATACTAATGAGTCATTAGTATTGACTGTCTGTTAATGTGAATAAATCACCCCTTCTTAGTCATTCTTTGTCCAAATAAAAAGTCTATTCTGATAACAAAAATGTTACAACCAGCCAAGAATCTGTGAGATAAAATTAGAACAGCTGTTCCTCAGGGCTGCCAGGAGCAGGGCTCAGCTCGCTCTGCCTCTGCCTGGCAAGTCCTCACTGCCACTGCCCCCTTGTTTTATCCCCTTTTTTTATTTAAGCATATGTGTTCACTTAACTACACTTTGAGCCTAAGACTGCATAATCGTGTTTCAGTCAGATTTTAACGTCTTTAGATGGCTAAGAACAAAAGGTCAACACTGTTATTAGCTGTGTAACTTTACTGAAGTGTGACTTCACCATAAGATCAGCACAAGGTCATTTTAAGGTATTTTTACACTTTCGTTAGCAAAGGGGAATTACCCATTCACTTCTGGACAAGGTTAAATAGCTGACAACAGCTACAGATTAAATATTAAGCCATTGGTCCTCCATTTCAAGCAAGAAATTGCAGCTGTCATCAAAAACACTCGGAAGTTCAGGCAGCATCTTGGAACTGGTACAAGGAAAGACCACTTTTAATTAGCACAAGGGAACTGTGCAAATTTTGAGCCAGACTCACTCCGCTGTCTCGCACCTTCATACAACTTTGCATGAGTAACAAAGGCCATATGCTGCTGTTTGAAAAACTCAGCACATTTTTTTTTTTAAGAATAACCAGTGTTTTCTTGTGTTACATTCAGCAGGACTGAAGATGCGATCAGATGAGATGGGTGAGATGACTTCTCGGCTCACTATTGCTAAAAAATATTTTTTCTTTTCCTGGGTCGATTTCTACTACTTTCATGTAGTACTACTGACCCTTGAAAGGTCAGAGATAGCACCCAGTTAGCCCAGGGGAGAGCTGGGGACCACAGGGGTAAGGCAAAGAAGGAGGATGCTGGTGACAAAAAGGAGGAGGAGAAGGAGAGGGAGAAGGACTGCTCCTTCCAGAAGCCCTGAGCTGCTGGATCAGATCAGTCTGTTTGCTCTGACTGAACCCTTGGGGACCTACAGTAGATTTGCAATAGCCCAAAGTCTCCACAGTTCAAGCATTTAGACCCAGATTTAATAAAATGTTTAGGCTCCTGTTGTTAGACTCATAACTTCCTTTTCTTTATTTGCTTTTCGAAGAGTTTGGTAACAGCCAGGATCTATACCTTACTGCGTTTGGGTCTGTGGAATGATGATTATGTTGATAACTTTGAAAATACGAACTGAGTTCAAGTCGCCTATTTGCTCACAGCTTGCAGTAATGGCTGCTGTAGGGGGGTAAAAAGCCACCTTCATTTCAGACAGAGACCGTGTGCTTCTAGACTGCATGATTTTGGCATTTCTTTCTAAAATGTTTCTGAAGTTGATATTTGTGTTCTAAAATGCACCAGCTAGTTGCATTTGGCCACCACTCATTTCTCATACCTTTGTATGGCCAGGACGTGCTTGCAGCTCTGTTTTCCTCCCTGGTTTTCCTCACGTGGTTTTCCAGGCTTGTGTGAATTACAGCACATAGTGCCTGAACTGATAAACTTTTACCTGAGTAAAAGCATATGCCCTCATTTACTATCCAGCCATGCTACCAGCCCTGGACTATAGTGTCCTCCACCCTAGCTCTTGAAATCTCCTTGGACGTGTGGTCCAGAGCAGAGGCAAGAGATGCTGCCAGCATTTCTGAAGGTGGCCACGACCCACGTTCTGCTTGCTGTGTGGCTTGAATGAGTAAGTCAGGAAGAAACAGAGGCTAAAAGGTGGCAGGCTGTAGCTGTGTAGAAATAAGGTAATTTTTTTAACTGCACTGAACATGTGAAGGCTTCTAATTCACAAAGGTTCAAATTCAAACACATTACCTTATTACAGTTGTCTTTAAAATTGCCTTAAAAAGGACTGGAAAAACTTAAGTGTCCTGGGATGGCCAAGAGGCCATTTAAGAAGGCAAAATAGCTCAGCTCATTTTTGTGGTCTCCCCAAACACGCTGACTGGGTAAGTCCTAGTTTCCCTTAGTTCAAACTAAAAAAGATGCTTTCAACACACCTACTTAAACTTGTGCTAAGATGAAGAAGGAGCGTGCCATAGAGAGGAGATGGTTGTGTAAAGATCATTTAAAAGGTTTTCCTGACTGCACCTCAAATGCTAGTTGCTCCTGGCTGGCTGAGCATCACCCAGCTGTATGTGATGTGGTCAGGGCAGCAGTGGGTCAAGCCGCATGCCGCAGGAAAGGTCCATGCTAAAGCTCAGATGTAGACACGTTTCAGTGGTGCTGCAGGCTTTGTGCAGTGGAGAAAAAAACCTCATAACTCATTATTGTAATGTTTTATAAGCAGTATCTACTGTTGATTTGCTTTTTATAACAGGTACTTGGCTATTAGTGTAAAATTTCTGAGGCCTCCCTTATATTGCACTTTATAGATGCTAGTGCATGTCTGATTAACTGTGACAGATGACTGAGGATGCAGTCCTCTTTCCAAATGTCAGAGGTGTCCTGTAACATCTGCTGGCCACATTTGCCTAGGTTTGGAGGTGGCGATCACAGCTATGGGACTGCTTTTTCTTAAGCAATACTCGAATTCATTTAATAATGCAAATGTGGTCCCAGAAGTGCAGCTTTACTGCATAATGACTAAGCTCTGTCACAGCAGGATGCCAAGAATGAGTTTCTCTGGGAAGCTGTGGGTATGCATAATGAACAGCTATCCCTAATAAAGTCTTTTAAATCAGGAGTCTTACTCAGATCAATTGAGTTAAATGAGTTTGCACTTTGTAAACACAAAGGTCCAAGTCTCTGACTTGGGTAAAACACCACATCTACTGTCATGTCAGTGAACATTTAAATAAGTTGATGTCCTGGCCTTAAGAGTTAACTTTTACACTCACACGTGATAGGAAAGCCCATGTAACTCTATACTGCCCCCAGTTAATGTAGGTAGAGTGTGCGATCCTGCTTTTTGTGGATGCATTTCATTTTCCCTCTAACAACCTTTGAACAAAAGTCACAGACAAGGACTCTGTATCTGTCAGTATATTTCAACCAGATATGGGTGTGTGGGTGTGTGTGTGGGGGGGTGTGTTGGAAAGACAGATGTTTAAAAGATACGAGTTTCCTGTACATTTGAAGAAAGCAAGTAAGAAACGAGAGAGACCATATGTATGGGTAGGTCTCTCATACTTTTTGAAGTACTAATTTTTAAGCAAATTTCCCATTTGCCCACTCTTGCTCTGTGTAGTTTTGTGTCATGGGTTGGTCTCAGTGTGAATGAAAGAGATTCCTTTCAGATTAAACTGAAGTGGGAGATGCTCTCCACAATTGTATTTAATGTATTTCAGTTGCATAAGGGCATATAGTCCATGAGACCAGGCAAGGGATACTCAAAAATCCCTGAAATGTAGATAGCAGAGACTGTGATGTCCTGTTCTTCTCCACAGACCTGGTCCTAATAGTCTGCACTTGCTTGCTAATATAGCACCCTTGCCCAAAGCACCCCATCCTGGATGACATCAAACAGTCTGTCAGGTGCTGTCTCAGTGCCTCAGCTTCAGGAAAGCTTCAGCTGGAGTTCACACGTTATTAGATGCTGGGGAACCTAGTCTTCCAACAGAGTGTGTCTCTGTTGATTGCATCTCAGCAGGAGATCCCACCTAAAGCAAGCAGGCCTCCTGAAGTCTGGTGTTCACAGGACTAACTGTTTAATAGAAACAGATCTGCTTCCAGTATGGGATTTATACAAGTATAACCGCTAGAGAAATCTGTCCCTGGGAGTCAGGACCATTGCAATTGATCTTATGCATTAAAAATCAGTTCAGCAACACATTTTGTGTTTGGGAGGCTGTATTCCCTCAAGGATTTGCAATTGAATGTCAAAGCATTATAATTACACATGAGAACCAGTAAGTAAAAATTACAAGTTTGCCTTTGATGGCTATCCTGAGTGCCAAGGCCCATAACCTTTTAAAAATACATATATAGAATACAGGTATAAAGGACTTATCTTTTATTCGTAGGATCACCACCAAGGAAACGAATCTGTGCTTCTTAATATGACCATTGACTTGAAAGATTTTGCAGGCTTACCCCAAATTCAGTTGCATTTTTTCCTTATTTCTCTTGTTAAAGAGAAGGTAAGTCTGCCTTGTATGCCTGTAAGAATAATCTAAATTCCCAGTATAGACAGACCCAGGAGAGTAAGATATTCTTTTTCCTTGACTTTTCCTATGTTGACTACAGAATTCAGAGCAGCCAGTCATAAAAATTCAGACGTTATTGTAGTTAAATTCATTGTGTAAAAGAGGCTGGAAACATCTTATGGTTTTTACTTTTTTTTTTTCTTTTTTTACTACATATTTAATGAAGTAAAAAAGTTAAGTTCTTTTCATGCCAAAAATGCAAAGTATATGTGCAGGATCAGTTAATAATTTCTGCCTACTTCTAACACCATTTGCAAGTACTGTCCCCCTAGAATGTCACACCAAAGAGGTTTTGTAAAAATCTAAGCCTCTCAATTTAATATCTTAATTTCTTATCACATATGATGTGCCTGGCAGAGGGAGAGCCCATAGCCCACCCCGGGACACCACACCGACTCTGCAGTTGTGCTGTATAAGCAGAGCAGCTACTGCTTCCACTTTGGGGTGGAAACATTCCAGTCTTCTCACAGAAACTCAGCATAGCAAATCCATTTCTTTTGTTAAAAGCGGAGTTTTGCCTTTATTTTCTGGGTATGATAATGATTCTTTTTTTCTCACTTATTTGTCCAGTTAAAATTGTAATTGTTACAAAGCCATGCAAGTCACCACTAGGATGGGGAAACCCAGGATGGTCTGTTGAAGAGTTGATGAAAAAAAATATGTAAAATTGATTATACACAGAGTAATAAAAGAAAAACAAAGGGAATCTCCCTGAGTTATCTTCTGGGTTGCTTCTTTGAATGCTTGATGACAGGCATAAACTTGATGACTGTTTCAGAAAGTCAGATCTCTTTGCCTGAATTTTTGACCAAGTCTTCTGGACCTAGACCTCCTTCCTGTCATGCTATGTGAGAGCGTATATGAGAACTATAGCGATGTTATAATGTTCTGCCAGTAAGCAGCAAGGAAATCTGGGAGGGACTACCAGATAAGGCTCAAATGAAAATTCATCATAGATTATAAACCTGTTTTTTTGGGCTTGTAAAATCAGATGTGGTATGTTCATGAAAGGGAAGTACTCATGAATAGTATTTGAATTGTTCTATTTAAGCATAACCACTACCCGTTTATTCAAATGTTTAAAAAAAATGGAAAGAGAAAGAGAAATTCTTTCCAGTTCTCCCATTCAAACTTTTCTCTCACCTGATCTGAGAGACCTTCAAGGGAAAATGGACTTAAAACTACTCTTTTGTCAAAGTGATAATCGATAAACTGGTCTGAATTTCACAGCCATTCTCAGGAGCTATCTGAATACTGTCTGAAATGAAATTGGATGTTAAGGATATTTCTTGTAAAAAGATCACTTGAATTTTGTCACTGGAGTTATGTGACCTAAATTAATTTGTTTTGCAAGGTGTTAGCTAATGTAGAATCATTTATAATGTTGATATTTTTATCTTCACAGACCCACATAAACCCACAATCCACGTAGCTTAAATTGTCACTACAGCCTAAATCAAAGGTTTTACTATAACCCTTCTGAGGATGGCATATGTTAAATGTCTATACTCAAACACTAGATTAAATTCCATAATTAGCAAGATGCAATAAGCTTTAAGAAATGTACTCACTAAGGAGGGTGCCCAGAAGCTTAAAAAAATTAGATTCCTTATTAATATGTTTAAAGACTGTCATTGTGAGCAAAAAAGCACAGATACAGAAGTTTAAAGGAAATCCCGTCTCTACTCTGCCCTGTAAAGACGAGCCATGTTCACAGCATGGCCAGAACAGCCAGCGTGCGTGAGGTGGCTGATGATCACAGGCAAGTGTCTCTGGCAGGAAACCTGCAGCTGACGAGGGATACTTGAGTCCCAGTCTCTGATGTGAGGTGGGGACCCAAGTACTCCAGTTATGAATCCAGCACAAGGACTACTCCAGGTGAGAGAAAAAACAGGGGAAAACAGTATTTGACTGGTCACAGAGAGATGCTCTTTGCAAGGAGATTCTCAAGTTTTATTGATGCCTTCATAAAGCTGATGTCTTTATGATGGTTCAGGAGTCTCAGAGGTTGTTGGGAAATTGCCTTGCTTCCACTTTCAGAAACTGATAATGCTGTATTCCTTGGCAAAAGGCTTGCTTTTTTTTTTTTTTTCTCCTAGGTGCTCAAACAGATGCCCATTTGGGATTCCAGAGAATTACAGTCCCTAATGTCTATAATTTCTGTAGATTGGTAACGCTGTTAACCATTACAACCAGGACAGGAATTTTGAGGAGAAGGCTCAAGTAGTGCTGAACAAGAACAAGGAGAAACCGTCAAAATCTGTTCTGCAAGCATCCCACAAAGCACTAAAGGTTGGTGGCAGTAAGTGCCTTGCTCTGCCTCTGCATGACCTGGCTCTTTTCCACTTAGTTACTGTTTTGGGGTTTTTTTTCATTTGGGCTTTTTTATTTCCTTGGGCGGGATTCTTTTTCAGGTTCTCTAAAATAATTACTTTTAGCTTATCTGCTCTCTACAATGATCTGAAAACCTTTAACCAAAGACAGTGTAAAGAAGACAGCACAAGCAGAAGACAGCACAAGACAGCATAAGACAGCACAAGCAGAGTAGTTCTACATGTTGTTTAGTAAAAGAAGCGAGAGCTATGTTGCTAGTGTTCACGTAATTTGAAAAAGTGTTCTCAAAAAGTTCTATCTTAATCTCAAGAGATAGAATCTGACAGTTCCATTTTACACCTAGGCTACTGTGAACTAGTACCGCACTTGACCCACCCTCTGTCATGGTCTCTGTATTACAGGTGTGGGAATGTGAATATTTAAAAGGTGCCACTCCTCAACAAAGTGAGCACAGCCTGTCCCAGCTTTTATCAGATTGCAGTAATAGCAAGTGTTTGCCGGATGCACTATAGTCCTAGGTTTTAAATGAAGCGTACCCACCGTGTGAGGGAACCCAAACAACATCAGCTTTAGATGGTGAATGGTGTTTGCCTTTGAAATATTCCAGATTTTGTCCAGCTGTTTCAAATTATGTTGTGAAAGCAAATAGACATTCACACTCAACAATACCTTTGCTGCTTTATTTCTGTAACTCATTCTCACTGTACTCTTTTTTGTTGGGTATGAATTGTATACTTTATATAGAAAACCGTGCTCTTCAGGAGAGGAAGCAGTTTCCAATTACATAATCCTCATAAGAAAAATACTAAAGTGATAATGGTTCCTATATTTAAATTGTGAAACAATTTGCATCGTGAGATTAAAAAAATCCCTACAAATAACAAAGGCAGAACATTTAAAAAGAATCTCTCCACTAACCTGTCCGTAAAACTGAGGGGTGCCAAGCCTTGATGGTTATCTTAGGCTGGGATGTATAAAGCCTTGGTTAACAATAAGGAGTAATGACAAACCTGAAGACATGTGCTTTTAGTTTCCAATCTGCTCCATGTTGTAAAGGGTTGGGTGTTTGTAGTCCCTTTCTCATGCAGTGGCACCATAATACTCCTGAACAGTCTGGAAGTCTGGGGCATGTAGGACTTCAGAAACTGTGTTTGTCTTGCACGTTGTGGGCAGTGATGGTGCTATGGGCTCAATCCCAGCCACACACCCCACTGTCTTCTGCTCCCAGACTCCCAAATTTTTCTCCTGTGTCTCTGGAGAACTATTTTGGCTGATTTATTCTTCCATCAAGTGCATTGTGATGTTTCTTACAAAGATGCAACATCTATTTTAGATAATAATATTAAAAATGGACAAAGATAGTGTTCAAAGACCTTCTGGTTTTCCTAGTAGCAGATGGTGGAAATCAATTTGCTATTAATTTACTTTCATGTCAAACACTCAATATAATTAAGCAAAGTGTCATCTAAACTCTGATTACTTACTTTCAAATTAAGATGATGTGTAGAACAGACTACTAATTATCACACTAATACCTGTGAAATGCAGTTTTCAAGCTTCATAGGCTTTTTAGTATCAGACTTCAAAGCCTCCTGACAGGAATTATGGGTAGGAAGGTCAGGACTTAAAGCTAAATTTGTTTAATATTATCCTTCATGTGGGAGCACTCATTTAAATTGTTAATTCCCTTTGCTAAATTTCACACATGCAACTAAGCATGACTATTGGTGTTGTACTTGGGTACCATTTGCTCCACCTGCACACATAAAGAAAAAGTGGTGTTCTCCCTGATACTAATAGAAATTATCCAAGTGCATCACAGGTGTGATTTAAAACTTTAATACAGTATATATCCGTGCTTGTATTCAGAAAAAAACTATTTGTGTTAATATTAATTAAAGACAAATCTGACTGAGGAAATCATCATGCATGCCATTTGCTTTATAATTGTGCACATACCTAATTACCCTTCCATGGAGATGAAACATCAGAAAGGACTCTCAAGCCCTTTTGCTTATTATTATCTGCTTTAGTACAGCATTCTTCCTCTATAAGCTATTGCATCCAACCTTGTTTTCAATCTTTCAAGCTACTGAAAATTCCTTTTTTTTTTTTTTTTTCCCCTCCTGGGGAAAACTCTGTTTAATCTTTTACAGACTGACCAAGAAAATGTTTCCAGATACTCACCCAGCCTTTTTTATTCCTCTGAGTCATCCAAAGCTTCTTATATCTGCTGCTGGAATTCAAAATAAGATTATTATATGTGGCTTACAGCCTGCAAACTGGATATAGGATAAGGCATTTTAGCTGCAACTTACCTGATAAACTGTGAAATAATAGTGAGAGAAGAAACCTTTTTCCAAGTAATAATTTTCCACATAAGTAATGTGTCTTAGAAATATTGTTGCCTCAAATAACAGGAAAAAAACATAACAATCGTGTAAGTGGGAGGATGATCCATGCAAAAATTCTTTCTCATTAAAGTTTCTTGAAAAAGTTTGAAAATCTTTGAATTTTTTTCAAAGGTTAATGAAGAGGAAGAAAATCAAAGGAACGGGGCAAAGATCAGCACTTCAGCATAATTCATTAGCAGACAATATGTGTGCCTTCATAGCACAGCAAAAAGCAACCTACAGGCAAAAGCTCTTTTCAACAAGGGGAAGAAATAAGGAGATCCACTTGCCAAGTTTTAAGAAAACTAGCCATATAGGGCTGTGACCAGCCTGTCAATGGGAGGCAGAGGACAGCCTGTGTAGATAGTACAAAAGCAGCTCTGGGAAAAGTTTCTAGAACATCTCAGTCAGTGTTGGGTGATCTGCTTTTATACAGCTGACAATAGTCAGGACTGTATCCAACTGACAGCCCTACATTCAAAAAAGCAGAAGGACGTAGCTTCTGCTTTGGAGATTAATTTAATTTTTGTCATTAGCAAAGTTACAACCTCAGCGTACTGCAGTAAAAGCCATGCTGAAGGCTACCTAGCTTCCACCGTGCACCCTGTATATAGTGCAGCTTATACAGGGGACACATCAGTAGATGCAGGGGTCAGAGCACATAACATTCAGACATCTTCATTACCTCCTTCCAGGCCTTTATAAATGATGCTTAGTAAAACAAACCAAGTTTGTTTTAAACTAAACTATACTCAAACAAAAATAAAGCAAAACCTGCAGTTAAGTGCCACCAAAACGATTCCCATAAGGACGATGCTTTTTATTAGAGATGCTAACATTAAATGTAAAAAAATATGCTGGATTCAGGAATGGAACCAAAATACTTTTATGTCAGAGCAATAGGTGTCTGGGTAGTGAAGACCAGTATCACATCTCTGACTTGCCTTGCATGGGAGGGCACTCGCCCAACGAGATCAAACCGATCACAGTGTTCAGAAGTGAAGGAGAGCATTAGGGTTATAGGTATTACCTAAATGATGTAGAACGACTGAAATCAATGACTACTTGAAACCAAATGACATTGAAAAGATGGGTATGTTTTGAGAGCTAGATGTGCTTGTGCAAATTTGTGTTATGTGTGAGAAGCTACATAGGCACTGAGGTACAGTGTCCCGGCCTACCTAAGAGTGGCACTTAAATACCTGACTATTGAATACAAACTGGATGAAAATATGTTCTTCACCTCCAGTATCTGTCAATGTGATGGGAATGGAAACAAATGTATGACTTTGTGCTTTAATTGAAAACATAACTGTACTTGCCTTGAAGGAACTCTGTTGCTTCCTAAACATAAGGAATATCGCATCTCATGACAAAAGATGCCAGTTCTGAAAATCTGTATCTTAGTATGTGGCTGCTGAAAAAGAAAACAGATCACAAAATAATAATGTTTCTGACAGATAAGAAATGTCCTCATTTATGAACGTTGTGTCTTGCCTGGTTAATATATCTGCTTTATGGGTGGAGGGGATTGATCAAAAAAACTCCGGCAAAAGTTACTGCAGCAATTTAGGAAATAACAAAATGCACCAACCCACTGTGCACCTCGGCTGCAGGTAACAGCTCTCTAGGGCAGAGCTGGCAGGACAGAAGTGTTTGCTCAGAATTTCAGTGCGAAGCCTGCCATCTTAAGCTGCGTTCAGATACTGGGCTTCAGATCACCTTCAGTCTTGTTGGTTAGTACGTGTATCCCTGGATCGGATTGACGTGGTGGGGGAAGGTGGAAGGGAAAAACGCATTACCTTCCACTGTCCGCCTCTTTCCACAAGAAGAACACGGGGATGGGAAAGACAGACAGTAGCCCATGATATGGACGACTGGAGAAGCAGGACTTAGCGTTAGGAATTTCAGCAACAGGTATAATATTGGAAAAAGAACATGAAGAACTTCTAAAGGTTGGAAAGGTTGGCCTCTGAGAACAGCCAGACAAGGAGCCAGCTTCACTGGTCAGTGATAGAGAAGGTAGATCTAATTAATGCTGCTACAATGAGGTGTTAGGGTGTTAAGCAACACAAACAGTTCTAAGGAATATTTCTCCTTTTAAAGATATTTTACAGTCAACTTTTCTTCTTTTGGGAAATACAAAATTTAGTTTCATTTAAGAAGGCTGTAGGTGACCAGCTTACCACTGACTACGTAAGTGAAGAACTGCAAATGACCAAACTCAACCAGATTTACAGGATGGTGAGCAATTGTCATGCATTGATACAATCAAGTATTTGCTCGGACATAAACTTTCATTGCCTGGAATAAAATATTGTCTGGGAAGAAGGCAAAATGGGGAATCTTCATATAGAAACGTAATAATGCAAATATCTAAATAGGGTAGGAGCAGAGGAAATAATTACACCATGGGAAAAATGGAGGCTATGGAAGAACAGACTATGAAGCATAGGTGATGGTGAAGTTTTACTTTTAAAATTCTATATGGAATTTAAAATTATTTATAAGCATACACAGAGTTTTGATGGAAGGGTTTAAGGAGAAAAGAGGTTTGGGATCCAAATTAGAGGGGAGAGAACTAGGTGAGGGAATGTGTGATCAGAGAAGACATGTTACATGTAACAGAGAGCAGACAGAACAAGAAATGAGGATTTTGGTGGGATAATGCAATGAGTGAGAAGTCCACACAAACTAGAAGTTACCACCTTTGCAAGGTAGGTCACCTGTTTTATGATGCTTAACTTGGATTTGGAGCCTAACTTCATGCTCCAAAGATGTGAAAACTTTAAATTTCTTTAATCTTCCTGTCCTATAACTCAAAAGACCCTTTATCAGATACCTTCTTGTCAAATGAGACATAAATCAACAGAGCAATCACAAACTGTAAACCCTAAACCAGATTATCTCAGGCTGCAATGTTCAAGGGGAGTTTTGAGTTAAAATGTGATTCTCCTTTTATGACTACTATAGATATAAATACTAAGTAATTGCCACATCATTCAGTTTTGTAGGTTAATATATTTTGTAGCTGTTTATAATATTTGGTTTGCCACTAGATCTTATTTAGAATTCAGTCATACTCAAAATGAAGCAGATCACTTAGCAAAACAGCAGCTAACACATTTAGGTCCCTTAGACACAAATATGATTTCTAAAGTTCTGAAAGGCCAAAATATACAATAGCAGAGGGATGGCCACGTACTCTAAAGTAAAATATTCATGTGATGAAGTGCTTGTAAGAATCAAGGTAGGACTTAAAGTAACTGGAAAGAAAGGAAAGAAAGGGAACTACTATATGAGAAAATATGGACAAAAAGACAAATGACAACCTTATGCTGTTTATTTGAATAAATCAATAGGCTGCTCATACAAATAACTTCCTTAAAAATGCAGGTTGATGTTTTTGCTTGGAAGTGAACAGTGATGTCAAATAATAGTAAAACCCTCATTAGTATTTTTTATTTATTAAAATGTCTTCCAACATATTGTCAAATTGCATCTAATGATCTCTTTTGAAAAAAGGAGTAATTCTGGAGAAATGGCAATAACAATATGCGGAACAATAGTGATGCAGAAAATAGAAAAGAACCCAGGTATTTTACAAAGATACATGAAGATGAGCTGTTTTAGTATCTGGAAAGATTTGGATGCAATAATCTGTGATAAAATAGGGAAGGTAGAGCCTGTTTGTACACCATAAAAGCAACGCCCAAAAAACAACAGAAAAGAAAAAATGCTGCCCAAGAGGTCTCTGATCCTATTTTTTTTAAAAAATCATGAACACCCACCTAAAATTTGTTTTTAAACTGCAGCACTGAAAAAGGCAGATCAAACTTCCAACGTTCAGAAGAGGACTTTTATAATGTGATATGGCTACAAGATTGCAAAATTGATTTATTTCATACTTTACTGGGAATATTGAACACCTGCTAAAGTGAAAAATAAAATGCCACTTTCTTTCTCACAGTCCAGAGGCAAACCCTCGGAAGATGCAAACAAATAAAGATTTGCTCTAGTGGAAGTGTAAAAATTTATATGAGCTCGGGACAACTCCTGTGATGCTTTGCATGTCTAGAGAGAGATTAGGTTTATTTTAGAAAATCCCTGAATCATGTATGAATTAAATAAAGGAAAACAAAATTTTCCTGTATGTGATGGAAACAGCATATTAGAGGGAAAAAAGCACCTAATTTAAAAAAAAAATGTTTAAAATATTTTCTTAGCATTTTCTTGAACATCAACATCTTTCATACGGTCCAAGAAAATCTGTGTTTACTTCCTAACAGATGTTACATACTCAAAAGGGGATCAGAAAATATTTTTTAGATGCAAATTTTGATACAGAAAGTGACAAACATACAAGATAAAAATCATAATGACTCTTACATAACCTAAAGCTAATCACCACCTTACACCATAATTTTTTATTCCCATTGATGTCTTTTATCAGGAGAATTTGGAAAAGATTGTGATAACAAATCCATTGGTATACATCTGGAAAAATATACCTATGCAGGACAGAATTATTACAGATTATGTCGTTCCAATATGACCAGAAGCTGGCTTTGTGGTTTTAGAGCTTACCTGTTAATATTTTCTTTGGTTCTGTATTGTACATGAAGTAAGAATGTAGTTTTATTACAATTAAGTTAGTAATTTCTTCTACTAAACACTCTATAAAGATGACTAATACTTGATGCAGTTGGATGCAGGCTGTAATAAAGTCCAAGTAAATAACACTTCTTTTTTTTTTTTTTTTTTTTTTTTTTTTTTTTGGCTCCAGCATAAATGTGCCAGCTTCTTTTTCAGTTTTCCTCAAGGCTAAAGGTTTATCTTTTTTTTTTTTTTGCCATCCTTATTATTACGCTCCAGTGCTCAAAAGGTAAAACTGTGCTAAGGGCAACAATATCATCTGTTAAACTCATGTTATGTGCGGAGTGTTACAGACCGCCCCAGGGTATTTTTTCCTGATACTCACCACAGGTTGTCCTACTGCAGTGACCTTGGGTTCGCTGCAGGCTTAGGGAGCACTCTTTTGCTGGAGGCCTGTGGTGGAAAAACTTCTCACTAAGAATAAAGTTCTGCCATCTGTCGCAAGCCTGGTGTTAAACAACTGAACCAAAATGCCTTGGCTTCCATGGATCCTGAGCGCTTCCAGTACTAGTCAGGTAATGACTAATGACAGAAAAAAAAAGGCAAAAGGCCATTGAAAACAGACTAACTTAAAGCCATTCTCACAAAGTGCTAAACAAGAAGCACAAGAGTGAGTGGGCAGAATTAATCTCAGCAGCTCCCATTTTCTTTTCTTGCTTACTATATATATGTTTTGGGATGACTTGGTAGCTTTTATCAAGCACATGCTATACCGTGAAGAGTCTGGGAATGTTACACAGCATCCTAGCTCACTGTAGCTGGTTTCTGTATGAGGCATCTATCCAACTGTTCAGAGCAGATCTGTCAACTTCTATAGCACTTTTTTGGGTTGGTCGTTTGTTTTTTTGTTGGTTTGTTGTTTTTTTTTTTTAATAGTATAAACAACTGATTTGTACAATTTAAGGAACATGCTAGAGTTTGACAAATGTAAATGCAGTGCAGATGCACTGAGGTGCATGACAGGGTCTTTCAGCTCCTGGTGCTTGGACTCTATGCCATCTCACTAGCATCTTGGTGTCATTCTACAGACTGGCTCTTGGGACTGCGTGGTGGGAAGTGAGCTAAGGGTGCAGGGGGGCAGCGGGCTGAGGGGCAGGGTTCCAGCAGCTGGTGCCTGGGGTGGGGGAAAGGCAGAGGAGGTTGTTCTGCAGCAGGGAGGGGGTGAAGTGAGGGAGAAGAGGGATGGAGGCAGGACTTATTATGACTATCAAGAAAGGCCAGACAACAAATGGCTTAATAAAACAGCAGGTTTTGTAAGATAGGATAAGAAGAAGAATATAGACAGTGAGTACATTCTACATGCCTTCAGATGTTGAGCACCCTGTGTTCACGCAGCATTGGATGGAGCCCAGATGGATGTTCCCAAGGGATGCTGCACAGAGCAGATCCTGTCCACGGATTAACGCTTTCCCCCTTTTGATCATCTGAGCTACTATGAGATTTCCTCACAAGAACACAGCTCTATTCCTGAAGGACATTCACATAAGAACTTCTTGCTGCATGGTCAGATACAGGCAAGGTCACGCAGGAGGTGAGGTTGCCGGTATGGCGTGGGAGCTGCCCACAGCTGGCTCCATGACCATGATGTGTCTGAGGTGACCCCACAGCCGGGGACCGTGCAGCCCGGCACAGCCCGTGGACCCTGCCAGGCATGCAGCCCCGCACCCACCTGCACCTGCCTGGGGTAATAGTGAGGGGGGTTGCTTGCACCTCCATGGGCAGCCCTCTCCCAGACACGACAGCTGCGCCCACCCCTTGATCCACACAAATGTTACCTTTCTCAGCCATCTTACAAGTTACAGATTATCTGAGCAGGCTGTCCAGCTAATAGACATTTCCGGACAGGCTGGAAGGTTATCTCTGTCCTAACACACACCACCAGCACAACTCACACTGGTGTGGGGCAGCGAGCTCTCACGCAGCCGCTGCTCACACTGGCGAGCAGGCTGCTCAAGCCCTGTGTGCCAGGCCCAGCAGAGCAGCACGTTCAGGGTCACTAGCTCCTCGAATGCAGTGTCTTCTGCAAGGCACCTGGTGCAGAGGTTCAGGGAAGTGAATAGGAGAGGGGAAAAGGGGATGAGAAGGGAAAAAAAAAAAAGTTCGTAGAAGGTAAGGACAGACTAGGAACAGGGAAAAGATTACAGAATAACTCAAGCTGGAAAGGACCCATAAGGATCATCAAGGCAAACACCCCGTCTCTCGCAGGGCTACCTACAATTACACCATGTGACTAAGAGTGTTGTCCAGATGCTCCTTGAACTCTGACAGGCTTGGTGCCATGGCAACATCCCTGGGGAGCCTGTTCCAGTGACTGGTCACCCTCCGTGGCAGGTTGACCCTGGCTGGTCACCAGGTGCCCACAAAACTGCTCTATCACTCCCCTGCTCAGCAAAACAGGGGGAGAGAAAATAAGGTGAAAAAAACCTCGTGGGTCAAGGTAAAGGCAGTTTAATGTAGCAACAGCAAAAGTTTCACCTGCGGAAGCAATATAATAAATAACAATATCTTAATTAATTAATTTTATTAATTAATATAATTAATAAAATATATATTATAACAATATAATAAATAACAAAAGATGTTATTCTCTACTTCCCATCTGCAGGCGATGTTCAGCCACTTCCCAGGAAGGGGGTTCAGTATGTGTAGAGGTTGTTGTAGAAAACTAACATCATAAATAATGAATGCCCCTCCTCCTTCCTCCTTTCCCTTAGCTTTTGTGTCTGAGCAGACATCAGATGGTATGGAATATCCCTTTGGCTAATTTGGGTCAGCTGTCCTGGCTGTGTCCCCTCCCAGGATCTTGCCCACCCCCAGCCTACTGGGGGCAGGGCAGGGGGGGAAGGTTGGAGCGACAGCCTTGGTGCTGTGCGAGCGCTGCTCAGCAGTAGCCAAAACCCTGCTGTGTTATCACCACCTTTCCAGCTACCAGTACAGGCACAGCTCTACGAGGGCTGCTGTGGGGCTCAGCCAGACCCAATACACCCTGTCAGTGAAGAACCTTCTCCTAAACTCTAAACTTCCCCTGATGCAGCTTCATTCCATTTCCTTATGTTCTATCACTGGTCACCAGAGAGAGGAGACCAGCACCTCCCTCTCCACTGCAGAGTTTGTAGACTGCAATGAGGTCACCCCTCAGTCTTCTCTTCTCCAGGATGAACAAACCAAGTGACTTCAGCTGCTCCTCAGAAGTCTTGCCCTCAAGACCTTCCACCATCTTGGTCATCCTCTGAACATACTCTAATGGTCTGATGTCCTTCTTACATTGAGATGCCCAAAACTGCATGCAGCACTCAAGGTGGGGCCACCCCAGTGCAGTTCAGAGTGGGACAATCCCCTCCCTTGACAAGCTGGCTACGCTGTGCTTGATGCGCCCCAGGACACGTCTGGCCCTTTGGACTGCCAGGGCACACTGTTGACTCGTATTTAACTTGCCATCAACCCAAACCCCCAGATCTCTTTCCATGGGGGTGCTTTCCAGCCTTTTGTCCCCCAGTTTGTATGTATAACCAGGAATACCTCACCTGAGGTGGAGAATCTGGCACTTGCTTTTGTTAAATTTCATGTGGTTGGTGATTGCCTAACTCTCTAGTCCAGGACTTCCTCTAAGGCCTCTCTACCCTTGAAGGATTCCACAGCTCCTCTTAGTTTATCGGCAAGCTCAATGTACATTTGATTTCTGTATCCAGATAATTTATAAAAACGTTAAAGAGCAATGGCCCTAAAATTGAGGCCCGGGGAACCAGCCACCAGCCTGATGTAACCCTATTTACTAGAACTCTTTGAGCACAGCCTGTCAGCCAATTGCTCACCCATCGTATTACGGACTTGTCTAGCTGTGTGTGGGACATTTTGCCCAGGTGGAGTAGAAGAGTTGAACAGACTCAGAATTCAATGGCTGTAGAAAATACAATCATCTGCTAGTGCTACTATGAGACTCATGCAATGGTTTAGGCTGGATGAGATCTCTGAAGGTCCAGGTCCTGCTAGGGAAAGAAGTGCTACTAAAAGAGAGGATATATTGCACAATCAGGAAAATGTTTCATAAAGGAGGTGACAGAGGCAGAAAATGGATGCAGCAGTTTGTGCAGAAGGACACACAGTGACTCTGAACAGCATCCATGTCCTCAGCAATAGTGGTGATGTACTGCAGGGCATGGTCCCCAGCAGACACTGGAGCAATTTGCCTGTAAGGAATCACAGTCACAGAATGGCTGAGGTAGGAAGGAACGTCTGGAGGTCATCTTGTCTAACCTCCCTGCTTAAGCAAAGCCAGAGGCCTTGACCCAGAGGACCAGTGTCACCAAGTTGAGGAGCTGCAGGAGGTCAGCAGACTGTGCAGCATCAGAGATGATGAGAAAGAGAGGCATAGGATCTTCTCTGAGCCTGCAGCTTCAAGAACCTGAAGTAAGAGACTGGAATAGTATGTGGATGCAGGTTTCTTCACGTGTAGAAGATGCTCTGAAGCAAAATAAAAGTTTTGTTGTTGCTGATTATGTAGATGATGGACTTTTTGGATGGGACAAGGGGGGAAGAAACTATGAGGAATATTGCAATTTACCTTGCCAGTGTTCCTTGGTGAAATGACAATTTTTCATGCACTCAGAATGAAGTAAATATTCATCCTAGCCCTGTGTAAGTTTAGTTTTGTTGACAGTTAATGCAGCATGAAAGGTAAACATCTACTCTCTAAGCATTACTACTGCTGACTGTGCAGAAGCTTCCTTCTGATGAGTGCATTTCAGTGTGCACTGCAGGCTTTTGGAATATGCCCCTTCTGCTTGGTTCTTTCACGCAAAGCTATTTGCAGAATGTCCTCTAAGGCTCACCAGCGCAGACATTGCTTTTGCCTTCATTCTCTAGACATCTCTACTTCGTATTTTACTTCTTTAAATGGTTATATTTGTGATTGGAAATTTAAAGAAAAATGAAACAAAATAACTTGGTTCAAAATGTATTAGCAGAATGAGTGAGAGTTAAAAACTCAGGTGCTTAGAAATGCCAACTTGAGTCACACTATTACACATACATCACAATATCACATATTGAGTTTTGTGACTGTCCACATGACTACACTGATGCAGCTTTTGCTGTTTCTGTAAAACATTCTTCTGTATTTTCTCCATTTCACGGTGTTTTCCCAATGCAAACTCATTTTCATTTTTTCATTCTCATTTTCAGAGAGCTAAATTAACTACGTCGCAGATTAAGATAAGTGATGTAGGCATGGATCCTCAGAAGCATTTAGGCAATTGCATAGAAACTGGATGCCTAAGTCACATTGGTGATTTGAACCTGGTCTTAACAATTCTCTTTACCTCTTCAAGTTATTTTGACAAACCAGGCAGGTTTCATATGGTGGCTTTCTCCATTTGGGAGGTAGGAAACAAGAATGGTAAAATAATGATCTATATCTTTGTTTAATTATTATTTCTGGTATTTGGGGGTCTATGGTGTGGTTGGTTGCTGTTTAAAGTTCTTTTGGTTGCTTTAGCTGTATATTTTCATATGTGAAAAGTATCTGTGTCATCTCGTAAAGTGATTTTGCATA
Source organism: Falco cherrug (assembly GCF_023634085.1). NCBI lineage: Eukaryota > Metazoa > Chordata > Aves > Falconiformes > Falconidae > Falco > Falco cherrug. Next base: position 72,783,712 of record NC_073699.1, read on the forward strand.
ACGAAAAGAACAACGTAGATAGGAAATTTATTGACGGATGTCTTATTATTTCAAGTATAAGAATATTTACTCCATGTCCAAAGACTATGTTTTTTATAATTATTATGCATAACAAGGAGGCTGAACTCCAGCCATAGGATGAAAGCAGAACTCATATCTGAAGATGTGTCAGAAGTTCCTGTTCAGTACATTGCAGTTTCCTGTAGCTGGCATGCTCTGACTGATTCACCACTGGGATTTTTTTTCCTCATGTTCACTCAATATTTCTCTCTTCTAAATTTCTTTTCCATCAACTATTATTCAGTCTTATATCTCTGTAAGAAACATCTTTCTTGTTAACAATGTTTTCTTAATGCTAGTGTGGTATGAAGTCTTCTTCTGAGCCACTTATTTAAGATGAGCCACATATAAATAGAAAGCAGTTTCCCCCCACTTCAAAATAAAATTAATTCCCCTCTCTTGCCTCTCGTGTCTGTCCAGGCTGCATCCTGATGTGGGTGACAGAAAGGAAAAATAATACCAGTCACCAGTGATGCCAACTCCAACCTGAATGACACAGGGTGCTTCATGGCCACTGCGGTGGGACAGGTTCAAGCCTTTCTTACAGCTTCATCTACAACAAACAGTAAAGTAGTTCATTAAGTTCTCCAGTTAAATTGTTGCCTACTATGGAAGCTTTGTACACCAATATACACCAACATTCACATTAAACCAACCAACCAACCAACCAAACCCCACTAATTTTAAAAAGGAAACTAGATTTTGACAGAAATCAGAGTTTTTCAGCACCTTTCCTGGGCAACGAAGTTTTACCCAACATGAGCAGGCTGCTGCATGAGCGTTGGATACCTTGTGCCCTATTACCCGTTCCCCTGCAGCTCTGAGACTCAGCAGATGTTTGACTTTGTGCACTTAGCATCGGGTACCAGGATTTCCTTACAAACCTGTAATGCTGTTTGTATTTCCCCTTAACTGAAGCCCATGACAGCTCCAGACCAGCGGGCTAGAAGGGTATTACTTTTTATACGTCTACTCACCAAGTTACTGGGTGTGAGACAGTGACAAGAAGCAGAGAAGAGTGACATTATCATAAAGATCAAAAAGGCTGCCAGCTTCTAGTGTGAGTAACCTCACCTTTGATTCAAAGCCTCATCAAATACTGGGAATCTCTTTGACCACTGAAGGCTTTGGATCAGGCTTATCCTTCTGGAGATTATTAAATATCATATAAATTGTGCAACAAGCCTTTGTGATCAAACCAATTAAAATACAGCGGATGTAGTTGCATGCACATACATATGTGTGTGTAAAAATAAAATCACCCATTGATATTAATTCAACATGTTAGTTTTCTTGTTTGTTTGTTGTTGTTTTTTAAAGTGCATGAAGAGATGTGTCAGGAGATTATTACAGAATTTATTTTTCTTTTTTTGTGAAATGTTAGTCTATGGTATAGAACAATACCCTATACAAGTCATACATGAATAAGTACAAAATATGGTTTTAATATTCCGGGTGGCATTTCCACATACTCTTTCTTTTGTGTGTATGTGTGTGTGTGTTTGTGTGTTTATGTGTGTGTGTATGTACACCCTCTGAAATGCATGCCTATTATCATGTCTCCTTTTAGAGCTTCTGCTTCAAAAACATAATGCATAATCAGTTTGATTATGTGACAAGCTGTTTCATCCTTTTTCTTTTTCCTCTTCCAAGCAATTTTCTAGGTCATGTTTGCATTAGGTCTTCCTTAAAAAAAAGAAAAAAAACCAACCAAAAAAAGTCAGAGAGATCTTCTATGGAATTTCTTTCAGCCAGCAATTACAGTCATTGTTTGGAGAGCAAATTTTGATGATCTTTCTAAATAATTAGTTTATTTTTTCTTTGGAAAATCAGAAATCCATTTAGGCAGTGGGAATGTAAGCCATTTGTAGAATTCTTCAAATACAGTCTTCAAGAAAAATGGAAATAACTATATTCAAAATTTATTCACTTCAACTTCTTTCACCAGCATCATTCAACTTTTAGTCTTCAGTGAGATGAATTAAAAGAGAAATTGTTTCTAAAAACTTATTCTAAACATTTTAAATTAAAGCCATTCAAGTGATAATATCTGCTTTTTTTAATCTTGAGAAATGTATTTGTAAAGGATGCCACGGGCTTGCATTATGCTCAAGATACACTGGAGATCTTAACTTTTATTGAACACAGGACCAACAATTCCAGAATCAATCAGTGGCAGTTAAAAACTAGTCTGACACAGAGATTTTAATGGACTGAGTCAGTAACTTTGGGAATTACACTTGTCCCTGGTCATCCTTTCTGGTAGAGAACCTGGTCGGCACAGGCTCAAGGCAAAGAAATCCCAGCAAACCCACAAGTAAGTATTCCTCACACACTGAAACGCCTTACAAAGCGCATCCCACAGCTGGCAAAAAGGAAGAGGCTGGATTTGTACTCTATACATCAAAGGCAATGGAGCTGTTCCTAGCTGTTGTAAAGGTTACCCTCCACAAAGCTGGCAAATAATTTAAAGATTTTTTTATGGTTTTGGTCACTAAAGTTTTTGGAGGGGTTTTTTTCCCCACAGTGCTCTAGCTCTGATCCCGTCAGGTGAAACCCTGGTCCTGCAGCAGCTGTCAGAAGTGTCCCAGTGCTATAATCGGATTCCCAAGTTTTGAATGCTTGCAATTCCAGCCAGAGGCAATGGGTGCTGTGGGTGGTTAGCCCCTCTCCTGAGTGTCATTCTGCATCTTCCACATTGGGCACTCCATCAGTGAAGAACTATGGTGCTTTTGTTATGAATTCTGGCCTAGGAAGAAACTGTCACCCAGAAAATGAATACAATAAAGCCCCTCTGCCTAGCAGTGATGTTATAAAGAAAAATATAATTCATACCTTTTTCCTGAGACATTCAGGCACTGTGGCAGTAGAAGTCACAAAAAAAAAAAGGCAAAAAAAGGACAGTTCTGTGCTAAGAATACTGTACAGCAAATTAGGCCTAGGGCCATGATATAACTAATGAGGAGAAATTGAAATACTGAATAGCTAACTCATTCACCAGGTGTTACTCATCCAGGTTGCTATTGGAGGCAAGTGACCTACAGTAAAAATAGCAGGTGGTAATGTGAGTAACCTCATTAATGATTACTTCATAAGGCATGTATACAATGAAGACACATAAAGATAGGCTAATTTCAACAACTTGTAAGTAGAAAAAGACTTCCAGCCTTTGAGTACTTGGCTTTGCTAGTTTAACAACTTTTAAACATTCTTCTATAGAACTATACTGCATATAATTAAACTTTAAACCTAACATATGATTGCTGTTTTTCACAGTATCGTGGAGAATGACTGGTGCCTATTAATATTCCTTTACACCAACAAGGCCTCACCGAATAAAGTAAAGCATCAAACTTTGATTTAATCTGTCAAAGACCAGATATCTCCTCAACATGCATTCAATTAACAATACATGCAATATGTATCCAACATGTATTTTCCTCATAAAACAAGAAAAGAAAGATATGACTAAATATGCTGTATAGAAGTTTGGAAACATTCTGCAGGAAATGAAAACATATTTGCAACATTATTATAATTTCATGTAATTATTTAGACAGTTACATAAATATATTAAACTCTATATATCATTAAACTCAAATTAGTGTTGAATTTCCTTGGTCTCTATATAAAAGCTTGCAGGCATAACTGAGTTGAGTAGGGAGCACATGAAGATCACTAAGCTGTCTCTGCCTGCAAAACCTGACTTGTAGACATGAGTTTATCCATTAAAATGACTATTTTTCTTATTGTAATAACAGAAGTTATTCCAATATCTAACTGGTGAATTTATTTTAACCCCCAGAAACCTTTGTTTAGTGCGTATATACATGTTTTTAAATATATAAGTTTAGTGTGAGAGTGTGTGTATTTTTTATATGTATCTCTATATATCCATTTAGTGTGTATATATATTTGGTAGTATAGGTAACGATCTACCTTTTGGGAATTTGTTGATATAACTCCATTGGCAGAACCACACTGGGACACAGAAAGATGTGAAGGCTATGGAGTGAACTCTGAAGTCTGCTTAGGCACCACCACAACCTTTTGTGATGTTCAGTGATTTGAGTTCTTGCTGTGCCTCAAAATTTACACCAAAGAGGGGGAAAAAGAGGAAGGTTATTTTTATGTGTATTTCTGAAAAGTGAATAAGTTATTTTTTGGGAATATGAAGGAAAACAGCACGGACAGATTGAATTCAGTAAGGGCATTAGCTACAAATTAAGACTGCAAGTTGGTGACTAGCCCAGAATACGTCCTTTTCCATCCTTGTATCATCACTGACCACCGGCATTACTTCCTTACAATGCATGTGGTCCTAAAAGGTGTATTGGTTGTTATAATTATCCAATATTCTGAATTTCTTATACACTATCCTCCAGATATTTCAGTTTTCAGATAAAAGAAGATCCTGTAAACTCAGAACTCACAAAAAACTTTATTGGGTTAGGCCAAAGGCTCAGCATCCCATGTGAGTGAGGACTTGGTCTCAAATGTAATATTTATGAGAGGTAAGAAACTAGGTTCGTCTAGGCTCATTTGTCCTGATACAGACCCAGCTCCCTGTACTTTTTGGCAATACCACCATGGTGCTGTTACATCATTCCCCACAGCACTTCCAAGCCCATATTCCATTTATCCCTGTTCTCTTAGTGTTGGGAGGTGTTGGGATGGCACACAGGTGACAGTGACAGGCCTTTGTGGCAGAAAGGAGGCAATCACTGGCAATACCTGGTGCTAGCAGCCCATCGCAATGTGCTCCCTCAAGTCGCCTGGGGAAGCACCATCCCACATCCCAGAGGTGGTGGCCTAAGGCTTTGAGAACTAGACCCACAAAACCCTGCAGCATGGGGCCACAGTGCTCTCTCACCCTCGGGCATGATTCACATCTCCAAATCTCTCCCCCAGGAGCAGCACCCAGGGCCCTTCTGTTTACAGAAGTGCAACAGCAGCTTATCTGCCAGATGAGTAAACTTTTTGTGTCATAGAGGAATCCTCCCCCGAAATCCATCTTGAAAAAGCCTACACTTACACCCACAATCACAGTCAGCGCCAGCTTTGTTCCCACAGCAACAAGCACAACTGCTGTAACATGCCCCAGCTCTCTGGCAGTGCCTGACCTGCTCCTGCAGAAGCCCTGCCTTGGACGCTGGCAGGGCACGACAAGAAGGAGGTTGGCTGCTGCACAGCCATCCTTGGCAGCTTGGGACAGCAGCCCTCACTCAAAGCATGCTTTGATGACTGGATCCATGCATTTTTCTGCAAGGAATCATTTGTTCCCTTAGCAGCTAGCATTTCTGGCTGTATCTTGCCGGCTCATGTGATCAGGTACTGCTTCCTTCCTTTCATACCCACTGTGCCCAGCTGCAACGTTTTTGTGTCAGGTTACAGCGCTGCTGACAGCCAGTGTTGGTGAACATGCAGGCACATGGGGAGATAAAGGCCAGGCAGGAGTGGTTTAGCATCCAAAGCATTCCCTGCGCCACGCAGAGTGCTTCCCCTGGATGCCTGCTTGCTTTCTGCTGCTTCTTTTCCCGCCTGCCCTGTTCCCTGCACAGCCACACAGAGCTGTCTTCTCCCTCCACCCCGGCCTTTCCAGCTTTTCAGTTCACTTTCCATTATTTCAGGATGTCCCAGGTGTGATTTGGGGGCGGGAAGCACAAGGCAGCCACAGGCAGCCACTTCCTCTGCCGTTCTGCGCTTTCTGCAGTCCATTTGTACCTCAGCCTGGCCTCTGCTCCAGGGCCGCCCGCGCGTGTGGGACAGAGCGTCGGGCGCCTTGGGTGTCCTGCTGAGCCTTCCACGCAGCCCTGGGACAGCAGGTTGCATACGTTGCCACTGGGAGCTAGTGAAATCCTGGAGCCTGTGAAGCCAAAGCGCTGAAACAGTTCGTCGTGCACCCATGTAGTGTAACGGCCTCCAGTAATCCCCCGTCTTCAGGCTGGCGACCGTGCAAGTAAAATCAGAATTCTACTGCAGTATTTATCTTTCGTGATTGGTTTTAATTTCTTGGGCAGGGAGGGCGATAAAACATACCAATAAATCAAAAAATAGAAATGTAGCAGGTGGAGTTCACTGATCTGCTATGATCGTTTCTTTCTTCTTAAAAAAACGAGGTACTCGGACATACTCAGATCACCTCATTGGTGCCCCGGCCATTGCTCAGCTGCAAATTCTCAGGCTTTCCGGGGGTTATTTCAGGACATCATAATACACTGTAATATTAAACACACCCTGAGCTCAGTGACTTAATTTAAGAGTGACTCTTTATCAGAGGGAGGCTTGGCAGGTGATGGAAACATCAGACAAGGACAGGAACCACACAATCCCCGGCGGGCGGTTCGGTTCTTTCCTAGACATGTGGAACCAACTGCTACGTGCACACGCACAAACATATAAAAAAACCTACAAAACTAGCGTAGCGTTAAACTTTTTAAAACTTCTGAATGTTTGACAAAAGGTGCAATAAAGATTAAAACTCTCCCCCTCCACAAAAAACCCCACCCGAACTAACGGCCGTTTCGGTGGGGTTTGCACCCCCTTTCGAGGCGCCCCGGCCGGCGGGGGGTGCGGTGCCGGCCCGGCCCGTTCCCCTCACGCCAGGCCCAGCGGCGGGAGCCCCCCGCCGGACACCGCCGACCCCCGGTCCCCGGGCGCGCCGCAGCCCCCGCCCCCGCCGCAGCCCCTCCGCGGCCGCGGGCCAGCCCCGCCCCTCCCGCCTGAGGCCCCGCCCCCGCGGGCGTCGTTGCTACGGGCGCTGTCGCGCACGCGGCGGTGAGGAAGATGGCGGCGCCCGTGGAAGTCTGTCACGTCGCCTGCTGCGCCAACCGGGCGGGCGGCGGGGCCGTGTCCTGGGGGCGGGGGGGGCTCCTCGCCTTCGGCAGCTGCCACGACGTCATCCTCTACGAGCCGGCGGTGAGCTTGTGCGCTGCGGGCCGGGCCGGGATCGGGATCGGCAGCGCGGCCTCACGCTCGGTGCTTTCTCTCTCCCGCAGGGGAGGCGGGCGGCCGCTGCCCTCCGCGGCCACGCCGGTAGAGTGAACTGCGTGCGCTGGGTCCGCCGGCGGGACGGCGGTGAGTAGCTAGGCCTTTCCTCCGCGCCTCTCCTCCGCTGGGGGCGGGGGCCGGGGGTCGCTGGGGAGGTGAGGCGGCAGGGCTGGCGGTGGAGAGGGGCTGTGGGGCTTGCTGAAGGGAACGGGGGGTTGCAGCGCTTCCAGCGCACGCCCTCGCCTTAGGCCCGACTTCCCGGTAGGGATTTGAAGAGGTGGTTCCGCAGGAGTCCGACCCGCCGGACTCGGGTGAGCTGCCCGGTAAGCGAGGGGATCCGGTGGGGCGGTGTGCGGGCCCCGCAGCCGGCGGCAGCCCAAGGAGGCCGCTTTGCCTTGGGCTGCGGTGGCTCTGACAGACCGGCGGCTGTGGTGCTTGTGCTGCCACCCTTCAGCAGGGGCTTGGAGTTTTGCGTGTGTTGACTTGGTAAACGGATTTGCAACGCCTTTTAAGAAATCTCAGACTAAAGCTGTAAGTTCCATAGAGGTCATAACCACAAAAAAACCCTTAAGTGTTTGAGACCCCCATGAGGCTTTTGCTTGACAGCAATTCCAGGATTTTAAGTTGCTTAGTGCAGACTTTGCAAAGGCACATATTCTTGCCCTTAGGCATTTACACAAACCCACTGACAAAGAGAAATAGAGCCATTGATTAGACTGTTAATGTAATGTGCCAGTTGCTATTTTGGGAGGTATGTACTGAGGTAAAAACTTTTTTTTAATAGTACTAAACCATTTTCTTCTTGAAATTGATTAAAAGAAATTATTTTCAGCGAACTTGGGAATTACATTTGCATGTGAAGCTTTGAATTGTTTGTTTAGATTTTTCTTGCTTTATTTTCCAATCCTCCAAAACGTCCAAACAAAGAAAATATAACACTGTAGCATTTGAGAATCTTTTTGGAAAGATACGTTTATCATATTCATATAGAACTTTAAATATTCCTGTAACTTTTCTCTTTATGTTGTCCTAGAGAATACCTTGGTTCTTTAGCTGTCCTGCACAGGGCAACTCATTAGCCATGCTTTATTTTGATGGAAACTTCGCATACAGTTGAGACATGGTATTTTGTGAGTGGTAACCACTGTAACTGCTTATGTTGTTGACTGCTGTTACAAAGTAAGTGTTCACAAAACATACCAAAACTTACTTTTAGCTCCTGAAGCAGAGTTAGTTTCTGGTGGGTCTGATAAACAACTCATTCTCTGGGAATGGAGTGGAACAGGAACATGGAATAATCAGGTAAGCAGGAATAACCTCTTCTTAAAGCTCCCCCCACCCTGGTTTCACACATACCACAGATTGTCTGTTTTGTCTGTATTTCTTATTCATACCTCTTCATTTTGCCTTGACTATTGAACCACATATCTCCTTCAAATTGTTGGTATTCTGTCATGCTGTGTTTTACTTTAAATGTTGTTTCTTCCTTTCTGTAGTTTATCTTTTTAAAATCATCATTCATTAAGAAATTAGCTAACCAGTCATCAAGTGGATTTCTAGCATGTCTAAAAGATCCTGTTTGTTCTTGAGTCATCAGCTTTCTGATCTCTTTCCTTAAACTGCCTTAAAATCTTCAAACCACAAGGTTCATTTTGATTTGGCAGTTCCTGTACCCTACCTCATTTCTTTATAACTATTTCTAGTGATTTCTGGTCAACCTGTGTATCAGTGTAATGTTTGTGTATGGGTAACCTTACCAGGATGATATGCAAGGTGGGGCAGATGTTCTAAAAAACCCCAAATAAATCTGTGCAACAATTGAGTTTTGTCAGAGAAGTTGAAGAAATAAGGAGACATGTTAACTTATTATTCATACTATAAAATCTAAGGGAAAAAAAGTGGAATATGGTGTAAAAGAGCATTCAGAATGAACTGAAATTTAGGTGAAAAAAACTTCATTATCTAACATTTAAAATCCTACTTATTAGGCGTTGGTTTGGGAATGGCTGTGTAGGTAACCCATTTCATAGGTTATTTCAAACTAGATTAGACTTGACATTTTAAAATGCATGAGAATGCATACTGGGGGGAAATGCACCTGGTTTGATGGGTAATGTTCTCAGAAATAAGTAATTTCTTATCCTGATCTATTGTAACTGCTTATGTAGTTATTTAGAATAACTTTCAGATTTCTTTATTAACCTTCGCTGCTGATGTGATGCACAGCCTTATGGCAGTCTTTGAAAAGGAATGTAGCTAAATGCACACATTTTAATGACAGTTCTAGACTAGTATAAATTCTTAAAAACAGGCAAAGTTCTGTATCAGACCAACCAAAGTTCTTACTGGGGCTTGTCAGGCTATATTTTGCAAAGATATGTCAAATGCCTTTATAACAAAATTTGGATAAATGCTGGATGACTTCTGGTCACAGAATTAAAAGCTTCTTATTTTGCTTTTTGAGGAGCAGATTACAAATGGAATCACCTGTATTCATTCATTAAGAAATTAGGTACTTAAGTCTAAATTTAGATTTTTTTGCTTTTTCATGGCGGTATTTTAAATGAGGAAAAAGCTGTTTTGATTTCCAAGAACACACTAAGAAACTGCTGCTGGATCTGCTGTAGCTGCTACTTATTCCATTGTGTTGTCTGCGCTGTCTACTTCACTGAAGTTATCCAAACCTTTATGAGATGTTCCTTACAGTGAGGGGCAAAAGAAGGAAAAAAAGGGAGGAAAGCTGCTCTTCCTAACTTCTGTACTATTTCCAGCTTTCCTCAAACAATAGTGAGGTCTGTACAGTGTACACAGGAACATTTAATTCTGTTCAACTTTGAACAAAATTTTATCAAGCTAATACTCATTACTGCTGTATCACTTCTCTGTGTTTTCCTAGAATATGCTGTGGCTTAAGCATAGCTTGGCAGATGCTTTGCCATCGCAGGTATACAACTTATTTCCAGTATTAATTTTGTTTTTCTTTCTTAAAATGGCTTTAAAAATTCACTGGGCTAAGTTACTGGAATTTAAAAGTGTAAAACTTTCTGATGTGTTTAGCTTGTGAAAAGCATTCCTCTCAAAGGCCATGCTGAAGCTGTTTGTGCTGTGGATGCTGTCTACCAGTCAGATGAACCTGATGTAAATCTGTTAATAGCTTCTGCAGCTTCTGACTCTACTGTGAGAATCTGGTCTCGGCATGGTTCAGAAGGTAACTTTTCTTTTTTAATAGGGACAATATCTTACTTAATAAAAATGATGAATACTTACCCATTGAAGTACTTGGCTAAATACTAACATCTTTTAATGGAGCTACATTGATTTCTCTTCAGACTTTGATACATCAAACCGTTGTATTGCTTTTTGGAAGCTGAAGGTTATACTAGTTTAACAGCTTTGAGTCAGATTTGTTCTGCAGAGTGATTTTTTCTTTGCTTTTCATTAGTGATGTGTTGGCTAATTTAGGTGTTTCTTTTTAATATGTACTCAATCTGGTAATCTAAACCATCATTTTGGCCTGTAACATGGGGGCAGACTAGAAGTATGTGTGTGTGAAGTAAAATTACTTAGTAAAACGATTAATGCTGGCATTAGAAAAGTGAGATTAAACTAGTAATTTGTCTGTTACTATTGACTTGAGTCAAATGAATTTTGGAATAATAGGATCTTGACCTTCTGGTGAACTAGACCCTTGCCATAGACACATGGGAGAACAGCTCTTTGAAATACCTAAGAAAATAAATAGGGAGGATAATCTATATTTGAAGTGTTATTTGCTAGTTGAGTTGTACTGACTGCATGTCTCAAGTTACTTTCTTCCTTATCTGGTGTACTTGAGGATCTTTAAGGTCCCTTGGAACCAAGCTATTCTATGATTCTACGATTTCACATTGCCCTCCCTACATGAGAGAAGTAGATGGGAGTTGCCAGTCTTCAGTCCCACGTTGTGGAAGGCATTTCTCATGCTCCCAAAGAACACTGTGAAGTCCTGTCCTTTCCTTTTTGTCTGGATCAATTCTGCTTCTGTTGAGGGTTTTTCTGCTCTCCTGCTGGTTACTCTGGTCCTGATGGCTTACCAGTTTAACCACTCCTAGGATTTCAGGGGTGTTTGCAGGTTTTTGCTTATCCCTCTATCTGCTCTTGTGGCAATGGATTTAGCTTCTTCTGTAGTGTATGCTGTTGCCACAGGATATACTTTGCAGTATTTGCCGCTTCTGAACGTGTTACCACAGTGAAGCTGTACAACTTTCAGTACTCAGCAGAGAACAGTGACTTATCTTTCAACTCAGCTAATGCTGGATGAATTTCTGTGGCCCCGCAGAAGACAGTGTTGCTGTTTAGGCTTCTGAAAAAGGCAGTAGTTTTTCAGCTCCTTAAAATAAAATTGAATGGGAAATTTTAACTACATAATGTAGGAGGAAATGACAGTGTAACTGTAATACTTAACGATGAATGAGATCAACACTGTCTGTTCTTGTTTTCCAGCTAAATGCATTGAAATTCTGCAGTTTGGAAATGGATTTGTTATGGATGTCTGCTTATCCTTCTTGCCTGGCAGCAATGGTAAGTACAGCTGCACATACTGAATATCAATGCAGCAAATGTAAAATCGAAGAAATGCCCCAAATAGATTTTTCATTTGACTGACTCCAGATGCTTGTGCCATATTTCTTGTTTTCTATGGAACCAGCCTAAGCTGGTGATTCTGTCTAAAGATTTTCACTGAACTCTTCTTAGCAATTAGAAAAATACTGGCTGATTACAGTGTCTTCAAAATGGTGCTCAAAATGGAGTGCTTTAAACTTTTGAGACAGAGAGCTTAAAAGGAGGGTAACAGGACTATAAGTGAACGGGATGGGATGATGCTGTTAGTTTCACACATTCCTTGTGGTGCTGCTGCATATGTTCTTGTTTGGATTGAAGGGCAAGATCCAGAAAAAGAATCTGCAGGCCTGCATCAAAAAATTGCAGATTAACAAGCAGTATTTATCTCCGGTTTGTTCTTCAATGTGAAAAAAATGAGATGCTGAACAAGTTTAACCTGTTCGGTATAGTTTGTATAGTTTTCTATTAACAGAAGTGTTCAGACATTGTAGCCTGCCACAGACACGTTCTTCTGTCGAAAAGTCTGCACACCGCACCCCCCCCCCCCCCCCCCCCAATGTATCCTCAAGCCAGATACATATGTTGAATTAGGTTTGTGTTTAAGTATCATTACAGCCTTTCACCTGGGTGGAGCAACGCCAGGCTCCCAAGAGGCCAAGTACTGAGGCTTCTTAACTGTATCTAGCTTTCAGCTGTTCACTGCATGTGTTCCACATTGGTGTGTTCTTTGAATGTATGCCTTCAGAGCAGTTACACAGAAGCTTATTTTATTCTTCAGCTTACGATAATTATGGGAGATATAAAAGCTCTAACAAGATGTGTTGTGTTATTTGGAAATGCTAATGTCCGTTTCCAGAGTGTGCTTGATATCAAAAGCAGCATCTTCACCACTAAGGAACTTTAAACCTCTCTCTCTATTTTTCCTGTAAATATACTAACAGGTGGTAGTTGGGCTGAAGTTAAAAAGCTTGAGGGTAAATTAAAATCACTACCTTCAGCGTGAATTTTTGTTACAAGTAAAGTTTGTCTGCTGTGCTGGTTTGAGTATAAAATTCATATTGCAAAGCAATAGATTATTTTTTTTCATTTATGATACTGTACAGGCAAGAAATTCTCACTGTAACGCTCTGTTACATCTGCATCTGTTTAATGTTGGAATCACGTTTTATATAAGAGAAGTGACCATTCATTTTAGAAACACCTTAAATGAAGATTATCGTATTAATTCTTAAAACTAAATGGTTTTTTAAACAAAAATGATTGGAGTGCTTGAACTTCTTTACATGTTGGAGTAGCAAGCATTTTGTTTTGCTGTGAATATCTCTGAGTCCCCAAAACTCAGCGTTGCTTAAAGTTGCATTCGGAACAGGACAGTCCTTCCTTCTGGCCTCTTCCCATCCCAATTCAAGTTACTTATGCAAACCAACACAGTGCTCATAACCTGAAAAAGAATACTTTACTTTTCTGAAGAGCTAAAATTATTTTCAAATAAGTTATTACTTGTGTAGGTTTTGTACAGAGTTTTTAAAATCTATACATTATGTTTTTAATGCCTGTTCCAGTATGAATAATCTGTGCTGGTGAAATTGTTGAGGAACAGTTTAGATTTTGAACCATAAATATATAATTAGAAATGTTTCCTCTAGAAATCTATAAGGGAGCTTTTAATACAGCATAGCCATGTTCTGTGTTTTCTCCTTAAACCTGACAGAGTAATCCATATAACTGAATAGTTTTTTTGTACAGAGGAGTATGTTAATTTGGAAATCTAAATAAAATATCTTAAAATGTATTATTAAAAATCTCACTGTTGATCATTTTGTCAGAAATATTAATCTGTGATGGCAATTCGGAATTTTAATGAGCCTCAGGGGAAAATGATCTGTGATAACTAGGAGTTGCTCTGAAATCTTTATGAAGGCTGTGTTGGCAGCTGTATTAAGATTTAAAGAAGCTTTTCTCTTGAGGTCAATCTTCAGTTCTTAAGTCAGGAATTAAATACATAATTACTTTCTGAAAGTTGTAAACTACTGAACTAGAAGCATATACAGTAACCTCTAATTTCACCAAGCAAAGAAATTTAAAACTCACATTGCGAATTGATTCGTATGTAATGGATGCTTTAACTTTCAAAAGACACTGAAGTTCATGATACCTAGTTTTTTAACAGGTTGTCCTTGGAAATAAATGATAGGGGGAAAAAAAAAGCACCATTTTTTATGAAGAAGTCAAAAGGAGAAAGCCAATAGACTTGATAAAATCCTGAACTATTATTTGCAGCTGGAGCGTAGCTTAAGCACTTTACTGGCAGCCTCTTAGTTAAAGTTTCTTTGCAGTTGTTTTCTGTGTCTTGAAGAAGAGCTTCATACTGTTTGGTTGCTTTTTGCCTTGCAGTGTCTGCAGAAACTCTGCTTCTAAAATGCTGGGAATAGGATTTACTATTTTACAGATCTTGATCAGCTCTTCTGTCACGTACTGTGATTCTTCCTACCACCTGGATAATAGGGGTACCGTAGCCTGGCCTCTGACAGTAAGAATTTTATCCTCAGAACAGATTTGCAACACATCAAAAAAGCATGGGCAAAATTTTAAAAAACTCTGCTGATCCCACTCTACCCATTGCAATTGGACCACAGTTTCCAACTATTTTTTTCCATTTTCCTTTGCAGGACTATATCTCAATCAGATCCAAATTCTAATACTCTAGAGCATTTGTGAAAAACTATATACTAGTCTGTTTTTGCCAGTTATATATTTGTTGATAGAACTTTTTGAGTGAAAGTATTTGCGTTTGTCTGATACAGCAACTAGATCATAATTTTCTTCTTGCTTTTATTAGTCAAACTTTTATTCCATTGAGTAAGTGTGTAAATACTATAGTGGCCCATAAAATGTATTTCTCAGGAAAGGATACCAGCTCCAAGAACATACATTGTATTGTAGTTTGTGGAAGAAAACCTCACTCTTGCCCAATTTCTGTGGACCTGAAGACCAGGTTTTCTTTCAAAATAGTTCACTGCCTCCAGTCCAAAGCAGTCCTTTTTGGCAAAGCAAGGAGGGGATGGAGGTGAAAAGTGACTTAAAGGCTGGAGCGAAGCAGCAAGTGGTGAAGGTGTAAGAATATGAAATGTGACTTAACATGTGAGAGGAACAGCAGATAACTAGGCGCAGATTTGGTACGGGCAGAAAGAGGAAGTTAGTATAGAGCATAAACTTATAAATACTCAAGTTGATTTTTGGTCTATCCATAGTAAAAATAAAATTATCTCTATAAAGCGATGGCTTTTTTTAAAAAATGAAGGAGCTGATTTTAGCGAAAGCTAGTTGTTTTTTTTCCTACCCAGACTTGAGAAGTGCAGATGTCTAGCCCTGATAACTTATTTTTTCATAATTCTGTAATTAACTCCTTTTCATTTTACAATTTCGGTCCCTAGCAGTACTACTTCAACCTTATGACCCAGACAGAGTGGAGTAAGGGTCAGCTGTTCTTCCGTCATCTTCTGTGGGAGAGATGAAGTAATACACTTCTCTGATTTTGTCCTTAGACATAACTTTGTCTGGTTTGATTCAATTGACTTACCTTTTTTTGCACACTTTTCTAGATAGCTGGCCAAAGTGAATTACTACTCCAGACTTGAGTGTGTGTATAATAAAGTTAATTGCTTTCATATCATTGCGTACAGTGGGTGTTGGTCTGTCTCCCTTTTTTGGTCTGTCTGTCTTATTTGCTGTATAATAATTATGCTAATTCCATCTGTATGTGTTTCAGTTAATTTAGGGACTTGAACTGTATTAGTTCAGAGTATTTTCTTTTGCTTCTTGCTCTTTTTGTATTTAGAACAAATGCCTGTTGACGCCAATAAAATAATTAATAAAAAATCTCTAATACTTGGAACTTCCTACAGATATGTGAACTTGAAGGAAATATTTAAGATGCTAAAGAGTAGTTTCTAGATATTCTTTATGTGCCAAAGTAACTTCTGAATTTTGTGGTCTTGAGATACTAGTTTGTTTCAAATAGTATTAGGTGTCTAACTGAGAAAACATAAAAAGTGTTATGCTTATCAGTCTATTAATATGTTTATTGATACTATATTGATTTTTATACAGTTTATATAATTTTTTTATATCCTAGAATATTAGAGTTTGTAACCTGAGTAGTGAAGACTTATTTCTTTTTTCCTTTCCAGTACCAATACTGGCTTGTGGTGGTGATGACTGCAAAATAAGTTTGTTTATACAGCAGAATAGTCAGGTAATTACAGATCTTGTCTCTTGCTCACAACATTACTCAGTTCTTCTGCTTCTTTTCTTTTTGTATGTGCTGCTGATATTTTTTGAGCTTTTTCAATAACTACTGTCTGTCTCTAGATAGCCATCACATACAACTGCCTCTGTTCAAATAGTTCATCCATTTTTCTGAGTAGGGACGAAGTGCACATACAGAATGTTGAAGTTGAATTCAGTTCATAGAAGTTAGTCTTTCTTACTTTATCCCTGTGTGAATATAGCCTGTGTTTCTATTCCCAATGATATAAACCAGCTATGACTGTCATTCTTCATTGAGTATCTATGCATTGAATGGTTCATAGAGGAATTATGTTAATTCTAGTCTACAAATTCTTATAAGTGATACGATTTCTATCTGAAATTACATGTTTCTTGCTAAGTAAGCCCTTGGTGGTGAATGCTTCTGAATGGCAAAAGAAGTATTTGAAGGAGTATCTGATCTTCTGAAAGCGCACACACTTTTCACATATTATTTGGAAGCTGGCAATCTTTAGTTTTTTTGTACAGATAAATATTCCTTTGGAGCAATAGAAAGAGATTCTGTCCTTTCTTGCATCTGTTCAGAAGTTTTGTTAGACTCTAAAGCATGTGTTGAATGACTGTTTTCCAAAACAGAAGTCAATGTTACTTCTTTCTGTCTAGCACTCCCTTAGATAAAAACTTCAAACCCCGAACACTTCCCAGTTCACCAATGAACTACCATTCAGGAACCCCCATTGAAACTGACATGTGTAGGAACCACTTACTCTTCTGGATTTGTTCAGACACAGTCCCCTTAGAGATTAATGAGTAGATACTCGTCTTTGTGTTTTGAGAGAGATAAAAGCTACTTTATGGATAATTTTGCCTGTTCATGTTGCCATATACAATAATAAGATTTTTTGTTGTCAATAAAGTAAATACTTCATCCTTTATCTGCGATGTTCGTTGATTTCTTGACCACGAAGAATGGTTGCTTTCTTAGCTTTTTTTTTTTTGCCTCCCCCTCCCATCCCAGCTCATGAGTTAAATCAGTTTAATGACGTTCTCTGGGAATTAGCAATGGCAGAATGCCACTCGTGATTCTCAGTGTGCTAAAGAAAGACTTTTATCTCGGGGTCTGCGCAGCTGATTTTCCTTGTTCGAAATCTGGAACTTGTTTTCTTGTATTGTTCAGATTAATGTATAATATGCAGTTTGACTGCCAAAAATATTAAGATATATGTAACTTATTTTTCAGTTGTTGACCAAACTTCTGAGTATAACAGCATTCTTAGCCATTCTTAAATGCAGTCAGTCTGTGGAGGATAAGGGAAGGTAGCTGGAAACAGCAAGATCCATCTTCAGCTTTGTAAGCATGTTTATGGTGCTGTCTATTTTCTGGAGGTAGGAGACTTTATTCATACAACGGACAAGGAATTTACTCTTACTTTACATTGTTATTTTTCACGCCTTCAATTTTAGGAAGTATTTTCACCAGCTGTCATGGCAGAGTTGGTCTCTTCAGAGTCTCTTTTTCAAATGAGGTGGGACTTCTGGTTGATGTCTATCTTAACTTTCCAGAACACCTCTTTTAACTGAGTAGACTGTACAGACCTCAAAGAGAAGAGCCCAAATTTGATTCCATGTGGAATCCATGTGGAAGTGCCTGTGTAGTGTATTACAGCTATTAACAGAATGAAACGTCCTTGTAAGCTTTCTGACATAAATTCCTTCCTAGCTGTTAAAGGGAGATTCTCTTTTTTTAGTCAGGTTCTCTCACATCTGCTGACACCTTTTTATTATGGCTTCTCTAGTACCTTTTAAAAGTATTTGAAGGAAGTGATACTGTTTTCCTGCTATTTTTTACTAGAACTTGTCACAGAAGAGTAATTAGAATCTAAACTTCTCTGTCATTCCATCAGTGGTGAAAGTCTGTAGCTCTGTTCTGATAATTGTGATTCTTGGAAACTTCTTTTAGTTAACATCCTAAAAAAGTAGTAGAATGTAAGTTCATAATGGGACATTCTAATGAAACTTGGAGGACACTGTTATACTCTTGAGGGAGGAGGATGAGGCATCTTCAGTTAACTGATTCAGGCAGCCTTTTGATAAACTTATTGATTTTACAGTTGAAATACATTTATTCATAAAACCTGGCTTGGTTTCGGAAGTTGAGTGGGCAGGCTTCAAATCCTTATTAAGACTTTCTACCCATAGGTCCTTTACTGTGCTAAGCAGTAGAGAGAAAATGGGCTTTTTGCTTTTCTGAGTTCTTGAAAGAGGGTATTGATTAATAAAAGCACCCAGGGGAAAATCTTTCAGAAACTGTTACATGTCTTCCTGCTTGAGATATTACAGGCTTATGGAGGTGAAGTAAGTAAACCACAGGATCAAAATAGAGCTTTAAACCAAAATTTTTCTATGTTGAGCTTGTTTTCTGTGAGATTTTGTGGTGCATATTTGACTATGTTTCCCCCAAATAATTTGGCCTAATTGGTAAGCGGCACACTTAAAGATAATTCAGGCTTTTTCTAATTCAATGAGATCAACAACTGAATAGTGTCCAGTAGAGAAAAACTGAGAAGACCTCTGTTGCCAAATTTGCCGAACAATACTATCAGCCTGGTCCTGAAGGACGTATACCCCGTGTGTGGGCAGAGTTAGTTGCTCAGAGTGTGCTGGGCATATCCACAGAGAACCTGGCTTCATTAGTTCTGCTACCTACAAAACAGCTTTATTTTTTGCCTAAAGGAAAAAAGACCAGATTGCTGCTATGCAAAAATGTTCAGAAATTAGTTAAAAGGCATGGGTAAGCCTGTGAAGTGAGTTGGACCATGAGGTTTTGTTAAATTTAACTGTTGGTACTGTAACTTCTTAGGTATTCAGTGAGGACCAAGGGGAAAACTGAAATAGAGAAGGAAAAATAGCAGAAAATAGAAACAAAAGAATGACAGGTCAAAATACTTCTAAATATAACCTAGACAATAATAAAAATTTTGACTGTATCATCTAAAAATGATGACCATGTGTGTCTGCAAGAAGCTTTAAATTGATGTAGTTTTAGAACAGAATACATCTGAAGAAACTGAATGTGTGATACCGAGAGACAAAGAAAATGGCAAAAACATTAAAAAAAAAAGCCAAGCAGAAGACATAACAGCAACACTGCTCCTTGCTTAGCTTCAGTGGACAATCTTTATTTTTATGGAAAACAGTATGTTGAAAATCTTGAGCGAATGCTTGTTCTATAGCACAAAAGAACTGCATGCTTGACTTAAGGTGAAGTAGAGCATAAAAGCCTATTTGGGAAATGACTTGGAAACCTGGGGTGGTATTGATAAGCTCAAAGTGATTAGTTTTACTCTAAAGACAAAACAAATGTCTGCTTTTCTTAATAGTTCTCTTTGATGTGAGAGGATGAGGGTAATTTTTTTTTTTTAAAAAAGCAAACCAACACCTTGAAGTTAAAAATGGGAAAATGATTAGATGTGTGTGTTTAGATTAATATTAAAGTCAAGTTTCAGGAGAAATGCACACTGTTTAACATGAAAGGAATCATAAAAGACAAGAATGTTAACAACAGTTCAGCCTGAACCAATCTTTCAGTTGGGAATAAATTTACCAACTAACCTTGGTGAGTGTAGAATACAGAGCATTATGTCAGAGGTTGTGTAAATGAAATAAAACACCTATATATTCGTTCTTATCTGAAATATTAATTGCTAAAAATATATATTTTTTAATGTCTTACTGGAAACATGTAGTCTTCAGAAAAACCTTTAGGTCACTATTTGATTTTGCTTCCTGGCTGTTCCTGCCTTTATTTACACATAACCAGTTGGGTCTTTAACATAAATGTCTATCTGGAACGCCACATCCAAAAGTTCCGTTGAGTGCAGGAGTGACTAGCAAAATGAGGCTTAGGTGGCTGTGAGAACACATGCTTAAAACCAAAACTTTCTGATTTGGAAGTCTCTATTAAGCTACTCTGGTGATGTTACAGAATGATCTCTGTGATAAATGAAGACTGCAAATGTAGAATGAGAAGCTCAGCAACTTGTTTGGTGGGGAGGGGGTTTTGGAGAATATCAGGGATGTTGTGCCAAAGAGAGAAACACTGATCAGTGAGTATGGGTTTTTTCGTACTCATTTTTCATACTCATACAGATTTTTTCTTTGAGTGAGTTACTGTTGCTCACCACCTCTTCTGAAGCCAAAGGTATTTTGAGAAAGAGCAGCAACACAATGAGAAAGGTGCTTTTTTTTGCCCCCTCCCCCAAAGGGAAAGAGACCTCCTTGCAGACTTGTGCTGATAGCAGAGGCTGTCGTTTAATCTTAACTCTTAGTAGGCCTAGGTAAGGGATTTAGCAGAATATAATGCCAGAAAAAATGTGGTATTCATACTAAACTACACTAACATTTTAACTGCAGTGGTTATTTCAGACATTTTAAGTCAACTTGGGATCAAAAAGTGTCATGGAAGTTGGGCTTTTTCTGGGCAAAGAAAAATAGAAATTGTTTAAATGCTTAGTAAATACAAGTAAACACTTGTATCTTAATTGAATCAAAATAAAATGGCAGTATTATATATGTTACAAATGTAAATATACTACTAATGAAAATTCTTAAAAGGGAATCCAGACTTGTTTACATTCCTGTGTTTTTGAGCCTGTGTTCATACAGTTTTCCATCAGCAGGTAACAGTTCTTGATATATATCTTCTTGGAAACTTAGTCAATAAACTTAAGAAACACAGAATATTTCTAGCCCCATAAATACTTCTTATTAATAGTATTATATTACAAATATAATATGCTTTTGAATAGTATTTTTGAAGTAATGAATGAAATAATTCCAAAACATCTCCTCTTCTTTTTACATTGGATTTTACCCATATTAATTTTCCATATCATCTGCAGTTGCATCCACTTCACACATGTAATAGAAATTGCTTACCATGTCATGTTTGCAGGATGTTATTCTTTGTGTACCATTATAAGTCTGATAAATTTAAAAATTTAATCTGTGTCATAGAGAGACTGTAGCCTCTTGAAGGTGAGCACCTTGAGTTCTCATTCTTTCCTGCCCATATATGGGAAGTACCGTAATGTGATACATGTTTACCCAGTGGTGGCAAAACTCAAAAGGCCTATTCAGAATACATCAATAAATTACGATCCTTAGTTGCAACTTATTTTTCCAGTTTCAAATAATAGAAGCTGTAAATATAAAAGACTTGAAAATCCAAGGCTTATTGTTGATGTCTGTGGTAATTTAAGTGCATATCTATGATATAACAGGAATTTCTATTCAGTTTCAGAAAACATTAATACTCCCTGGCCACGAAGATTGGATAAGAGGCGTTGAATGGGCAGTCTGTGGTCAGTATGAAGGATTAGTAAAGTGAAATACTGGTTTAATGACAGTACTACTGTTTTATCCTTCCAACTTTGATGCACTGTAGTGCCTAAGCACTTGTGGTTGTGATTTTTTTTTTTTTTTTTTCTGAGATGCTGGTACAAATATTAAAAATCAAGATAGAACTTTGTGTGCTGTTAAAACGTTAAGAATTGTTGAACCTATACTACAGTTACATTTAGTTACCAAAATTATGGCTACAGTTAGTTTGATATGAAACACTCACATACGTCATTTTGTCTTGCTCACTTCAAGTATGTTTACCTGACTGGTACCTAAATGCAAATTAATAGGAGTTTTCAATATGCAAATATCTGTATCCGAATGAGGAAGAGTTAGCTGCTTTTTCAAAGGTGGGGAAAGAGGGAAAAATAGTACTTTCTTCTCCCCACCCCTTTCTAAGTAATAGGAGATTAAGAAGAGGACTTATTCAGATATTACCTAATCAAAAAGTTCTAGCAATGCCAAAAATAAAATAGAAGGAATTAGAGGATGCTACAATCCTGAAGAAAGAAAAGGAGGACATGAGTTTTTGAAGAGTATTGAGGCTGTCAGAATTTTGAAAGCAAAGGCCACAAGTAGTAGGGAAGTATATATACAATATCTACAGTATTTATCATGTCTTCCATGTCTTATAAATAGAGAAATGTGCATAGTCAGTGGGTTATAAACTAGCAGAGAGTTTGAAATAGTAGTGTGAGTTGATGTTAAAATAAAAAAGCAGTTTATGATACTGTGTACAATAGGAAAAATTAGGGTAATGCTGTAGTGCATGTTTGAAAATATGGTATGTTAGTCATGGCAGTGATTGCAATAAAGAAGCAATGAAAACGTGGCTCTAATGATTTTTAAAAATTTTTTTTAAACCAAATAGGTGAAGACCTTTTCTTAGCAAGCTGTGCTCAGGATTGTTTGATAAGAATTTGGAAAGTGTGTACAAAATCAAAGCAACTTCCAGAAACTGAAGATGATTCCATAAGATTGAAAGAGAATTTTTTTACTGTCAAAAGTAGGTAACAGCTGTAAGATTCTTGCACACAGCTCTTCACTTGTGTATTTGTTGATGGTTTCAGGGAACCTAACAGGGTGGTTACCATCTAATTTGGTTTGTTGCTTGCATTAAAAGATTACTAGACCAGTTTGACTGCATTGGTTTTATTCAGGTGTTAGAAAAAGTGTAGTTTTTGTTAAAACGGTGACTATGTTAAGTTAATGATGTGTTACAAAAAGTGGTAAAGCAGTGAGAGCTTAGTATCAACAAGTATTGTTACACATACGCCAAATGCAGTACAAGGGAGATACATTTGTCTGTGGGAGGTAAGCTGTTGTGCAGTTCTTCTCCAGTTTAATAGTATACCTTTAATTTTTTTTTCAAATTAAATGCATTAAGAGGTGCTTACTATTACTTAAACCTTAGGACAGTACTGGAGAGAACAGATAACTATGTGCAGGCTTTTTATGGTTATTATACTGTTTGAGCACTGTAATATCAGAGGCTCACAATGCTGACATTGTGGGGTAGATTATTAGGCAACTTAGGTAATATAATGAAGTTTGTATGATGTTACTTCTAAAAAGTGCTCGTGATACTTGCTGCAAACCTGGATTTGCTCTTTGTAGTATTTTAATGCTTGTATTTACAGTCATTTGGAGATGTAAATGTGCTTAAGAGTATGGGTAGAGCTAATGTCAGAGCATTTATTTCAAAACTGCTTGAAAGTTCTCCAGGAATTCTGTGATGCCACTCTGAGGCAACAGGCTGACCTATTAGCATCAGTCTGGTACTGAGGACTTGTGGTAAAGTAGGTTTTCAAGGGGCTTGTTCAGTGTCAATAGGCTGTTGAGATATTGGTGGATGATGGAAGTGGTTGATTTTTTTTTTCACTGAAGATACCAGAAATGACCTGGTCTTTCTTGGCTTTTTGAAAGAAATGTGGTTTTCTTTGATTTGTGGTAGATACTGATACAACATATGCAATTACTTTGGAATCGGTGTTGGCTGGTCATGAAAACTGGGTGTATGCAGTTCACTGGCAACCTTCGTTTTCCAAAGGTAAAAAGATACCACTTAGCAGTTAATTAAGTCATATGTCTTCATATTGTGTTTGCATGTTCTCGTCACCGTGGTCTATGAAAATGTTTTAATTCTGCAAATAATGTTTTATAAGTAAAAGGATATTCCCTTTTACTCATGTTTTCTTTAACGAATGAAATAAAATAACTAAGCTGTACAGTTTTTATTGTAATCGATTTGTTGTTTATGGAATACAAACTAGTTTGTTTAATCAGTATGAATTAGTAGCTCTAATAGTTTACCTTCATACATGTATTTGAAATGTCTGTTCTTCGGAAGGTAAGCATTAACCCAAGAGCAGTCCTCTCTTGGAGTAGAAAGGAACAAATAGCAACATTCAGAAGATTAATCTTCAATCTTCTGTGCAGTAATATGACGTGCCAGGGATTCCTTGGGTATGTTTTCTCTGGCATGTAGCTTTAGGACAATAATGCAGGCTTTAATTGAAAAAACTTATTTACAGTTTAATTTTGCATTTTGCTCAAGTCTTTACCTTTCTAAATCCGTATATCCTGACAGCCTGGTTTGTAGTACTGATCTGCTGGTGTGTGTCTGCCTGGCGTATAAAGGAAGGAGATTCTTGATTTGACATACTTGCCCAATCAGAATGCTCTTGTGTATTTGTATTGGCAAAGGTGCCTTTATTTGTGAGATGTTTTAGGGTTACTGATGGCAGGTGACTTCACCAGTGCAAAGCACAGCTTTGCCAGTGTATATACAGTACTTGAACGGTAGAGTGCAATTAGAATGTCAAAATACCTGTAGTGAAAGACAACAGGACTTGTTTTAGAAATATTGGCTTAGCTACCTGTTCTTTAACTTTGGTGGTTTTTTTTTAGACACCAATAAAAGACAATTAAAGCAATGTTTAGGCACAATATAGGCATATTAAGTCTTGCACTGCAATTTGAAAAACTGTCCTTTAAACCATGAATTTTTCCAGGCATCTTACATCATGCTTCTGCATGTGTGCAGCTGCTTTTGTGACATGGCCTGCTCAGTCTTGGGTTCTCAAAATAGATTTTTTTTCTTCAGTAGAGGCAGATTGATCTGAGAGACGTATTCTCAGTGCAGAAGGTAGGAGGTCTGGTGCTGACATGAGATACCACCTCATGAGATGCCCACCAATATCTCTATTCTCAAGAAGGGTTCCTCAGTGGTTCTACAGGTTTTGCAACTGGGTGATGAACCAATTCCCTCTTCCCGGTTCTGGCTGTGTTGCCTGGTTGTCTGGAGTGTTTCCCTGCATTTTTGGGGAGCAGTCCATACTACTGTATGTATTACAAGGTGCTACAGTCTTTTGAGGTCTGTAGTGAATCTAACCCTTAATTTGGAAAAGGCCCAGTGAATACTGGCATAGATTTACAGTTTAAAACAAAACAATCTCTCTCATCAAAATTTATTTGAGAGCTGCTGTGCAGTCCTTGAAGCCCTGGCTTTTCCTCCAAGTTACATTTGTTTCAATATCAATTTGGACTGAATAAACAGTAGAATATGGTTGTTCTCATGTATGTGTTTTACATTTCCTTTGTGAGATTATGGCTGAAAAATACAATACCTCCTAATGAACGCCTGGCAAGAACATAGAGCCTGTTAAGTCTGGCATTTAAGTACTGCATTGCACATCTCTGATGCTGAACAATTTTCTTAGTGTGTCTGGATTTCAAAATGACCCAATTCTTTTAGGAAGCATTTGCGTAGGTTGTAGGGTAATCGTTTTCCTTGTACTGTAGATGGCAGCATGCAACAACCAATGAGGATATTGTCTGCGTCAATGGACAAAACTGTGATCGTATGGGAACCTGATAAGGAATCTGGAGTCTGGTTGGAACAGGTAAGTGTCAGTCTTTCTCACAATACATACTGTGTTCAAGTTGTGTTTCCAGCATCATCTGTGTACTGTAGAGAAGAGAAACTGTAAAATGCTGGGAAAGACAAAAGCATTTTCTTGCAAAAATACTCATTCTGATGCCATGTTGTGAGTAAAATTATATTTTCAAAAAATTATGTGATACAGTATGATTTTTATTGCTTCTGTGCTCTCTTATTACCATAGTGGGGAGATTCTAAGGGGAGTCTGTGCTTAACAGTCATTCATAGTATAGCAGGCCAGGTAACACGCTGCGTACTGCTGGTGAGAAGAGGAAGAAACCCTCCTGAATTATTTGTAATTAATCTTTGTGGGAGTGTGCATTCAAGCATATACCACAGAGCAGCTGACAGGCAATTCACAAGCCTGGTTTTGCTCACAGTAACTTGTTCATGGGCTGTGTCATTAGGTTTTTCTTCCATTTGAGCTGGATGCTTGCATTTCACTGTAGTATTTTGAACACAGTTCTAATGCGGATCATCCTAAATAAACAGGTAGTACAACTAGATTTATCTAGTGATTCGGTAGATGCCTTTGTTTTCAGTTGACCTGCTTTTCAAAACTGCAGTGTTTTGACTGAAATTTTTTGTGTTGGGTTATGCCAACCATTGTTTATGATCTTTCCTGTCACAAAGAAAGTTCTAATCCTCTCGGGTGAAAAAGAGAGTATTACAGTAGTGTATTTAATTTACCCCTGTTCCATTGAAAGGTTCTTGTGCCTTTCTACTTGAAGTAGAAATTAGTTCATAGTAGGGTGATCACATAGAGATGCCATTTGTTGTCCCTAGTTATAATGCTTAGTTGTGGCTTGATTTGCAAGCTTCTAAAAATGGGTTGTGCAGTAAAGCTTGTTGCAAGTTTTTATTCTTCCTTTCAACATTCTGTTTGCATTGTTTAGACCTCAGATGTGCAGTTTGCAGTTCAAATCAGACATGTTTAACTGCAACAATCGCTTTTGCATTGAGGGAGGGTAGCTGAGCTGAAAGCCTGCAGGGAGGAAGGGTGCAAGGTAAATATCCTGTTTTTTCTCTCCCATTTTGATACAATAAACAAGAAGTCTTCACAAAATCATTCCCCTCCTCAGAGGCGAGACTAGAATTCTGCCTCTAGCATTGCATATGAAAGTCACTTCCTTATGGATGGTATTTTTTTGGATGAGTGGTAATAAATAAAATGGACGTACTAGTCCACGCTGCCATTTAGAATGAAGTATCAATTAATTTCATTGTGATCTTAAAAGCAACAGTATAATAATGGGGGAATTTTTAAAGAGTTCGGCTTGAAAGGAATTGTGGTCTTATCTCTTGAATAAAACCTGAAAATGTAACTTCAATAATCTTTTAATGTAATTAAAACCTTGGAAGAGCACTAGAGCAACTATGAGGTATATGTGTATGCGTGCATACATACATGCAAAATCACAAGGGAAGCACAAAACAGAGGCCACAGAAGGAATGTGGAGCAAATCGCAGGGATTCATGGAGAAACAGGGAAGTGGAAATAAGGTAGTGAATCTTGGAAATTAAGTGGGCGGAAGAGTAACTGGAACTATTGTTTCTTTGGACCATTTTTCCATTTTGTGCAACAGAGCAGTAGCAAGGCAACAGATGACAGGAAACTGTTGCATCCAACAAGCTGGACTGAAACACATAAATACTGTACTGTATCTCATTTACTGTACTGTTTTCTTTCTCTTGGGGGATTGAGCAAGATCTTATCCTGAGATGTTTATGAAGGGAGGCTCAGTTAAAGTGGTACGCAGCTTGAATGCCCATATTTTAGTGCTTAACTTTGCAATTAAAATATTCTTTAAATGTATTTTTGTGTGTAATACGAACTCTTGCTTACAGCTTAATTTTCACCTCATAAGATTAGGATGAGTTTATATGAATGGAAGGCTCTTTTCATGTATATTTCACTTCTGATCATTCATTCAGGTACGGGTAGGTGAAGTGGGTGGCAATACCCTTGGATTTTTTGACTGCCAGTTTAGTCCAGATGGTTCAATGATAATTGCTCATGCTTTTCATGGAGCACTACACCTTTGGAAGCAGGCTACAGTTAATAAGGTATGCTGGGTTTTTATTAGTAGTAGTACTTAAAAGAATGACTTACATGTCACTTGAAGTATTTTCTGTTGTTAATAGGAAAGTGTAACAGTACAATTTAAAATTAATTATTGAAATAGTCCTTCTCTGAATATAAAATTCTGTAGGAGGCTTCTGCAAAGAAGGGAGATTGCAGTCTGCCAGTCTCTAAAGCTGGTTGCTTCTCTGTGGGAACCATAAAGTCAGTAGATTAGTCTGAACTCCTTTGTGGTTGTGCTTTGCTCAGAAGTGGCAGCTGAACCAGTAAGCTGTTTCTTTTAAGCTAGAGCAATAAAACAGTATTTGTGTCTCTTCAGACACTGAGTTCTAATAATCTGCGATTTTCAAATGACTTTTTTTTTTTTTGCTTTCTTAATAAGGACATTGATACTTTTATTTTGGTTAGAATATGCTAATCAGTCACTTGAAAACTCTTTACTTCTTTGGTGACTTCAATAGAAAGAATGGACTCCACAAGTTGTGATTTCAGGACATTTTAACACTGTAGAGGATGTAAAGTGGGATCCAGAAGGAGAATTTATCATCAGTGTTGGTTCTGACCAAACTACTAGACTCTTCGCTCCATGGAAAAGAAAACAAGAGACACAGGTACGATCTTCAAAGATTTTGTGAGCTTGTTAAAGATGTCTTGTCTTTCTTGAGTTTGGAACAAGTCATCTGAACTTGTAACTCAAACCTTACATTTCCCCAAGCGAGATCTGTTCAAAACTGTTTGTGTAAATGCTTGGCTTGATCGTTCAGTGTGCGCTGTTTTCACTTTAAAAATACTAGTGGCAGAGTTCTAATAATCATGTAGCATGATTGTTGTTTAATCCTGAGTCCATTTCTGAGTTAGGTTAGTGTTCTCCCAGGGTCTTGAAAACCAGGCTCTGCAGTAATTCAGGAGGAGCAATATGTGGCTGATTCTAATAATTATCTGTTGCCCTTGTTTAACACCTGGCTAAGCACTGCTGCAGGTAAGCATAAAGAAACCTAACTTTGGTTGTGTTTTTCACACAAGCTTAATCTAAGCGAAGTTCTCACTGTATTTTTTACGCTATGTTGTTTATCACTCTGTTTTGCTGGAATGAGTATCTGGACTATATGAGTGCAGTTTGTACCTGTGCAAGCAACTTTTCAGGAAGAATTATTCCTGAATAACTTTGTGTTCCAAAATAAGTCTAAATTTTGGTGTGGGAAAACTTGTCTAGGAATGCACAAGTTCCTTTTTATACTTGCTCATGCATTTCTCTCATCTACAAATACAGCTTTTTCTGGCAGAACAGGACTAATGTTCTGTTCAGGAAACTGGCAGAAACTAGACTGATTGAAGTCATATAAGGCCTGTGCAAGCTGTGCCGTTAGTTGGAGGAGGCAAAGGGTGGCTATTACAACTGTCTCACCAAAGCTTCTGTTGTTTTGAGAGGGTGAATTGAGCATCAATTCCTTGATTTCCTTCTTCCAGGTCACACGGAAGTGGTGGCAATTCCAGCTCGGGTGCTAAGCTTTGCCTTGTCTTGTAGGAAGGTCATGTC
This sequence comes from Falco cherrug, assembly GCF_023634085.1. Classification (NCBI taxonomy): domain Eukaryota; kingdom Metazoa; phylum Chordata; class Aves; order Falconiformes; family Falconidae; genus Falco; species Falco cherrug. Next base: position 72,812,599 of record NC_073699.1, read on the forward strand.
CAATTTGCTTCCCTGCCTTTTCCCCTAACCTCCAGTCTGGAGGGTGGAAAAGATATGGAGGGAAAGTCTTAAGACTAGCAAATGATGAAAACTGGCAACATTCAAAAGAGTTGTCGGTATCATGTTCTGTGACCTACTGAAATACCACTCTTTATTATGTTTGCTGCTTGCTAATTTTTTATCCTGTTTTCTGAAAAACTAATCTTTGTATGATTTACCTGTACAGCTTTCCTGCTGCCCCTGAAACTTTTGAATTAATTGATTAGCAGAGCGATTGCTGTCTTCATACCTAAGTTTGGTGCTTACTGTATTAGTGTACTTCCCCTTCCTTTTCTGCCACAGAGCATCCACCAGGCTAGTTCAGGTGTAAATCAAAGCAGCATCAACACTTGCTGCTGCATGGGGTGTGGGAGAAAGCTATAGTATACTGTTAGTGGGTTGAGATAGAAATGGGTCATTTGAAGGGATGTGTTCAGGACTTCTGAACCCTGAAAACCAGGTGCTTAGTTCTGCTGCTCATGAGCTTAGGTAACATAAGCTTTTAAAAAGCCTTACTTTCTTTAGCATCTGAAAAATTACGACAGGTCACATCTGATGTTTGTCTTAACAGCACACAATGGATGGTTCAGATGTCTGTGAAGAGTTAGTATTACAGCTCAATGTTCATGTTTTTCCTCTATAAAAAGAGAACTAAGTGTTAAATGCAAATAATTATCCCTTCTTAAAATCTCAAATTTTGATATTTTACTGGGTTCAAATATCAGAAAGGGATAACAGTCAGCTTCAATTTGTCATGCAGATTTGCAGCCTGATTTTTCTGGAAGAAGCTCATTGAATGACTTATGTAGCCCTCTTTCGTCTGTTTTGGGGTTTGAGTTTTTTGTTTTTTTCATTCCTGTTATGTACTGTGTTCTAAAGTATGCAAAGATGCACCTAGTAAAGGGTAAGTGGGGTTTCTTGCTAGCTTGTTTGTTTTTAAAGAATTAGTGCTTTTTCCTGATTGGAAGATAATCAAGCTATTGTGAAAACATGAGATTTTGTACAATCTCTCAAATATCCCCTTCAGGTTCTGTCAGAATCTTTGACATACTTAGTTGAATTTTTAGTGTGATATGTTCAGTTCAAAGTCAGTACAGTGCCTCTCCTTATGTTTGTATGGTATCTAATACAATGTAAGTTCTGTCTTGGCTGCAATTTTCCAGGCGTTGTAATACTATTCTAATACAATTCTAATTGATTGAATTAATTCTAATTCTGCTAGCTGTTGACTCAAAAGTGCAGGCTGTATTTTTCCAGCTCAAGTATCATGTAGGAGTAGTAGGAAATAACACTTACTAAAAATGTTTTAATGAAAGTGTATTTGCTAGAAAACATTTTTTTTTAAGAATCAGTTTTTTCATATGTGGAATAAATTAGATTTTTAGAAAAGCAATTTGAATAACTTCATTTTTTTGCGAATATTCTTTGCTTAGTCTGACTATATAACTTGTCTAATATCTGGTTAGCTGTTAATTCTGGTTTTCATGGATTAGTACTTGAAGCATGGATATGAATATTTCAGGAAACTAGAAAAAAAAAAAGTAATGTTTCAGATGAAAACACTTCTAAAATCATCAGCATTTTCCAGATGTTTTTCCTATAAGAAGCTGTTCTGATTTTGTCAGTTTTTTGCAAAGCTTCTATTAAATGCTCTCACTAAAATCAAGTATTTACAGAAAGGGGGGAAGTAGGAATCTGTAGCCTGCTGACAGCAGTGCTGCTGTGCTTTTGTGAAAGACAGATGAAGGAAGCAAGTTAATTGTTGCTACCTTTTATAGATCTTTCAGAGCTACAGTTCTGAAAGCAGCAAGTAGCATATACTCCTTCTACTGCTTAAGCAAATTATGTCCTATTCCTGACTGTCTAGCATAAAGAAGTCGCAGTAAACGCAATGTGCCATTACTAACAAAAGTAAGCAAATACCTTAAACATACCTGTGCAGGGACATAGTTTACTAATTACAGGAATTGTTTGGTGGAAAAATAGGATTTAACTGATGTATGCTCACATACGTCAGTTGTATGAATGTCAGTAGAAGCTATTAGCTTTCCTTTTTGTTAAGATCAGCAAGCAGAGTATTAGTACTGTATTGGAACTCAAAATCTTGCTGCCTCTCTGGTTAAGAATGGTGTTTTACTGTGTGTGTGTTCGTTTAGGTAACCTGGCATGAAATTGCAAGGCCTCAAGTACACGGATACGACATGCGTTGTTTGGCAATGATTGGCAGGTTTCAGTTTGTGTCAGGAGCAGATGAAAAAGTGCTTCGAGTTTTTCGTGCTCCCAAGAATTTTATAGAAAATTTCAGTAACATCACTGGTATTCCACTGGAGAAGCTGTGCTCCCATGTAAGTGTGCTAAAGCAATGCTAAGTGAAGACAGCCTCTTTCATGTAAATAAATGCTTTAGAAAATGTCAAATTGCGCTAAACTCCATAAAAATTCTTTTAATAGTTCTGACACCTTAACTTTGGTTTTTTCCTTTCCCTTCTATTTGTTTCCATGTGTGTTGTTTCATATGTATTTTTATGGTGATGTCTTATAAAACATGTTGTATTTGAAACTGGAGACCTGGTGTCAGAAGGTTGCAGAGAGTGTAGGTAAATTTTAAGTAAGTCAGACCAAGCAGACTACTGTACACATGTGTTGATTTGAAAGCAAACAATAAGCCTGGAAGTGTGCTTCCCCTTAATTTAAGGGTATAGTGGTCTTATTTAGATGTAATTATTGTTTTGTGTTGGGTTGTTTTAATTGTATGCTTGGAAATAGCATAACGCTTTCAGCACTATTGTTAGTTGTTAAATATTTATAAATATGTACTTGCTCATTCTTTATTTCCTGTTGGCATTGGAATTTTCTTGAGGCCTTCATATTCCAGTTCTTAGTTGTGGATAAGTATATTTTCCTATTCTGTGGAAAGATAAGACTGCAGAGTTGCTGTCCCTTGTTTGCTCCCTGTTTACTTTACGTTCTAATTCTGTTTTTCTCTGCATTTTGTAGAGCAGACCTCATTTAGGATAGTTGCCTCTGTACAGCGCCTTGCATGCTCTTTGCATTTCTGGCTCAAAAGCAGTGTTTTCTGTGCAGCTTCTCAGAGGTGGATTAGCCTTTCTGTTTCATTCAGCAATTGAAATATCTGGGAAAAAATCTATTCATTTTTGATAGCAAGAAGTTACATAAGTAGCTGTTTAGTGATTTAATTCCATAAGACTTCATAAGCACTTCCATTAATGATATTGTACAAATAATATTGTGCTTTTATAATGCTGGCAGATGTCATTATTTTACCTTTTGTAGACTTCCCTTATCAGCTTTTCCTCTGAATGCTATTTTTTGATTCATGATACCACAAAATGTTTCACATGGGCTTTGTTTAAAGAGGAAGGCTTTATGAGCTCTGATGATACAGCTACTCTTATATAGCTTTATTGCAATTGTTTTCTGTGAATGCTATTTTTCACTAAAGTGGGTAAGCTTTTTCTTAATTTAGCTCAAGCACCTTCCCAAAAGAAGTACTTAAAACCAAAAAAGCCAGCTTTATATTCAAAAAAGGTTGAGTAGGATTATATTCAGTTCAAATCCATGGGATCGTATTATACTTTGGGTTATAATGAAGAACCATTTTTGATTTAGACATGTGCGTGTCTCCTAAATTTTCTCATCAAATAATGAACATCTTAGATAAATAACAGTATTTTAAGCTGTCAGCTAAATTATTAATCCAGTTCTCTAAAACAGTCTTTCTTTGAACTTCTCAGAGACCATAAGGAAGGGGGTTTACAGCTATTAAATCTAATCTTTTTCCATCTCTGCATAAAGGGCCCCAAGTTCACTTACCCTTTCTAAATTTTGGATTAACCCCAGCCAGCAACTAAATACCACTCAGCCACTCGCTCACTTCCCTTTGTCCTGCTCCCCAGTAGGATGTGTAGGAGAATCAGAAAAAGGTAAAACTCGTGGGTTGAGATAGGAACAATTTAATCATTGAAATAAAGTAAAATATAGTAATAATAATAACAGTAACAACAATTGTAATGGAGAGAGAGGAGTAAAACCAAAGAGAAACAAATCATGCAAAATACAATTGCTCACCGCCTGCTGACCAATGGCCAGCTGTCCCTGAGCAGCAATGGGCAGGCCCCAGCCAGCTCCCCCCAGTTTATATACTGAGCATGACATTCTATTGTCTGGAACATCCCTTGGCCAGTTGGGGTCAGCTGTCATGGTTCTGCTCCCTCCTGGCTTCTTTTGCACCTCCTCAGTGGCAGAGCATGGGAAACCAAAAGTCCTTGACTAAGGGCAAGCACTGCTTAGCAGCAACTAAAATATCTGCGTGTCATCGACATTGTTCTCATACTAAATCCAAATCACAGCACTGTACCAGCTACAAAGAAAATTAGCTCTATCCCAGCTGAAACCAGGACAGTATCTGGCCCTTATTCCATACCATGTATGTCTTTTCAATACACCATCAGCTTTTCTGTCTTTTGATAAAAACAGTTATCGTTCCCCTTAGTCTATGGATCATCCCTCTTCAAAAGTCTGTTGAGTTCATTTAGTCCATGATGTTGGGCTCCATCTGTCGTAACAGTCTTTCAGGGCAGCAAAGATGGTGGGTGGTGTTGGCTTATTGCATGTTGAAGACAGTTCTGATCCCGTCACTGCTGTGCTGGTCTGGTTTCATCAAAGCTCATTCTTGATTGAAAGGGAGCGGGGTTCAAATCCCCAAATCTGGAGTGGCAGAGATGGATGCCACAAGGTGCCCACTGTGGTGATTGGCATATAGCCACCATAGAAGTGATAATACATGGTGTTACATAGCAATTAACATCATACAACTTAATTCATTGGCTATTCTCACCCCAAATCAAATCACCTTGAGGCACACACTGGACTTTCCATCCCCCCATGTTACCCACCAAGTGCACCCAGGTCCTTGAGCAAAAGTAATCCTACACAAGGGTTTACTTTTGCCCGAGGCAGAAATAACTCAGACTGTTTTCCCGAACATAATTTTTATGTGCACTACAGGAACTTTAACCCCTTCTACAGTATTTAAAAGTTTTGATTGGGAAGGGCCAGCCCAACTGGCAGATCCTGTAGTGTTGACTAACCAGATGGCTTTTGCTAAATGTGTATCCCAATGTTTGAAGGTCCCACCACCCGTTGCTCTCTGTGTAGTCTTTAACAGCCCATTGTACTGTTTGATTTTTCTGGAGCTGGTGCATGATGGGAGATGTGATACACCCACTTGATGCCATATTCTTTGGCACAAGCATCTATGAGATTGTTTTGGCAAAAGTCCTGTCGTCTGACTCTGTTCTTTCTGGCATACTGTGCCACCTCAAGGCTTGCTTTTCAGGGCCCAGGACAGTGTTCCGGGCAGTGGCATGTAGCACAGGATGTTTCCAGCCACCTGGTGGTTGCTTCCACCATTGTGAGCACATGGTGCTCGCCTTGGCAGGTTTGTGGGAGCAGTCAACCTGCCAAGCCTCACCGTATTTGTTTCAGTCATTGTCCTCCGTACCAGCTAGGCTGTAACTGCTTGGCTTGCTCAATTGCAGTGCGTGCTTCACATTCATGAATAACCTGTACGATAGTGTCCATGGTCAAGTCTACCCCTTCATCAACAGCCCGTCTATGTTTGTTGCGTCTTGTCCCTAATGGCCTGAGGTGTTATGGGCCCACCATGCTCTAAATAGTTCACCCTTATGTTGCCAGTCCAGATCTACATGAGCCACTTCAGTCTTAGCAGCCTGATCCTACCTGTTGGTTGTTTTGATGTTGTTCAGTGGCCCAACTCTGGGTACATGAGCATCTACATGACGTATCTTCACAACTAGATTCTTCACCCAGGTAGAAATCTCTTGCCACAATGTGGCAACCCAGGTGGGTTTACCTCTCTGCTGCCAGTTACTCTGCTTCCATTGCTGCAGCCACCCCCACAGGGCATTTGCCACCATCCATACATCAGCATACAGGGGTAAACTATTGTCCATTTTTCTCGTTCAGCCATGTCTAAAGCCAGCTGGATAGCTTTCACCTCTGCAAACTGACTCGATTCACCTTCTCCTTCAGTGGTTTCTGCGATTTGTGGGGGACTCCATACAGCTGCCTTCAGTCTCCTGTGCTTTCCTACAAAACAGCAGGACCTATCAGTAAACAAGGCATATTGCTTCTCATTTTCTGGCAATGTTTTATACAGTGGGGCCTCTTCAGCATGTGTCACCTCTTCCTCTGGTGACATTCCAAAATCTTTGCCTTCTTGCCAGTCCATGATAACTTCCAAGATTCCTGGACAACTGGGATTTCCGATTTGAGCTCATTGTGTGATCAGTGCAACCTGCTTACGCCATGTAGCATCAGCTTTGTGATGTGTAGAGGAAACTTTGAACATCCAACCCAGCACCAGCAACCAGGGTGCCAGGTGGAGCTGCACTTCAGTACCCCTTCATAAACTGCTAATATCTTTTTTCAGTTGGAGTATAGCAGGTCTTAGATCCTCTGTATCCCCAACTCCAAAAGCCTGAGGTTGATCTCGAGTCTCCCCTGGCGCTTTCTGCTGGAGGCTCCAGGTAGGGCCGTTCTTCCTGGCTGCGGTGTAGAGGACAATTTTTACATCTTGCCCTGTCTGGCCTGGCCCTAGGGCTACTGCTTGAACTGTTGCTTGTTTTAATTTGTTCAAATGCTTGTCGTTGCTCAGGGCCCCATTTGAAATCATTTTTCTTCCGGGTCACTTGATGAGAGGGCTTATAATCACACTGTAATTTGGAATGTGCGTTCTCCAAAAATGCACAAGCCTGAGAAAGTTTGTGTTTCTTTCTTACTGGTTGGTGGAAACATTGTTGTTACTTTGTAGACAAACTGGATCTTCTCTGCAGGTCCCTTGACTTTGCTTCGTTTTATGGCCAAACCAGCTTTCAGAAGGATTTGGACTATTCTCTTTCTCAAAAACTGCTGCTGTATTGCCCCATATGATGATATCAATATACTGCAGCTGTTCTGGATCTTCAGCCTATTCAAGTGCAACCTGGATCAGTCCATGGCAGATGGTAGGGCTGTGTTTCCATGTCTGGGGTAGTCGGTTCTGGGTGTATTGGGTGCTCCTGCAAGTGAAAGCAAATTGTGGCCTGCACTCTGCAGCCAAAGAGATTGAGAAAAACGCATTTGCAGTATCAATGGTGACATACTACTTGGCTGCCTTTGCTTCCAGTTCATATTGAAGTTCCAGCATGTCTGGTATGGCAACACTTAGCAGTGGTGTGACTTCATTCGGGCTGTGATTATCTGCTCTTAGTCTCCATTCTCTGTTAGGCTTTTGCACTGGCCATATGTGGCTGTTAAAGGGTGAGCAGGTCCTGCTGATCACTCCTTGGCTTTCCAGTTGATGAATCAGCTTATGGATGGGAATCAGGGAGTCTCAGTTGGTGTGATACTGCTGCTAGTGCAACGTTGTGATAGCGATTGGCACCTGTTCTTTGACTTTCAGCAACCCCAGAACAGAAGGGTCCTCCAAGAGGCTGGGCAAAGCAGACAGCTGCTTAATTTCCTTTGTCTCCAAGGCAGCTATACTGAAAGGCCACCGGTACCCTTTGGGGTCTCCTGAGGTAGTCTGTGCCAAGGATGGATGGAGCCTCTGGGCCAGTCACAATGGGGAGCTTTTGCCACTCGTTTTCAGTCAGGTTTACTTCTGCCTCTGATACAGTTAGCTGTTGGGATCCCCCTGTCACTCCAGAAATACAAATGGGTTCTGCCCCTTTATAGTTTGATGGCATTAGGGTACGCTATGCATTGGTATCTGTGGGTCTGACATGCCAGGCCATCGGATCCACAGAGTCTGTCCCTCTCCTCCACCTGGCTGGAGGCAGGGCCCCTCTAGTACTGGTTATACGATTCTCCACCAGGGTAGTGAGCAGTGCAGAGTGGCTGTAGAGTGGAGCAGCCCTGCCCACTTTTTGTGAAAACACATTAGAATTCCTTTTCATAAGATCAGGAGTAAGATCAGCCCTTCCACTTTGTCTGGGACACTGCCCAGTGGAGACTGGAGCAGCAACTTTCCTAGAAGAACCCCCATTTGTGAGTGGTTTTCTTGCAATTTAGGTACCTGTACCTCAAGTGCCAAGGTAGGTTTTCCATCCCACTTCCTTATGTCCTTTCCGTGGTCCCACATGTAAAACAACAGGGTACCCCATGGTGTGTACCCTCTCTATTCTCCCTCTCGAGCAGAAGGGCACTTCCTGTTAATAGCCGAGATGCAGGTCCATACTGGTGGGGAGTAGAATCTATCCTCATCAAGTTGCTGAACCAGTTCCTCCACAACCAAGGTGAGGGAGGCAGGGATGTTATCTTCATATTCGTGGAGCTGGCAAGCCAGTTCATCCACGTTCAGTGCCGCTTCATCTCTCCAGCTCATGACTGTCAATGAGTTGGCATATGACGGTGGTGCGTTCTGTACAAATTTCTGCCGCGTGGTTCGTGTGCATTGGGCTTCGTCAGGATCTGTGGGTAACTGTGTGTTGTTTGGGTCATAATAAATAATCTCTAGCATAATAATCTCAGGTACTGGATACCTCTCTATTGTGGTCTGCTTGGCTGGGCGATGTATAACATCTTCCTTGTAGGGATACTCTTTCAGGCTGGACAGGAGTTGCCCCCAGAGGCTGAGGACTTGTGGCCCTTTTCCAATTGCCTTGTTAATGCCCCGTTCTCTAGACAGTGATCCCAGCTGCTTGGCTTCCTTACCCTCTGATTCCAAATTATTAGCCCTATTATCCCAGCATCGAAGCAGCCAGGTGATAATGTGCTCACCTGGATGATGACTAAAATCTTTTCGCACAACCTACAGCATGCAGGGCAAGGCTTTGAGTGGTTACCTCTTGTTCTGCCTCTTCCTCCTGTTCCTGTAATGGCCCTGTTTCATCCTCCTCTACTGAACGAGCCGTCTTTTGTGTTGATTTGTTCTGATGTATAGGGACGACTGATACTGACGCAGGCTGGTCCTCTGGTTCAGCTGTGTCACCCGTCACCAGGGTGTGAGAAGTTGTAGTGCCACTTGCTGGATTTTGAGTAGCTGCAGTGCCTGCTGCTGAAGTTTGAACAGCTGTAGTGCTTGTCGTGGGGATTGAAGCAGCTGTTAGTGCCTTTCGTGGCAGCTGGAATACCTGCAGCGAGTTGATTAGTTCTCAACAAGGCCAGAATATTGACCAGGACGTTCAGCGTTCCTAGAAATAGGATCAATGCCAGAAATATGCTGGTTTCAACGGCCCAAGGATATTCAAAATTTTCCAGAGTCATAAAAACGCTTCTGTAATTAGCCTGTGGGAGAAGGGAAAGGTACGGGAAGATGTCTCCCCCTTAGCTTAGCTCCGCAAGGAAAAGCCAAAGGTGCAATGATCCATAGTCCCCGCGAGATGGCACCCGTAGCCCAGAGGCGATGACAGTCCTGCGTGCGCAGTCCGTGATCAACGATCACAGCGTATCACAAGCCACCACTACACAGTACAGTAAAACGAGGACGTTGGTCCAGGCCCGAAGAACCTTTTTGCTGGACCAAAACAGCAATCATATGCTGCAAGTAAGGTGTGACATAACACAACTCCAAGACCAATCCGAGAGCAAATAAATTGACATTATGGCCACTGATTATTAAAGCAATACAATAAATACTTGTACCAAACTTGTTTTAACACACTGTAGTCAGATCTATCATTATCTCAACCCTTCTAGCCCCATGTTGTGCACCAAAAAGGACTGTCATGGTTTAACCCCAGCTGGCAGCTAAGTACCACGCAGCTGCTTGCTCACTCCCCCCTACCCTGCTCCCTACTGGGTTGGGGAGGAGAAGTGGAAACATGTAGAACTTATAGGTTAAGAACATTTTAATGGTTCAAATAAAGTAAAATATTATTACTACTATTGTTGTTATTATTATAATAAATGTAATGGGAAGAGAGAGAGGGAGGAATAAAAACCAAGAGAAACAAGTGATGCACAATACCCACTGACCAATGCCCAGCCAGTCCCTGAGCAGCGATCGACAGGCACTGACACACTGCCCCCAGTTCATATACCGAGCATGATGGTCTGTGGTATGGAATGTCCCTTTGGCCAGTTGAGGTCAGCTGTCCTGGCTCTGCTCCTTCCTGGCTCCTCACTGGCAGAGCATGGGAAACCAAAAGTCCTTGACTAAGGGCAAGCACTGCTTAGCAGCAACTAAAACATCTGTGTGTCATCAACATGGTTCTCATACTAAATCCAAAACACAGCACTGTATCAGCTACAAAGAAAATTAGCTCTATCCCAGCTGAAACCAGGACATTCCCCCCATACCTTTATGGAAGTATTTTCTGTCTGGTGATTTATTTGCCTTTTTTTTGCTGCTCTAAGCAGGCAGGTAGTCCAGCGCTATCTCTCTGCTATGTACTGAGTTGTGTTTGAAGCTGTGGGCACAGGCACTCATCCTCTATCCCCTTTTCCAAAATGCTGCTTTATTATTTCACCCCAGAACAGACTACTTCCCGATCCTTTTGTGTTAAAATCTGCAGTGCTCTCAGTTAATCCATTAAGTATGTATATCCTAGAATAAACAAAACTGGAAGAAAACCTGTAATTAGGAATGAAGGTGCATGCTGTATAGCAAAGCCCTTGAGCTGAGCCCTTAGAAATGCTTTTTTTTTTTTTTTTTTTGGCAGAGTACTGGTCTTCATTTTGTATAGGATATATTCTGGATGAGTTGGGAGTTTTTCAAAGTGCCTTCTACACTTCTCTAGAAAAATCACTCTCAGGGATTCTTTAAACTGTGGCCTTTGAAATTTGAACGTACATGATAATTTGTGTGTAACCTTTTTTTTTTTTTTTTTCCCCTAGTCATCTGATCTTCCAGAAGGTGCAACTGTGCCAGCTTTGGGATTGTCCAATAAAGCTGTTTTTGAAGGTAAAATGAGAAATAATGGTGGTGGGTTTTGTGTGGAAACTTTTAAACGATTGCTTTTGTGTACATCTTTTTGTTAGATCTCTCATTGTAAGCTTGACTGCAAGTTTAGAATCTAGAAATAAAAATGTGCAAAGTGTTTAATTCTCTGGTAGCACCTAAATATGGTGCTTGAAAATAAAAAGAAAGCGCACCTGAGGGTCTAATCCCCTAATGTCTTGTGCAAACCCAAAATGCTCTTTCCCTGCTTTCCTGTTGTGTCCCACACCCCTGTGGGAAGTAACCTTGCTCAGTCTGCACAGTGCTCCTGAGAGCCTCTCCTGTGGACTGATCTTTATGAATTTCACATGGGTGCTGGTGTTCATTGCTCTACTGTGATGGGTTTGGGAGTAGCCAGGGCAGGATATTATTAGAATACTCCCACCTGGTGCTGTTCCTTTGCTCACTACCCACTCTCTCCCACCCTAAGACTGATGACTTAAAGCCAAAAAGATAGTATTGAATCAAGTATGGTGAAAACTAGGTTCAGAGTTGTTACAGGAAGACTACCTGTTGCTCCTTGTGGTTGCTCTGTAAAACACCTTGACCTCCAAAGCTACATTCTGGAGTCCTTTTCACACTCTTGTCAAATGTTAGTACCCTTGTAGAAGCTTATAGAAGAAATGCTGCTTTGAGGAGGATAAGTCACATTTTCAGTTCCAGTGAAAGTAGCCATGAACCTCCAGGTAAATGGTGTTTTGTGAAAGTGTTTAGGAAGGAAGAATTAGTTAGCCAGTAGTAACTAATGTTCTGTCTGTAAAGGCTGGTGAGGCACCAGATGAATTTCTTGGAGAGGTGATGGGGATTGCATTATGTGGGAACAAGGAAGGAGGGACAAACATCTGTCTAGAATGATAAACATAACTGAGTATTATCTTGAGACTGGAGATCGGACTAGTAGTCTGATATTTCATGAAGTCTCTTGTAAAAATGCACTTATACTAGAATCTACAAACTAGGTCAGACCTGTTTTTTCTCTGCTTAAAGCTTTATCAGAAGGTGTGAATTAAAAAAGGAAGCATTTTAATAAGCTTTGTCCCCAGGGTCTTCAATGGCAATACAGCTAAATTTTCCTAAATCTTCTGTGAGAGAAAAATAGTTGTAACTGAAGTAACACATAAAATATGGCAAAAATGGCAAAAACTTTTTTTCTGCTTTCTCATGAGTCCTTCTGCTGAGACAGGGAGCAGGACTTCCTTCTCCTAGAGTATTATCACACAGAGAATAACTAATTTCCATTGATTTCATGTGGCACACCCAGAAGCAGCACTACAAGTAGAAAAGCTGTCAAATTTTCCAATGTTGTCCGCTGTGCGGTCAGCACCGATGTCTTAGGTTAAAGCCCCACAGACCTCTCTTGTTGCTTAGTCTGGTGAGCGATGATCAGATAGCAGTCTCAAACTAGATAAATGTTGCTAATTTCATTTTCAAGGGGAGAGGATACAGGATGAATGGGAAGATAGTCTTTCTGAACCTGCTTTTTTAAACTGCTGTATTTGGAATGTGTATATGGCAATAAATTAGATTCTGCCTGAGAGCAACTGTTCCCCAGCTCTGTACCTTTTTCTTAAAATAATACCTTCAAAATGAAGGACAGAGTTGAGTTTTAACTTAAAATTAACTGAAGTAGTTTCAGTTACTTCTGGTACTTTTGCTTAAAGCTAAAGGCTGAGCCCTTGGCAGTTTTGCTGAAATTTGAAAATCATAGATACAGTTCTGCAAGTATGGCTTTTCATTTAGGTGTCTATATTAAATTTAGGAATTCATCACTTGCATCTGAGATTCTTACCTTAAACATTTTCAAATACAGAACGAAAGATTTAACATCGGGGAAGCACAGGTTCAACTCCTGGTGACTGCTTCTTTCAGGTAAATCAAAGTCTCTTCAAGAATCTCTGAAAGAGACTGTGCTGATGGAGAGAGGTCAGCCTCAAAATGAATTTAGTCCAAAAGTTAGATTATTTTTTTAAATTTCCTTTTCTCATTCTCATGTGCATTAGAATAACTAGATTCTAATATTAGTGTAACTCTGGAAGCAGAGAAACCTAATTTAAATTACTTACATTATAAAAACAATAGAGGTTTGTTACTTGTATGATAAGTGTTCATATTTTCCCTTCTGCCAAGTATATTCTCTCTAGCTAATGAAGTCCTTGCTTTGAACAGGAGATATGGCTGTTCAGCAAGCTGAGGATGAAGAAACATTTAATTCCATTTCAAATCAGTATCCTGAGGTTTATTTCCAACCCTTGATCCTTACAGGTATGAGATTAGTTTCTGTTGTAGGAAATAGAGAATGAGGTTCATTGGATATAAACTTGAAGTATTGTTTAACTGATTTTTAGATTATTTAGTACCAAATTTGAATATGTTGTACAAATGTCTTTTAGAACCTCCCCCAGAGGATCACTTGCTGCAGAACACCTTGTGGCCTGAAATTCAGAAACTGTAAGATTTATTTTTATTTTTCAATTAATTTACAAAATTTCTAGAAAGCTATTGCAGCATATTAATGTAGTCTAATCTTGTAATTCTTCCTGTTTTACTACCTGATTTGACTTTGTGTGCAGTATTTCTTGTAAAATAAATAAATTGTATATATAAAAATTAGGAAATGATGCAGAAAATGGCAGTCAGAATTGATGTGCCACAAAATTTTATTTCCTAGTTGTTTCTGTACCAGTGAAATATGTATGTTTTTTAGCATAAACTTATTATTTTGAATCTGTAATGATCAGACTTTCGTTGTCCCTTTTGATGTTTGTCTTTTGAAGGTCTGTTTAGGGCACCAATCCTTGGTTTTTTTCTGTTTGTTCCAAGAGAATAATAAGGTTTCTGGTTTGCTGTAAGAAACTGTGGCATGTTTTCATGGTCTTATCTGTGCTCTGGAATGTGATGGGCCTGTCTTTCCGTGCTGCAGCCTTTGTTTATGTCTGTCTGCTGAACACATCTGCTTAAAACCTTGCCTATACTGAAGGTCTCTCTGTGTAGAGAGTTTTCTGCTTCTTTCCACTTCATAGCACAGACTTGCAGATTAAGTTTGTCTTTCTGTTATGGAAGTAAAGGCTGAGGCATCAAAGGAGGAGCTTCCCCCTAAAGCCTAACAGATCTGTAAGACGCAATAGATGGAAGCGGCAGCAGAAATACGGTGTCTAGTGGTAAAGCAAAGTGATGACTGTTGAGTAAGATGGTTATAAACCCCGTTTGGCTACTGAACGCTGACAGAGTGGGTTGTGGGTTGCAAAGGCAATAGAGTTACATGGCCATGACAGTAATTGTTTTGAGGTTGCAGGATTTTAGAATTCTTCAGCTGTGCTTTGTTCCTTCTTTTCTGAGATTGACAGCAATTTACAAATGAAGGTTGTCACCCTGTTTGTTCCCTAAGGATCCCGGTAACATTAGGCTACACTTTTACAATCTTCAAAGTTTTAGTTTTAGTCTTCAAAGTAGCACAAATAAGTTAATCATCTCAAGCTTTTATGTTTTGGGGTTTTTTTATCTGAATCTCCTGAAGGAGTGGTCTCAGGCAGGAAGAAGGAGGATATTGAGCCTTTGCTGCTGATTACAGCTACCTTTATACGTTCCCAATTTTGTGACTTCAGTAGGAGGGCAGGAAATAAAAAGCTTTGGGAAAACAGTTTTCAGGTTGCTTTAATTCGACTGAGTGGGAGGTTTTGTGAGAGCTCATCTGTACCTTCAACTGGGCAGTTAATCTTCTCTGAATGCTTTTAAGCTCTTTTACTGTGCTTGCATTCAAAAGTGTTTCTAGGAGGGAAGGCAGTGGATGTTAGACTGTATCAGCATATTTTGTAATTTCTGTTAGGTTAACTGGTTCTCCTGAGCATGCTATGGCTGCTGATGCACCCGCTCACATAAGTAGTTTGATGAAGATTCTTTAAGTAGTGAAAAGGAGTCAAGGCCAAAATTTTTGTTTGCCTTTGACGTTTCTTGAAGTTTAGTGAGAAATTAATCTTGGATATTCTGCTACAGGAGTACTGCCTATCTGCTTTTATATCCTGCATTCATTAAAATAACTGCATTTTATTATGATCTTCAGGGGAGTTATCTGAGAATCTTTTTCTGGTTTTAGAGACACTGCTAATGATAGGTATTCTTTTATGCAAGGGCAACAAGATGTAAAGCATTCACAGAATTTCAGGGGTTTTGCTCAGGATAATCTTGAAAGAAGTAACATGAAATTGCATAATGTAGATTTCAAGTTGCCATAGCAGCAGAAAAACAGTGTGAGGAGCTGACTTGCTAAAAATAGCTTGTTTGTCATTGACATTTGTATATTCCCAGCTCTAACCTGACACCAAATTTTGAAGGATTAGTGTTGGGTTTTGCAAATTGTTTGCTTGAGTAGGTTTTAGTATGAAGAACTTGCTGATTTTTTTACATAATCTAATAATTTTAAAATAAAAATATGATAAATCCTGTGAGAGTATGCTAATCTTTATTTATGCACTTGGAAAATTACCATAGAGAGTTTATATGCAGCAGGCTGAGATTAAAGCCTGAGTGTTGACATAAAAATATATGTTTATATGTATGTGCATTTCATAAAATACACCTGGAAGTTTTGAGAGATCCTTTTTGACACTAGAAAATTACTGTAATCATTTGTCTGGACACTTTGAAAGTCTGTTCACCTGTGTATAAAAAAGATGCTATGAATTGTACATTGCTAAGACAAAATCACTTGTGTTTGAAAATGTCACTTCATTATTCATTCATGCAATTGCTTTGCTCTGTTTGAATGTATTTTTGGTGGTGTACTACATAATGAAGGGATCAGATTCTGTGTATGGGGGCAGGGGAAGGGGTTGTACTGGAGCTTCTATACTTGCAAGGCTCGTCCACGCTTGTGAACAGCATCTCCTATTGCCACTAATTCTGCTCTCTTTACTGGAGACAGCATTGGGCTATACAGGTTGTCAGTCTGACCTGTGATAGTCCTGCTCATGTGTCTTTGCAAAATACATTGTTTTAGGTTTTATTTTAACTTAAAGAGAAAAATTACATTTTAATGCTTCTATTTAGCAAGAACGAAGTTGCATGCAGAAGCTCAAAATGTTTCTTTCAAGTGTCTTTCAGTACTGCATTTAGGAGATAAAACTATAGTAACCAAGGACTTGTTTTACAGGTTGTTCCACAGGTTATTTTTCTTTCATTGAATTTCAGGACATTTGTATTTTTCATGGAATAAATACTCTTCAGTTTTATAAAATTGACTTTCAATGTTTTTTACTACAAAATAGTCTCCAGGAATGTGCTTTAAAAGTAAGCATTATGATAAAACTCCTGCTGGTGGCAGATTAAGAGGAAGACACACCGTAGTACCTTCATCATTACAAGATATAATCAAATTTGCAAATTAACATTCCAGTTAAGCGCAGCCACCAGTCCCTCTCCCCCCTGAAGGCCCAGGCACAATTACTCTGCATGAAAAGCCAGTGCATCCCCAGACGTGAGTGTGGGAGGCTGCCCATGGAATATGCCCAGCAGCGACTCTTCTGGGCTCCATTCAACAGATACAGACAGTAATTTGTCATTTAAGCAGATGGCTCTTTTGGCTGCAGGTGAAATCCTATGAACATCAACCTCATATCAGAGCTTATTTACAACACTGCTGACTGAAGGAGTTTATTAAGAGAACTGCCCATCTCTTCAGAGCTAGGAATCAAAGGAACACACACCACCACCACCTCCACCCCACCCCACCCCCCCAGTCTCTGCCAATGGTATTTAGCTGATATTTGCCTACTGTTTATAGATTGCATCTCCCATTTTACTTCCAGTCTGTTTTGTGACTGATTTTAGTTTGTGTTAGTCTGTGTGGTATTTCTGCTTATTAGTTAAATCCCAGTCTGGATATGTAAGCTTGAATTCCAGCAGATCTCATGCAAAGTTTGATTAAAAATGTGTTTCTGGAGAAAGCTAGAAGTTTTGGATTTTCTTACCATGTTGTTTTCCTTTTCCAACGTGATTCTTGCTCTCTAGTTCAGAAATCTTCTTTCAGTACTTCACAGAATAGGCATCCTTTAGCTGGATGTTTGTGGTATATTTCTTTGGTGATTTTCAAATATGTGGCTTCTCACTTTTATTGGTAGTGTTAAAATGGCTTTACAAGAGAATAAGAATACATTAAATGCTACTTTAGTCTGCTTAATTAATCATTAGTATAGCTTCTGCAGTGCTGATGCTTTAGGACTATGGAATTTGCTGGAGGGATTGTTCTGTAGTCAGTTCCTAAATGTGAAACAATTTATGCAGGTGTTTAAATTGAATGCTGAGCATTATTAGGAATTATTTGGGGTATAATACTGAAACACTGGTGAGAAGTTCCTGGCAGATACCTTTCATGTTTGCAAAGGGATTTAAAAAGAACCTTGATGCACACTGCAGAAATGCCTATGATGTGTTAAATATCTTTTCACGTTTATTTCAGATATGGACACGGATATGAAATTTTCTGTGTTGCTTGCAATAATTCAAGCACTGTAATTGCCTCAGCGTGTAAGGTAAGGAAAGATTCTAGCACCATCTAGTGAAAAGTACCACCAGATTTTAGGGCTGATGGAGCATGAGTTGGAATTCAGTTTGGGCTGAATTCTGTTCTTTCACTTAAACGTGAAAGATTTTGTGTAGATGACAGTTGTATAGGTGACAGTTGCCTTGCAAAGGTGAGAGTGAATGCATACAAGTTATTATTCATAAATTATGTATGATCCATTTGAAGATATTTGTAAGATAAATTCTAACAAATCTAGGTATAAAACCTTTTATTACTGGTATATTGTTAGCATTAGTAGAAAGTAGTGAAACAATCTTGAAACTTCCTCGACAAAAGCTGACTCTGACTTGATTGCAAGCCTTTAAACAAGCCTCCTAACATCTTAGTATTTTGAAACATGTATCTTTTATATTTGCTTTCATTAATTCTCACTGGTATTTTTTGCATCAACACAGGCTTCCAAAAAAGAACATGCAGCAATTATTTTGTGGAGCACTGCTTCTTGGAAGAAACTGCAGAGTTTGTCATATCACAATCTGACTGTTACTCAGCTGGCATTTTCTCCTAATGACAAATTTTTATTAGCGGTTTCTAGAGACAGGAATTGGTCACTGTGGAGGAAACAAGACTCATCAGAGTCAGGTAAGATATGTGAAGTGGGTATACACATTTGAAGACTTTGCAGTTTGTTCAATATTTTTGGCTTCAAAATATTTGAAAGAGAATTGCTGAAATATTTTAATGGACATTGTCCTTACAACTTTTAAGAATCAATAGTGTTGTAGACTCTTGTGGCTTTAAGAAGTGCAATTGATGGTGTACAGGAAAGCTAGAATGGGAATTAAAACGTGGAGGAGAATATAATCAGGCCTTAAATGCTATTAATTGATGGATGTAATGAAGTCTGCTGTTCATCCTCCTGTCTTCTGTTTATGGTTGTATGTTTCAGATTTACATGCTGGAGTGTAATGTCTGAACTGCAGACTGGTATTCTGTCAAGAAAAAGCTTAATCTCAGTGTTCTATGCAGGCAGGGCTGGAAGGTTCATTGCTACACCCATGTCTTGGAGCTGCCTTGTCCCTGTTTGCAGGGCATGACACTGAGACTCTTGACAGGATTAATCTCTATCTTTGATGTGGCTTTCTGATAATCCTGCACAATTGATTAATTTGGCTAGGACTGGCTCTGTCTCGAAAAGGAGCCGATAGTAAAGATACAGTTGACTTTCTCAATTAGACTTTGAGCCTTGCAAAATCATGAGGAGATTGCTGTTGAACCCTTTAACGGATTCCTAGAACAGATGTTCGTACTGAAAACAATTGTCGTTGCACTGTTGGCTTAATAACACATAAACACTACTGGTCTCTATAGAGTTTTCCTCGAGACTTGGCAGTGAGTTTTAGCCCCTTCAGACAGTGTCTGGTTGTATCCTGCCTTGAGATTTCTGTTCTGTTCAGACTTCTGTTCTAAAGCCTGGCATATTGTCAAAGCAGTTACACAGTGTTTCAGGATAAGAAGTATGAATTCCCATAGGAAGTAGAAGAAATCCTCTTTTCATCTGTTTGTCAATAACTTTTCTGTCTATGGAGAACATCATTATCAGTGTACAGCAAACCTGCTGGTATTGGCATCCCAAGAATTGGTTATTCAAAGTCCATGCTCCGACATGACAGCCTTTTCTACTTAGGAAAAGCATTCCCATTTACTGATCTGCTGATCAGATTT
Organism: Falco cherrug; assembly: GCF_023634085.1. NCBI lineage: Eukaryota > Metazoa > Chordata > Aves > Falconiformes > Falconidae > Falco > Falco cherrug. The sequence continues at coordinate 72,831,845 of NC_073699.1, forward strand.
ACTGCCTGATTGTATGCATACTGAAATGGTAGCCTGTCTCTTTGGGAACAGATGAATCTTTACAATTAGATCGTTTTGATTGGAGCTCTTGGGGCTTTACTGGTAAATAGGAACTGTAGTGAAATTATTGGGGGTACATCTACACATGGTAAGCATTGCACTATACTAAAACTTCTGAAGTCAGCGTTCTTATGAAAAACTTGTATAGGTCTTATACTTGGACTTGTAAATTCTCCTGAAACAGCTACGTGCATAAAAGATAAAACAATTACTGCTGTTTTAGTTCTCTATGGGCTGACTGATGTAGTCTTAAACAGGTAGTAAGTATCACTGTGATAAATGTTGGGGAGAAAAATATTTATGTGGTGCTAAGTATTCCCAAGTGCTTTAAAGATGAGTGGAATAATGTCCGAGTATTCCTGGAGTTCTTACCTAGAGCTAAGTAAAACCATTACTTTTAATATGTAAAGTAGTTGAAGCAAGGGTTTTCCTCTGTATGCTTTATTCCAGGACCACCAGTCTTCAGTTGCTGTGCATACACAGACAAAAATACAGCTGTTCATAGTAGAATCATTTGGTCTTGCGATTGGACACCAGATAGCAAGTATTTTATTACTGGCAGTCGGGACAAAAAGGTAATTAACATGAAAGGAATTTTAAAAGCCTAGAATTATTTAAATGTATTTTAGATTAGCAAATACTGTGTTCTAATGAGTCCGTATTCTATAAATACACAAAAAGCTTACTGTGTGTATTACCACAGATATCAGTGAGACTTTCATATGCTAAATAAAGTGTTTGAATATGTATGTACAAGACTGTGGTCGGCCAGTTGGATTTTCTCCCATTCTTTTTTCATACTGTAAGACAAGCACCTAACTCCCAGGGGTCTCTTAAGTTTTTCTTTAACTTTCATAACAGAATCAGGTTTTGTCATCAGTATTGTTAATGAAATCAGACAGACTGTCTAAAAAATTGAATCTTTGTAGATAGATATTTTTTAGTATTTTCAACATCACTTTGTTCTGTGCTCTGGAAGTATTTTAACTAAGTTATTCCTTATGTTTTTGTAAATGCATTTACAGAAAGATTGAAGTGAAAAATCCTAGATGATTCTCTTTCTTACAGGTCATTATCTGGGGCCAGTGCAATTTATCTGTGACTACTGAAGGGGATGTGTTGGATTCAATCAAGCCCTGTTCAACAGTACTGGATGCTGGGGATGCTGTTACTGCAGTTAGTATCAGCCATGTCCTTACTCCCGATGGAAGGTATTGCTGGTTCTCTGTAATGCCATGTTGTGTTTAATTTAAAATCAGTATGTTTTCCCCTTTAGAGTTTTCTGTGGCTAAACAGCACCTAAAATCTACCTGTCAATCATTTTGACCATTCTTTGACTACTTTTTTCTTTCATAGCCGCCTTTTCAGGTGCATAGGGAATTCTCCAAACAGTGTAACAAGGAAAAAAGAAAAAGGGGGGTACAGGGGGGCATGAACATACTGGAAACACATTCGTTCTTTTAACAATATTGACTAATCTGATGTAATAACCTTATTTTTTTCCTAACCCAATATATTTTGCAGGTTTCTGCTTTGCTCATTTTTTATGAAGTAGCTTTGATTTAAATTGTGATTATTTTTTTTTTTCCCTCATGGAAAAGTAAATATTGATTTGAAGGGGCAAGGTACAACACAGTGTTTGAGTGCTGGTTCTTTCTGGCTTGCATTAGAGCCAGCTTCACTGAGCTGCCTGCTGTAATCTCTTTCAGAACTAATGCAGTTATTCTCTTGACAGATATATCGTCGCAGTAGGCTTAGAGAATGGGAAGATTATCTTGTACACATGGAAGCAGAGTGGGCAAGAACCAGCACTGGCTGATTGGACCACATGTGTTGAGATGCATAACAGGTACGTCTTTTGAAGGAAGTTAGAAGCAAGGAAATATTATTCTTGAGACTAACAGTGCTGGAGTTCTGTTCTTATAGTATAAAATCATATGAAACTGGTTTATTTGTATATCAGAAATTGTTAACCTTTTAGGAAAAGGTTGGTCCCTGACAGTCTTAAGATGTGTTTAAGCAAAACCTGGAAATAAAAATATTGGTTATTTAAATTTACTAAAAACCCCAACAGACTCCAAAGAAAACCAGGAGGGGTAGGCTTAAATCCCCAAATACTTAATGCTATGCATATGCTTTGAGAATTATTAGCCTTTGTTGCTCCCGCTTAAAAAAAAAAAAAAAAAGCAAGCTTTAGAACCCTTAGCCATAAAATAAGATGATAGAAGACACTGAAGAGGGGAGGAAAGAATCACTGTATACATCAGCAAAACATTTTGGAGTGGATTACAGCAAGCTTTCAAGAGCAGCTTCTAGCAGAAACCAAAGGAATAACAAGCTATACGTGGTTCTGCTGCGGCGACAGCTAGAGAAACTCTCTGTAGAGAGACTTCGGATGTTTCACTGGAAGCACTCTCCTAGATGCTTCTTTCACATACTGGCATTGGTAGTACCAGAAGTGAAAGCTGATGGTGGCTTTGGCCTGTGTGTGCTTGAAGTGCATCGGAAAGAGACACTAGATAACAGGAAATCGCTGGCTAAAGGCCAGAGATCTGTCATATCTCAGTAATTGAGATGCTAGACCTGCAGCTTAATGCGTTAAAACTTGAAATCAATAGCTGTTTAAATTATTGATGAGTGAGAGGATAAAACGTCATTAGAGTTAATGACCCTACTTATTTTAAGATCTTAATACCTGCTGGTTGCCACAAGTCAGTTTTTTCTCAGTTGGTAGTGTTAACAGAAGAGTACTAATTATATAAATGTTGATGTTTACATTCACATGCCCAACTGTGTTTGACATTTTGCAGTTATGTATGGATTTCTTTTTGTTGCAGCCAAAGTCATGCTCTTGCTGTGAAGCGTTTATGTTGGAGACGTCATGCGGGTAGAGCTGGACATAATGATCAGAACAGCAGCGAGTGGTTGCAGCTTGCAAGTTGTGGAGCTGATCACTGTGTTAAGATATTCAATGTCAACAGATTTGCTCTTTAGCAAAGACAGCAGGCCTGTCTGTGCAAAACATTTTATTTCAGTTTTTAGCTATTTTGATTGTTGAATTTTCTGTTTTCTGCTGTGGAAAGTGAAATATCTGACATATTAAAGCAACTTGTGGTAGTTTGCAATATCAAATATTTTTGTAATTCTGCAGTTCCAAGAATATGAAGTATTTTATATGTTTTGGTTGGTGACTGTCCTGGAACTGAGGGATGGGAGGTGGTGTAAGGCTTGGGAGAAGGATAAAGAGACAGCTTTGTTCATTGTGACTCCAAGGGTAGGTGGAAAGCTACCAGTACTTGGGTTCTTCTGTGCTTGTGATTGCAAGTGGAGTATTGAATTGTTTTGAACTCCTTATTCCTATCAAACTTACCTGCCAGCTGGCATGCCAGTGCTGGCATGGTGTGTTTAAGCGTGTGCAGTTAACCAGAGATCAAATATACAACTTTCTCTGATGGCCTTCTGAATGTGTATTACAACCCTGGTACAAGTCTTAGACCACCTTACTTTAGAAGGAGTAGTTTGTGTTTGCATGCTTGGACAGGCCTGTTGGTTTGTTTTTATTCCTTCTTTCTGCTGTGCAGAGTGCGGGGCTCATGCTTCTTGGTTTCATGGGTCTTAAAGCCTAACTCACAGACCACGTAAATCTTCTGGTGTCTCCTGTGTGTACTGGTGAGCCTACTCTGAGCAGAGTGCCGTAGAAGAGCCACCTATTTCTTCCTGTGTTTGAGTGCTGTCCTGTACAGTTTGGGCTGGAAAAGCTTCCAAGTATCACTAGGCAGGAGCTAAGTGGCGGCAGCCATCCCTTATTGTTGCCTTTGGGCTCCTCCTGACTTTTGAGTGCTCTGTATCTGTTCTGGTGAAAAGAGGTTAACTTAGTTGTCCCATAGTGTTGTAATTTATATAGAAAGGTAATAGATGGTGAATACTTCAGAAAGAAGCTTTTACATCAGCAGGTCTGTATCTGATTCCAAAGTCTAATTTAGAAATTACTGAACTTTGGGAATGAAATTATTTTTGTTCCAGAACCACTTGCTACCCAAATTGGTAGTGCAGAAGTAATGGGAATGGGGTTTAACTTTTTTAGTGTGTTGCATATTTAGATGAAGAGTACAGTTCTTTCAGAGTGGGCTGAACTTTTTTCAGAATAATTATAGGTTTTTTTAAAGGTTTTATATATTTCAGCTTTTTATTTTCAATTCTGGTTTTCAGCACTAAAAAAATAATTTTAAAAAATTAATTAGGGGAAGAAAACCCCAACTTCCTAATAAAGATGCTTTGCTACATTTTGCTTGTGGTACCCAGTGCTTTCCTTACATGTGTGCTTTAAGAATTTGAGTAGTGTATTTTACTTGTCTGGGAATTTTTAAACCACCATAGACTGTATCCTGGCAAAAGAAAGACATGGCTTATCACTCATGAGGTTTCAAAAAGCTGCCAGAAGTGGAACTTTATTCCATGTCATGATTGTAATTTGGTGTCTTACCTACAATCTGATGACAATACCAGATAATACTTTCCAATACTAGTACATCTTGCCATGCGGCCGCTCTTGTGTATAAGCAAAAGTGAAATGTCATAATAGTTGTCCCTCTCTTTTATTTTGTTAAATGCTATCATTCGGCAAGCACCAGGTATTACATGATTTAGTAATCCATTCCATTGCTCCTGGGACTTCTGTGACTCAATCACGGTAAAGAATATACCTCATTGTTACAACTTTAAATACATCAGATTAGGCTGTTATTCTCTGAAGTCTAAATGTTTGTAATAGGCACTTTTTATTTTCAATTAAGTTAGAGGTTGTCAAGAGACACCTTGACACATAATTAATATTTTTTTTATGCGTGAAGTTACCTTTGTTCACATATTACTTTGCTATGCATTTAGTGGGTGTGACTTTTACATATGCCTTTATAGGACATGGACCTGTTGGAGTGAGTCCAGAGGAGGCCACGAGGATGATTAGAGGGCTGGAGCACCTCTCATGTGATAACAGGCTGAGAGAGTTGGGGTTCTTCAGCCTGGAGAAAAGACTCCAGGGGAACCTTATAGCAGCCTTCCGCTACCTAAAGCGGGCCAACAGGAAAGCTGAAGAGGGACTTTTTGCAAGGGCATGTAGTGATAGGACAAGAGGGGTAATGGCTTTAAGCTGAAAGAGGGTGGATTTAGATGAGATATTAGGAAGAAATTCTTTACTGTGAGGGTGGCAAGACACTGGACCGTGTTACCCAGAGAAGCTGTGGATGCCCCATCATTAGAAGTGTCCAAGGCCAGGTTGGATGGGGCTTTGAGCAACCTGATCTGGTGGGAGGTGTCCTTGCCCATGGCATGGGGGTTGGAACTAGGTGGTATTCAACGTCTCTTCAAACCCAAACCATTCTATGATTCTAAGATTGTCTCAGTAAATCCACTGAAGTCTTTTCAAACCAGCATGTAAATCAGCACCAGGTAACAAGTCAGAGACTGATTTCATCATCTCAACTAATATCAGAAAATTATTTGGATCAATTTAAGTGTGAGAGCAAGGAAAAATCAGTGTAATTATAGTGGTCATTCTGGGGGTAGCATTGGCTACCTTTTAAACAGCAAAATAGTATTCTTTAAGATTATTATAATGAGTCCTTAGAAAATTTGGGGTTTTGTTCAGTTTCTTTCATCTAAAAAATGGAGAAGAGCAAGCATTTCCCAGACGTTTATTCAGTCTACTTCATTATTTTTTTATTGGTTTTATAAATGCTGCTGGAATCAAATGCCTTCTTGCTATTTTTCCTTTGTTTTGCCCTCAGAACTGTCTTAATTAGTTTTTATTTGAAAGACTTTACTGTTAATTTTGTCCAATGAATGACTATTGCTTTTATTTTCTTCCATGCGCTTTTCTTTTGTATATACTTACTCAGAGAGACTCTATTTAATTCATAGTATATATAGTGCATACATTCATGTACAATTTCAGATGTTTTTTAAAAAAATCTAAAAATTAAGCTTTCAGTCATATTTACCTGACTGACCTGACAGTAGTCCTGTTTACCTACCAAAATGTCTAACTGCCTGTATGTATCCATTTTTATTTCTACATTTTATTCTATGCTTCCCTGGTGCTTGGTCATTGCTGTTCTCTCTTGCAAAGTGCCATGCCTCTTTCCATTCCTACCCATCTTTTTGTTTGGGTTTTGTTTTTTTTTTTTTCTAAAAGTGTGATTATTTTTCATGGCCTTCCCTAAGTGAGAACTAGTTTCGCTCAGGTGTATCTTGGAAGATGGAGTTAGCCTCTCTACTTTGCAAGTTGTTTGTATCATCCTCTTTATAGCAGATAGTTCAATGTCATACGATAAAAACAAAGTTGAGGGAAGTGTAATCTTTCCTGTTTCTCCCCATTTATCTTCCAGACTGTCAAATAAGCCCTGCCAACACCAGTCTTAGGAAGCTCCAACCTTGCATGACATAGCCTCTGATATTGCATTTGTTTACCCTTGACAATGCGATGCGAGATCACATCCAATGGTCAGGGGTAAAAACTTGCTGTCTGGAATCATGACGGTCCCAGCCTCACACTACCCTTTCCTGCCAGTCCTAAGGTGAGGTGTAAGGACAGGCTGCCCAGGGATGCTGCAGAGTCTCTTTCTCTGGAGATATTCAAAACCCACCTGGATGTGACTCTGTGCCACCTGCTCTGGGTGACCCTGCTTTAGCAGGGGTTTGCTCTGGATGATCTCCAGAGGTCCCTTCCAACCCTGATCGTTCTGTGATTTTGTGGCAGTATTCCAGTGATGAAAGCCCAGAGGCAAATGGTACACATCAAAATGCACCTGTCTACAGCAGCCTAATCCTCTGCATGAATTTTCTAACTCCAGTAGTGTCACATATTTCTGAGTTTCTGTCTTTGTTTCTGTTACAGGTTTGGACAAGGGCAGTGTGTTTACTTTAAACCTCTCTGATCTAGCAGGATACAAAGCTGATGCAGCATCTTCTATAAACAGAGGCTCTCCATAGCACTATTTGCGCTTTACTGTCCAGGTTTTTTAGCCAACCTTTGCATCCAAAATGCGCAGAACTGGGTCTATGCAGGTTGAGAGAGCTAAGCTGCTTAGCGCCTCTGCAGCCCTTGAGTGCTACTTTCTGAGGTACCATGGGCCGATTGGCATATGTGCTCATGTACCTTACTGCTAAATAATAGCATACATTTAATTAAATGTTGCTATAAGCACTGATGCAGATGAGGCCTTGTTTCCCACAGATTTGGGCTCCTTGGAGGTTGTGGGTTTTCATTAGTTCCTGTGCTAAGTTACATTTTAGAGCTTTTACGTGTGGATTTTCGTCTCCAGCGTGTGGGCACAAGGTGCAGCTTCTTGTCTCGACACCGATGGAATTTTTTTCTTCTATTTCAAGCCTATAAAATCTGTGACTTTTTACCTTTGAACATGCTACCTTTCAGACAGCCCCAAGTTGAAACAACCTGTTTGATTAAAATAATGCTTAAGGATGTGTGCTCATGTGTGTAAACTGAGAGACAAGACTGGTGTGCTTTTACAAGACCAGGGAAAAAACTATTTACAAATATCTAACTAAAGCTCTGACAGAACACCAACACTCACCTGATATTTTGCCCTTATGTAATTAATGGTTTAATTGTCTTTGTTTTAATAATGATCTTTACTGATAAATAAAAAGCTTGTATGATACCAGAAGAAAAACAACACAGAAGATCCAGCTTTAAAATGGGTTTATTGTTTCGTCCATGTGGTTGCTATTGAAAAATATCACAATAGTGGTATCAGGTTTTATCCCAAAATCTCAGTTCCAGGGAGAAAATTGCTTCCTACGCTGCAGTTGGTAAGTTTCCAATGTATTTATTTTTTATTTGAAAAAACGAGCTGTTGCATCTTTCTGCATCAACTATAGCCATAAATACATTTCAAAAGCCTGTAATCTTCCCAGTCTGAATCTCTGTGGCATTTGCTCTCAAATACTACACACCATAGTGTTTATTTCAACTCCAGTTTTCATTGTAAAGTTATATTGCTGCTTTATCTCCCCCTACCTGATTCAAAGGCAGTGTAAAGGAGCTGGTGCCATTAGCCTCTCCAAGGTGTCCCTTTGAAGACTTGCTGGAAGGGGAAGGAGAGTGTCATGTTCTGCAGCGGGAAATCTCAATTCTGGCATCTTTATGTGGACAAAAAAAATTCCATTTATCGCAGAGCAAAGATGTTTAAAGACTTCTTTAAGCTTATAAATTAAAGTGCTAGTATACAGGAAAGACAAGCGGAGAAAACAATTTGTAGTTTCTCTGGGGCCTTTTCCTTTGGTTTAGTGAACATGTAGGAGCCCTTACACATCTGCTACTGAAAGTGAAGCTTTAGAATTATATAAAGATCAAAACTTAAAAGACTTGACACTAGTCAAGTGCATAACTGAAAATTGTTTTAACTCATTATGAAACATGCGTTAGAAGACGGTGTAATAAACTGTAGTCTTTTGGACTAGTCTGATATAATGCTTTAAGAAATGAGCTGTTGGCAATGTATGTGCTGCTCTGTCATTCTCTGCTTGTACAGCGCCATGGAGAACAAATGTGAGGTATTTGTTCCTTGTTGAGAATGGGGTTGAAAAAACTGATGGGCTAAACTCAAATTTTGTGAGGAATATTCTAATAACCTTTTGATATATTTGAGGTAAAGCCATCCCATCAATATTTTAGATGCACACTATCAAAAGTATTTTATTGGCTTTACACTTGTTCTGAGACTTCAAGGCCAAGGGTATGAACAGTTTTATGTTGTCAGACTTAAAGGAGTAGGATTGTCTCGTTTTACAGTAAAGGCATCTGAAAATGCAAGTAAGAAATGGCATTGGTCTTGTTTATAATCTGAGTTCTATAACCAGAATCAAATGGTTATTGAGATTGTGCAAAGCCATCTTAAATCTGTCAGTCCAGGCTGTAGGCATCCTCAAGTCTGTGTTGGGCTGAAAAAGGTGTGCTAACACTGACCTTAGTGGTGAGGACATGTGGACTCCACTGGGATCTGGAGGACAAAATGAGCTGCTCATGTAAATGGAAGATGAGCGATGCTGACATTCAGCCCTAGGAACGCCTGCCTGGGCTCCATGTGGCAGGCTGTCTAAACACTGCTGGCAGTGGCCAGCTATCAGTTCTGCCTGTTTCTTCAGTTATGAAATGGGAAAGAAGGAGCAGGTTCCACATCATGCTAAGCCTTAAAAAAAAAAAAAAAGGTATATTCTTCTGCTGTCATCTGTCTTGTGGGCTGAGACTTCAGAACTAGAAGCTGGTGAAAATTCCAAGGAAGTAAATTATTGAGCTCTCAGCTATTGAAAACATCACTTTGGCAACTGAGTAATCTCTGTTTTCCCAAATATTTAACGGGGGGGGGAAAATAAGAATGCTGTGAGGCTCACTGCCGATTGCAGTTATTGCAGAGATGAGGGAAGAGGAGGAAACAGCTGTGTCCTCATTTAGACTCAAATCTCACTTTAAAGAAGAAGTGGCTGTTGCAAATAAGGAAACTTTAAAATAACTGAAATGGGCAGCAAAAATATTGCTTCTCTGTTTTAAGGAGCATCTGGAGCTGTACAAAGGATGAGACAAAATCTCTGACAGTACAAAAATCAGAATTTGCCTTTAGTGCGTTAGGAAGCTGTTGGAGGTGGGAGTTGTCGAGCGTGGTTTAGCCATGCTGTACTCACCAGGATCTACAGTGGCGGTTTAGAGGTGTCGGGGCGGTGTGTTTACCCCATGACTTTCCCAGCCCTTGATCCTCCAACCATTCCCACTTCTGCCCTGTGTACTGGCACATCTTTGTGCAGCTGTGGGACCTTCCTTCAGACACTGCCCTTCCCTAGCCAGGGACTGCCATTGTGCCTGTGCCAGCCACCAGGTTCCCCTTATCCTGCTCCTCCTTTTTCTGGTAGAAAGCCTGGAGGGCTATGGGCTCCCTTTGCAGTTCCCTGATACACTCAAACACAGCTCCTGTTCTTACCTAGTGCGGCCAGCTCTGGTGACTGTATTTGAGTAGCTTATACTCAATGGCATTTTCAAACTTTGCTAGCAGCATCATTTTATTTTTTGCAGTAAGTCATCTGTTCTGTAATGCAATACATGATCTCTTGCTCTTTCTGGAAGGAATTTAGGGTAGACCATATGACAAACCCTGATGCTGTACCGTAATAGCGGGGTCAGCCCCAGTACCCTGGGGTAGCTGTACCAACTGGGCATGCCCTGGACTTGAAGTCCTCTAAGAGAGCTGCTCCATGTATTTGGTATTTGTGTGATTCAGCCAACATTACTGCTGCACAGACAAGAGGAGAGGAGGTGTTATGCCTGAGGTAATTGCCATGTTACGGTAGCGTCACCCTTATATAGACTCCAGCTGATCCCAACTGAAATAACAAGGGATGCAGCAACCAGATTTTTTACTGCAGAGAAGCTATTTCTCCTTGAGTCAAGAGCTTGTGCAAACAAGAATGCCTGATCTTGTGGGTTTTTTTCTAAGCTTTCTCTCTTTACTCACCCACTCTTCTAAGAAGGCGTTTTGCCACCTTACTCCCTTCTCCATTCTTGCAAGGCCCTAAATCCTCATATAATCAATCCCTATTTTATCAACATCCTCTTCTCTCTTCCTGTTGTTCCTGTAAGATAACCCTATGCTTTTTGATACATGATCCTAAGAGAGTTTATATGTATTGAGTATAACATCCTCTTGGTATTTTCTGTTCCGCCTTCTATGCCTCTGTGCCTGATTCTTCCTTTGCTGGATTTTGGGCTCTTGGTATTTACATAGGCTGTCCAGTCTCATTACCTCCTTTTTCCCTGACTGAGAATTACTGGCATATGTGTGAGCAGCGTACCCTCCCTCCCTTGCTAATGCATAAGTTGTCTACCTGCCACTGGGGGGAATTTTTCTCCTCTACAAAAATGAATTGACTGCAGTCTCCCCAAGGGAAGCTCTCCTAGCACTTTTCAAGATGAAGCAACCATTATGTTTGCCTTTCCATTTCATAATCTTGGACAGTCTCCATCCTAGGAGTTTTCATATAAAGATGTACCTCTTTGAGAGAATATCTGTACTCCACCGACATACTTTTTAGAGCACAGGAGCTTTCTGCTGTTTAGCCTGTTTGTTTCGACATGGCAGGCAGTCCTGTATAGGGCAATTGCCTATCAAGTCTCCAGGTGCTACAAGGCTTCACCACCATCCACGGAGAGCACCGAGCTGTGCCCCGTGTTTCTCTTTCTCTGCCGAAGACATTCAGCCAGGGAGGCTGAAAAAGCTGCAGTGCAAGGAGTCACCTGAGATGCCTGTATGTTGCTCTGTGTAGGTCTTCAGGGTGGGCCTGTCCAACCCACAGTGACCCTAAAGGTGCGATGTAGGAACCTGCCATGGGTGCTTCGGTCAAACTTCTGCTTCTAAGGTGTGTGCATACAGTCTCTGTATCGCAGGTGTTGCTGAGCCTTCAGTAACAGTCCCAGTTCACTAAGCCAATGGGATTAGCTGGGGTGGGAGCTCCTCTACAGCTTGTGAGCATTGATTCAGGCTGGTAGACCATCTCTATTGTCATAACTACATAAAATATAGTCTGGTAAAGCCAATTAGAAGGTATAAATGTTGGTGCCTAGCTACTATTAGGCAAAGGCCAGCTTCAACCTTTTCTGCCCATCAAAAAGAATTTGGGTATATTTTATCATGTAAAAAGTATTATCGTAACTCAAAGCAGGAGTTATGTCTAGGATGTGAAATTCTGTGGTTCCTGTTAATTGCTCAAAAGTGCATTTCTGTAGGTTAGCAGTATGGAAAATTGTTAGCACAGAGCTTTTGTTAGCTGGAATAAAAACAGATCGTGCTTCACAGAGCAATAGGATCACAGTGATTTTTAAAACTGGAAGGCAGCTCAGGAGCTCTCTAGTCCAAACTGCTCCAAAGTGGGGCTGCCTAGAGCTTCCTTCAGTCTGGTCTTGATAATCTCAAAGGATGGAGACGGTGCAGCATCTCTGAGCAACCTGTTTCACTGCTGATTGTCTTCATGGTGAAAAAGTTTCTTCTTATATCGACTCTGAACCTCTCTTGTTTCAGCTTATGCCCTCCCATCTTCTTGCAGCTCACCGTCATGAAGACCTGGGCTCTGTCTCCTTCATGGCCTCTTCCTGGGTATCAGAAGGCTGCTAGCAGGTGCCTTCAAAGCCCTCTCTTCAGCAGGCTGAACCACCGTGTCCCTCTGCCTCCCCTCACAGGGCAACTGCTCCCTCACCACCTTGGTGAACCTCTGCTGCTCTTGCTCCAGTTTAGCAACATCTTTCCTGTATTGGGGGACCAAAACTGGACCAGTACACAGTCTCATTACAATAGACCAGTCTAAAGTCTATTGTACAGTTTCCTCCCCTATGAAGCCTGAGTCTATAAAGCTTTCTACTTCAAACTAGCCTTATCATGTCCTTTTCCTATAATATTCTTTTGCATGCACTTGACTCTCTTTGGTGGCAAATGGAATGCTGAGGCTGACAGCTGCAGATTTTAGCACGTGTGTCTGCAGAGCTGGGGCCTTTCCTGGTGAGCTGCTGCACATTGTACTCCAATATCTCCATGAGATGTTAACTCAGACATCACTCCGATCATGTGGCAACACTACTTCTGGGAACAAAGAGCCTTCTTCATGCTAGTTAAGTGTCCTTGCACTGTGTTTCCACCACTGGCGAGGTGGAAATGACAGAAGAAAGATATGATGGTTTGGCTGGGGCTGGAAACTGCCTGTCTCTTGCCTCCATCCAAGCCCAGGGCATCTGCCCACCAGGAGCACAGCACCCAGCGCAGGTGGGTGTCCAGAGCCCACAGCAGAGCTGCAATCCACGTTCGCCATTTCCCTGAGACCTGGGGTGGCCAGTGCAGCCATTAATTTAGGTAATCTAGAGCTGACCATGATACACACAGGAACTATCATACTGGTGGTAAATCCAAAGCCTCTCACCCCTAAAAATTCTGTATTAAAGAAGTATTTATTTTGTATCTCAGAGAAAATGAAATGGATGCTATTTTAAATGCCTAGACTGTGTCATTTAATTGAAAAATCAGTTTATTGCTTCCATATGCCTAGGACCACCAGGTGGCAATATAAGAAAAAGGATAAGTGCGTGTCTCCAGCACCTGCCGTGTATACCCAAAAAATCAAAATAAATGACAAATATATTCGAAGACAGGTATTTGGTCTCCTCAGAGTTGTTTATATGCAATGTTTCAGCGATAAGCATTTCTCATAATGAAATGCTGATTTTGAAAATATTCTTTCTTCTGTTTTGGTCCTGTAGTTGGGAGTCTGTCTGTACAACTTCAGAAAATGGTGAGTGCCTCCGAACCACACAGGGTCTTACTGTCTCTTATGTACATTCTCCCTGACCCCAACATCTCAATCTGAAGAGGATATAAAAACCTTGAAATTTTCTTATGTTACCTTGTTAAAGTGTAAAATGGGACTTATTTTCCTGCATCTGTTTTACTGTCTGTTTTTTGCATTCTGAAAGGTTGTCTAACCACGTGGATGCCCCAGGAAGGGTTTAAGCTCATGAAGTCCCATGCACCTCCTGAAGGCAGCTGTGATTTGTAAGTGAAGAGTTACCATATTGGATCATATGATGAAACTCTTCCAGACTCCGGTGACTTATTTCAGGAACATATTAAGCCAGAGGAAGCACCCCTGTGCCTATTAGCTATTGATGAATTTCCTTTTCCTTCTACGAGTTTGTCCAATTGCTTTCTGAATCTAGGCAAATCTGTAATTCCCCTGGTGCTAGACGGGAAGAATTCCCCAGGTTAAGTCTGTGACAGTAAGCAGATGCATCTCTTCTTTGTTTTGAATGTTTAATGCCGCCTTGTTGTATTAGAAAAGAAAAGGATTAGTTGCTTTTCACTGTCTCCATGTCATTCCTGATTTTACAAACCTCTAGCATATCCCCTACCCATGGGTTTCTTATCCAGTCCAAATTGTCCTGCTGTAATTAAGTGTCCCTTTTATGGCAGCCATACTCTTCCTGTCATCTGACTTACTGCCTCTTCCCCAGCGCTACCATATTTCTACCAGTAAAGAAGTATTTGTTACTCTTTTTGTACCTTTTCATTTATTAATATTTGTCTGGAAGTGCCTAGTCAACTAAACTGTCTATTTAAAGTACTGGCAAATCATTCTCTTTTTTGTTTTGAAACAAGTCAAAACATTCTTATTTGAAGCATTTAAGGCTTTAGATGCTGTCTTTTGGGTATTTGTGATAGAATGTAGTTTCTTGTCCTTGGACTGTTTTGTTCTTTCCTCATTTAAGTCATAAATTGATTTTTCTAATATGATTCTGGTCTGCAGCGACAAGTTGCAGAGGCTTCAGAATGGCCGCACGGGGTGGAACGGTTAGCACTTGCTGTTAAAGGATAAACCTAATACTAAAATAACAGGGTAGCTGCAACCCCAGACTGAAGGTACTGGCAGCGTAAGTTGCGGATGTCAGTGCAGCAGCTGACATTATGCCTCCTGCGTCTTTGCAGGTCTGTCGAATCAGTCAGTCACGGTGGTGAGAATTTCCTTTATTGGCTCAGTAAAAATAGAGGAGGCTGGTGAGTGACTTCTGTGGGTCGGTGAGAGCCTTCCCAGCCACGACAGGAGAGGGGTTCTCACACTGCGTGGAAGACCTCCCAACAGATGTGTCGGGTGCCAGGAACCTTTTCCAATCAACCCTGCCAACAAAATTAGTAGAGAGGAAAAAGTCTCCATAGGATTTTACAGATTATAAAACAAAAACTGATATCATTGATTTTTTTAAGTCCAGAGGAAAGTGCTGTAGCTGTTCAGCTTGTCTTTTTACGTAACATCGGAGGGAATTATTGTACCCTGCTGAGTTACTGAGCAGTGCAGTGACTCGTGGTTTGGTTTGTTTTTTTTCTCCATGGCAGCACCTTGTTAACCAGGAAGATCTTTTAAAAAGTAAACGAAGTTTGAAACACCTCCTTGTTTGTCCACAACTCACTCACTATAATGCAGCTAAAAGAAGTTCTCCAAAAGCAAGGAAAGCCTCGCAAGGTTGTGCTGTTTATTTTAGAGACTTGCTCTGTTATGGTGGTGGTGGGGTTGACTGGTCATCTGTAAGACACCAAAACGTGGTCTACTAACCATTAAGAGAAGTCATGTAAAAAGGTAGTACCCACTTGTCTCCATACATCTTGAGGAAACAAATTAAAGTTTGGCTTTGATATGCCTCTAAGAGGAAACATATGTTAGAAAAACATTGCCCAGAATTGTCCCTGTCCCCTCCTCCCCCAGTGGCTGTTTTATTGGGGGTGGGAACTGGTGTCCCAGACACAGGCGAAGAGCCAGCCCAAACCAGGCAAAACTGCCTGATCCCAGCCTGAGCACGACTTCAGTGTGGCAGAACCACAACAAAGGAAGATGTCACAGAGTCTTGAGATTTGCCCAAGGGCTCGGTGGTTGCAAAACCCCTGTCCCACCTGGGAGCAGACTGTGCTCTGCTGTGGCGATGACGATGATGTGTGTGTGGAGCCTGTTCTGCACCTTGTGCTTCTGTGTGGGGGTGGGAGAAAGGTGAACATATGCTTTTGAAGAAGCTCTCGTATGTTTTCTTCTAAAGGTGCCATATGCGCGCTCTGAGTCACTGGGACATAGCTTACCCTGTGACAGCAGTAGCTCTTGACAGCACTGCTGGTGCGGCGGCTCAGAGGTCAGTATGGAAGCTGACATGCTTTTGGATCCGAGATTCATATTCTGCACCAGCCCATCAGCTAGCGGTGGTGACAAGTCCAGTTGTAGGGGCTTGGGCTTGTTCTTCTTTGGGGTCTTTTCCTTACAGACAGCTTCCTTGTACTGTAGGCTGGTGGAAACCCTTTTTTAAGCATGTACAATATTTTGTCAACAGGGTAGCATCTGAAACTGGCCAGAGTTACGGCTTTGACTGTGATGCTGTTCCCGTGTTCAAATCTCAAAGCAGTTTAAAGTGTCTCGTGGCAGTGTGTCTGCAGACAGGCAATTCACCTCGGCTTCAGAAAGCACACCATGTCCCGGGCAGGCGGTCTCTTTTTTTCTCATCGGCTGTTGGCTAATATAAACAATATTCACCTCCCAAGTGGCACAGATATGCAAATGAACCTTTCATAGGATAATGGCCATATGAAGCTTTGCTAGCAGGCATTCACGACATGTGGAGGCATGTTGGTGCCAGATGCTTGCAGGGTTTTGGCTGTGCTATTCTCTTTTCCATTAGGATAGCGAGTACCAGGCTATTTTGGGAGATCCACTGCAGGCCCAGATCAATGATTGGTGCTTCTTTAAAAGCTTCAGGCAACAGTGCTCTCCAGGTTGCCACAGGATTAGCTGGCCCCTACACGGTGCCATTCTGTCTCCAGAAGCCCTTGGCTTGTCTAGCTGCTATGAAGTGTTTTATGAACACCGAACCAATGTCGTGTTGCAAGATCTCCGAGATGTGATAGTGTTTCATGACACAAACAGAAGAATTTATCATTCTTAGTGAAACCTTCTGGGGAATTGCTTTGTGATGGGATGAGCAAAGCTCTAAAAAAATCATCAGATTCTTTTGTTTTTTCAAACTAGAGTAAAAACTTGTATCACTGTCTATAGTCTTTTATAATGAGGTAAAAGCTAGTTATACCAGTATATGTGGAACTGTACAATTTTTACTTCTTTGTGAGGTCAAAATACCGCCTGATATATTGAAGTCTGTTGCTTTATCAGATATAGGAAAACATCAATCTGCTTTCCCTTTTTCTTCTTTGAGGCTTAAAGCTCACCTAAAATAGCTGAATTCAGTTTATAGCTTGGCCAGCAGCAGCTGTACAAGTGAGATGGTTCTGGAGCTGGTGACTAAGCCAAATAGTCTTTGCTTGCATTCAAGACACTTCAAAAAGTGACAAGGTCCCACCCTAACCATGGAAACCCAGCACTTCCATTTCCATCCCACCACCATAAATGTTGCAGGGCAGCAGCCATGGCAGGGTGAGACAGCTCATTGATTTGGGAGACCAGAAGCAGGAACTGCATCCAAATGCCCACTGCACAGACCTTCCCCTAATGCCCAGTGTTGTATACTGGGAGCGGGAAAGCAGTAGCAATTGCAATGCAGGGTCGTCCATATGGACTTCCCTGGGGGGGGGAGGGGGGGGATGCCTCCCAGGACTTCTCTGACGTGCAGCAAGTTTGTTGTCAGGAGGACAAGCACAGCACTTCTCATCAACTATCTTACTATTTGAGTGGCCACAAATGAGTTGTCCTGGATTTCACCTTGACATTTTGCTCTGAGTGAAATGGAATTACAAGAGGCAGCAGGGACAGCCAGGAAGCCAAAATGTGCCATGGATGGCACAGTGGTTTTCAGTGTCCAAAGCTATCTGGAGCTTTGGACTTTTCTTCATTCTGCTTACTGCAGAGCTAAGGCTCGCAGGCTAAGGCTGACAAAAAAATTCCCTACACAGGGAAGAGATCTGTGCTACATGACCCTTTCACTGCTAAGATTCCTGTCCTAAAACCTCTGCCCATGGAGCTGGAGAGCCAGTGCTTTGCCTGTTTGTATGTGGGATTGTTAGGGGCAAAGAAGAGCCCTGAGTGGCCTCTCCCTAACCCACTGGTGTGTCCCGCTGTTGGGCGGCCAGCCTGCTGCCGCTTGTCCAGCGGTTGAGTCCTTCACAAGTGCACTGCAAATATGAGTTTTTTTGTGATTACTGTTACCCATTCATACCTCACAATGCTGCTTTTCACTAGATCATTTGCTCTGTAGATGTCTATTTGAAATAGACCAGAATTGACCTTAAGTAGACAATGTTTGAAGGGCCTTCACTTGCATTTCTGACAATGCGTGCAATTATTCCAGCACCAGCATGACTGTTTCATTTGTCAAATGCTGATCTGATTTATCTCTACTGAAAAGCAGTATGGCTGATGACAGTCAGCTTCAACAGCTTTTCCTGACTGCCTATTATTGTCCTCAACCAGATTAATCTTCTGTTTTCTTTGTTAAAAATATAGAAGGGGAAGAAGAAGTTGTTTTAGTGATCAGTATTGGACTATTGAGCATAGCCAGAATTTAGTCTGCCATCAGGAAGGCAGAACTGCAGCTTTCGTTTTTGGTAGTGACTCACTGCATAAGTTAAGCAGGATGGTCCCCGAGGCTTAGACTTTTCATGCACTCTGCATCATGTTAGAAACATTAAAATATTAACAGACTTTGATCCCAGTGCAGCCTGATGCTTGCTCAGCTCTGTTTTCAAGCTAGAATGCACTCCATCATTGGATTCTGTAGTAAACTTCAGAAAACTTAGCCTGAAAGCCAGAGCATCGCTATTCAGCAGCATCTAAACTCAGTCTTCAATTATTTAAAAGCCACTCTGAGTGCCTCTTTGGAGTCGTGTTACAGATATTTGTTGGTACTACATTTTTTCATTAAAAGACACATCTCGCTGGCCCTCACCAGTTCTTGTGAATGAGAGCATTACCATTTCTATGCAGCAATCTCCATTCCCCCTAACACCTTGAAACTATCCATATCCTTCTCGTGTTTATGTCAGGAGGATGAGACCTTAAATATCTTAAAGGCATTACTAGGTAGCTAGTGGTTCTCACACAAAACCACCGAGATCAAGTTTCAGGAAGGAAAAAAAAAAAAAAAAAAAAAAAAAAAAAGAGGTGGTTGAAGGAATATAACTTTTTCTCTCCCTGAATATTTCAACAGGAGCATTACTGGCCAGCTACCAAACCTTGCTCTT
Organism: Falco cherrug; assembly: GCF_023634085.1. Classification (NCBI taxonomy): domain Eukaryota; kingdom Metazoa; phylum Chordata; class Aves; order Falconiformes; family Falconidae; genus Falco; species Falco cherrug. The sequence goes on from NC_073699.1 coordinate 72,850,675, forward strand.
TCTCACATGTGCTTCTACGTCTCAGCCCTTCTTCTAGGGACCTCGGTGGTGGCTGCAGCAAGCAAGTGCCTGTGCAAGGAAGACAAATTAAATCTCTGCCAGCTCTGCCTCCTGCACTGAGCTGCCAGTTCAGCACTGACGGTGTTTTCTTCACAGGCTCCCGCAGCTCGGTTGCGTAAGGCTGTCAATCCCAACCAGATCTGGAGGGCCCAGAGAAAACTGGCTGCATGCAATAGTAGCAGCCTTAGCATTGCTATTACCGGACAAGTGGGTAGTGAAAAGCTAGAAAGCAAAGGGAGAGGTACTGGCCCGTGTTCCATTATTCTTTTAAATCTTCCCCTTCTCATCCCCCCACTCGAGGTTGATTGAGCTGTGCCTGAGGAGGTTTGGAGTATTTCTGAAATTTGCTTCATTTTGAAAAGGTCTTCTGAAAATTTTCCGCCAGTTACGGCCGTGCGAAATCACACATCAGAAAGAGCTTTGGTGTTGCAAAACAGCATGCCCATCATCTCTGCATTTCTCTCTCTGAATGTCTTCCAGAATTTCTCCTTTAAACTTCAGCATTGCCCTCACCCAGTCTTAATTGTTGCTTCTTTTTGATCTTTGCTCAGCAATATTTTTCAGACAGTTTCACCAGAGGAAGCTGAAGTATCACCTAGGGGTGATGGAGAAGGGGACATCTGGGACAGGCACATATGAGGAAACAGCTCCCACTAATGTTTGGGGGTCCTCGAGTGACCAGTAGCTCTGGACTTGTACTTTCTTCAGAGTGACAGCTATTTTCACTCACTGGTGTGCATTTCCAGGTCATCAGACAGACAGTAAGAAGCCCTCCTCACCATGGACTGGCTGTGAATTGAAAGAAAATGAAATAATAATCAAAATAGGCAACTCTGAGTCTTTTGTGGGCAATCAGGTTACTAGCAAGTGGCTTTGGTGACCCTGACGTTGTGAGCCACTGAAGCTGGCTGGATAATTAAGGAAGGAAGGAGATGTAGAGGGTAATGCATGCAGACCTCCGGAAGGCTGAATTGCATACAGATCAACTTTGCTTTATTTGTCTTTTTTCCTTCAGAAACATTCAGTGTGTCGCTAGACTTCTGTTTCTCGGTTTCCCTCAGACAATATCCCTGTTCCTCCAACAGATTTCTGCTTCAGTAGAGGGACTATCTGATTGCAATTTCAAAACACTTTATATACTTATTTTCTAAGTGATTATAAGATGCTTTATTTAAAAACGATGACTTCCTTACTGTTGGTCTTACAGACTTGAAGGTATTCTCAAAGGACACCTCCTACCTGAAGAGGGATGAACAAGCAAGTTAAAATTGCCTGAACAAACCAAGTAACATTAATCAAATATAAAACAGACCTTAGCAATTAGGCTAAGGAAAAAGCACCTGAAAGAATAAGATGGCATTCTTGCTGGTTAAGCAGCTAGTCTGCGTTCAATTCCTGGCCATGTGAAAAAGTGTATTTTCCAGCCTTGCTTGGTTTTATTAGTAACTAAACAAAACCAGAGGCGACAAAGCCATGTTCCTGTCATGGGCAGAGTAATGCTAATGGCAGTAGATGAATGAAAACAAAGAGACCTGGCCCAGGCTGGCAGCACAACTTGCTACATACACACCGTATTTTGCTGACAAGGGTCCTTGACACCTGGGATAATTCCAGAAAGGGCCAGGTGTAAGTGCCCAGTGGATGAGCGGTACGTGGAGTGCATCAGACATTTAAATGCAGCACCAGGGTGATCAGGAAAAGGATAAAGCTGCAATGCAGAGTGTGCGTAAGGGAAGCTGTGGCTCGGGTGCTTCAGAGTCTGGCTGCGAGGGTGCCAGCCACCACTTGTCCGTGTTTGGCCAGTAATATGCCTGCCCACCTGCCACCTACCTAGGTGAAGAAAACCTGAGGATGATTCAGGTACCGAGCTGAAATTGGCAGGTCTGAGGGTCCCTGGCTACGGGGAGAGACAGACCGAGAGGAAAGAGAACAGATGTAGCTGCCACAAGGCCCAGTGCGCGGCTTAAACCTCTTCCCCAGGCACAGCTTTTCACAGTGCTTTCCCCACAGGGCCTCTCTCTCTCTGGTGAAGTCGAGTTGCCTTTGCTCCCCTGGAGATGGCAAAGCGCCTGTGGGTTAATGAGTTGCACCTGCTGCTGAAATGAAGCTGTAATTATCCTGCATTTCTATGCAGAGTTGGGTTGTCTGGCTGCAGGGTGGCTGTGGAGGTGTTGTTGCATTTCTGGGGAGGCTGCTGCAGGCTTTGAAAGAGGAAAAAGTCTTGTTAAATCCACTGGGTAAAGCTACCAGAGGGCAGGTTAAAAGCCGTGTGTTCATTAGGAGTACCGAATGTGTTGGGTGTTCTTGCTGAATGACTTTCTGTGCCTAAGTGTTGACTGGAAAGTCACTTGTGCATCTAAGGAGCCCAACGGAAACTGTGAAATTGGATTTTGAAAAGAACTGCAGCAATGAATCTGGACAATTCAGTGATGCTGAGAATGGCAGGAGTGGACAGAAGGAATGTATCTTGGCAATGCTGTCTGATTTCTTCTGGAATTAGGATAGTTGTTTAAAGTCCCTGTGTAATATAGCGTGACAGACAGCAAAGATCACAGAAATTGGTATAGAGGAGTGGATTAGCAAATTATTTGTAAACCAATATAGTGTACCTTTCTAAACTACCTTTTACGCAAAGAGTGGCCTAAACTGTTAAGAAAAAATAAATCAATATAACTGCAAAATTAAATGACAAAGAAAGTTTACTGCTAGGAGAGTGTCCTATTTTTGGCTTATAAGTGGATATACCCTGACTGCTGCTGCTGTGTGTTTTATCTGTCCTTCAAAACAGCAGATGAATGAGCATTTCCAGAAACACTGTTAACTAACAGGGGAAAGAAGCTGAATATTGACGTTACAAAACAATTAATGCTCTTGTAGGAAAGTACAAAAATGTTTCCATTTAGAGGATGAAACAAGTACCTGGATTTTATTTGACGTAAACCAATGTGTTGGGTGTGTGCTTACGAGTTCCTAGTAGGCAATGTTAGACATGAAGCTGAAATCCCAGACGTGCAAGGTGAAAAGCATTGGTTGCATTTCCACACTGCTCAGGAGGCATCTTCTTTCCTTCTTCCCTTGTGCTTAGAGAGAGGAGAAACTGTCCTGGATCCCAGCCTGGGAGGTAATGTTGTGGAAATAAACCTGCCTCTCACTGGGACAGCTGGTGCTGAGGGAGAGGAGCAGCCCAGCACCAGGCACTTCTGAGCAAGGCGGGAAGGTGAGCAGAGGCAGAGACTAAGAGCTAGTGAGAAACTGGCTGTGACCTTCTCTAAAACTCTCCATTTGTGGTAGGGCTAGAGGTGATTGATAGAAATCAGCTCAAAGTGAGGCTTTTAAATACTTGAAACTGACCCCAGCAGGCTGGCACGAAGCCACGCATGGGCTCCCAGTCCAAGTGAGGAGGGCAGGAGCAATGTGGTGAGGGATCAGATGTAGGACCAGTAACCACTGCCCTTATTTTTCAAAAGAAGTCTTTCCTGACAGAATTTTGTTCTATGTAATCTGAGAGTGGTTTTATCTGAGAGAGTGGTTAATCTGAGAGAGCCTTTACCTGAGAGTGGTTACTGATGGTTATTGTGGATGTACTGAATTTAACCATCAGCTGGTCTTGGTGACACTGGTGGTATCCCTGTGCTTTGCTGCCCATGCTGTTGCCCAAGCACAAGGAGTACGGATGCTATGTGGAGCTGCTGTGCTATCAGCAATTCCTCCCTCCTCAGCAATGCTGAGGCAAAATTTCAGTGCCAAGAGGCAATGAGATTGTCTTGTTCTCCAACAATAAAATCAATCAGCAGGCTCCTCTAGGGTCTCATCACCACCTTGCTGCTTACACTGCATAAACCACTTTTTAGTATTTTTACTTCTTTATTCTGTCTTGCTGCATTATATGTAACAATTCTGGTTAATTCTCCATTAAAAATGGAGAAGTAAGGAGGTAAGATGCTTTTGCATACCACCTAGACAGCTACAGATTCACCTATGAGCCCACTTCTCCTCTGATCAGCTATGCCACAGTAAAAGTCCTTGATAATCAATGTGAAATCGCATCAGCATTATCATCCAAGCAGCAAGCTTATGTCCATTTAGGCAGAAACAATTGTTTTCCTGAAAGACTGTAGAAATGCTGATTAGAATCCTATATCTGAATCACTCTGCACCAAATGAATTGGTTTGTTTTTCTTTAAAAATGTACAAACGGCTGAAGTATGCCAGGAATCTTGCTTCCATAATCTGTAGTCAGGGATCAGAGCTGGCGATGGCTGTACCTTTGCTACAAGTGAATGAGAAACATAGTGGTTAAATTTTATTAGGGTCACTTGTAACGTTTCATTTTCACAGCCAGTTTGGTTGGCAGAATATTTGATTACATATTTTTTGCATAATGAAGCAATGGAAATCCACAGCAGTCCTCCTCGATAAAAGGCAGTGGGATGATACATGTTTTAAAGAGTCTGCATGGGCTCTCCTGTAAGCGTGAGGCTCGGGAAGGGAGGCTTTTTCTGCTGTCAAAGCCCATGGAGCAGAGCTGGGCCTTTTCAAAACTGTGACAGCCCTCTAAGTAAGGAGAGATGTGAGCTAAGGTGATGTGAGGGCTGCAGAAAAAAACTCACCAAACACCCTAAAATGCAAATGTGCAAAGACATGCAAGAGCCGGTCCTCTGAAACAGAGCAGGCGGGATCCACCTCTTTTGCTGGTGGAACAAGAATGGATTTACATCTCACTTGTGCAGTCCTCTGGGGCAGGACTCAGAGCTAAACAAAGGCATCCTCTGCACGACAGAGGAAATCACCACCATTTTATGTAAGAGCTAAGTTTTAATCTTTGATGCAGAGGACTTGCCTGCACTGTATCCCAGCCCACAGCCCGGTCGGTCTGGGCTGTACATCCCTGGGGAGATGCAGCATCCGAGGCCAGCGTGCCTCAGCGAAAGCATCTTGCTTGGCACTCTGAGTCTTTGGGTGGGGGAAGCAGAAAGCCAGCAGGTTGTATAAATTCACAAAAAATGAGTATACTGGAATTGCAGCACTTCTATTTCTTCCTTCTGAGCGTGGGCATAAAAAAAAAAAAATACATTTTCAGTAGGCCCAGAGTGGGTGTGTGAGAGAGTGGAGTGTTTGCTCCCCATTCCCACCATCTGGAAAAGGGTGGACGTTTCAGGGGAAAGGATCCTGACAGCAGAGTTCATCTTTGATTAGCACATCACGGAGAAGTCGCACATTGAGTTGCCCAGTCTTAAGTGATTGCAGGAGAGGTTATGGAAGAAATAGACAAAATGAGTATTGCCTGACCACCAGGCCTGGAAGATACTCACCCAGGTCTCCTAAAGGAGAATGTAAGGATGCAAGAGCTCATTTGCATGCAGCAGTGTGCAACCTCTTGTCTAAAACCAGTTTGCTGTTACAAGGCTGTTACAAGCACGATGCTTGTTTTTTAAAATCATTTCCAGGGGAAAAAGGGGAGACTGTAGGCTGGTAAATTTGACACTTGTGCTGGGAAAACTAATAGAAGCTATAAAAATAAGAGAATTAGTGGACAGGCAGTAAAAATGACAAACAGAAATGTTAGTGTGACTTTGTGCCAAAGTCCTGTCTCATAAACGTATCTGAGTTCCCTGAGGGTGGGTAAGGCTGGGCTGCTCAGTATAATCCTCTTGGATTTCCAAAAGATTTGTGAGGACCTGGGTTGCCTGAGAGTAAGGATAACTTCACCTCTGGTTGCCCTGAACTGTCAGTAAGAGATGGTGGGGCTGATGTGAGGGTGCAGCGAGTAAAGGAGAAGAGACCATGCAGAGGTGTGAGTGGTAGGGTGCAGGGAGGAAGGTGTAGTAGAGGAGGGACAGGCACTGCAGAGACAGGAATAATCCAGGCAACAGGACAAGGAAGGAAACTGAGGAAGGGAAAAATGGACGTGGAGAGGCAGCTGTGTGCTGACTTTTTTTTTTTAATTAGGAGAAGCTGAAAATACAGGGGGACGGTAGGAGTGGTGCTGACAGAGGCAGCCGACAGGGTCTGCTGGGGGGCATGTGCAGGTGCCACGCTGCAGGACATGGTCCTCTGCGGCGACTCGAGCAAGTACCCTTAACACAGCAGAGGCCTTGCCTCAACGTGATCTCCAGAGGTTCCCAGTGGAAGGATGAGAGCTAACGGGCACAAACTGAAATATGGGGAATTCCATTTATACATCAAGAGGATCTTCTTTATGGTGAGAGTGATCAAACACAGGTACAGGAGGTGCCAAGGAGGTTGTGGGGTCTGCCTTCTTAGAGATACTCAAAAGCCATCTGGACACATTCCTGGGCAACTGGCTCTAGATCGCCCTGCTTGAGCTATGGGTTTAGACTTGATGGCCTCCAGAGGTCCCTTCTCACCTCAGTTTTTCTGTGAAGAGGAGGATTGGGCTATTCCTTGTTTGTGAAGGAGCAAGGGGAAGAGGATAGAAAATGCTTTTTCTCCATCTGTCAACGTCTTTTTTTGTTTGTTTTTTCTGTGGTGGTTTTTGTTTTTTGGTTGTTTTTTTGTTTTTTTTTTTTTTTTTTTAGGGGGCAGGACAGTGAAAGCAGCAACAGCAAGTCTGCTCTCTGCAGGCATGAGGAGTCCTTTGCTTTACCATGTCTGTGGTTTAATGACAGATGAAGGAAGGGACAGGCAGTAGCAATGACCATGATGGTGACAATGAAGGACAACAGGAAGCTGGGAGTGGTTGCCGTGGAGGTGGGTTTACCACCCCTCTAGTGCTGAGGGGACTGGTGGGGAAGGGTGTGCAGCCTTGCTGCTGCAGTGGCAGCCCCCACCCACAGGAACAGCAGTGCTGGCCCTGCCCCACTGAGAGACCTGGTCCTGGCGGAGGCAGCTGACAGGCTGGCACCCTGAGGGCATTTTAAGTCATTGTTTCTGAGATGGAGATCTCAAAATCCTGATGTTCTTTTGAGCGTTTCATTTATTCAGATACCCACTATGTACCTGTCCCCTTCCAGTTTGGGCTTGGATTAGAAACTGATGCCTAAACCAACAATCAGGCAAAAGGGGTGGTGAAAGAAGAAGAAAATGCCCTTCTCTGCTAGACAGAGATGAGGGAAGAGATGGAGAGGCACTACAGAGGTCCTAGATGGGGAAGAGGAAAGCCATACCTGGCTAGTCTGTACAGTTTCACCAGGTGTCAGCAGCGGCAGGGCGTGGGTCGGGTAGGGCTGGCCTTAGCAGTTCCTCTTTATACATGGTTAGAAGAATGTATCTGTGTTATTAAGGGGCCTCCCGTTTCCATGTGGGAAGTGCTCAGGACAGAAGCCACTTTGCTGGGGCCTCTTTTTGGTAAGGAAGGGAAACTGAACCTGGGTGGGTTGTCATCCCACAGCCGGGAGAGCGATGTGGGCGTCGGGGGGAAAGCTGAACACATGAGCAGTAACCCAGCCCTTTTCACTCCTTGCAGAGTCCAAACCCTTTCTGGATATCACCTCTCCCCTCTGTCCTGGGGTCTTTGCCTGGGAGGCTCGGGGCTGTTTGGGCTCAGGGCTGTGTCCCTGTTCATCACTTCTTAGTCCAGGTTGTGCCCAGTGTGCCTGGAGGTGGGCTAGGGTCCAGTACTGATTTAGTCAGTGACAGCAACCTGCTTGCCTGGGAGAAGCTGCTGCAGGAAAAAAGTCTCTTTAAGTGGCATCTTTCCTTTTGTTTTAAAAAGGAAGAGAGAGTTTGCACTCAGGGTCTCTGTGGCTTTCACAAGGAGCATAGTACAACCCATCTAAGGAATGACGGGGTTGCTGTGAAGGGTGGCCCAGCAATACGGAGCAGGGAAAGTAACTGCAGTGCAAGACTTGTGGCATGTGCGCTTCGTGATAACAGCAGCAGGTGCGGCCAAAGCAATCCTAGCTGGCGATGGACAGAGGAGTCAGATCATCAAGATTAGCAGCCTGGAGCACTGTGGGAAAATCCCTTTTGGGGGGGAACTGGAGAAAACCGGAACATAACAGACGTGTAGTATTACAGAAAGCTTGTTAGGGTAAAATACAGCTGTCGCTTTCAGGATGGTTGGCATGCACGGAGTCTGCTTTACCACAGCTCCCTAAGCAACACACCCTGCCAGCTCAGCACCTGCTGGTAGGGGTAACGGAGTGTGGAGTGGACTGGAGACCCAGCGGCCAGGCTCTGTTGTGCTCCCTGCAGGACTGGGAACTTGATGGTACCACACAGCTGACATAGTAGTCACCACATGAAGAATCTATGAGAAGATGCCCGCTGCTGAGCCAAACATTGTGGCGAAATTGCTTTCCTCGGATGAAATAATCTCACTGAAATACTAACGCACACCTCCATCTCAAAGCTGCCCACCTCCAAGGTCTACTGCACCTCACTAGGTATGTGATACTAATCGCTAACAACAATATGTACAGTTAGAGCCACTCAAGCTCTACCTAAATGTAAAGAAAATGGACTAGTTCTGGACTGAAATAAGTCCAAAGGGGCGGGGGGAATTGTTGTCTAAACTCCCAAACGACCACACTCTGATTTAGTGTTTAACTATATACAAATTGTGCATAAAGTTAGGCCAAGCTGACCCACCCTCCAAAGTTGTTACGAATGAAGGGACTTCTAATCAAGGGAGTTACCCTTCAGAAATAAGAAACAGAGAACAGATAGTGAAAAGAACACCATCATCTAAGTTATGCAGAAAGAAGCCTTCAAGTGAGGAAAGTTATGGCTGTAAGAGGACACAGGCTGATAAGGTGTTGCAATCCACTGACATCAACAGAAAATTAGCTGAAAATAGTACAAAGAGTATTATGGTAGTGGGAGATTGTGACCTCCGACTCAAATAGTTCCCCCAAAAGAGGGCAAAACCCTGCTTGAGGAGCATGTGTAGTTAGTAAAGAACTTCAGCACTGCTATCTGAGGATGTGTACTAATTTGCATTAGAAGCAAGAGACTTGTAACCAATCCTGTGTATGATAATGAATATGCAATACACTATGAAGTATAAAAAATGGACAAATGAGAGGAGAAGTTAGGGAAGACTCCATCGTAACTTGAGGGATCAGTCAATGGGCTGAAACCTGTCTTCTCCCCTATAGGGATGCCTATTGTGTAAGAACTTTATTCTGTGACTAACTCATGCTAGCTCTTATTAGGTGTATTGTTTTAATCTTGCTTTACAGTCAACATGCTATCACTGGCAATCTTCAAACCTTATTCTGTCACAAACTCGTATTTTCTATAATAAAAATCTTCAGCTGAAGTTCATTTTGTATAAACTTCCAGAGATCTGAGTGGTTGTTACAAGGGATTTGACTCAGTGATGCTGCCAGCCCCCAGGGGTCCCTGAAAAGGTTTGTCAAACCCTGCTCTGATACAGTGGGCTGTCAAAACGCAGGTAGTGGACGGGCTGGTTGGACACAAAGTTCTCGTCTTACTTGGGAAACTGACAGGCTGATCAAATATGAAGGGTTCGAGGATACCCCCCATTCTTAACATGACAAGCACCAAGTCTGATAAGACTTCCTTACCTAGCTGGGAAAGGCAATTTTACTCTGTGCAACAGTTTGATTTGTCCCTTACATGGATTTTTTTTTGTACTTAGGCATTAAAGTGAGAATTGATGTGACCAGGAGCAGGGCTGAAAGAGGACGTGGTCAAGGCTCTTACTGCTGTCCTCGAAGACGTGAATGCTCTGCGTTTTAGGATTGACTCAGGTTTTCCATACTGATGTGTTGTCTCCCCTGTTCTCCCTGTCCATTGTTCAAAGCTCATTTTGACAACACCACTTCTACATTCAGAAAGTACAATTTAATTTCCAGATTTCTAGGTGTAAGCTTTTAGTGAAGACCTCTCAGAAATGAACTAGCCCTACTTCTGCCAATCAGTACCCAATACAACTGTTAGTTACCTTGCCATTAGTCATTAGTTACCTTGTTTTTCCAAATGCGCTGTTTTTCCTTGTGTGAAGGAGCCCATCAGTTAAATTGTGATTAACCCCATGTTGTGCATTACATATTGACCTTGAGTTCATTTCATTTTGTTGCAAATTGAAGTACTCCAGAAAGCAGTTAAAGTTCTCAAATACTTTAAAGACCAGCTTTCTCTTGAGTCATTTGGTGACAACTACAACTGCCTGAAGCATTAAAGCTGACATCTCCCAGCTTAGCTGAAGGAAGCTGAGACACATGGTATTTTAAACAGAAGAGACCTTGACCTTGGAAATAGCTTTTGTGCTCGTCCTCCAGGGACTGTACTTGTGCATCTGAAGGTTTTGCTGCAAAATTTCGAGGATGTGAAGGGTGGGATAGATCAGGAGAGGCTGATGGGTGAGACTTAGTGGGGTTCATGAATGGCTGATGATGGTTGATGTTAGCATATGTGTGGTTATTTTCTTCTTTTCTTATATTTTAGCTTTCAGCCCAGAGGTTTGGGTGACTTTTTAAATAACTGTTTTATGCACAGTTTAAAAGCAGACAACTTTGTCAGTAAGCCACTTAGCCAGAAACTTTCTTTAACTCTGTAGCTAAAGACACCATGTGGTATCTTGTTAGAAAGCCTAAACAAGAGTTGATAAGAGCTAGGTAGGATTGCCAACATCTTTGTATAAAAAGAACATATTTTCCTAAATTAGAAAGCTATCTAGAGACAGCGCTTCCTCCCTTTCTTGGGAGGGAGACCTCCTGCCTTAAGTTTTCAGAAATGACTGGTGATTTTTAGATACCTCTGTCTTGCATGTCTGACTACAGACTACTCTAAGAATCAAGTGGGTCTGAAAACTGAAATCCCTTAAATACATTTGGGCAGCCTCTTCAACTGGTTTTCTCGTAGCTGGTAGCTTTTGTCTTATACTGAATAGGTCGCTTTCTCCAGGTATGTGTTCTGTTCTTTGTTGCTAATTTTGTCTGCAGTTTTACTAGGTAATACGCCGCTTCTTGCCATGAGTTTCAAAAGTACTCAAAATAAAGATGACCCCCGTAAGTTTGCAAAAGCTATCCTGCTGCCTCCAGGAAGCTACCTTTCTAAAGGCTCAAGCAATCTGGTATACAGTCATCAGTGAAATGACAGTGGAGGTACAATCAAATAAAACAGCTTTAGCAACTCTAAGGCCTGGTTACCTTGTCCTCCTGCTAAGGCAGCCTCTTGCTCTGAGGATGCCTAGCCTGCCAAAGCAGCCTCCTGCATGTACGCTCCTGCAGTGTTGTAATTGTGCAGAGAAAGCGTTGGCTGTGAAGGCATGACCTGAGCATCTCCTGCTAGCTAACACTTCTTGATTTGGAGGTGGTTAGGCTAGGGGGGAAACGTTTTGGAAAACAAAGGTTTTGGAAAACAAGGCACCAATTGACCTATAAGTCCCTCTGCCACATGGTGTTTCTCGTTTGTTAGTTTTACTAGATGTTTCTCATCCCCAGTGAAGTAGCTGGAACCATTGCATGATTCACCAGCAGCTATTGAAGAAATTAAATGTATATGCTGTTTTATCCATTGTGATAAGAGTTCTTTTAAAATACAAAAAGGGAAAACATCTGGGTTTACATATATCACAGCAAACATGAATGGATGTCTAAGGAAAAACTACTTCAGTAATTCATTCAGCTTTCGCTGTGTAGTCAGACTGTCTGTGGGGTCTGCCATCATGTAGAGCCCTCCCATCTGGCTCATCCTTTTGGTGTAGACTTCTGCTCTGTTCTCTGGATTTGGCCGCTCTAAGTATCTGTAGTGACAGAACCTAAAACTGGTATTTTCATGTAATTTAGAAATCTTCCAGCTGTCTGACAGACTGTTGCAGAGGTGAGAATATGTTATAGACCTACGAATACACAGTAGTCTTGTAATAACAACAGAAAACCTGTGTCAATTTTCTTCTCCCATTTGGCAAAACTCCAAGCATCTGCTGTCTAAGAACATCAACTTTTTGTAGCAAATTGGTATACTGAAACAGAATAGGTCCAATTTTCTCATTTCCTTAGTGACTGGAAAAAGCCCCCAAAAATTTCTACCAGACAGCAGAAGGTAATGAGAGCTATGAGGTCAGATTTATGTTTCTTATAACATGCTTCTGGTAATAATACAGAAATCTCATTAAATCTTATTTAAAAATAAAAAAAGAACCCTCAACCTATTTGTTTTTTCCTCCTTTAAAGTAAGTGAAAACTGGGACAGGCAGAGAACAGACCATCCGTGTTGCATTTTGCGACACGTTTGTTTGCAGGGTAATCCACATGCACTAGGGATACTCGTTGTATCCAGTGTTGGGGCTGGAAAGGTCTTGAGCTTCAAGGAAGGACAGTTTAAAAACTCTTTGGGCAGATGTAGCCATAGTCATCATCTGATCACCTGGTCTCTGGTCTTGAGGCAAGTTACTTCTGCTTACTGCTGTCTCCTCAGATTTTCTGATGCTGCAAGCAGGCGAGATTCTGTGCTGCACAACTGAGCTAGGAGGTCTGCTCTCCAGGCATCCGCACGGCAGGCAGAGGCAGCGGAAAGGTGGCACACTGCTCCTTAGGTGTCACAGCAATCTCTTGAGTTCATTGAAGAAATTTGTCGGAAGTCTTCAGCAGTGGAGGGGAAACAAATCAAGCTGGAAGCTGGCTAGTGGGGCAGAGGGGGAAAGGGGGCAGAAGAACATAAATTATGTGAATTTTCCATGTGGCAGCAGTGAAGCGGTTAAGGACAAAGAGTATGAAACCCTGGCTGATTGCTTAAGTGGTGCCTTTTGGGGACTGCAGCTGAGGTCAATAATCTAGGTGAACACCAGGCTTCAGAAAGCAGATAGTAACCGACACAAGTCTCACAGAAAGCAGATAGTAACAGACACAAGTCTCACTGCTTCCACCAGGTCAGACAAGTGGCAGAGTGACCTACCTGCTGGATTAGCAGTTGCTGCTGTCTGGGGACTCTGACCTTGCAGTAGCACCAAGATGTTCTGTTAAACCTTCCTTGAGGAAATGATGTGGGAGGCTTTTTGCACCTTTTAGCTGCAAGCTGAGGAGGAAATTGTTGGGAGTTGCCAAATCTGGTAGCCAGACAGAGGTGAGGCTGCTGCAGCTCTGTGTCCCCTGCCACAGCCAGCAGTGGGGCTGAGCAGGTACATCCTGCAGGCATGCAGGACACAAACACACACAGCTGGTTGCACAGCTTGGCATGGACAAAGAGCACAGCGCTTGCAAAAACACGGACAGCACCAGTGGCCTCATCCTGTTTCCCTTTCCGGCTGATCAGCATGACAGTGCTTTAGTGGAAAAAATATATGTACATAGCATGGACCCCTGCAGTAGCTGAGCTTAGAGACAGGCTGTCCAGACACGGACACCCGGGTCTTCCCAGTACCTGGCACCTGGATATATGAGACCCACAGCCCCTCCCCACCACTGGTGCTCAGGCATGCAGTTGCACGCTACGGGTCTCTCCAGCCACTGGCCTCAGACACTCAGTCAACCCAGAAGCTGGCCCTTGGGTCCTCTGCTCTCCAGCTGCCTCAGGCACAGACACAAACATGTAAAGGTGTCTCAGTCGACCCCCAGATGCCACTGTCTCTCCTTCAGCTGGTTTTGGGTTCCTGGTCCCTCTAGCAGCCTGTTCTCATGCTCTCTGGTCTCTCTGTTATCTGTCCCAGACTTCTGGCTGCAACACCTGGCTCCTAGGCTTCTTATGCTGCTCAACAGCTACTCTGGCTCCACATCTGGTAGTGATTACACAGCAGTATACACACCCATGCAGGCATGCCAGTTTCTCCAGTTGCTGGCATCATAGACAAATGGGTTCTGTGACTCATGATCCCCCATCCTGCATATTGACGTTGTGACATCCATGCGCACAGAGTGGAGAGCCCCTCACCCTGGCAAGTAGTTAGAAATGGAGTTTGATGAGAATAGAGGACAGGCTGCAGTAATCGGGCACAGGGCACTGCCAGAGATGTGTACTGAGTGATAACCTGTTTACACATAATCAGTTCCTTTTACCCCTTTCTTGACTTTTTTTCCCATGCTTATTCCTCTCAAACCACCTTGATCCCTTACTGTCCCTTCCTCTGGTCCTTCCTCTAAACAACCTGAAGTAAGCCTTGCAAAATCCCCAAGTGCTCTTCCCTTGCATCCTGCAAAGAATTCCACAACCTTAAGGCAGTAACTCCCTCTCAGTCTGTAAGGTGATCTGGAGAGCTTCTCCTACCAAACCTCATGTTGATGATGGGTTTCCCACGAGAACAGTGGGCTGAGCATCCTCCTGTGGTGGGTCTGGGAGTATCTGATTAAGATGTTGGGGTTTGACTGCCTGTCATCACTCCTCTGCTCCTTTGTGTTGGTGGACACAGACCTTTGCTGATGTGAGTGCTCTCCAATGGTGCCTGGGCAGTAGCAGTGTCAGGGTGCTCTGTTTCCCTCACTGGGTTATTGGAGTTTCCCTGGCTGTTGTGGTGGGGATGATTCTTTAACTGTATAATCTAACAGAAATGACACAAATCCAGGCTCACCTCTGGTAAATCAGTTGCAAAGCTGAGTTTTGGTAGCAAAAAAATTTAATCTAGATAAGAGAACTCACAGAACTCTACTTTTGTAGGAAGGCTGCACATCCAGGCTGTCCTTGCTGTTAAGGAGAGGTGAAGCTAATTAAAATTGCTCGGGGTTATTGCCAGCAAAATTATATGGAAGCACCGTATTCATTATTTAGTAAGCTTTGTACTCTAAACTTTACCACGTAACCTCACCATTATAAATCACAGTACATTCAAAGAGCAGCTAAAAGGGCTTGGGTTTTGCCATATGCTCATTTCTCATTCGTTTAATTCTTGACTCATGGAGCTATTTTTGTTTCACACTCCTAAATTAAAAATGAATTGGCCCAAGGATGTCAATTGGAAGTTAATGATTAAAAAACCAACAACAGAGTAGGGAAAATGTATAAAGGCAGGACAATGAAACCTATTGATGAAGTTAGCTATAAATCTTGGCATGTTGCATAGTAACAATACAGGAAATCCTAACTATTTGCTGGCGTGGTTCAATCCACATTACTGCTTTACCAAAGTAACAACAATTTACAAAAAGGAGCCCAGAACATCCTGTCAAAAATTACTTACCTGATAAATCAAAATAATATTTATGTAATATTTCTTGTAAGCTCATGAATATGGGTTATATCAACTCTGCACATGTTCTAAATTTTCTCTTCAATGTTCTAAATTTGTCAGCAGGGAGGTTTAATTCTGCAATAGAAAATGAAAGTGTGTGTACGTACACAACTTGTCAATATGTCCAGAAAATAGTTTCTGATGTAATGCTTTGGTTGGGAAAAAAATGTGGAAACATTCTGTATTTCCTTATAATTTTCTGGAATACTAACTGCTTTTAATATATGCATCCATACATATGTTTTCCCCCTTCTCCAGACTGTTTTGTTTTGCAGTAAACCCTCACCCTGCTTTATGGTTTTCCATCTGGGAAACCATATGAAATAACCATGGTTCAATATTGAATCGTCTTTTCCCTCAGCAAGTAATGTTTTCTGTCTGGTGGCTCGTCTGACCAGCATAACAACTGGGGGAGGAGGGGTAAGTGCTGGAAAACTCACTGTCACCTTTTTTTGTAGGGTTTTTTTGTTTTGTTTTTACTATTTTGAGATGTTGCTCAGGTTGATCTACAAACCTAGCATAAAAATGTTTTCTCTCAAGGAAAAAGAAGGGGTAAAACTTTAACATTCTTCTTCCTTCTTCATGTAGTCCCTTGTTCTCTTTTTTTAAAATTTTCATTTCTGGATACTTGCCCATGTTCAGAGTGTTGATTAAAAAATGATCATAATAAGGCAACAGTCTGCTCTGCCTTATATACGAGATGAACTTGTTTCCATAGAGTAAACCTAAGATGAATTTACGGTGGCATAAATACGAGTAATAATGGTGAATGCTGAGGCAGAAGCAGGAGCATGCTTCTCAGTGTTGTCAGTCTTATGATGATTTTAGCGAGCATTGAATCATTCAGTTTATGTAACTCTGAGGATATAGACTTGTTTGTGCAGAAAATACCTTGTATCTCACATGCACTAGTGAAGTCCATGCCCTCTTGCTCTCTGGTCCTAATGCTGGGGGATGGGAAAAGAGCAGCAAACACATGTTTTTTCGGGTGATTGCACAATTTGAGATGAAAGAAATATCACTTTTTCTTTGTTGCATTAGACACCAAGAAATTTTTGTAGGCTTTTGTGCATGCCTTTCCTGTGCCCTTCTGGGCCCTAAAGGTCAACAGTTCCAGATTTCCCCCAGAAGAGAAGGCTTGTGGTGAGCTGTTGGTCACCTAAATTCTTCACCAGGAGGAGTTCCTCCAGTCCTGGGTTGGCTTAGAGGGGTTATCCTATCTTCCTAAACAGTCTGTTTGGCCACTCTTCCTTGTTGCTGAACTAGTTACATGATGGTCACGGTGTTTTCTTAGACCTTTACTGTATACAGTTAAACCTTATAATTGCAGTCAGCTTCAGGCTAAAAAGAAGAACAAGCTAAGCAGTTGTTCCTAGCCCTTTAGTAATTCTGCAACCATAGGCAAACCCATCTCAGAACTGCCCAAAACACAACCCAGTTAAGTCCTGATAGCAGTCATCCACCAGTAAATGCAATTGTAGCCTGCCACTGGGAACAGCAACACTGATAAACTAGTTTTAGCTTACTTCTTTGACAGAAGTTTTTCTTAGGATTCATGCCATTTCACCTGCAAAAGAAGGGCTCAGCCAGTAGTCTGGCAAATTATTAGGTGTCCAGATGTGCTTGGCAGCTGTGAGGACAAGTTTGGCCACCAAAGAAGCCCAAAGAAAGGAAAGTGAATAGTCATATAAATGCATAAGAGACTTCTTAGGTACGGAAGCCACAAACTCTCACAAACAGGACTGCAGAAAAGCGAGGAGGATGCTAGGTAGATAGGGTAAGAAAGAATAATGTAATTTATGGGTAGCCAAATGGCTGCCTGGGAAGTGCAGAAGCAAGTTCGCAGATAGTGGGATGCTTCTATGCAGAAAGGTCTGTGTTCAGGGAAGTGCAACTCTGCCCACAGCAATTGCATCAGGAAAAGTGCCAGGAAGAAGGTATATATGACAGAGGACTGTCATCGGCAAAGAGGCATCCATTGTATGCTAAGCCAGTGATCTGTGTATTAGATATAAAGAAAACTACAGTACACAAAGCAGTGTGTTGCTTGATGTACCACAAATGTCAAAAAATATCTTTGCCAGTTAAGTAAATACATCCCTGGAAAATATATGATGGGCTACTCTACCCTTCTCGTGGCATAATGCTGTCTTACTGGGACATACGGGCTACTGATAGGAAGCTTCTCTGTCACAGAGGCAGGAACAGACACCTATCTTAGACCACCACAGTTTACACGGTGCAGCTTACAACATGGCATGTAAGTGGAGAAACATGGAGATGTATCCCCAAGAGGAGGGGCAGTTCCATAATGAATAAAATGCCCCTGGCCAAGGGTGCTTGTACACTCAGCATGGGAAGGCTGAGGGTAAAACCAGCTTCAGTGTCTCACCGTGCCAGCTATGTCAGGAAAGAAGAGAGCAGTCTCATGTGGTGTAGTAGAGGAATCTCATGATGGGAGTCAAGTGAGGCAGTGAAGTCTGAGGAAAGTACTTTTTAAATAATAAGCTGGTGACTAGGATTAACAGAGCTAAAAGATGGCTTAAAGCTTTGGGCTGAGGATCACTGATGACTGCTGCATATAATGAACTTCCTACCCCAGGGAGAGGGTGATGCGTACCAAAGGGCCAGTTTAAGACTGGAAAGGACTTTTGGAGGAACTAATGATCTCTGTAAATCTCTTTCCCTTTGTTTTGGTGTTAAACACTTTTTGAACTTCCATGATAAACATGAAGTTTTTAGTGTAAGTGACAAAAAACCCAACAAATCCTTTCTTCACCTTAGTTTTTCTTACTAAGTACAAACAGTATACTGTAAACACTGTTCCCCTATAGGAGTAGAAAAGAGAAAGTAGATGAAGAGTATTTGCATGACTAGTGTAGTGCTAGTAGTGTAATCATAATGAGGGTAATATAACATCTACTTGAAACAGAGTAAAAGAATTGAGTATCAGTAAAGGAAAGAGAGAGAAATTAACGAGAAACATCTTTTCATCATTTTGAATATACCCAATTAAATTAAGTTGAGCAAAGTTGTCTAAATTCTGATACGTTCATAAACGTTTTCATGCATATCATGCTGAACTAGGTCCTGAAAGAAAGAAAAGTGCCTTCCTAGACTCTTTCTGTGTATGCAGCCAGAGCAGCAGAGTATTCATTAAAGCCATAAGTAAAGTGCATAACCAGAGATTTAATTCTTGAAATTGCATTTGGCTACAAAACTTTAAAAACCATGTGGAGAAGGCCTTTATGTAGAGTGTCCTACTGTAGCTTTAGAGTATGAGGAACTAAATTAATTCAGGGAATTTATTACTGCTTGCAGTTTGCCTGTGATGAGGGCTGGGACTGTGTTTTCTTTTCGGAGCTTGAATTTTAATCTATGTTAATATTCACATCAACAGGGTAAGTTAATGAGGCCCAAGCTCATTTTATTATCCTTTATCTGTCTGAAGCTCTAAGCTTCTACCCGCGCAGCCTGAGCTATGCACTCTGCATGCTGGATGAGGAGAAGCAGTTTGTACTTGAGCATTTGTACGGCACAGACGTGAGTGCTCTGTCGTTGGTGTTCTCCATATGGGAAAGTTCATTTTGTTTCTGTCTTGCTTGAAAACAAACAAACAGTAGATCAGCAACATGACCATATATATTTATATATGTATATATGTATATAAAAGGGGTAGAAAATAAGGGGTATGAAAAAATAATGCAAGCATGCCTGTGAGGTCTGAAATGGAGCTGAGTGCGCACTTCTTTGTAGAAGACAATGAGTGGTTGATGATTGCTGACGTACACTGGGAAAAAATAGAAAGCTTATTTAAAAGGAGACTGTATTAAAATAGGCACTTTTTAATTCTTGAAACTATTTTTGTCACATCTGGGACTCCTGAAGTAAGTGTTTGCTTCTAATGATTTCTCAAGTAAGGACTGACAGGCTTTGCAGAAGGATTTGAGCTTGTCAGATGTTCCACCATTGGTAAAAACTACACAAAGAACAATGGAAATAGCACATGGAGTTAAACTGTTAAAAAAGCTGAAAAGAAAAGGAGAGGGGTGTGTCCAACAGTGCAGCCTTTCTGCATGTTGCATTGCAGGGAAACGTTCGCAGAGGATCTGTCTGCTGAACATCCTGGCCACTGCCTGCCTAAGCGCTGAGCAGGTGCAGGAGGATGGAGAGGTTTCACCTTCGTGGTATATTTAAGACTCAGCCAGAAGAGTTTGTTAAAGTCTGGAAGCAGAGAGGAGTAATGAGTCTTGCTGCCTGGGGATCAGGCTAGAATAAAGTGCGAAGAAAACTTCTGTTGAGAGGAATTGGTGGACATCTAATGCAACTGCACACATCCCATGAGAAAACAAATAACCCAATGCTCAACACCGGGAGATGTGTTTGAATTCATCGCTTCACCACTCCTAATACTGAAATGCGGTGGCACAGACCCATTAAATGAACATCTTCATATGACTTTCTACCCTCATTACAATTTTGCTTGTCCCTAATAGGAGTAGTTTTATATCAAATGCCAATATTGTAAGGAGCATAATGGGATGGGAGGAGTGGTAGGCTAACACAAAGCAAGAAATGTTCTATGGAGAAGTCACATCTGCTACTCCGAATTTCACAGTGAATTTGTTCACCTTCAAAAACTTACAAGCCTTTTTTTGTGGCGATGAGGGCAGCTTTAGTTAGCAGTGAGCAATCAAAGCCCAGCGGGTGGAGCAGTCAGGTTTGATCCCAGGTTGTGGCAACCTGAATTGGCCGCTCAAGGATAACGGAGGGCTGACTTTGTCCTC
Organism: Falco cherrug; assembly: GCF_023634085.1. NCBI lineage: Eukaryota > Metazoa > Chordata > Aves > Falconiformes > Falconidae > Falco > Falco cherrug. The sequence goes on from NC_073699.1 coordinate 72,870,613, forward strand.
TAACTCAATGGTCAATTAAACCTGGGATACATTTACTGGATTTTGTTTTGAAATTGTTTTAATTTGTCCCAGCAAAATACCCCTGAAAGTTTTGAACTGTAGCAAGTACTGTTCTCATTTGTTTGCATGGAACATGTCGGAACAACTTATGCATTTTTTTCCGCTATGCTGAGCTTCACTATCATCATAAATTGCTTATTTAAGTTCAAATGTCAGTTAATTCTTAGGTAAATAAATTCTTGGGGTTTAGAACTGAAATGAAGCAGTACATATAGAATATCAGCTGAGGAGAGGGGGAGGGAAAAGACTTAAAGGTCCTCAAAGAATGGGGGCACTTATTAGAGAAACATTTCTTATTTCAACAGCAGTATGACAGATTTTCAGCTGTACTTTCAACTTGGAGAGTCTATAATCACAATGGGAAGTTCTGTGGAGGCCTCTAAAAACAGTAAAATGTGTATACATAGTGTGAGATATGCCCTCTCCCCACACCCTGACTAAGGCAGTCCAGTGAAAAAACATGTTTCTCTGTGTGTGTAAGAACCATTTTCTGTAAAATTTTCATAAGGATTGGTAATTTGAAAACTTCATGCTCCTGCAGCCCTCCAGTACTAACAAAAGCTACCGAAGTACTAAATTAAATTTCAGATTCTGAGCCTACTAGAAGCTGAGGTCAAAGTTTGGAGGAAAGTCGCTCCCATTTTAGTTACCAGCAACACCAAGGTAGTTAGTGATAGTGTTGGCTTCAGTTCTGACAATTTTTACAGCTTCATTTGTACAGCTAGTTTTGTGGGATGACAGTGACTATCTTTTGCTAGGGGTGCTCATATCTGATGCTGACACTGATGTGTCTTCCTCAGAACTGATTGCAGCTGAGTTCCTTGTTCAGTTGCATCTTATGACTCTCGAGCCACCTTCTTGCATGTGTGTGTTCGTTGTTTTGGTATTTTTCCCCCTTTTCTCCCATTAGCTCTGCTACTTTGCTCAGAGTGTCTTTCAGTGACCTAAGTATAAACCAAAGAGGATTTCTTTCCTGTGTTTAGAGGTGAGGTGAGTTGTGCGGATTATGGAATTTTTAACCTTTAACCATTATCTATCTTGTCACCCTCCCTCCAGAGCCCTAGTGTGAAGCTCCTGTCCTTGCCCCCTCGTTATTGTTAGTGTCCCTCCACCTGCCACTCATCATAGAGAGAGTCAACAACTTTGGAAATGTGACTGCCTTTAAAATGAGCAACTAAGACTTTGCTTCCTTTTACCTTTCTTGAAGAGAAGCTGACCTATGCTCAGCCAGTCTGCTTTTCTCAGCAGGTCTTTTAGTAGGGGATAAAATGAAGGGTTGCTCTGGTTGGAGGAACAGTTTTGTTCTCTGGAGTAGCAACAGCTGTGCTGGTGCTGTGTTGTACAGATGTGTCCAAAGTAATAGGAACACAAGGTTTCCCAAAGAGGGATGTTTATATGCTGGAGAGGAATTTTTTCTTCTTCCAAGGCTTGTGCAGCTTTGTATCACCTGTTGATAGACGACTTAATAATGTGGACTAATTATTATGTCAGCTAACTGACTTGCTGAGGATGTGAGGTTCCTCCCTCTTGTAGAACCGATGTCTCTACCCCTCTGCCTGCAGGGAGGGGTCCCTGGTGTTTGGAAATACTGGAGTACCCTAAGACCCGGCAGAGTAGGAGCCACTTGGGTAACTGCTATGAGTACAAAGCCATGCACGTATTTCCTGCCCACTCTTTTCCAGTTTTTCATTTCTGTTTCATGCTCCTTTTCCCGTAGGCCTAGGCAAACAGGGGGTGTTCAGTTGCGCAGGCTCATGGTTTTGCACTGTGTGGCAGGGAAAGGAGAATTAATTCTGAGCTGGGAATGGCTTGTGTGTTTATGTCCTCAGAACGGGTTTTGCACGTAGATGCATGAAAAATTCCCAAAGCAGGAGGTAGCATGGGTGTCTCTGCCTTGGCCCTCATGGTGTTTTCCAGGCCATTAATGCTGAGCTGCTTGTGCCTGCTTGGTGTCCTGCCGTGGCCAGTGCTCTCAGCAACACACACACTATTTTCCAGCCAAACCAACTTGCCAGAATGGACAACTTCATGTCTGTGGGGCAGTTTGCTACCAGTGGCAGCTTCCCTATTCAAGCAGCCATCCCACACTGCTGACTGCAGTAATAGGTAGGTGGGTGATATGGTTAAAGCTGTAGGTTGTAAATGTGGTTGATACTTCTCTCAACTTAATTTGCACCCAGCGCATGTGGGTACAGGGCTCCTACTGCACAACCTCTTCTCAGGAGATAAAAATCCTCAGTTCTAGTTAAAGCCTGTGTTTGCCGACTCATGAAGGTGTCTGTCCTTTCTCCTGAAGCTCAAGATCATCTGAGCTCCCTTCTGCTGTGCTTCTGCTAGTGAGCCAGCCCAGAGACTGCTTGCTGCTGGTACCTATAACTGGCACTCCCACCTCCTGCTCCTGTCCTCAGATCTATTTGATCTCTACTGAATTTAGCTTCTAAAGCTCAATAATTTGTTTAAAATCTTGTGTGGTGCTTGGCTTTGATGGCATCAGTAGCAGCCACTTTCTTGGGGCTGGTGAAGGACGTGCTCAGTGACTGGAGATGCCTCTTCCACCTTTCTTCTCCTGCCTGCTCTTCACTCTTTCCGTTCATTTGGCCCACCTCAGTGCCTCTTTACTAGGGGAGAGATTTTAAACCAGTTGCAATTTGCAAAGCTGGTGGCTCAAAATGCCTGCAGGCAAGAGAGGTCTGTGGCAACACTGACATGATGATACTGCCACCCAGGGTTGCCCTTGCCAGCAGCCCAACATGGGCTCCGGCCACCTCCTCCCCAACTCTTGCAGTGCAGCCCTAGACCCTCTGTTGCTCCTCTGCAATGTCATTTAGTGAGTAGTGGTGAATGCAGTAGCGCACTGGCAGAATCCCGATCAGCTCAAGAGACAGAGTGCTCTTGAAAGTGCACTCATGAATAGTATTCATGCGTATTAAAGTAATGGCCGTAAGTACTGTTCACCATCTAAAGAGATGGAAAAGGCAGTCAGTAACTGAAGACCGAGCTCAGATAAAAATCATGATGTTTAAAGCCACGGTAACAAACCTGTCAGTATCCTCAGCCAGTGAGAAGAAAATCCCTGTTAAATAAGTCAGCGACAGGGAGAGTCAGTTCGTTGAACAGCACACTGGTCCATTCTTTGGGCTGTGGTATGAGGGCACAGAAAAGCCCTGCTGATATCCATAGGGTGCTGTGGAAGTGCTGGGACAGGTCTTGCTGGGCTGGCTTCCAGAGCTAAGCAAGCCTGAGCAGAAAGGAACAGAAACGCTAATCCGGTCTTGGGGAGAACAGGCACACCATGCTGGGTTTCGTAATGAACAAACAAGCTCTGAAAAGGCCAGAAAAATTTGATTATAAACCTTTAAGAAAAGGTGTTATATCTTTTAAAAGAAAGAGAAAGCTGAAAAAGTGCCTGTCTTGCTCTTGCCTTACCAACGTCTATTTTATTAATTATTTGAAAAAAGGGCTGCATTAGTAATCTTCCATGAATTCAGTAGCAATTTTGTGATTTTATAGGAAGTGTATTTGCTGTGACTGTGGAAACTCAACAGTTCAAGCAAACTTACTTCCCTGACCTCTCATTTTTTTTCTTGACCTCTTAGAGCAATGTTTTGCTTTGTTCTAGTTTCCCATTATTCTTGTGCAACTCTGAGCTGTTCACATCCTCCCAAAATTTCTGGTTGAATATACGTTTCACATTAAAGTAATTCTAGACTTTTTTTTCCTTTCTTGAATCAGCTTTGATGTATCTGAGTTTCTCCTGCCATCTGGTATTCTGCATTGAGAGCCACGATCCATGCTGTTAACTCCTTACTGGTATTTTCTCTTTTGCATGTGTTCGGTGGGACCACTAAGCTGCATCAGAAATCTGCAGAAAACACATTTCTGGTGGTTCTGAATTCCCTCTTCTTGGGCTTTATGTCATTTTGTGCTGCCTTGAGCGGGCATCTGTTAAAAAGCAAACAACTAAAAATGCTCTTTCCTCTAGCTGGCACCACGTTCCCACACTACTCCGGTTCTGGGGTGCAAAAGAACCCGGTTTAGGACACAAAACCCACCACATGCTGGTGGAGAAACTGCATGGAGAGGTTCAGTGTTTGCCTTCATGAAGCAATTGGTGATTATTCTCTGAAACTTCTCATTTGCTGAAGCAGAGACTTTACTATAGAGCTAGAAGATTCGCTCAACTTCAGTAATTTATGTGAAATAGTAAAATCTTTTTCTCCTGAATTCACACTCAGTGTGGTGCAGAAGAGAATAGTGGATGTATTACGTGTGGTTTGGATGTAAATGTTCAGCATATGTTTGATTATTTCCCCATTTGAAAAAGGGCTTAGACTACACTCATAAATACTGCAGTAATTGTATTTCAGGGCAGAAGCTTGTCTATCTATTTTCTCTAGATATGAACCCTCCAACTACTAGGATGCACATTTTGACTTTTTATTATAATGTGGTGTTGTAATAGTATTCCTCCTTCTCCAGGGAGGTTTTTATATATAGAATGTTTATATATACACACACACACACACACATTAAAATGGTTTTGCTATGGGGGAAGTGAGCACTGAGTCCAAGAAGATAGGTTTTATATATTTTATTCATAAAAACAGATTTGCAACAATTTATTAAAAATTGATCTCATGCAGTATAAGGTTATACAAGAAATTCTTCATTTACATTTTATTCTGGCAGTTCCAGTCTAGTTTAAAGCATTTGTGCACTAACATCATTGGAAAATGGCATTGGGGCACAGCCTCTTCATAAATTTACAGTACATTTTTGCTGCAGTATAAAAGAACAGAAACATTAAATAGCTATATTCACTTGGTTGGTCTTGTTATCTGCAGTAAAGTAAAAAAAAAAATGTTATGGGAGAAACTACAGTATCATTGAGACAAAGAATGTACTGCATGGTTTAAACCTAATAAACGTCACACAGTCAGTATTCACGAAGTTACAGACACACACACACTCACCTCCAATGGTCCAATACTTCTGATTTTTTTTTTCCTGCTAAGTTGGAATAATATTTCTACAGAGATCTTTGTGTATACATTATATACAATATTGTAATTTTCTCTTTTTAAAAATTAACATTCCTTTTAAAATAAACCAGGCCCTGATGATATTAATAAAGCAAGAGAATACTGTCAACACACATTGAGTGACAACGTCAGTGTTTAGTGCTTAAACAGAGTAATGAGTTCTATTTTATCTGTGTTTATACTTACATGTTTTTGTTCTAAAAGCTACAGATATTTCCATAACCTCTCTTACTGTATGTGCCAAGTGAAATATTTTGTGATGCTCCTGATTGTAAGATTCGGATACATATTCATGTTGGGTTTGGCCACTATGAGGTGTGTTTTATTTTTAATGGAGATTTATGCTAGCTTGTCAAAGCTGCGGTTAAGTCCCTCAGCTAATGAACCTCTTCAGCTGTGCTTCAGTCACTGCTGATTTCTAAACCTTTGTAGGAATGTCATTCCAAAGGTTCGGTCTGAGGTGCACAGGTGTTGGTCAAAGAAAACTGAGAGCCCAGTGGGAGCTTCATGTGTTTCCCCCCGCTCCCCGCCCCCCCCCCCCCCCCCCCCCCCTCGCCCCATACTCCTAGCAAACAGCCCTGGCAGTGAGGTGCCACGTTTCCAGTCCCTTGGAAAAGAAGCTGCATGTGTATCTCACCTGTGCCTGAGGGTTTGGCTCCAGTGCTGGTCCAGATAATATGCCACTACAGTTCCTCCTAATTACTTCGGTTCAGGGGATGGAGCTAATGTATAAAACCCATTGTTTTTTCACAGTCCTCTTCCGATTCAGATAAAATATTCTGTTGGTGAATTTGATTTGTCCTCTCTCTTATCCACTACCACTGTCACACACGCAGGTACAAAGCAAACAGTGTATATTCACATCTATGTGCTCTGCAGGTTTGCCTGCAGCAGCAAAGTGCTGTGCCCTACCCCTCCCCCCCCCAAGTCCACTACATTATTTTGATTGTAATTATGTGTGACATAATTCAAACAAACTATGAAAAACAATCCGTCCTGTGACATTAAGACTTTACTACCCATCTACTACTCAGCTTCTTGAGTTACCAGCCCTAGGACTTTTCCAGACAGTTTAGTACCTTATGGTTGGTGGTGTTTATTTTGAAATAGGTGCAGAAACTGCTAAAAATGAAACTGCAGATGGTCAGCAGTCACTACCATCATCCCTGGAGAAGGGTGAAGCACTCCGCTTCCAACTAGCAGCTCTCCAGCTGGTGACAACTCAGAGCTTGGAGCTTCAGCCTCTGCTTGGGTTTTATGTACAGCTGCAAGTTAGAGGTGACCCTGCTCACAGCACTGCAGAGTCTCAATGACACCCGATGAATCATTTCTCACAGTCCTCCTTTCCTATCAAACATCGTCCCTGAAATGAAAACAAGCAAGACTAACCAGTGCAGAATGTTTCCAGCAATTTAACACAACTCTTGTAAAAATGAGAAAATGAGTGTATCTATTTCAGTAAATATGGTATAGCTCAACCATTGTACTTTTCTTACATGGATACAGTATAGAATTGCATGTTCTCAGCAGCCACATAAAGCTCAGTGACATTTGAGTGGTTTGTTGGGTTTTTTTCCCTAGTGTCTTTTTTGCAAGATCCGTATTTCCCAGCCTCCTTGTTGCTAGTAGAAATTTGGGAAGAAACGTTTTTCAGTGACTTGTATGTGAAGAAATAAAAACTCCATGAATAAGGCTACAGATCAAACTCCTTGTGTCCTTCTCCTTTGCCTTCCCACACGAGTTACACGGGCACTCCTGTGATGAACGGCCTCAGCAGTAGCTCCTCCGTGGTAAGAGCCAATGTTACTTACATGTTTGTAGCAGAGTTCTAGGTCAGATGTTTAGTCCAGTCATTTGAGTACTTAAAAGCAGTTCAGGAAGCACTGATCTCCCTTTCCTACAGCCCCGAAACCATTACTCGGAAGGAGGGCGGCACGTGTCTGTGCCGAGGACTGGCACTGGGGCTTACACATGGACTGGCACAGCTAGCATCAACTCCTCCTATGGATGGCAGGTAGGCATGATGAAGAATCGGCAGCTGCAAAGACAGCCGACGCTGTATGCTGCGAGAGAGACAGAGAGGAGCGTTAGCCAAGAGGAAAATGTAATACATTACATGCTCGATGTGCTTGCAGGTTGTTGCAAGGATATTTTCTGTGCCTGCTGCTGTGATAGAGAGGGTTAATGCCAAGAGCATTACACCCGCTGCTGTAGAGCTATGCCACCACAGTGTTATTTCCCCTTGGGGAATTTTTCTGACAGGCTAGATACAACAAAGGAATCTAAGGATGCATTCTCAGCATCCCACAACCTTCTGAAATTCCCAGGCACTTTCAGCTTAATTGTCAGACTGCTGATACTAGAAAAAGGGAAAACCTTAAGTCTGCAATGAGGGCATATGGCTTAGCAACCCCCCACCCCTTGAAAAGTGATCTATTCCATTCAGAGCCCCGGCTGGCTAACTGCATAGACATGCATGAGATCACAGGCTGAGATTTAGCCATGCATCATTTAGCACAAGGATGTCAGAACTAAGGACAGCATTTTTGCAACTCCAGCTAAGGCAGACGCAGGTGTGTGGAGGAAGAGAATTCAGACTGATGGGTTTTTTCCAAGTAGTTCCTTTTTGCAGTTTAGGTCTGTGATTTTGAAGTGCTGGATGCTCTCAAGTTCCCACAAACAGTGCTTGGGACTGAGGAGTTGGCACGCTAAAAGCAGTCTAACCTACCACCCACACCAAAATTCAGTATTTAGGAACCCAGCATTCTTTATTCAATTTTCCAAGCAGATTGACGCCATGATTTGTTGGGGTTTTTTGTTTTGGTTTTGGTTTGTTTTTGAAAGGATACTAAACTGTGCTCACAGATATCCCAACTCACCACTTTTTGTGACGAGCATGGTGCCATAAGACAAGGGCTCTGCTACCCCCACGCTGAGGATATACTAGCACCTTTCACAAAATCAAAATCCAGCTGAGGTTTGTTAGAGATGTTTTCAGTGATTAAGATGTTACCATACCAGTATGGCTTCCCCATTTGAAGACATTCACTCTTGAAACACAGAAGCACTTTTTAAAGAGAAGGCAGATGTCAAAGTGACAGAGCTGAACCAAAGACTGGCTTTTTGATCCCAGGAGAAAAATGCCCATACAAAGCATTGTATCAGTACAATAGAGTTTCAAATTTGTGTTTCCCTGTTGACTGATACAATGACTGTGCATAGACAGGCCTTTATAAGAAGTATACATTTGAAAGCTTGCCTTTGGACAGCCTTTCTGATTCAAAAAACATTTCTTTTTTGCTTTGTGTTAGGAAGCGGAGACAGCTACCAAGGCATCCATTGCACTGTTTGGGGACCAAGCAGTATAGCTTTCAAATTCAAACGGAAAGAAATGTAATGCTGCTTCTCTTTGGTTTCTTCACTACAAATTCAGGCTTGTTTATACAGAGATGTAGCGCAAACATTTGTAGTCTGCCTAAGTCAGGAAACTCTTTCGCATTCCCCCTCCCCCAACCTCCCTTTAAAAGTTTGATGCAATATTAATCACAGTGTTGATGCATTGATCATTGTAGTGCTGGCAATGCATTTCTGGGTCTAAAGAAAATCCATTCATTGTTATTTTGCTACTGTGCCTGACAGTTTCTGGTGCTATCAATGAAATCATGCCTCGTTCCCAAGAAGTGCAGAGGTGGCATGGCTCGCTGCTTCCATGTGCTGAATCCTTATGAGCCTGACGCTGTGGATTGTCATTCTGTCTCTTGTTGCAGGGTCAAACGCAGAATTGCTTGCGCTTATTTTCCCACCAGTGGAAATGCTTACTTTGTTCTACTGTTACAGACTTCTCATTAAAGAGCTTTTTGAAGCTATTCCAAGAGAATCCAGTTGCATAATCCAGTGAATGGGATTTTTTTCCCACCCATTTAAGTGTTAGCCATACCATGGACAAAGCATGATTATTTGACTATGCCAATGGTGGCTGCAGTGGGTGGCAAATTTTCCTTTAACTGTACTTAAAGTTTACTTTCACTTGAAAACTTGGTTCCTGGAATTGGGGCAGAGGACTGTAGCCTGGAGACTCGCACACAATTAAGAGTTTAGGTAAAACTCTTAGGGAGGAACACAAAACAAAAAAAGTAAAAAAATCCAAACAAATGTGCCATTTTCTCCTTAACTGAAAGTAAATCTTGTACCTTACCTCACTCTCTGTAATTTTTTTTCTTTCTTCAATATCAGTGGTTTTTCCCTTCCCCCACTCCTACCACATTTTGTCAATGCTTTTGGGGTAACCCCTGATAGCAATACAGGCTGGGGGATGGAGGCATCAAAAGCAGCCCTGCTGAGGAGGACTTGGGGGTACTGGTGGGTGAGAAGCTGGATGTGAGCTGGGAATGTGTGCTCGCAGCCCAGAAAGCCAATTGAATCCTAGGTCACACCAAAAGCAGCGCGGCCAGCAGGTCGAGGGAGGTGATTCTGCCCCTCTACTCTGCTCTCGTGAGGCCCCACCTGGAGCACTGCATCCAGCTCTGGAGCCCTCAGCACAGGAACGACATGGACCTGTTGGAGCAGGTCCAGAGGGGGGGCCACAAAAATTATCAGAGGGATCAAACACCTCTCCTGTGAGGAAAGGCTGAGAAAGTTGGGTTGTTCAGCCTGCAGAAGGCTCCAGGCAGATGTTATTGCAGCCTTCCAGTACTTAAAGGGACTTACATAAAAGATGGGGACAAACTTTTTAGCAGGGCTCGTTGCGCTAGGACAATTGGTAATGGTTTTAAACTAGAAGTGAGTAGATTTAGATGAGATATAAGGAAGAATTTTTTACAATGAGGGTGGTGAAAAAAATGGGAACAGGTTGCCCAGAGAGGTGGTAGATGCCCAATCCCTGGAAACATCCAAGGTCAGGTTGGATGGGGCTCTGAGCAACCTGATCTAGCTGAAGATGGCCCTGCTCATTGCAGGGGGGCTGGACTGGATGATATTTAAAGGTCCCTTCCAACCCAAACCATTCTGTGATTATATAAATTTGTTTCAAGTTGTCCATACAATATATATAAGTCAAAGCATATATATATATATATATATATATATATATATATACACACATATATATGGTCAAGTATGTTGGGGAGGGAATGGTTAGTATTAGTGGTTTTAGTCTTATAGGCAACTGCTGAAGGAGATGGAAAGAAAAGGTGGTGTACCACACACAGAGCAGCTACTCATCAGGTTACTGTGTTAGAATAGGGCATATATCTTCAGCTCTGTACAGAAATGCCATTTATTAGGGGTAATTAAAATAAAGTAAAAACTTGACTTCCAGTATCAATGTACATATGAATACAATACAATACACATGGGAATGCACGATGCTACAAAGGGAGCAGAGTCATGCGAAAAATATTTTGGTTCTGCTATAGAAAGCCACTGGTGAGATCTGTTGGTAAGCTGGGGGACTGAGACAACTGCTGCTACAGTGAAACATCTGAAGATCTGTGGGAGTGTGTAAACTGTGTCTAAGCATTCAGGGATCATTTCAGTTGATTCTTCAGCCCATTAATGTTGAGTTTTAGGAACTGCTGGGAAGCTGGAGAAATTCTAAAAGACTGCAGTAAAGCAAGATGTTGTACTAGTAAGTAAACCATTCTAAATCCACCTTATTTTAGTGACAGATTTGAATAGGACCATACATAGAGTAATACGAACCACTGCCAGTGAAGAAACTGAATAACAGAGCATGTTTATGCCAAGGCATGTGGCTATAATGCAATAATCCAGTCGTAACCAACATTTTTTATAAGAATTTTTTGTTACTAAAATTGTCATTACTGGCTCCAGCAGGGTATCTGACTGTCTTTTAAATGCTGCTAAAAGCAGAGCGAGCCTTAGCTCAAAAAAAAAAAAAAATCCAGGTGGCTTCACAGCGGTTACCTACTTTAAAGGCTACAAAAATGACCACATATAGGACATACTCTATCAAAATGGCAGGTTTTAGTGGGGTCCTGCAGAAATCTGTCATCATTTTCACTCAGAGATCTGGAAGACTGTTATATATTGTTGCTGTTAAAATGAGAACACTATAAATTTTAAGGTGCCAAAACCTAATTCAATGATTGTAAGCCACTGATGAGATGGGACCATGTGCAGGAATGAAGGTGCACAGAAGAATATCTTTTAAGGGTCACAGGAGATATCATATCGAATAGATTTGTGTGGCCACCATGCAGATAAGCTGACTGATGCAACCTTAAGATAAGTAAGGGGGGATTTCCCAAGCTGGAAGACCCTAGGGTGTAGGGGAGATCTGCCTCTCCTGTGAGAGCAGCTGATGAGGTGTGAGTGGGGCCGGGGTGATGGTGGCCAGCCCCCCACTCCCACAAAGGGCAGCCCTGGGTGGTGCTACCAGCAGGTTGGGCAAACAGAGCCTGGGGCAGCAGCTGGCACTGGAGGGCACTGCTTTGAAGAAGGGACCTTCCACTGGCCAAGTGGAGAGGCTTGAAGTCCACATAGCCCAGCAACTGGACACCATTCTGTGACCATCTGCACAGGTCAAGGGTGCTCATCCTACTGACCCTCAAGGCAAGCATGGTGGGCACTCATCTGAGAGCAACGGCGGCAGCCCCAGCAGCAGGGGGGTCTGTGCCATCTACCCCGGCAGAGACAACACCTCTGCCCAGACAGAGCTGCTGAAGGCAGCGGCTGCAGGGCAGGCCTCGGGCTGCGGGAACTGCCTCAACCTTTCTCCGGGGGCAGGGACCTGCCTGCAGAAGGTGCCCAGCTGGAGCAGTGCCTGCAGAGGTGGCCGAGCTGCAGGAGGTGGTGAGGAGGCTGCGTCACCTCAGGGACGCTGAGAAGTGGTCAGACAGCTGGTTCCAAGCGCAGCCTGCAGTGGACCCACAGCCCATGGCCAAATAGTCAAAACCTCTCCCACCAGCACACACAGAAGGGAGCGGGGACAATAACGCAGAAAATGGAAGCTCCCAACATCAAGGACCTGCAGGAGGAAAATCCTTCCCCTGACACCTGAGGTGCCCTTGCAGAGCCACTTGGCCGCCCTGCAGGCTGACGAGGAAAGCCCTGGCCCTGCAGGAGGTGCAGGAGGCGCTGGAGCGGAGTGAGGCAGCCCGGCCTGCCCCGAGCCACACCAGTGCGCTAGGGAAGGGCGACAGGTGATGGCAGCAGGCAACTTCTGAGGGGCACGGAGCCCCCGTCCGCTGGCCTGACTTTCTAGAGCTTTCTAGAGAGGTCTGTTGCTCACCAGGGGCTCGTGACAGGGGTGTCACTGAGAGACCAGCATCAGTCCACTGACCATCACCCACTGCTGCTGTCCCACTGGGCACCAGTGATACAGCCAGGAGCAGCCTGAGGAGTATCAAGAAGGATTACAGAGCTCTGGGAGTGGTGGTAAGGGACAATGGAGCACAGGCAGGTTTTTTCATCAGTCCTCCTTGTCAAAGGGAAGGGGCTTGGAAGGGCCAGTTGAATCTGGGGCATCAACAAATGGTTACAGGGCTGGTGCCACAGGCAGAGGTTCTGCTACTCGGACCACTGGACTCACTTTGAAAAACCTGGTCTACTGGGGGCTGATGGGTCCCATCTGACAGAGAAGGGGAAGAGCATCCTTGGTCATAGGCTTGTCAAGCTGGTGAAGAGGGCTGGGGAAGGGGAACCTCAACCCATCCTCCTCCTACCAGCTGGATTGGGGGGTTGGAACTAGATGATCTTTAAGATCCTTTCCAACCCAACCCATTCTATGTTTCTGTAAATAACCATGGAAGGCCAGAAGTGCTGCCTGGTAAGTTGAAAAAAAAGCCTGTGTGTGCAGAAGTATTTTCTTAAAGAGCACAAACCTTGGAAAAAGGCGGTCTCTTGTAAAAGAGAGAGAATCACAAAACCCTAGTCCCGAAGACGACTACACTTCCCTTCTCTGGCAGGTCCAGTGTGCCTGGGTGGTGTGAGTCTTGTACCCAAACTGCCCACACATCCTCTGGGGAGACACTGATCTTTAGACCTGGCACAGTCACAGCTGTGCCAGTGCTGAACGACACTGTTTTGATTTAGCAGGCCTTTATTAATTTCTTTCCATAAATGTCAGTGACTGCTCAGATTTGTACTGGCCCACTCTTTAAGACCTTTAGGAAATCTCAGTCTTCTCATCAGTTACCACTAGCCTAGAAGAAGTTCTGTCATCACCAAATGGTTTTATCTTTTTTCTGTATTGAATCTCTATCGGGAGAACTGGATTATCTGAGTGTCTGTTTTTCTTAGCATCTCTCTTAATGTAAGGAGGCCACGTGCAGACGAGACTGCTTTCAGACTACATTATTTCTGACAAATGGTGCTGGAAAAAGGCATAATAGCTATGCATTAAAACATGCTGCTGACCCCATAAAGTCAGAAGAACTTTCTCAGCAAGAGCTCTGCTTTTGTGAAATAACCAGATATTCAGCTAGTTGGGGCCTTTTTTGGTGCATGTGTGTGTGTGGATTAGCTCCTGTGCTGGTTTGGGTTGAGTTTTTTTCTGAGTGCAAGGACAGAGTCAGAAATCCATGTTATTTTCCTGCACCAGGTAGTACAAGGCATTAACTGCTATCTGAAATCAGGTTTGCTGTCACTGATGTAACATGTGACTCATTCTAGTAATTTGTTTAATTTATTCTGTTTTTAAATAAGCATTTAAGTTGCCCATGTAGAAAACAGGAGTCTGACATCTATTAACTCGGATCCTGATGAAGTGGTGCCCGTGTAACTAGGCTGCTGTGGAGAAACAGCTGACCCAGGGACAAGCAAACATGGTGCTTCCCTAAGCTCTGGCCCACAGCAGGCCCTGCTGAGCTCATAGAGGATAGTATGTGAGTTTATTGTATAGATTCCTGGAAAGAAAAGCTGATACCATAGAACTCTTTCCCCTCCATGAATCTAGCAAGTGCTTTGTGCCATCCTTTCCTTATAGCCACAGCACTGTTTCTAAGGGAAACTACGTGGTTCAGGCTTTCCTATGCCAAAACTCAGGTCCAGCTGCTATGGTAACAATGAAAAGCCCTCAGACTGTTTTTACTTCCAGCTAGCTTAAGACCGAAAGAACAAAATGGCTATGTACACCATGAACTCCTCTGGCTGATGTGTGGAAGGACTTGGACTTTTGACAACAGTCATGACAAGTGTGTGCACATATGTACATCCTCTTCTCTCCTTAATATACATTGGTGGTTGGGCACAGCTTGTCCTGTAACTCACTACAACAGCTTTAGATATCATGTTAAGGATGTTTCTGACAAGAAAAAAGAAGTACGCTAGTTTGCCTTTGGGGCACCTTAGGATCCAATGCCCCTGATATCCTCTAAATTTGGTGGTGACGGTGAGCTGGTGGCAGGGAGGCATTACAGTACAATGTTGCTGCCCACTGGTGCTTCAGGAGGTGCCATTCACATCTGTTGCTGATGGTACAGGCTCTCTCTGTGGCTGGAGCTGGCTGAAAGGGTTTACAGTGAAGGTCTTCCCACAAAAATGTATGAAAGAGAAATATGGGTTTTGATGAAATGTAGTAATTTAAATGAATGTCTTATCAGCAAAAGAGCTGCTGTCCAGGGTGGAATTTATGGCTAAAACAAGTAGAAAGTGTGCACGCCAAGCACATGCATACCTGAGAAAGCAAGGGGTGTCTCTTTTTGTACCATTAAGTAATGATGTATACTTACTGTTCTGGAGAGTTTATGTCTTCTATAGGATCTTTGCTTGTTCTGGAAGGGTCTGATGAGCCCCATTGTGCTGGTGGATTTTGATCAAGATGATTTTTCAAAATGGCTTTCTCACCATCTGAAAGGACAACAAATTCAATTTTACTGTACTGTAACAAAATGACCATTTTAAAATTGTTTAATTTTAAAATTTCTCAGATGTTCATAATGCCACAAAGTAAACTCTGCCTGCCTGTACTCTAATACAGTCTCAGGTTTCCCTGTGAGTCTTTCATACGCTTCTGCTTTCAATTACATGCTTCTTCATAGGAGCTACCATGAAGAAACAGAAAAGGGACAAACCATCTTTTGTCCTTCCTCTGCTTCTCCCCCCCCCTTTAAAAAAAAACACAAACCAAACCTTGTTTCCCACCTCTGTGTAGCCCTATCATGCCCTGTCACCTAGTCTTAGGCCGTGTAAAAAATTAGTGTAACTGCACCATCATATTATCTTACACTCAGAAATTGTTACCTTTTCATACAAAGAAAACCTCTTAAGTCTTTTCCTAGAAAAACTACAATCTCATTGATGTACAAAACCTTGGTACTCTTGCAATCACATAAGCAATTGAGTGTTGTCATGTAACTATCTGCTATCATTTAGCACAGAAATACGATTTATACCAGTTGCACTGGTCCATAGGCTGTCTGCAGGAAAGACAGCTAATGATTTCATTAAGCTTTCTCCTGCTGTTCTCTTTTCTGCATAGTGATAACATAGAAGATCATCATTTTCCCTGTAGGTAGCTTCACTTGGTTCCCCCGGGTGTCCCGGGAGTCCCTGGCTAGCTGTGCTGAAGGCTATGGCATCGGTCCCCCTGTGAAACACAGACGAACACAGCCATTTTAGGAAGGCTGTCTTTGCTGAGGATCCTTTCTGTTCCTGGCTGCTTTTCCAAAGTCTCCTCCTGTTAAGCCAAATAAAGTCACATGGAAAACATCTAAGTAATGAGGACAGTGCACAGTTTTCATAAATAATTACAGAGCAGCTCCAAATCCATCACCGACAGTTTGCCACACACACAGAGAAACAGTGACTGCTGCAGGCAATAAGGCAGCATGGAAGAGGACTCAAAGGTAAATTCTTGAAATGGACACTGGAGGTTTTGAACGTAAAAACAGGTATGAGGGGAAAAAGCAGGAAAATAGTGAAGAGAAAATGAAAATAGCATGAAAAACCCAGTACGTACTGAAGGCTTAAGCTGCTTTTCTGTTCTACTAATACTCGGAAGCCCCAAATACTGCTGAGGTCCCAGCATGCTAGGAATATGTATGTTATCAATGAGCACTGGTGGGACAAAACAAGCAGCAGAAACAAAGAGTGAGGAAAGAAGCTGGAAGCAGAAACAGGAATATTTTGAGGGCAAACTCCAAAATGTATAATTGCTTTCTCAGCATGGTCATCCCTGGCGTTATTTTGTTGCCTTCACTTTCTGCTGTGAAAAATCTGACTCATGAAGAAATGATGTAAAAATGTACAGGCATGGGGATCACAGACATGGAATTTTTCACTTATGTTGCATAGAAGAGAAGAGTCTGGGTGAGAAAGGAGGTGACCAGAACACATGAAGCTGCTTCTGCAGGGGCCAGAAAATGTCAGTAAAAGAGAGCTAAGGAACCAGCTGTAGCAAGAAGAGTGCCTGGAAGGAAGATATGACAGGATTCAGTGATGGTTTAGATGTGAAGGGAGTCACAAAGAGTCACATCTGACAGTGGCTAAGATAAGCAATGATGTCTATCATCTCAGGACAGCCTGAAGTTTGCTGGTGTCCCATTTGCTGTCACAAGAGTTCAGTTTTTATTTTCCATATATCACATTTCTATGTATATCGAGCTTGACATTTGCATACAAGCCTTGTGATATCTATAAACAGACACATAAAAAAGAACATTTTTTACTTCCATGATTAAAACCAACATTCAATCCTGAGCTGATCTAAGCTGACAGTGAAAACTGCTGACTTTATGATATAGACCAAAGTTAAAATTTGAGTAATCCTTGTAATTAGGGATGGAAAAGCTTTATTATTTAACTGTCTTAGGCTTCCAACTTCTTTGGCCAAGATAAGCAATTTAACCTGTTACAAAGCCACTGAAGATGCAATTCTTCAACAAATGACTGGAATATGCAACTGTTGGGCTTCGAGAGCATGTGATTTCATATATTAATGTGTTGTCGGCCCCTGAAGGTTTTATTGTGCTTTCAGTTGTGTTGAGAAAGAGAGAGAGAGAGAGAGAGAAAGAGAGAGAGAAAGGAGATGGTCCCTGCCAAAAGGTGGGGGATTTAGTTTAAAGTAGAGCAGAAATCATACATTCTCTGCCTACTCACCCCTCAACACCAACTGCCCGTATATCACTGCATGTTATTCTTAATAGATCTTTTTCTACCACTCTTGCAGATGACTCTCCCTCCCTTAATACACTGCATAAATTTCTGTATCAAGGTTACCATATACAAGTCTTAATGTGTATGTATAAAATACAGAGAAAATCCACATAAAACTGCCATAATGTCAAGATGTTTTTCTTTTTCCTATGCTTCTTTCAAAATACAGAAAAGTTGGGTAATTCATATTTGTTAAGCTTTTTGGGAAAGGAGCTGTTAAGATTTTTATTCTGCAGCTATGGAAACTAGAATATCTTTCTTTTCTTTCTTTTTTTATTATTATTTTTTTTATTTACCTTTCATTTAAATAATGAACAGCAAGATTCTCACTTAGTGATATGCTTCCAGAAGCCTGAGCTTAAAGAAAAACACTATTACCATATGTGCTAAAAAAAACTTAAGGATGGAGGAAATTGATTTTATATACTTGAACAATGGAAAGAAAATAAGGGTAACTGCAAACATCTGAGTTCCCAGTTTCCCCTGAAAGTGTAGCATTGCTTTTAGTACTTCCCCATCTTTTCTTCCTTTGTCCATTAAGTATGCCACTTGAAAAATGCCCTTCATTCTTAGGGTACTGTCTGCCACTGCAGATGCTACTGAATAAGTTGCACCAGGATGATCTAACTACCTTCAGTACTGAATTTACATTACCCAGAAGCACTTTCTAAGTAATTTTTACCTTTGTAGACCTCAAACAGGAACTCAGAAGTCTGAATAAGTGATGCCTGAGCACTTCCCATTCAGAAAACCGCTGGGAGAAAAGACAAATAGATCTCAAGGGCCTTGCACGGCACTCACTGATGAGTTCATTAGAAAACAAAGCCTGCTGCCCAGTTGTTGGCAAGAGCCAGAAGGCTTTAGCTCAGAACTTTTGCCTACCTGCAGCGGAAAAGCAACTTTCAATTACAAAGCCCTGAGCTGCAAGAGCACATCTGATGCTGGCTGTGGAGAGGCTCAGCGAGGAGGTTGCTGCTCCCAGCTGCTCATCTCTCCCTCTGCCAGGGGTGACACTTCAGACCTGCCGCACCTATAATCGTATAATCACTCTGTGCCCTGCGCTGTCAAAATTACCTGGGCTGGCTTAAACGCATCATCCATTTTAACAACTCCTGTTCAGCTGCAGGCAGAAAACACCAGGTAACCGCCACCGCTGCAATTTCTTCCAAGGTTTTAGAAACTGTATTTCTTTAATTAGAAGCTTGTTTTGTTGACATTTGTAAACTGCAACTTTATTGAACACCTTCATCACTACACTTTAGTGGCATTATTCCTCTGATGGCTTACAACTAGATGGCAGAACTGCTCTTCACCCCACATCTTTCAATTCCACTGTTGTTTTCTGTCTGCTAGAAAGCGTATTTTATGCTCTACAAAGAAGTATGTGTGGTTTAATAACAAATTATAACAGCTGGCAGAGGTAACCTTGCTGATTTACTAAAGAACTCTGGAAACTTTAAAGCTAGAGGTAGATTTTTAACATCTACTGTAATGTTTCACAGTTCTGTTGTTTGGACTGTGAAACATGACTAGCCAGTTTCTGCTTTTCATTAATAGGATGAAAAGAAAATAAAACAAAAGACAAAATTAAAATGATCACATCATCTGCTGGGTATATCAGAAAAAGTTCTCCTGAACTAAGTGCACAGCACAAAGCAGTCTAGATCATGATTTCTGATAGTTATGTTTTGAAAGGAAGATATTTTAAAAAGAAAAGCCAGCGAGATTCCCCTCTGATTTATACTACTTTAAATCAGAGGAAACTCCCTTTACTACAGATTTATTTCTGTGGAAGGAAGGGCGGGCACTGAACCTTTGGCAGTTTGGTCTCCCTGTTGAAACAGAAACAAGTTCCAGCTTCAGGATTGGAATCCATTTGCCAGGCTTCATAGAAACTAGTATACATATCTCTATATATCTCTATATACAAGGGATATAATGAAATATATACTTTCTTTAAAACAGCAGTCAGTCCTTTAAAGGAGTTATTCCTGAAAGCTTTTCCTTTGAATCTGTGGTTTCAATTTTAAGCTTAATGCTTGAATCACACCAACTTCATAGAGGTAATATTCCCCCCTCTATCACAGATGAACTCTGTTTTGCTTCGTATTTATGAGCAAAATGCCTTTGAGATCTGTTTTCCTTTGAGCTGCTTTTACATGGGAAAAAACTAACACTAGGAAACATTGGAGTGGGGTGACAAGTGACAGTATGTAGGCATATCTGATATGTAAATGAATGCTCCTAGTCCATTTACAGCAATGAGTAAAAACTGTTTTCTGGCTCAAAACAGAAAAGGCTTTCTGAGCAAGCAAAGGTGCCTGCAGAGAAAGAACTTGCAATAAGGGTTTGTTCATAAGTGAGGGACTACTGCAAGGCTGTCTCTTGCTTCTTATGTACTTTCCATAGAATCACTGTAATTCATTAATTTCCCTAATATGCTACTCTGAAATGTACTGGCAAAGGTAGAAATAAATGGAGGTTCTTCTGAAGGATTTCTTCTGGGCATGGCTTTATATGAAGCTCTTAAAATCTATGAATCATTCATGTAGAAATAATTTCATGTAATAAAATGTCAAATAGAAGTCAAATAGAGTAAGATAGTAAGATTCCAAGCGCAGCAAAATTACACACACCCCCCAACCACATATTATCTTCCCTATGTTTTTTTCTCCTGAGTAACTTTTATCTCTGCAGGAACTTGCACAGCAGAAATAACTTCTACCTTCATGAAGTGTCTCCTGTTTCTGGCACACTGGCTACATGGGTGCAGGGAGCCCTTTTGGGAAGCTCTGGTTTGTGCCTGTGCCAGGGTATTTCTTCCCTGGAGCTGTGTGGCACAACCTTCATCTTTATACAGCATCACAGCTATAAGCATTTGTCCTCCTTTTCCCAAATGTCAAGCTGGAATACTCAGCCGAGTCTCCAAGCTTGGCTCTCCTTGCTGAACAACGCTGCCAGTTACAGGAACTGCCTGAGCCAAGCGTTGGTCTCACCCACAGCCCATCCCTTCCTCAAGCCCAGGCTGTAATGTGGCTCTGCTGCTCCACCAAGGTGACCAGATCCCACAAATGCCAGGGAAGAAGCTAATGTTGTGCTGTGCATAAAGATGAGGTCACTAGCAGACACAGTGACTCAAAATCATCTGAGGAACTTATCAAATAAAGTTAAGGGCATGGCCTTTTAAGTTAAACTGGGGAAGCCACCTGAGGTCCCAAAGCTACAGTCCATGGAGCACATGAACTGCTTGACCACACAAACCTATCCAGCAATGCAGACAAAAACCTGCATTAAAAAAAAAAAAAAAAAAAAAAAAAGCAAAAAAAGCAGTCAAACCATAAACTACAAACCACATTCTCCTAATTGCTTTTCTTACACAGCCAATTGCTGTAGATGTCTCAGGGACACTGTTTGTGAATAAGAGAGGAGTGTCTCAGATAATACCTCTCCTTAAATGAGATGTACTGAAATGTGCTGTGAAGGAGTTCCTGTGCCAGCACAGTTCTCCTGGGTTACATGTGTTGCTGGTAGTAACGAACCAGGAATCCCAAAGTTAGGAAACTTCACTGATGTCAGTCTGTTATAGGAGTGTGCAGCCATGTCTACCTATTTTGGCTAAAGTAATTTAGATTTTTTAACCCAAATCCATATTTTGTGTAAATGACGGTGGTGGGGAAGGAAGGAAAGAATCACAGAATAGTCAGGTTTGGAAGGGATCCCTACAGATCACCTAGGCCAACGCCCTGTTAAGCTGGTTCACCCAGAGCAGGTTGCACAGTCACATCTAGGCAGTTTTTTAAGGTTTCCAGAGAAGGAGACTGCACAACCTCCCTGGGCAGCCTGTTCCAGAGCTATGTCACCCTCAAGGTAAAGAAGTTTTTCCTCATATACAGAAGGAACTTCTTGTGTTTCAGTTTGTGCCCGTTGCCCCTTGTCCTGTCACCAGGCACCACTGAAGAGCCTGGCCCCATCGTCCTGACGCTCACCCTTAAAATATTTGTAGACACTGCTAAGATCCCCTCTTGGTCTCTCTTCTGCAGGCTACACAGGCCCAGCTCTCTCAGCCTTTCCTCATCAGGGAGATGCTCCAGTCCCCTCATCACCTGCATAGCCCTCTACGGGACCCTCTCCAGTAGTTCCTGTCTCTCTTGAACTGGGCAGCCCAGCACTGGACACAGCACTCCAGATGTGGCCTCAGCAGGGCAGAGCAGAGGGGCAGGATCACCTCCCTCCACCCGCTGGCCACCCTCCTCCTAATGCCCCCCGGGATCTCACTGGCCTCCTTGGCCCCAGGAGCACCCTGCTGGCTCATGGGCAACGTGCTGCCCACCAGCACTCCCAGGTCCCTCTCTGCAGAGCCGCCTCCCAGCAGGTCAGCCCCAGCCTGTGCTGGTGCGTGGGGTTGTCCCTCCCCAGGTGCAGGACCCTTTGTTGAACTTCATGAGGTCCCTCTCCGCCCAGCTCTCCAGCCTGCCCGGGTCTGCCTGAATGGCAGCGCAGCCGCCTGGTGTGTCAGCCCCTGCTCCCAGGTTTGTACCATCAGCAAACTCGCTGAGGGCACACTCTGCCCCTTCGTCCCAGTCAGCGATGACTGGAGTTTAACACGACTGGACCCAGCGCTGACCCCTGGGGAACACCACAAGCTACAGGCCTCCAGCTGGACTCTGCGCTGCTGATCACAACCCCCTGAGCTCTGCCATCAGCCAGTTCTCCATCCACCCCACTGCCCGCTCATCTGACCCACACTGCCTGAGCTTACCTATGCGGATGTTATGGGAGATGGTGCCAACAGTCTTGCTGAGGTTAAGGTACACAACACCCACTGCTCTCCCCTTGTCTACCCAGCCAGTCATTCCATCACAGAAGGTTATTAGGTTGGTCAGGCATGGTTTTGCCTTGGTGAATCCATGTTGACTGTTCCTGATGACCTTCTTTTCTTCCACGTGCTTCAAGATGACCTCCAGGATGATCACCTTTCCAGGGATGGAGGTGAGGCTGACTGGTCTGTAGTTTCCTGGGTGGTCCTTCTTGCCCTTTTTGAAGACTGGAGCGACACTGGCTTTCCACCAGTCCTCAGGCACCTGTCCTGTTCTCTATGACTTTTCAAAGATGATCAAGAGTGGCTTGGCAGTAACATCTGCCAGCTCCCTCAGCACTCAGAGGTGCATGCCATTGGGGCCCATGGATTTGTGCGTGTCATTTGCTTAAGTGATCTCTAACATGATCCTCCTTGACCAAGGGAGAGTCTTCCTTTCTCCAGACTTCCTTTCTTACCTCCAGGGTGTGGGAAACTAAGGCGATGGCCTTGGCCTTGAAGACTGAAGCAAAGGTGGCATTCAGTAACTCTGCCTTCTCTGTGTCCTTCGTCACCAGGGCACCCACCTCATTCAGCAGCAGGCCCACGTTTTCCCTAGTCACCCTTTTCCTGCTGATATACTTGAAGAAACCCTTCTTGTTATCCTTGACCTCCCTCACCAGATTTAATTCCAAGCAGACCTTAGCCTTCCTTGTTGCCTCCCTCCACATTCAATGAAATAACTTCCTTTGGCACTTATAGGAGTTAGAAATTTTAACTCTGGACAATTTTTACAGATCAGAAACCTAATGAAGTGTCCTATGACATTAAAGTTTGATTAGGACTTGTTCGGGATGCATTGCATAAGTCCCATGCTATTATCTGTTCTCTGAAGTGCAGTGCCCTGAATCTGTGTAAGCAATAGTGATGGGGATACACGACATTGCTTTCTCTATGTGAACTCCTTCAGAACAGCAACATATTTTATAAAGACTGACATAGGATTCAGCTGTGTTGACAACGCAAATGTGGCAAATGATCTGCTGTGATTTTTAGCTCCAAGTTAACTGCTATTTTTAGCATCTCTCTTCACTGTCCTACTCACTCTCCACTCATATTTTTTACAAAGTCCAAGGTAGGCACAAACCTTGTCATCACCTTAAAAACAACATTGGACTGGCTTCCCTAGTTGCATGGTGGAGGTGAGAGACATGGTCACTTCTAGGTCATGCTAGTAAAGTATTTACAATCCCAAAGCTTCACTCAAGTAGCATCAGGGAGGCATAATTTCAAGGTTCTGTACTATCGTTTACAGAAAGTTACATGAAATACATAGCTACAGAAAGCATAGTTATGTCAGTCAGAGTTAACTTTCCTGTAGCTGTAAGGGCCAGAATTTTTTTAAGTATCATTTAAGAGATGTCTGTTTGCATCTGCACAGAAGCAGCAGTGACTCAGCAGCATGAATTCTCCAAAGCCTTGTTATTTTGATTGGAATGGCAAATTTAAATTAAGCACATAGGTTGACTGTTGGGAATGGATGTGGTGAAAGAAATAGAGAAGAGATTCAGATATATAGCTAAGGAACAGGGAAGTGGGGAAAGAGAAAACAAGAGGCAGAAGAAACACGAATGGAGGGACAGAAAAAGGCTAGCTAGGGTCATTGAACAGGGTGGCTCAGAGGCTGGAAGTATGAATATTTGATGTCACTCAAGTAAGGATCAGGATAGTCCATAATACTCATGCTTGGGGCATTCTCCACCAGCTTCAGACACCTGCTTCAAATTGGGATCCAGGTCTTCCTCATTCCCAGGTGTATGGATGCTCCAATATAAAGATGGCCAAGGAAAAACATCCTTCTTTTTTCACCCCTCTCTTTTTGCGTGGAGCTTGATGTGGTAGGTCTGTTCAGAAAACCGTCCAGCAACTTCAGTATGCAGAAGAATATCTACCTTGTAAATCCTGATATATGGTTCAGGATATAAATGAAATAATACATGGTTCCAAGCTACATTAAGGCTCTGTATTTACAGGTGATTTTAAATATGTATCCTGCAGCAGGAATGTAGAAGCTGGGGAAATGTACTGGGGAAAAATTAGGAACACAATCTTGGATGCTTCTGTTTAAAGCAGCCATTAGGCATCAATATCTTTTGTAGATATAGTCTCAAGTGCAGAAAGGTTATATTTTCTTCTTGATTTCATTGCCAGCATCCTACTGTTAATGGAATACAAACTGCTCTGGGAAGTATCCCATCCTAAATTTACACCTGACGTATCTCTTAAGAATCATTTTTATTTCACATACCCAAACTCAGATGGGCATTTGGCACAATGTAATGTATCTTTTCTGCCTGAAGTACTATTCATGAATTATCATTTCTCCTGGAGCATCTGACATGGGTGGAACATTCTATGTGTTCCTTTCAAACACTTGGTAAAACTGCCTCATCCCACTCACTGATGTTAGTTCTTGCTGCTGATCTCAGCCCAACAATCACACGCCTCCAGCAGCTATTTACGTTTTCCTTTTCCTCCTTCCCCCCCCCCTCCCCCCTTCTGTTTTTTAATTTTAAAAAGGACACTGGGAACTCTATGGTGCTCTTCCTTTTTTTTTTTTTTTTTTTTTTGCCACAAGTTACACAACCAAGTGTATACACAGGCAAAAACAAAAGGCACATGAAAAAGTAACCTTATCCAACCAAAATTTCAATATATTTCAAAAGCATATGTGAATTGTTGCTGTTGCTCTAAAATTATTCTTCAACAACTGTATTTACAGGAGTAGCTTCTGTTCCACTTAACCAAGGTTACACTGCCACATCAATAGGAAGCCTGAGCCAAGCATTGCAGCAAACATGCCAGTCTATGACTTCCCAACACAGGGCAACTAGTTTTTCACATGCCATAGCAATATTCAGCTGTACAAACTCATTTGCCAAAAGTCACAAAGTAGAACCATTCTAGAGTCAGAAATGGAAGCTGGGTGTCCTGGCTTCCACTTTATTGCGCTATACACCAGATCTTATTGCTTTCCAAAAGTGAAATAGCTTTAATGAAAGCAATTCTTTTGCATGTGTTTCTTCAGGGAGCAATGCAAGAGACACAGTAGAAACAACTTAGGAATATTACAGTCATCATTAAATCCTTTTTTACCAGTTCCTAGGGAAGAATTTTCATACATGAGTGCCTTCAACTCTACATTTAGAGTCCAAACTAGCACTGAAATATTTACGTTTCTGTCCTATGTGCTTGACAGCAGTTTCCAAAAGCAGGATTTGAATGTCCTGCACAGACAAGCACATACTAAACTGGGCTTCCTACTGTTGAAGGCTGGCTTGATTAACTCACAAGATCTGAAACATTCTGTGACTTTCTCCATGCAGCACAGAAAACTTGACTTCTGAACACAAGTATACTTCTGAAAGTTCCCCACTTTACCATGTGTATTATACACACAGGACATAAAACAGAAGACATGCATACAGATAAATAACTATACATATACATAGTTATAACATATAGCTTACTATGTGAATCTGCATGCTTTCTGTAAAGCAACCAAAATATTTAAAGCTCTATCTTACAGAGGTCTGAGTGCTCTTGAACCAATCCAATAAGATTGCTATTTAAAATCTTGGCAGGTTAAGCTACTAATGGCTTTTACTAGCTCTCACCTTTGCTGTCTGTAAAGTTCCGTATACTAAGAATGTCATTAAGATCCTGATAGTGGTTCTGCTTAATGTATGTTGTTTTCTCAGGAGTGTCCTGAAGTTGCATTGTGACCTCTTCCAAGTCTTTGTCCAGCTGCAAAACAGAAAGAGTATGAATCCCTAAAAATGCGACTCATTGTTTCAGGTAACTGCAGTAACTGCATAGCTTTCTATAATTAGGCTGGAAGGCAGGTGGCAATGCAATTGCCACACTGTGCCAAATAGAATTTTCTTATAGCACTACAATGCTACCTCTAAAAATCATGCTATAAGTAACAAACCACATTCAGCTGTGATGTTGCAGAGGGCATATGAGAAGAATAATCTTAGTAGTTGACATGTTAAGCAATTCAGATATCCAGCTGAATTAGAAAGAAATAGGCATTAGGAAGCCCAGCCTGATAACCTCTCAAATGTTTATTATTTGTGCATACAAATACAGCATACACAGCTATAACCACTTTGCTGAGTCAATCAAATTATGAAACATACAGGAGAATATAAGTGAACTATGTCATTAGGGACATGTCCAGCCATGTGACTGACTGCTGTCAACTCTACCAGGAATGTTACTTTGTCCTAAAGATTATTTTTACTCCTTTTACTTTTCTTAGACAGACACACCCTTATTAGACTTTTTGTTTGTGTTCATGTGTGTTGAGGTTTGAAGTCCAAATCAGTTTGGCTCACACAGGGCACCAATTTTCAGAGCACAAGCAAAACTAGCAAACTGCAACAAGGCTTTACCACGGGTCAGATTCTACCATCCCTGCTGTTTTTCTATCTTCCCAAGGCCAGACCACCCTGCTCCTTCTCTCTGCTACATCTAAGTCCTTCCTTCTCCCATACTCATCCTTCATCCAGTGCTTCCTCAGAGCTATTTAATCACTTTGCAGAAACGAGCTACAGCTGCACATTGTCCATGTCAATCAACCCACTGCCTTTGAAGCAAGGCCACAGCTGCATGTTATCAATGCCAATCTACCCACTGCCTTCATTCCTCTACACGTGTGTGTGTGTGTGTGTGTGTGTGAAATTTTGAAGAAAATCCAACTCACAGTTTTTGGTTTTGGGGCTAAGAACGCTCCACGCTTTCCTGAATTTACAATTACTCCAGTGTTTTTCATTTTTTTCTGTGTCTTCTGTAAGTGTAATAACTGTGTAATCTGATAGCTAGCACTAAACTGCCATTGCAAACATAACTTTCCAAAAGGGAACAAAATGGAAGTAAGAAGAGGGGGAAGAAACAAAAATCCCAGTCCTCTCTTTCCCCAGAAGCATCCTTTAAGACTAGAGGGACAGGGAGAGAAGCACACAGCCACAGCAGAAATGCCAGGTTGGTACACCCCTAGCTTTTAGCACTGAGCTGAACACGGGGTGCTCTCCCCAGAGGGTAACTTGTATTCAATTGGCTACAGCCCCAGTAGAAAATAACCAGATACAAACATCTTAATGGTGATCTAGGATACTCTCTGTGAACAGTTGTCCAGGATGCGATATCCAGAGTACACCCCACTCCTTACTGGCTTAAATGAATTTTAGAAGTGCTGAATCTAGATTTACATTTTTTCCTTACAGAACTGGGACATAGCAACTCAAGGTAGATAAGCTAGAGGTCTAGCTGCTAGCCATAGTAGGGTATTCTCCAAATCCCCCTGATAATGAAATTCTTATTTGGACCTACTGGTTCTGAGGATTTAATTTGATCTGTTTAAGCAAAGCCTAGAAAGATCAGCAGGGCCCTGTGTGCACTGATATGGCTCAATTGCCCTAACCAGCCTTACCTGTGATCACTGTCCTGAGCCTTGCCAGGCACAGGCTGAGATCTTGTGAGTTGGGAGGCTTAGCAGAAAAAAAACTACAGCAGAATATAGAAACTGAAATAGCCAGTATAGCCAGCTGAGCCTTTATTAAAAACTGCAAGGCTCTCACATGAAAGAGACCTGGCAAAGCTGAACTAAATTTCTTTAACAAGGCAGAGGTAACTTCTGCTTTTGGAGTCTTTGGTAGTCTGAGTAAACACCTTTTGGTTACCTAGGCAATTGTTGCTAGTTAAGATGAAGAAACAATGGTTGCATCAAAATACCTTTTCTTCAAGGTATAAGAATACTCCACACACTAGGCAAGAACAGGTTAATTTTTTTGTAAGACATAGATCAGTTATGGTTATCTTGTCACACAAAATAGGCAGTCTTCAAGGCTGATTTGTAATTGTTTGAGGTCTCCTGAGCAAGGATGGACAATGAAAAACATACATATTCTAGTTCTACGGAAATTCATGCACTCCATGCACTTATCCTTTTTCTTGGTAGAGACTGAAGAAACTTCACAGCCTTTGTGCCAAAAGGGTCAGCCCACATGATCGTAAAGATCTTTTCCACCTTAAGAAAATATGTAGTTCTCTTTTGTGGCAAATGTAAAAAACTGTCTAGCAAGTTTTTGTGGGAACTTTCACAGAGGCTGAGAAATAACAGCAGCAGCAATCTCTGAGCTCAGCCATAAACAGGAACAAAGGTAGCTCTTCGGTGCCCCTGGGGCTGCACGTCTCTGTTACGCTTGCAGGTAAAGGTTGCAGTTCTAGAGCTGTTGCTCTGTGCTGCTCAGCACACCCGTGTGAAGCAGCAGGGTAATTTGCCTGTTACAAATAAACAGGGGAAGTTTCATTTTAATTTGCTAAGGCACATTTTCATTTTATCACACCTACCATGTATTCGCTGTATTAATTGGCTATTCATATAAATAATCTGTTTTCTATGATTTCAATATTTTTCTACTGGGAAAGCAATTTTTTTCCCTCTAAAAAGTAGTCAACATTTAAGCAGATTAGAGAATTGCAACAACAAAAATGCCTAGGCAGTATATACAATAAACAATACCTCTGTAATTTTCATTCTCAAGCGGTGGTTCTCTGACTGCAGTCCTTCTAGTCGAGATGTGCTGGCCTGATTGACGCTGGTGACTGATGTTGATGTTTTTGAATCTTCTTTCTTTTGATTTTGAGTGAACTGAAATCGTCTGTTCTGTGTGGCTGCATCTGGGTTTGTCCTCAGTGTGATGAGCTGAAAGGTTTAAAATCCTAAGAAATCCCATCCATGGTTTTAATTTTGCAGCTATTTCTTTTGTATCTCAAAATATTGAAAAGCAAACCAAGAGTTCCTTTCTGACTTTCAACTACAAAATTCTGGAAAGTCAGCTCTGCTTGCCATGTGCAATACTTGAGATGATTTCTGAGCAGGTTGAACCAAAATGATGTTGCAAAGGGAAGTGTTCAATAAAATTAGGAAAAACTAATCTAAAGCATATTTAACTGGATTTTAATTATATTAAAATATATTTTAATGTTTCATCAAACATTTTTTCCTTCATTGATATCTTTATACTTTTGAAGGATATATTCCTTAAGAAAAAACAACCCACTAAGCCCTTCTCTTACCAGGTACAGTCTCATCTGAAATTTCTCCTTTCCTACTTTTACAAGTAACACTCAAGCAGAGAGAGGCATGAAGCAGGAGTATTAACTGAAAGAATTCATGGGAGATTGCACTCTGGAGATAACAGAAAACTCATTAGGTTTTAGTGACTCAAAATAAACCAAATCTGTTCAAATAAATTAAATAAGCCACTTACAAAAAGGTTAACCTTAAACATACTTAATTAAAGCAAATATAAGTGAGATTTAACACTCGGTGACAATGTGAAAATATCACCTCAACATGAGGAGAGAAAGCTACTAGCTGTTTGGCACAGAGAAGAGAGCTACTCAGATTACTCTAGAGAATACAGAATTTATGATTACTTGCCAAGCAGCATAAATATATATATTTCTATACAGGCCAAGCTGAAGGAGCTCCCTGCCCTGAGAGCATAGGCATGGCATCGTAATTCCAAAGCTGTTGACTTGTCTGGAAAGAGAGAAGAGGCCATCATTTTGTAAGTGTAGCACAGCCAGATTTTGTGGTATAGCCCCATTTTGGAACTGGTTCCTCTTGTTCTTCAGAGAATGAACCTGTTCTGCAGCTGGGGTGGCATGAAATAAGGACCTAACTCCTGCTAGAGAGAGATCTGACCGATCAGATGCTGAAGCACCATAGGTATTTACAGACCAAGTCTGCAGATCAGGATGATGCTTGAAGATGATAAATTTCGTTTTTCAGGTAACAAAGGAGATGAGAAGGCTGAGGTTCTCAAGGCCTTCTTCCCCTTAGACTTCACTGCTAAAACTTGCCTTCAGAAATCCCAGACCCTTAAAGCATTTGAACACAACAAGTTCATGCAACCTGATAAAGTGTATCTCTGAAGACTAAGGGAGCTGGCCAATGTCATTGTGAGGCCACTCTCAATTACCTTTGGAAGGTGATGTTGATTGGGAGATGTTGCTGAGGACTGAGAGAAAGGAAATGTTACAGCTGTGTTCAAGAGAGGTGAGAAGGAGGATCTGGGCAAATACTTCCTTGTCACTTTCACCTCAGTCCATGGAAGATGCTTTAGCAAATCCTCCTGGGAACCATTTTCAAACATATTAAGAGCGGTGATTAGAAGCAGTCATCATTGATTATGAAGGGGAAATCCTGCCTGAACAACCTGATAGCTTTCTTCAGTGAGGTGTCTGGGCTGGTAGACAGCTTCCTCAAAGGGAGGATGTATCTCTTAAAGTCTGCTTAATGCAATGAGATCCCCTAAAGGAAGAACAAATTCTTATTCTGTGCTAGAAGAATGATTAGAGGACTAGGGCTGTACTTTGATAAAAGCTTCTGAAGATAGACATCATGAGCGTCTCAACACCATGTCATTATTTCCATTTGTATTTAAGTGAGGTGGTGTGATCTGTGCAGAATAACAGAGATGCCACTTTGGGTTGTGGTTTTGGGCCTGCCACAGGTCCCTTGGGAGAGAGTTATTTTTCTTGACCTAAGTGAAGATTTCAACATTGTCTCTCATGATGTCCTCACAGTCCAACAGATGAAGTAGTGACTAGGTAAGCAGCCAGGGAGATGGACTGAAAACTGGCTGAACTTCCAGGCTCAAAGGATTGTGGGAGACAGTCACTAGTGCTTGTACCTCAGGGGTTCACACTAGGACCAATGCTGGTTAACATCTTTATTAGTGACCTGGATGGTGGGACAGAGCACACCCTCAGCAAGTTTGCAGATGATCCTCAAGGAGGAGGAGGGGTTGACATACCAGATGATTGTGCTGCCATTCACTGTGATGACAAGAGACTGGAGATCTGGGCCAACAGAAATCTCCTAAAGCTGAGGAAAGGGAAATACCAAGTCTTGCCCTTAGGGAGAAAGAAACCCCAAACGCCCACCCAAACAGGCTGAGGTGTGTTTGGCTGGAAAGCAGCTTTTCAGTAAAGGCACTGAGGTTTGTGGTGGACACCAAGTGGAACACAAGCCCACAGTGCCTTGGGCCAATGGGGGCAATCTATTCAGCCCTGGTGAGAGCACACCTGGAGTGTTGTGTCCAGGTTTGGGCTCCCCAGCCCACGAAAGACATGGGTGTACTGATGGAAGCCCCATGAAGGGCCACAAAACTGTTGAAAAGGATTGGAGCCTTTATGATACAAGCAGAGGCTGATGATTGTTTAGCCTTGAGATGGAAGAGATCAGGGGACATCGTTTGTGTGTATAAATGTGTGATGGGAGAGAGTAAAGAGGATGGAGCCAGACTTTTCTCAGTGGTGCCCTGCGAAAGGAAGGGAAGCACAAAATGAAAACCAGGAAATTTCATTTAAACATCAGAAAAAAACCTTTTTCTACTGTAAGTGTAGTCAAATCCTTGTATAGATGCTGAGAGAGGTTGGGGAGTCTTCATTCCTGGAGATAATCAAGACCCAACTGCTCAAGACCCTGAGTAACCTGCTGTAACTGAGTCTTCCTAGAGCCCTCTGCCTCTCCCCTCCCCCATTTCTTTGATTCTAATTAGGCTGGTTGTAATGACTGGTGTGTCTAACTCTCAGACCAAAAACTGCATTAAAATGAAGTTAAAGGTGAAGAACGGTAATTACAAGGCTTCTTAAATTAGCAGGCAAAAGTGTTACAAGATAAAAGCTCTTCAATTTTATGTCATCTAAGTTCAAACTGAATATAAGATAGAAGTATATCCATCCATCAATAGACTCAGCTTCATCTGGAAGTCTATAGCTAAAGACTGGATGTTTTACCACAAGGACATATGCTCTAATTAATTCATTCACATGATATGGATTAGGTGGAAAAGTCCATGAGCCATGTTGTTGGCTCACATGTACAAGGGATGAGGTTAGATGAGCTTTTATGGCTTTTGCTAGCCATAAAGTCAGTGGAGTTTGTGTCTTGCTGCCTTGTATCTGTGTAGTTTCAATTTTGACAGAGTCAGTGCTGAATATCTATAAAGAGTCAATGGCAAACAGACAAAAAATGCTACCAACACAGAAAATTAATGTTTTAATCCTGGCCCCCTAGAACTGATTTTGCCTTGCTGCTCTACAGGAAACCAGATCAGAATCAGTGTGTTAATGCTGTTGCAGCCAACAATGGTATGCTTTTGGTGTGCGACTAGAAGTGAGCACAATGTTCTGTCTCGAAAGGAATGGAACAGAAAAAATGGAAGGACATGGAAGTTTGATAAACATGGATAAACACGAGAAAATCACTTCATGAAGGGAGAATACATATTAGGATTGCTTCTTTTAAAGAAGTGATGAGTATGCTGAAAAGTACTACAGATATGTTCACCCTTAAGAAGATGATTAGACATAGCAGTTAACTTCTAACAGGAAAAATACACATAATGTATGTTTGAATTCTGCAGACCACTTCTACAAGATATGCTTGAACCCAGAAATCTATGACAGTTTTAAAAATATTTGGACATTTTGATCAGATAACAAGAATGTCAACAGTTACTCTAAGTAGGATGCAGTATAATAGATACTAACTTTTGTATTTGAGGACAGCGATGATCATTTTCCCCTGATTTATCTTACTCCACTATGGGATTTTCCTCATGTTTTTCTGAGGTGCTTGATGCTGAACAAAATGGTAGTGAACGAGGTGGACATTTAACTGGAGAAATACAGTGATCACCATGTTATAAGTAAATAAGATTAGTAGAGCTGACAAGAAGTAAAGGGAAAATGTCATGTTTCATTCTCTAGTTTGCTTACATTGTTGAATAGTTGCCTATTCATGTTTATAAAAAGACTGTGGGGCAAAACGGGATTTCCAGCACTGTTGGCTCAGGAGACTGCTGCAGAATAGTTAAAAGGAATGTGTT
Source organism: Falco cherrug (assembly GCF_023634085.1). Classification (NCBI taxonomy): domain Eukaryota; kingdom Metazoa; phylum Chordata; class Aves; order Falconiformes; family Falconidae; genus Falco; species Falco cherrug. The sequence goes on from NC_073699.1 coordinate 72,903,600, forward strand.
TTACTCTGTAGAGCAGAGAAGTAGAAGTACTCATCGGACCCAAACCCACATCACTGCTTGCATCTGTCTGGCCACAGTGTAATAAATGAAAAGGTGCAGTCTTCAAGTCTTCATTAGCTTCTCCTGCACTTGATAAGCCACAGCTTTAGTATTTCACTAGCAATCTTCCTGTGTCACCAAAATTGTACTAATTCACTACATACTTGCTAAGGGGAGAGATTTGGTGCTTCTCTCGCACCGACATCTTACCTAGATGTACAGACTGGGTGGTGTTGGATCTAATCATCTGAGGGGTCCAGACAAGCTATTGTGAAGCCTGTGCTAGAGCAGGTTGCAGGAAAGAGCGCTTGCCAGCTGTCCTGCTGTAACTGTGGCACACCACGGTGAGAAGAAATGTAGGGCAAAACATATGAGTGCAAGAAGAACTCCAGCTGTGAAAGCACTTGCATGGGCACTGGAAGTGCTGCACTCCAGCTCCTGCTTCAGCATCTTATTTTTGTACCTTAGGTGAGGATCATTTTTAATACAAAATAGCTAAGCATTTGGAAACCTGACAATACATGGAATAAGATGAATTACTTCATGCTGGAAGGCTACAGTTCATATTTGTATTTTGAGTAGAAAGAACTGAGAGGAAAAATGAGGGCAGGGTAACTGGGGTTTAAAAGAAGAGCAGATGAAGGGGTTAAAAAAGGAAATAGAAAAGTAATTTCAGTGACTGTGGCAGCAGAAAAGAAGGATGGGCAAAGGAGCATGAAAGCAAAGGGGCAGAAGAGCATGTCACAGCATTAATAATATTTTCTCTTTGAAGAGAGTTCTGACATTCTGTGGAGGTATTTTTGGCATCAGAGTTTTAATATGCATTTTCATTCAGCTTACACACTTAAATCTTGCAGTATTTCAAAGTACTCTCCATTGCTGTGTTTGTGAATGTTCCCTTAATTTAGAATGAAGTTACAATTATTCTCCAAGGTCCAGAATAAAAATATAACTATATATGTCTGTACAGTTTTTTAATATTTGAGAGGTGAAGTGCAGAACTTGTAAAAACATGCTATGCTGGTTAGTTGTTCCTGGAGAATGAATTACTTCTCTTTTTTGCAGATCAGAAGTCAGCTTCTATTGCTAGCATGCGCTTCTAATTTCTTTCAGAGGGAACACTATGAGATAAATTTATTTTCTTGTTTCTTTTACACATATAGTTCTTGTTGCCCCTGTTAGAACCATCACCAGGGATGCCACTTAGCACTAGAACCTATTCACTGTAATTTGCTCCATACATTTATTGAATGTGGACCAGTAAAGAGTCACAACCTTTTTATCACTACTCATTTGAAAAACCTAAAAACAGATTCCAGAGGTGAAAGAACCTGCATCTTGACTCTTGCCTTGCAAACATTCCAGACATCCAACTGCGTACGCATTTGATTTAGGGTGATAAGCTAGATTTATGCAAGTCACTTAAAATGAATATAATTACACATTTTACTTCAAAATGCCAAATACATTCTCCAGAACCCGAGGCTTTTCTAAAGTAAACTTATGTAGAACCAGTTTTGCCTTCATTCAAGATCTGTCATACTCATGTCTAAGGTTTAAATGCACAAGTGAAATGATCAAATTCTACCCCTCCGGGTAAGTGTCTTCTCAGCTCTTCCAACAATGCACAACAAACACATCCTTAGAGCCCGAAAGAGCAAAACCAAATGAAAGCATATGCCTCCCGGTATGTGCCTTACTTAGTCCATTAATATACCCATTAGTAAATACATCTTCAGTGTCAGCATTTGCAGCATACATGCAGTTTTCCTCTGAAGTACTGATAAACTCTGCTGTACCACGATACCTGAATACCTTAGAAGTCTCAACACAGTTTGCCTTAGAGCATGCCAGTGAACTAAAAAGGTCTTATTGTTTTATAGGTATAGAAGCAGAGATCTTGTTTATCTTGCTTAGGGTACACAAGAAACATGGCAGAGTAGACAACTGGACCTGTCCCTCCTGAATCCCCACTGATCACGCTTTCTAGAAAGTTCCTACAAGTTGGAAATGGAGACTATTCCATTGAAATTACAGAAAATAACTTGTGTTTCCCCAGGCAAAGATTCAGTAAAGATACAGGCATTAGAAACACGCATGTTCACTCTCCTGCCACTCTGCATAGACTGCTTTCTCCAAAATCTCATGAAGCTTTGTTCTTCCTCTTCCAGAGGCAAGAGATTATAGATGGGCTTGGTTTAGTTAGGAGTCACACACATCCCCTGTACTTGAAAAGGCAATGAACGTTTAGACATTAAATCACCATTACAAAACAGAAGGGAAAAAAATCCAGACCCACGCTAAACAAATTCACCTACCTTAGGTACAAACACAAGGCAGAGAGTAATGGTGCTGCAGAATATGATGACTAAAGCAACGATGCAGAACTGCACATTGGGTTGGTCTCGAGTAAGGAATGAAACAGCAGCACCAATAATGCACATTATCCCCACGTTGTATACACTCATGCCAATGTACTTGCTATCATTCAAAGCAGGAATGCTGACATTCCGTGTCTCCCAGGCTAGGAAACACCCAAATAACTGGAATGGTAAAAGAAGGAAAAAAGATGACAATTATAAGAGGAATTGGCTGACATCCAGAAAAAACATTCATTTAAAACTGGTATGTTTTCTAACTTGACAAATACAGGTGATACTACAATACAGAGATATACACCTACCTCTCACCCAAAAGCTAATTACCCATGTGATTCGTTTTGCTCACTAGGACGGATTCTTGATTCTTACAAGAAAAATATGAAGCCTGGAATTACTTGTGATGGGAACAAATTTCTCTAAATGCTATGACTATTTTATACTTTTACTAATTTTTAAAGACAGCTCTTCCTGTTTGTTTTCAAGGATTCTAGTAAAGATATAATGTGCTCTGTTCTTTTAACTATTTTTAGCAGCTGTTCTCAAAATACTCTTATCAATCCAGTCATTCATTATATGATTATCATCTACATTAATAAACAGCAGTGCCAAGATATGTCCCATGGGAGATAAATACACAATGTAGAAAGTGTCACCCTAGTTGTTCAGACTGCAATTATAAAGTCTTTTATTATAGTGGGAGTTGGTAATGGCCTTTCAATTGCAGTTGTCTAATGATTTCTGGCATAAAACATTTTGTGGCAATTTTTTGTTTGCTTTTTTCTTTGGTGTATTTTGTTATTTCCAATATGCTTTTGTGATTCAGCAGGGGAAAGTCTTTAGTGTAAGGAAGCTGTCTTCATCCCTTGAAATTTAATTAGATTTTTCTACAACATGAAGTGCTGCAAAGGATTATTTTCTTGCTTTTGCATTCCTCAGAGAAATTCTGGCAATGCAGTAAAACCACAAGCAAACTCAAGATGTTGTAAATAGGTAACCCAGCCTACAGTCTAGGCAAAGCCCAATAAGAGTGTACGGTGCCCTGGGAAGGATGGCAGACAGCAGATGGCATCGAGGGGAAGGGAAGGACAGAGAGAGGAGCCATTATTGAGACCCAAGACATGGTTTCTGTGTTTTCTAGCTTTTCTGATCACACTGCAGAGACAGTCAAGAAGGAGAAAGAAAAAAGGCGCACTCCCATTGACCTTGACATCCTTCCTCCCAGACCACCACATCTGTCCACTGCATGTCATGGATGGAGATAATCTTTCCTTTTCTACGACTGCAACCCATGTGGCAAGGCAGGAAATCAGAGGTCTGTGATGATGGGGATTAATTGCAGTTGCCTAGTAAAAATTTGCCTTCTGGTTTTTTCCTGTGGGAAAAACCATAAAAAATTTCAAAGGCAAATAACCTGGACTAGAAGAACACTGGCTGCCAGTCAAGCGCAAGAGAGTAGGGAACTGACAGAGTTATGTTTGCTGTCCAAACTCAGTTTTGCCCTCACATGCTTTCAACTGTAGTAACAACTGGATGTTAATAACTGCAAATTTCCTTGTTTATTTGCTCAGTTTTTTCCTCAGCCAACAATGGCAACAAACCCAACCATTTGTGACTCAGCTACTTTGCACTCCCACAGACAGGGACCAGCAGGCTGCATCCACCTACCTACTCACCCAGGCACTTCATACCAGGACTTACTGCTGCACTGCCAGCCCTGCCCTCCCATTGCTGAGCTTGTCTGCTAGCTTATTTTGTTCTCTTGCCTACAGCACATATGTTACCCTGCCACATGTTCGTGAGCAGACCTGGCTGGAAGGCTTTGGCAGATGAGGCATCCATTCTCAGCCCATGGCGTGTGGCAGGCTGGAGGTGCTGCCTAGTCCAGGCAAGCCCCTTGCTCACCCACCTTCTCAATGCTGCCGTCACTGCTGCAATCTATTAAGATATGTAGGCAGGGGTGGCCCTTCCCAGCAAGAGCAGCAGCCATTGCCCTTGCAATCTTTACCCAAGCCTTCCTCTGCACCGTTCCCACGCTGTCTCCTCCACACACACCTGAAGAACATGGTCCTATCCACGGCACTCCCTTGTCTTCTTGTTGCAGGCCTAACACTTTGGTTTTACCTATCTCTAGCAGGACTAGAGCCCACACCTCACCCTGGTCCCTTGCCCCTTCTCCTGCCCTACCCAGCTGCCTAAGAAGTGCTTGACGAAAAGTAGTGGCTGCTGCAGGTGCAGCATGGGAGGTTTTTGCTCTCGAGGGGTCAAGGTATATGTAGACAGCTACCTGGAGCAGTGAGGGGTCTCAGAGCCATTCAGGTGGGGCAGTTGAGGTGGGTAAGCTGTTTATTGAGTTCGGTAGCTTTGTGCCAGAGAAGCAGCTCAGCCCCTAAGATGTTTTCAGAGCTCCTCAGGTAACCAAGATGATAGTTCCAATAAGGAAGGATGCAGGCAGCACTCTGCTGTTGGGTCTGGCACCATGCACAGACAGAGCAGGGGAATGTACAGACTCCTCTACAGGCTCCGCAGAAGCAAATTGTCCACTGTATTGACCTGGCTGGTGTGGGGATATACCCTGGTGATACCTTTTTTCAGGATACAAACTTATTCCTCCCGGACACTCCACCATCTCAGCGTTGCCTGTTCTGCATTCTTGGTGCTGCACAGCTCAGCTGTGCTGCAGATTTACACCTTGCCAGCCCCTGAACTGACAAACAGGCTGCTCTGGGCTGAGCAGTTTTGAGGGGTAGAAGGAATCCTCGCGTGTATGTCTGCATCATGTTTTAAAGGGATGAGATCCTAATTAACTATGGAGTAGATGACTATCTTCTCCTGCTGCAATTAATTATTAATGAGATTTTTAGGGTTGTAGGTCATCCCTCACTCTCCCCCACTTCGCCCAGTATGAACACATTCCCTTCCAAAAGCATTATGCCGGGAATACAGCCAACATACTTAAATGAGGCCAGCACTTATTACAAATAATGGGCATGAATTTATAGCTGAAGCAGTTATAAAGCGATCTAAAATATCAATTATAATGGAAAAAGATCATTTGAACAGTGTTGTGGGGGTTATGGTTTGGCCCATTCTCATTTATAATTGACAACAGCGTGAAAAATCGTTAAGTATCTTCCAGATGAAAGGAAGATATTTATTTATATGATAACTACAGAAAGGGAGTGGGTTTCCTCAGAATAATGCACTATAAATTTGAGAGCATTGTTTTTAATTTTTATTGGCATTTTGGGTAAAATGCTTGCCTCAGGAAGTGAGCTCTCCTTTTCTAAAAGTCACAGTTCATCTTTGAGACTCAAACATGGATAAAAACTGAGAGTTTTCTGCAACCTGCTGCCAGGACAGTGGTGATTGCAGAGGTGTTCCTTGTTTGCTTGCTACAGGTGCCTGCAGGGCTCTGTTGGCTTGGTAAGATTTCGCCTCTGTGACAGAGCCTTCCTGAGGGAACATGACACCTTCCCTCCACCTGCCCTTCATATTGTCCCCCTTCCTGAGTCTCAGCCAATCTGCACAAATTAAAAATTCATTTTTAAGACGGCAAAAATCCTGAAAATGGCTTGGTTGAGGAATGTGATGCAGATGTTAGTGATGATTACTTGACAAGTTTTAAATATGAAACTTATGACCTCCAGTTAAAAACATGGACTCAGTACCCCAGTTCAGCTGCTCTTTACTCCTAGTACCTAAACTTTAAACATTAGTCTTGCCCAGCTATTTAAATCACACTTCTCATTACGCTTGGGGACACCTGAGTCTTGACACTGCTGTGCAGTTTAAGGACTATTTGATATTTAAGGCTGCCTGCTGGGATTGGCAATGCAGCTGTCTCTCCTCCTATTGCTCCTAGAGGGCTCAAGCTGGTAAAGGCTTCTCAGAGCATGTCTGCCAGCTTGGGTCCCACACAAAATACAGCAGCAGCCGTCTTCATTCAAGACAATCATGCTGGTGATGACCACTGCACAGCTTAAGGTCTGGACAACACGGCACAATTCCAGATTTTGCCTGGGGTGTTCTCCCTAGCCCCAGAGTACAGGCTGTCTTCAGAAGGAGCTCTCAAACTTCTTTCAGAGCTGTCAGATTTTATGTAATGAGAGGCTGACTATCTTCATTACTTGGGCACTTGCGTGGGATGTTAGTTACGATCTCTGCTGAGAATTTTGATTAAACAGTCTTTAGAGAAGGTGTGCATGAACACATCAGGATGGAAGCAGGCGGCTCTTAGCAGTGCTAATGTAATAGATTCAGAGAGGGATAGGACACATCTGTCCCCGCTGTTTTATACCAGCTCGCTTAGGCAGCTCCTTGATGGCAGTTACAATTCCTGTCCTGAGGTTCCTGATGGATCCTGTGCATCACAGGAGTATTAGTAACTTAGGGCTATGCATTCTCCTACAGAAAGCAGTTACCTGAAAGTTAAGGAACACAACAGTCTACTGTCAAGTCTAACAGTCTAATGTAAGTCCCTTTGGGGATCTCAACCAGAAACACATTGAGAATACAACTATGAATGCTTCCTACATCATTAGTCATTAACTTAAAGCCTTTACCCATTTTGGTCTACTAAGTACACATCTTGCTCATGTAGAAAGTGGTGTAAAATGTTAGTTTGGGTTTTCTCTGAAGGTATGGACTGTGCAGGCAAGATTACTTTGTTTTATCTGTTGTTTGAGGCTAGACAGCTTCCATTTGACACTACTCTGATTTAGAGTATTACCTTTCTAGCAGCTGAAAAGGTGGGTTTAAACTGTGTTGTCACTACAGCTAAAAAGGCTGTGAGACAACCATTGTAAAAATTTGTGGAAAACAGTATCTGAAGACAACAGGATTATACCACTGTGACTAGAGATAGAATCCTGGTCACTGAAATAAGTTTGTATTAAAATCTTAGAGGGATAACAGGACTATGGAGAATACAATATTTGTGTTTAGAGAGTTTAACAGGCAAACTTTAATTTTTAAAAATCTTGTACTGACCTGACCAAATTGTGATGGCTGGGAATATGACAAAAGTGTTTGTAGCTGAAGTGTTGGAAAACAATAAACACTGTTTTGCAAAACTCTACTAGCTAGTTCATTTTAAATCTTGTTCACCAGAACTACTGCTAAACACAGTGACAATTGCTTACCGACCCACAACACATATTAATATAATCAAGTGTTTAATTTGCTCTTGGACTGCATAGAACGGCAGCTACCGGCAGGAAATTATTTATTCTCCTGTAGTCTGTCTTTCACTGTACTGCCCTTAAACCATTTTGTCTACACGTTTCATTTCAAAGTCATGTCTGCTTATAGTTTGAACATGGCTTATAAACAGTATTAGGAAAGCAAGATAAAGACAGAAAATTATACTGAGGATATGAAATGAGCAAACAAATACCAGAGGAAAAGTGTCCAATCTTGTCAGAAGGCATGCTTGCCAATAACTAGAGGGTATGGTTTTGGAAAGATTATGCATTGGACCAGGCTCAGCTTTGCAGCTAATTACTGTCCTGCAGTATCCCTTAACCATGCTCACTTGTGGATCACAGCCCTGCTGTGCTGCAGCAAAGAAAAAAAGCAAGCCTTTACTTCAAAGATCTAACATCTGGGGAATTTTTTTGTTTGTTTTGTTTTTTTGGGTTGTTTGGTTGTTTTCTCCTATCTGGATTACTGGGAGATTTCCCCTCCTGCCACCCCTTAAAACAAAGGTGGTTCCAGACTCTGGACTGTAAAGGCCTCTCAGTGTGAAGTAACCATGGAGCTGGACCTGTGGGTTTCCCTACTCATGTTCGTTTATTAAACCCAGATCATCACAGACATAAGTACATTTTTATTTCAGTGAAAATGATGCAGATATTTTTCAATGAGAATTTTCAAAAGTTAAAAAAAAAAAAAAAGCATTTTGATTTTCAGGTTTTCATTAGAGAATTGGACAGTAAAAAGTACTGAGACATTTTCAGGAAGATGCATAGAAAAGTGATTCTTTTTAATTGCCAGCACACCAAATAAGGTTAGCAGACAGAAAGACAAACTATATCCTTGTAGTTCTCCTACCTTCACAGTACAATCAGATGTTAAACCATTGGTCCCTCCCCTGATCCGGTATGAGTCGGCAGTGTATTTAGTTCATTTTCACAGAGCTGCTCTGGATAGACAGTGTTAAAGGGAAGCTTAATATTTCTATTGAGCATTAGGATAATGGCTAAATATTTTTTAATGCAAGATATGATATTCAGCTATTCAGTTGAAGGGCTCTTTCTTCATAAAAGTCTTGGCAAAGTCCTTCATGATGCAGGGCACTTCATAGGGTCCTGCCCAGGGCAAGATGGAAAGGCAGCTGCCCAAAGCTATGGGCACTGACATGCATCCACAAATAATTTTCCACTTTATACTCCAGGCCTCCCAAATCAAGAGGTTAATAAAATATTTCCCCTTCCTTCTATTCAGACTGTATTTGAATTTCTTCTGTGAAAATTCTGCTTAGTCATGAAACACATTATAGTAACTAAGCTGAAGCAAATACGCAATTGGTTATTAGCGAATATCCATTTGGAATAGCTTTATATGGTCTCTGGCATAAGATTACCACAATCACAACACTGTAAAACCATGAAACATCTCTGATAAAAACAAGTGTATGCTACAATTTAAATCTATTTCTGCTATTTAAAAATTGATGCCAAGAGACATGTAAGGGAATACTGTAATATCTGCAATATTTTAAGAATATATTTGAAGTTTTCTTACGGTCATAGGGAAAAAATTTTCCTACAAAACCATATGGTAACATGTTTTGGATGCTAAAACCCTGTCAATGTTTTATTAAAGCTAAAACAAATATCTGGTACCACTACAAACTACCTTCCCCCACCACAAAGCTTAACTATCTTCCTCTTTAATGATTGTAAGATGGGACAGATGGGTTGGTGCTAAACCCACCATAAGTATGAGTTGGAATCATGCAAATTAATTGCGAAAGAAGGAGTCGCTCCTTCCGAGTACTCTTTTCGATCAGGAAGGGAATTAGGAAAGAACGCAAGTAAATGTGTTAAAAATTAAAGGTATTTTCAGAAAATAATCAGGAATTTTAACATAATCTGGAAGCTATTCAATTTTTCTGCACATAAAATTTATCAATTTGATAAAGAGATTGAGAATAGACATATTGTTGATACACTATCATAAGATAATTGGAAGGGACTTGAAATCATCTGGTGCGACCTCCTGCACAAAAAGCAGGCTCAGGTCTGAGGTCAGACCAGGCTGCTCATAGCTTTATCCAGTCTGGTCTTGAAACCTTCCAAGGATGAAGGCTGATCCGCCTCCCTGGGCATCCTGCTCCACTTCCCTCGGAGTGAAATTTTTTTCTGTTATATGCAGTCTATATTGAGTAAATATAGTAAAACAGTAAAAATGAGGAGTGCATGTTACACACCACAGCTGTACTGTTCCTAAGCAGCTCCTGGATTAGTTGTACAGAGAGGGCTTAAGCACCTAAGGTGGGAATCTACATCCAGCATCCAGCAAGGATGGTCAGGCCAGCCCTCAGTACCATCTGTAGATACCTGAACGCTATAAGCCTTGAAGTTTCTGCTTCTGTGCAGACTAAAAACTGCCTGGACTCTGGCTGGGTATTTTCTTACCAGTGTCTGTCATGTAACCAACCTCTGCTGGAATTCAGAGAAGAGGCATTTTGGGCTAGTAAGGACAATGTACCCTGACGAAGACGCTCTCCCCTCCTGCTCACCAAGAGAGGAGCATGTTTGTGGATTAGCCATCAAAGTGAAGGAAGCTATTGGAGATGGGAGCAGGGGAAGCAACAGGAATATTTACAAATACCAACTGAAAGATGCTTAAGTATGTGCTGTAAACAATCTGCCCTAAACTTCCTAAGTGTAAAGAAGCTTTCCTTACCTTATAAATTATTTTGGTTGCTGTGGAATTTAAAACAAACAAGCAATAAAACTGGCTGAAGACTAGACTGAATGTAACACAAGTTTAAAAAGAGGAAATTCATAATAATGATTATGAAATAAAGTTCTAAAACACAGATAGTGGAAAGGAAAGTTAGATATATAGTAGAAAACGAATGGCTAGCAGCATTAACAGAATTCATAAGGATTTCTAAAAATGTATGTGGAGAGAAAAGAATCCTAATAATGATTCATTCCTTGGAAAATGACAAATTCAATAGTAATGATACATAATAAGATATACTTAATGAATATTTTTATTCTATATTTATATAGAGATGGAACAATCCATTCACGTCCTGCCAAAATAGAGAACTGCAGCTTATTCCAGCAGTAAGAGAGCTCTTGAAAACCCTGCCAAGACAAACTGTTGTAATCAGAGAGATCCAATAACTTGCATGCAGGAGTTTTAGGAATTGATTTAGAAGTTGTCTGGACTGTTGGACTTAATTGTTGATATTTATTGGTGTTCTGGCAAAGCTGCACTTCAGATATAAAGAGGCCATATGGGAAAAGAGAAGGTGGAACATCTTCAGTGACTACAGAGCTATTACGGTAATTTCTATCCTAAGTAAATTAATGAAATGGCTGATACATGAACTTGGGCAATAAATGACAAAAAAAAAAAAAAAAAAGTAGTGACACAATTCAACATGTTTGGTTTTTTTTTTTAATAGGATTGCAAGATTGAATAAAACCGATTATATTTATGCAGCTTACGTGGATTTCTCAGTAGTGTTTGTCTTAATACTGCGTGGTATTGCTATTTAAAATAGTATGTTTCAAAATCCATACAACAAATTTAAACTGATTGAAATCTAGGTGATAGATCTCAATGTGTAACTATTAATGGGAAGCTACTAAATAAGAGCATAGGTTTTCAAAAATTCCTAACTTAATGCTGTCCCATATTTCACATTGATATTAGCTGTAGCTTGAAAACCTCTCATTTAACACTTAGAGGGTAAAATTAGGATTTGATAGGGAGCACAACAGCCAAACTGAAAATATACCTTGGCCTCGAAAACCTGTTTCTCGATAGCTGAAAAATAAGTAACTGTAATATATGTCAGCAACACAAAGAAACTTTCAATGTATGTACACCTTGAGTCTAATGTTAATTAAATGCCTTATCAGGAAGAGGAGAATCAAACTGTAGACAAATCTAGTGTTTGTGGTTCATAATCAAAAGTGCTCTAGAGGAGTCCAATCCATCCCTAATCTGGTATTTTTCTGGCTGAGATCAGAAAAAGAATTCATGACCCTCAGAAAGATGTTAGTGCAATCACAAGTAATGTACCACTGGCAAGTTTAAGTAAGATAGTGCAATTTTTATCATCCTTTGGAATATACAAAGTAAAGGTACTTTTCAACCATGTCTAGATCATCAAAAATCAAAACCTAGACATACTGCAGCTGATGGTCACCAGGTACACACAGCCAGACCTTGAGCTTGTGTGTAGCATTTTAGAAGCTGAACCTGAGGTGGGAAAATAACTGGGTCTCTTATGTATGGTGGGACTTGCCCAGGGTCACTAAGAAGACTAACACAATGACAATGGCAAGATTTAGGATGGTCATCTTATTATTATTCTCTGGTCACTGGTCCTCGAGAATCTGAATACAGTAACTGAGAAGCCTTCATGCAGTTAGTAAACATTTCCTCACACCCCTTCAAAGGCAATTGAAGAATCATGAATCTGACTTTTAATGTTAGCTCACCTTAATACAGAAGGAACCCGTGCATCCTGGCGAGTAATGCCTTCCCTTATTTTGCCTTGCCTGGCCTTCCCTATCCTGCCCTTTCATGCTCTGCCCTAACCTGAGTGATTGATTCACTGCATCAGTGCATTTAAGTCATCAGAATAGACAGTATTGCTTTATATCTTCAAGCCAAAAAAAAGTACTTTTTTAGGTTATCCCAACTTAAAGTATTCCCATTTTGAGATAGCAAGAGGTCACTGTAAATAATTTTAGGCTGACTAAATCATTAAGCCATTTCACCTTAAATATTGCATTGTTCTGTAATTAGCAATACTAGCTCTTTAGTATAAAGTATGTTAGAGATAAGTATTTTATTATTACAAACTGCAGAATTTCATATTAGATAAACCTTTATAAAATGATACAGTAACATGAGAGGTTCTGGGTTTTGTTCTGAAGGTAAAGTATGTGTGGCGTGCGGCGCACAGAAACATCCTTGGTGATAAAATAAATTGCATCAATCCTGCTGTCCTCATATAACTCACCATAGCAATTATTTACGTGATTCCAAAGAGTATCTTCTTTTTCATATGTAGTGATTTGTGTGATAAAAGGGCACTGGAGTAATAAAAAGTGTATATTTCACTGGCAGTTATGAAACACTGTGTGCCTGAAATAAGTACAGTGAGTAATGCTAAATGGCATTTGCAAACTTCAACACTCACATATCGTGTAGGAAACAGTCCAACATACATGCCAACAAACCAGTCTAGGGCAAAGGACTAGTGAGAACCAATGCAGTTTGGTTACTGCCCAGCACAACTCAATCTTGAAAGAAATGTCAAAGAAAATTATTTGATAATGTATTTTTAAAATATACAATGTTATTTTCCCTCTTTAATTTTTAATTTGAAACATTATTGAAGTTATTTTTGCAAAAAAATCACCACCATTTCAGTCTCACAAATCACCACTATTTGTTGGAGTCTCACTATTTTTAAAGGAATTTTAATTTGATTTGTTCATTTCCACTGCTGTGAGTGAAGCAAACGCATTTACTTGTTTACTTTTCAAACAGAACCATGGAGAAAAATGTCTTAAGTACTTTTATGAGGAACACTGGTAAATTCTACCTGGAGGAACACCAAATGAACTGTTCAAAATTTCTATACAAGGAGATTGGAAAGTAACAAAAGTATGGAAAACATTGTTCCTTTTAGCAAATTATCTAATAAAAATCTTGTAAATTTAAATATGCAAAGTGAAAAATACTCTCCCAGGTGAAGAGCAGGAATTTATTGACAGATATGTCAAAGCAGTAATAAAATAATATACTAGAGAAGAGATGAAAAGTTAAGAACTTCATCCCTAAAGATAAATAAATGACCTAAGAGATACAATCCATCACCACACAACGTAATTACTGCAATACAGTTAAACACCTTGTCAGCAACTGGTTACTAAAGCTATGCTTTCTAGTTTGGCTGTACCTTTTTGGAAGATTTGGCTTCAAAGATACAAAATCAGAAACTGGCACTTTGCAGATTAGGAAGAATCAAACAAAGAAATGTGAATAGGAATTTCAGAAGCTCCCAGCTCCACACAGGGACTTGCAGACGGGCCCTGCAGATGGGTGCAGGGGCTCTGACAGCCTGAAGGAGCCCTTGTTCCCTTTCACTTGCAGAAATGTTTTTTGAGCTGGACTAGTTCACGGGTGTGTAAAGAAGCTCCACATATAAGGTAGTGGTAAGTTTTGGGTGATGTGCTGTTTTTGCACAAAGTATGATGTTTTATGCCAATGGACAGTTAGATTTTACTGTCAAACTGTGGCCTCAAAGCTGGTCAATGTCAGAACACCTAACTTCTGGCATCCTTGCCTTCAAAACACAAATGCCTCAATACTGTGTTACATGCTGAGGTTACTCTGAATCCAGAGCTACTCAGATCGTGCTCAGATGTGGAATCTCTCCTAACCACTAATCCCTTTGTGGGATCAAGTATGTCCTAGCTCTTGATTTCACAGCCTGCTTGGACATTCTCTGAAAAATAAGCATCTACACCCAAAGCTGATTTTTTTTTCTTTATTTTTTTTTTTAAATGGGAAGGTGGGAAGACTTCTTTTCAGCTAGTAGCTCCAGGATCAGAGCTCTCATCTGGTAACCGGAGGCACTTGGTTCTAGTGCCTTCTCTGCCTGAAGGCACTCCGCAGCAGATCAGTCTGTCACAAAGCTATTGTTTCGCATTAAAAGGAAAAGCTCTCATCCCTTCCTGTTGAACTTCATATTTCATATTTAAAGATCTTTCAGCCTGAAAAAAGCAGCATGAAAAGCAGCAGGACTCTGCAGCCCAGCGGAGCAGCCATTCGCTGTGGAGAGGGAAGGCTCCGGCCACCAGCAGCTCCCTCTCCCCAGCTTCCCCCAGGGCAGCAGCACTGACCAGGCCAAGTGGAAGCAGCTGACCCAGTCTTTCACGGGTGTCCTAACGAACAGGCATGCTACAAATACACAGAACAGATTGAACCCTTCGGGCAGTGTAAACTAATGTTTATCTAGGTTTAGGATCCAGATGGGGCTCTGTTCAGATAGCTGTTCAGCTGGTCAGTGCTGTCAAAACCAGATGTTTTTAAAGCCTTCAGGCTTAGGAGATTTAATCACTAATAGTCACCTTTACAGGTTGTTTTGTTTGTGGTTTTTTGTTTTTGTTTTTTTAAACTATGAGGATTCAGGATTCCTGGTTCCTGAGACCATTTCAGTAAGTAAAGCTTTTTGTGGAGATGGGCCTCAGTGACGAAAGGGTTATTTTGATTCAGACTGAATCAATCATGTGTCTCCTGCAGCTTTTCCTGAAGGACATCTGCAACTCAGAGGCAAGCATCTAGAATAACCTAGTCCTACCTTTTTGGAGAATCCAAAGGAATTGAGATGATTTGGGTTCTTTATTTATAAAGTTGTCTCATTCACAGACCCATCTTTTCACTATTGAATTCCTTGGTTTGTGGTATATCTATAGTATTCAGCTTAAGGGCGATTAATGTCTTAATTATTTTAGGTATGCTTATATCCATATATTACCACCTAATGAACTTCAAAGCAGGTCCAATTATAAAAGGTGTATTCAAGGAAGTTTGAACTCACTCCCAGCCATCAGAAAAACAAATATAATTTGGTTCATGCCTATCAGCAGTTTGAAGTCAGTGTTGTGCAGAACAAGCTATGCTTACCATCAGCAGCCCTTTATAGGCGTAGACAATCCCAAGCCAAATTGTCATGTGAGTGTTTTCGCAGTGCTCCAAGATCGGTCGGATGGAGATGTCTCTGCCTGCAGGGTCCGGCTGCAAAAATGAAAGGTGAAATATTTGGATTCAAATTTCATTTATATTCACACCTCAGAGGTACTTAAACATATTCTTAGTAGATGGAGGATGTGTAGAATACAGAGTGGACAACTTTAAAGCAACTTGTGACGATGCAGACCCCTGCACCTGCAAAGGAATACAGTGAAAAGCAAAGATCTGAGGAAACAACTGCATGATAGCTACCACCAGATGAGCTCACCTCTACTGCAAACCAGAAAGAAAATGTCTGAAGTCACTCTGTCTTTAACAGTGTCAGTCACACTTACCAGCTCTAAGACACCTAATTTTTCTACAAGGTAAACAGCTTGAATGCATAGGCATGAAAATAAATGTACTTAAAGCCACCCTTTCACCTGCGGTTCTCATGTCACTGGCAAATGGCTGATAAACAATGTATGAAGCACTGCTGTGTTTCAGGTCTTTTTTCATTGACAACCATGAGCTAAATCAAAGACCATTCACTATGGAAACTACAGCAGTAGCTTAGAAGAAAGTATAAATCATCAAAAATCTGGAAAAAACGTCCTTTACAGCAAGTGAATGTATATGCAAAATTTAATGCCACTGGAAGCTTTGCAGCTTTCAATTTATTTTGAAAAGGAGACTGCATAAAAGTGAAGAATCAAGAGTACTTTTAGACTGTTGGGACTGTTTGTATGAGGGAGAAGTTGTAATTACAACAGAGAAACCTGGAAGAATCACCCCCACCCCCTCACCTCTTTCTTTTTTTTAAACAGGGAAAAACAGTTGACATGAAGAGCAAACGGGTACTAGCGACTATGCGTTCTACAACTAGAACACAATTAGGGTTTGGTCAAACTGCTTTTTAATGGTGTACATTGTATAAGAACACAAGGTGCTTCTCATATGGGATTCTAAGAGATCCTGTTTTAGTTAGATACCACAGAATACTCCTGTTGGCTGCTCTGAGCTGTGTGTACCTACAGTCTGTTTTGCTTTATAGAAAGCACTGAAATACTAAAGGCCGTTTTTCCTTTCTACTTTGAAACACTGGATCTGAACTTCAACTAAACTAAGATCAAACCAGACATAATTTTCTGTATCTGGTTGTCCCAGTGGGCTTTCAAATTTCCCTTTTTGATGAATAACACATGTGAAATACCTCATGCAGAAGTATAATTATTATTATATGGAATATGGAAAAATCCTATTTTCACCAACTGAAACATAGAATTGTATGTGGAAGGACTTCAGAGAGGTCTGAATAATTTCCTAAAGCTTATTCTTGCTGCCCCTGATGCTGGTATGAATTTTGCTATGGATTTCAGTGGTCACAGCATTAATCTGCAGCTCAGTTTCTTCCATCAGTCTTTTTGTATGTCAGGCATTGCCCCTGACCTCATGCACTGTAAAAAAATAATGTAACAAATAAGGAGGTAGACACAGTGGGGGGAAAAAACAAACAACATTGTGCTATGCACTGCACAGTCAAAGGATTCACAATTCTCTTTGCAAATTGTGCAATAGGCAAGGCACTAACATTTAAAACCTTTTCCTATCATGGACTTCTGTAGAAACTCTGAACAGGAGAAAAAATTACTTTGAAGAAAGGTGTCCTAAAATAAAATAAGATAAACACCAAGAAGGTGATACTAACTTTCCCAGAGAGCTTATGACTCCACCCTAACGGTTGCTAATGGCAAGCAAACAACCATTAGCTGAAGAATTGAAATGACTGCAAACATGAAGTGGCATCACAACATCTAAGGTGCTACAAATGTTTGTCCGGGGACCAGTTGAAATATCTCTTTGTTCCCCATCAACGACAAAAGCCCAATGCTAAAATTTAGGTGCACTGAAGGGAAAGTACCCTTTCATGTCAAAGTTACAACTTGCTATGTTCAACA
This sequence comes from Falco cherrug, assembly GCF_023634085.1. Taxonomy (NCBI): domain Eukaryota; kingdom Metazoa; phylum Chordata; class Aves; order Falconiformes; family Falconidae; genus Falco; species Falco cherrug. Next base: position 72,920,917 of record NC_073699.1, read on the forward strand.
TCATTTTTGACTGGTATGAAGTGAAGTTCACATGACAAATCATTCAAATACAGCTCTGAATGTTTAACTGATGTGTGAACAGGACTGTACTACAGAGACATTTTTTCTGAAATTCCAAACTACACCTAAGCTTGCTATATTATTTTTTTTCCATCTTTGAGTTACAGTATGCTAACAGTTGCATCCCTTATGGAATTATGGAAGCTACATCAAGTATAAACTTGTCATCATCAGAATGTCTTTTTTTTTGGTCTCCCCCCGCCCCCCCCCTTCACACTGGGGAGTCAGCACAGGACTCTATTTCTCCAGCTCTACATCCTTCCTGCCATGTATTCCATCTATTTCGGTTTCATACTTCTGTGAAACAAGAAAGTTTATAAATTATGTAGACTTCCACCTGGTGCAATGGACAATTCCTTATTTTGAAGAATATTACTGAAATGAGAACTCCTATTTGGTCAGTGGCAGATTATATTTTTATTTTCACTATGTGGTTATTCTCTAATGAAAATTTGCTTCAAAATTCAAAAGCATATGTCCATTTATTTCTCAAAACCGAGAGACCCAGGCAGAAAAATGACAAAATGGAAAACATAACTTGTTTTCAAATACTGTTAAACAGAAAGAAGTTGCATCATTTCCTTTGTAATGAAGTTTGTCAGATTTTATAAGGCAATGATAGTTTTAAAATTATGTTAATTAAATAAAACTGTGTATTCAGATTTTCTACGTGAGATAAGGAAATCTTGTGACTTGCTCTAGGGGGAGTAGGAAAAGAGAGAATACTGATTGCAGCATCAGCAAAAGTGTACATGGGGCAGTACTTCTTTCAAAGCACTTTCCAGATCTGCAAGGTAGTAGTATTTTAAAGAAAAATTTGCTGAGGTCTTGTGTGTGTGGAGTTAGGTGTAGCAGGTAGCAGTAATTTTACAGTGAACTGATTTTGCTGATTACTTATTGCTACTGCAAAATGACATTCCTGTTTTTTAATTTGCCATTCTGTTTCTTCACTGGTTTTGCATGAATTAACTAATCATAGCAAAAAGCTGGGTTAAAAAAACATATGATATTTTCTGATGTCAAAAGAATCTTTAAAAACTCTACAATTACAGCTGAATGGAGCACTTCACTGACCTCTCTAATCATCCACCATTTGTGCACTTTGTTACTGCTTTAGAGAGGATGACAACATAAATGCTACCAGTGATTATATATGTACTGGAAATTTGCCCTTTCCTTTTATAGAAAACAATCTAAATGTCCTTCAGATGTCATTCTCAAAAGCCTGAAGACCTCCTGTCTTGTGAATAGGCTGAAGCTTTCCTACCTCTTTTGAAATCTAATAAGGTTTCTGACATTGACCTCAATTTCTGGAGTGTTTTCAGCAGCTGAACATAAACAGTTTAATCTGTTCACTTCATCCAAGAGTTGTGTATCATCACTGGCAAAATGCTTGTTTTACATGAGATCTGCTAGGTCTAGAAAGCAACCCAAACTAGTAAACAGATTACCTACAGAATGTTTATATCCCCTCTCTGGGCACGTTCAAATTGTTATTAGTCAACTCTGTGGTTTTGTTGCCTTATCATTTTCTTTGCATTTCAGTCTGCTGGTGGGCTGGCAGATCCTTGTTGTAATAGGTGAGCAATGGCTTAGGTGGTACTGCCAGAAGGAGGAGTGAGGCTTAAAAGCACATGGAAACACCACAGGGAAATTTGCAGGAGGGACTCTGGCAGGGGCAATGATAGGACTGCTGAGTGCCTCCTCTGTTCCTACACCTCTGCTAAATAACTGAGCAGCAATGAGACTTCTCTTCCCTTCATGTCTCTATGGACTGCAATACAGAACTACAGGCTCAGTTTAAGCTGCTTTCCAGAGTGGCCCATGTTAGGGAAGAAGCAAGGCTGCTTCAAGTGCAAGTGCAGTTTTTGTTGAATAATTATCTCCAATTCCTTTAAGGATCTGGCTCCCCTTGAGTAAACAAATGCATGCAGTGCAATGGACAGCTTTCCTTGTCCCAGGCTAAGGTGTGGGAAGATAGGGCAAACCACCCTGAGGCACCTATGCCTTCTGGGCATGATGTTATTTGACCCATAAAGACAGCTCTTGTCTCCTTTTTTCCATCTGTAAGTACAATTTCTTAGTGGCTATTATACTAGCCAAGATCTCTTAGGAAACGACCAACACACAGTGGGGAGATATTTGTATTATGATTAATGTTTCATTGACTTATTTTGTGTCTTTATTGCCATTTCTTCTCTATAGCTCCACATAGGTCTTAAAAGGAGGATGGGTGTATGTTCCACTAGGCATTTCATCCAGCAGATGTCTGTGAAGAACAGACTGGGCCACTGCGCAGTATCCAAAATCCTTGACCTTCCTAGGCTACTTTTTCTACACGGTCACCTTTCCAGCTCCCATTGCCAGTACAGCAGATGATCGTTGTGGTGCTGCTGTGCAACACAGCTCACAGGTGGACAATCTCAATAAGCTTTCTAAGAAACTTTGCAGCAGATTTCCAGCGTGACATTTTGGCATTTCTGCATCTGCAGTTTTACCAGTGAGGAAATCAGAACATTAGGCCTCAGTTTTTTCCAAAGATGGATATGAAACATAAGGTAAATAGTTGCAATTTCTGTTTACTAGGCTTAAAATACACTGTAAAGTTCCTATAGTATAGGAAAACATAAGATCATACTCTTCGGACACATTGTTAAAATGGTCTTCGTATACCAACCCACTCTCTGCTTTATCCTCCCTTTAAATGACTTCCATCTAACTGGCATAATGACTGTATACTATTGCTAGTCTGCAGCATGATTTAGACATCTCTGGCATTTTTAATTTGGCACATTTAACGGTGATTCCTTATCTGAAAACCCAGACTTTGCTAAATGAGAAGATCATCTTTCTTTTTAAATACACTTTTTTTTTTTTTTACCCCAAGGACAGTTATAGTTAGTTTACACTATATATTCTGTAAGAAATTAAATTTACTGGCATGTTGTAACAGGCCCTCCTCTGTGCTAAACTGCGTATCTGTATGAAAGATGTTCCACAAAAGGATTTAAAGTTTTCAGATGCAGTGTGTTGCAGCCAGGCTCTCAATTACTGATGAAAAGAGAAACAGAAGGATCAGAGGATGTCTACTTTTCAGTTACTTAGTAATTTGAGGGTATTTTTAGAGAAAAACAACTGTGATATAAAAAAGAGCTTTTTGAGGAAATGGATCCCTTTTGTTTTATATATTTTTTACTTTCTGTAGTCACATCTTCCACAAATGCAAAATAGCAAACACAATACTAAGCTGGGGTAGCTCACTTGGAACGTCTTCCAATTAAAACTTTTTAGAATAAAAACTTGTTTGCCTTTGTTTATATCTGAGCTTAGGTTCAGATACATTATGAATCACATTGTATGTTATATATTAGCTCAGCCAAGTACAAAACTGTTGCTGAATTCTTGCAGTCCAGTGACCAATTTCATTTCTCTTCAAGATTAATACGGAAGTTTGGTCATTTCTGTAATAGTCTAATGATCCAGGACAGTGATTGATTTAAAGACTTTTTCTTAATGTATTTTTCTTTGATTCAGAGTCACGGGACAATGTGATCATGGAACAGAAAATCAGCTTTTAATAGGGGAATGCAGGATTCTGTTAATAAGAGCAGGCTTTCAACTAAATGACTATCCTTACACCTGGCCCCTTCATGACTCCTGCAAGACAGATGACAAACATGAATCTTCTGACCTCAGGAGAAGGTATGGACGAGATTCTGAGCAATCACATATATTGCATCCAGTGTGTGTACTTGATGCTCTCTCATGCAGGTCCCAAAGAGAAAATTATTTCAGACTTGAAATTAGATTTGTTTTTTTCAAATTGTTTAAATATTATTAATATTTGTAAGGACATTTACAGTTGACTGTTACAATGACTATTAATACACAACTGCATCAAGATAGCATACTATATCAGTTCTCATTGAACAGAAGAAGTTCTCATAAGGATCTAAAGTTTAAGAATGCTGCTTTTTTTGATTTTTTTTCCATAATCTGAGATTGAAGACAATTTTTTTTTTTTCATGAAATAGTTACAACTGCTTCAGCTCCTAATCTGTGGATTTACTTTGTACCAGTATAATAGATTAATGCTCATGGAGCTACTGGAAAGGGAGCTGTTATGTCATTTCTGTAGATAAGGAGGGGTTTTCATATGAAGGTTAAACAAATGCCTAGGAAATCTGAGAGGAATTAATCTTATTGAGCCATACTTCTTTGAGTTGGAAAAAACATCTTTCTTTCTGATAACTATGATGAATATAAATATCCTCACTCCAGTTTTTATTGCTCAAGAGATTGAAGCAGTTTTCTACAGTAAATTTCTACTTAGAATTATTAATTTCTAAAATTCTAATTCTGAATTTTAATTAAAAACTGGAAAAGTGTTGGAGAGAACTTTCTTTTAATCTTTTTTTGTTTGGAAAAGTATCAGTTTTTAATAAATCTAATGACTTGAACTCACATTTAAAGTTAGGTTTGCAGTTCTTTACAATGTTCCCCTGCAAAGTTATTTAAATTGAAGAGGTGTGATTTTTAGATTGTGATTAACTTTTAAAGCAGTATTTATTTATATTAACTATACAGATTAAAGGTAAATTACTGGCAATTCAAATTCATGCAAAACAAGCATAATAATTTGCTCTGTGTTTTGTGAAAGTTTTAGACAGTTTATCTTAATTTGTAATAGAGAAGATTCCAGCCATTTCAGGTATGTTAATGAACGAAGCTTCTAAGGATTGCTCTTGAAACTTCCAATGGTTCCACAGTGGTGATGAATACTGCTGCAATGCACTATGGCAGTATTATTTTAAATAACCCCGCTGCTTAGGCTCAGGTGGGAACTGTGTGGGACAGCAGCCAGCCTTGGGCACAGTATGCATCTTCTTCCCAAACCCTCAACAGGAGTGGCTGTGTGCAAATCCAGAGGAGGATTTGCACAGAGCTGAGGTATGAAGTGTCTTGGAATGCAAGGTTTCTCACGTAGATCTGAATATACACCCCCTGCTCCTGTGAGGTGAATTAAAGGATATTTTTAGGTTATCCACAGTGAATACAGTGTATTTTCTGCTTCATTAATTTTCTTCTTATACTGAAATTAAGCTCCCCACCTCAGCCAAGGGACTAGACTTCAGATATTATCTGGCATCACAAAAACTTCAAAAATTAAACTCTTCCAACAGTTCAGAAGAAATCCTGTTTACATTGTAAATCCTAAAAAATCTTCACTCCTAGTGGTATTTTAGCATAGCATACACATGGGACAGTAATTCTGTAATGGTTGGCTAGCTAGAAGTCATCACACAATGAAATGACATTTGCTGAAATACCAACACATATATCCCTATTTTTTATCTCGTCACTTATTTTTCAGTTTACTTTTCTAAGACATAAAAAAAGATGTACCATATAAACCAAGGAAAAAGTATTATCAAATTTTGGGGCCTAAAGGATATTAATGTAGTTATTTTACATCACTCATCTCGCTAGAAATACAGAAGACAAGTCTAAATTTACAAATGGATGGGAGTGAAGAAAGAAAGAGAGAGGAAAAAAAAGAAAACATCAGAGATACACCACTGTAATTCCTACTACCCCAAAACAATAAGGTCTGGAAATACCGTCACAGTGATAGTCACACTAGTCACACCATAATAACTTTAAAACAAATCTACTTTCTAGCTCCCCATCTGGCTCTTGTACAAATAATTCCATAAAGCAGTAAACCAAAAGTAAGTAAATAAGTAAGTACTTAAGTAAGTACTGTAAGTTAGCATGATTTAAAGATGAAAAAACACCAGAAGACCTATTTATATGTTCTTGTATTGTAAATGTGTCCATACACCTGTTCTTAAAGAAAACGTCTCGGCAGCATTATTTGTAACATCACTTTACTTAATGATTTTTATTTTGCTGTTGTGGTGCTTCATTTCTGTTCAAATGAAACTGTCTTTTGAGAGCCAAAATGTTCCCAGTGATTTGGTATTTTTATTATTATCATCCCCTAATCCAAGCAGTTTCATTTATTTGCATTAACATAATATACAGAATAATAGATTAGACTCAGTAAAGAAACCCCTGTGATCCCTGCAAACAAATGCAGACTAGCAGTGAAAAGGAAAATGCAAAATTCTCTTGTATCATGGAGTGTTTCAAACAACTGTGACTAAGTCTTCCCACTCTGCACTCAGTGATCTCTTCAGTAGAAATTTTACATCATATGATTTCCCCAATTACATACCTAGGGACTGGATAATGAACTGTTTCTGCATATGTGCACAGAAGCCATGGGACAAGTGTTACAAAGACTTAAGAAAGCATTCTCAGCAGTAGAACGTGTTTTTCTTTGAAGGGAGGGCAAAAGGGCAAGGTATGAAAGAAAAGCAGGTTAAAGGAATGAAGACCTTTGTAACTACCCAGACGCCCCTGTGCTGCACTGATTCTTCCAGAAATGTGTACTTCTTGTCTCAGCTTCACAAATTGAGGAAGGATGTTTTCCCCTCCTTTCCTGTGAAGCTGCCCAGAATCGTGGCTGACAAGCTGGACTTGCAGTTTCTTCTAGCTTTTCCTTTCCTAGCTAGATTTCCTGCTATGCAGGAGGCCATGCCAGCCACTTTTCTTGGTGGCTGGAACAATTCTGTACCTCCTTGATTACGGTAATGGAAACAGGCAGCATTAATATAGAAGTATGGCAAATGCATGAAGAACAGTAAAGCAAAGATGCAGAGGACAGCCATAGACAAACTGTTAGTGCGGCCCCGACAGGAACCAAGGTAGAGACCTTTTCTGTGCATAGTTTGCTAATGGGTTGGCTTTAAGCTGTAAGCAAGGCTATGACTTATTGTTCTTTCTGTGGAACTTAAGAGCAACAGGATTTAGCTCTGTTCCTGTCAATAAACCAGATTTGCACCCAACAGCTAATGGAAACTATCATCAAATGCTCCTCCCAACAAGAAAAACTCTCAGGTTCTCAATTGTGCCCAGCTATTTGGGCCAAGAAGGGCAACAACCTCATCTCTATAACTGCCTTATATTTGCTGTTTAGTGCTATAATTCCTTTGATTTATGGATGTTGACAATATTTATTACTGTGCCTATTTGCATTGCAGTGACAACAACAAATGGACACTATCTTCCTGCAGAAAGTGAAAAATCCATTCCCTAAGAGGATTTTAAAGCATACATATGAGATGTGGCAGAAGAGGGAAGCATAAAGTAGCGTTTTATGACATCTTCAGAGGCCAATATCAATGGACACCACTGTCCCCCTATACAGCCACTGACAAATGAATAGTTTCTGGGCCATGGCAAATAAAAAGGAATACTTCTCAACATGAAGGACATTTTAATTTCCTCACTATTATTTTATATATATATATAAATAGACATATATTAACCATCCAAAATGGTTAGATGACGGTCCATCAACCCACTACTGGAGGATTTTGCTGCTAGTTTTATGTCTGCACTAAGACACATTTAGAAACTGTTGTATTAAGTGGAGGTCTTTCCTTTGTTTTCAAAAAAAATAATCAAATATTTAGTTTTTAAATGCTAAGATTAGCTTAATAAGTAGATTCTCATAATTACATCACAATAGTTGTAGCAGAAGCACCTACATCTCCTCCAAAGTATCTCTAGAATTAGGTTATTCAACTTCCCCATCACAAAAGTTGCTGTGATTAAAATAAACTCTGTTTCTTGTTGACAGTCAGATGTAAGGTGCATCTTAATATATGGAAGTACATGAAAACATTTGTCTGTCATAAGCTTTTTGAGTATTTCAATGTTTTTTCTCCCACCTTGCAACACTAGCAATGTCTCAGATATAAACATTTTTACCTAATATCATCCAAAACCTGAATAGATGAATGAATAAATAAAGGTCAGGTCAACAGAAATATTTTGATTACTTCAAAAGATTTAATTTGGGTTTTGACCTTTTAAAACTCTTAACCTTACTTGATAGAACCTAACTCCATTTTGAAAAGAAAGGTAATTCTGAATTAAGGGATTTTCTTTAGTTAACAAAGGTCAATAGGAACATTTTAACACTTTTCCACCAAAACTATTCTGCATGGGGAAACTCACTGAGACTCCCTTTTTCTGGCAAGTATATAAATCTTACGACTACTCAATGTTTTCTGAGAAAAATATCTCAATACTTAAGGAATATCATCAGCAATAAGGTTGTAAATCCATGGTCTTGATGGGTTACTTCTGAAGATTCACACTTGATAGTATAATTGATAGTATATTAAAGCAGAAGGACACTAATGAATGAACCACATGGCTTTACAACTTTTACTGGCATAGTAATGCCAGCAAAGCCTATAGACTGGAGATGAGTACAAGGTGACTAACAGTATATAAAGTATGTCTTCATCTTTGGTAGAGTCCTGTTTCAGCTGTGAAAGACATAGCTCTTGGCAAACTAAAAATACTTTTGGAACCTTAAATCAACACCTTTTCTGCCTTAAAGAAGGAATCTGAAATAAGGCTTAGGATTCCATATTTATATTGGCATTACAGTTTAATAAGACCATTTTGATAATTGTTTCATCTTCAGCAAAACACAGGATATAGATTTCCTTTTCATTAACTCCAGCCTGAAATAAAACATTTCTTCTAGAAAAAACATTCACTGACCATGAACCTATATAACCCTTGCTGAGTCAATGCAAAAAAATTGGACCTAATTTTGCTCTTCATTTCTAAAAATGAATTTAGTTCAGGTTCCCTTAGTTCCTAATATGTTTTGTCTAGTAAATTGAAAGGCTATGTAATAAAATTTTTTCCCTCTGTTGGTATTTACAGATTTTAACCGAGTAAACTCTTAATGTAGCCCTTGATAGGCTAAATATTGAGTTCCTGGTGTTTTTCACTATGAACATGTTTTACCTTCTTTAAAAAATCTCATTGCTTTTCACTGAACTGTCATACCAGCAGATCTCCTGAATTCTGCAGAATGGAATGGAGCGCACTACGCTTATCATGGCTGCCTGGAGTCATATCCAGGTTTAATAACCACCATAACACCTAAGGTTAAGTCAGACCAAAGTGTATCTGTGAAATCACAAATGCCATAAAGTCTCTCAATTCTCTCTTCTTTATTCTAAATGAATAGAGAAATGTGAAAATAGTTTAAAAGCTATAGAAAACAAAATAGATAACCTTGAAAATTTATTCACCAAGTATTTCTCCTGATAACATAGGAATAGTTGACATACGTAGGAACCAGTAATAGTTGCACTAAGCTACCTTGAAAGTTACATGCCTCCAAAACACAAAAAAGAAGAGCAGTTATGGAGATTTTTGATTTTTCTATTACGTCTTTTTTCTATAAATAGCTATTTCAGTGTTGCCACTTCTGCTGATGTTACTCAGAACAAAGCAGGTAGTCATGGGAATTTTTTGTTTCTCTCAGATCAGTAAAACTTTTATGCAACATTTTTCTTAAATAATTTATCTTCTTTCAGCATCTGTCAGACCAGATTTCATTTAACACAAGTCTACCACACACTTTGTTGCAGGTCCTTTGCTCTGGCATACAACAGAAGAATTTTCAGTTGATAAGAAAGCAAGCCAATGTGAAACAAGACCTAGCAACCATAAAATGCATTTTATATTTCCATAGAATTGTTTTTTAAATTGTTAAGCTTCATATCATAATAGTGGATTTTTTTGGCTTTTGAAGCATATGTTTGATATATATGTAGTACAAACAGATAACTGTGAATTCATTCTACCTTGCAATTCCTACATCTTCTTGACATAAGTAGTACATTTGCTTATTTATAAGATTATTCTTCAGTGAATTCTTGTATTAAAATATCTGGATGACACAAAATGCTTATTTTCAAACTAAAGAATTATAGGAAGCATTGATCTGTAACCATTCTCTGATGTATCTGTAAATATTTTTCTGTAGCTAACTACACAGTGTATATCTATAGCTGTGCATTTTTCCTTTTGTCATGTGACCTTTAAGTTGTCTTGGTAGATACAGGTGATCTTCCTTACAAGCATCTTCCAAGTACAGATCTATCAGGCATCATTGTAAAAGCATTGTTCCAGGATCCAGTATTGGCAGCAAAGCTTGCAATCTTTCCTGGCCTTGAAGAATTCATTGAGGTGGTTATTTCTGAGGTAAAGTGCTTCCACTGTCCTCTGAATCCATCCACACTTTTTTTTTTTTTTTTAATAGAGTGTACGTAAGGATTTTATCATTCCTCCTATTATTTTTTTAGGAATGCTTATTACATAATTTTATTCTAGCGGGTGAGCATATATAATTCTTCTAGAGCTGACATGAAAGCCCTCAAAAACTCCTCAGCACAACCTCTGACAGCTTACATTTACACCCAAGTTTTCATTTCTGAGAACAAGGCACTGAAAAGAAGCAGCAAGAGGATCAGTGCCTTTGTTCTTCCATACCATTTTTCACTGCTCACTGGAAGACAGGCAGAGGACGAGATAAGCACAGACAGGCAGGCAGTATCAGCACAAAGGCAAGAAAAGCAGCGTGTTTCTGAATGGTGATGGCTGGTGTCAGCTAGGTTTGTCTGACCTGGCATTCACCTCCTCTGTGGCACTCAGCTACACCACTAGCCTGTCACACATTCCAGGACAAACCTCTCCAGTCTGAGCTACCTTCTTACGCTGCCACTGTATCCCCTTTAAGGTAGCAGTGTGACGCGACTGTAGGAGAGGCAGGAGTTGCAATCTTCCAGCACTTTGCACCGGCCTGCGTGCTGCAGTGCTAGAAGGCTTCCTTGGAGCAGGACCAGCCTAAATAGCTGAGTGAGATTAAGCAGCAGCAGTACAGCCCCAGGATATCTTCATTTTGCTGATGTGCTTTGAGAAGCTAACAAAAATGCAGAATGTTCTGCTACAGAGTTCCTAGTTAACATTCCCCTAAATAAACCCACACCGAGGATCTCTGGAGCAGTTATGGAAAGACCCAAATGATCCAACCTGGCAAGCTTAGACAACTTAGCTCCTCTGCTGGAAGAAGCTTTCCTTACCAGTGAGAAACTGAAGCTTGAGCTTGTGTTCACAGCTCAGCTGAGGCTTGAAAAAGTGTCAGTGGTGACAATTCTTGATCACTTGATTCTCTATATAGCAGAACAGACTTTGAGTAAATTAATCAGAAGATGAAATAAAGAGTCTCACAAGTACATCAAGGATAGAAATAAACCTTGGGAGAAATGCTGAGATCTTATGGAACAAGGAAAATATTAAAAACTTAAGACAACTGAAACATCAGACCATTTTGGTTCAAGAAGACTGTGGGGAAGAATTGAAATAGTGGTGAAAATATTCCCTTTTGCCTGCCAAACTAAGAAGGAAGGAAGGCGGGAGCTACAGTGGAAAGTGGCCAGGTTCCCATGCTCCCACTAAACATATCTATATATATATATGTGTGTGTGTGTGTGTGTATATACATAAAGCATCTCCTGCCACTGTGACAGCTAGTGGGGTATGAACTGACTCAGCACCAATTCCATACATGGTCCCCCAGCTAACATATTAAAAAAAAATTATTTCCGTAACCTGATCAGTATTGAAAAAATAATTTTATCTTTTCATTAACCTTTAAAAAAGTGATTTTTCATTTTGAAATGTGTTTGTGTAAATAAGTGTGTATTTCCATGGCAACAAGGCCTGATGTTCCCACAATCACCTTGACATTAATTTATGAATACATCAGGCATTCAATACAAAAAATTAAACAATAGCAATTATTGGTTAGAAATGGAAAACTGCTTTCTTTGAAGGTAGTTGAAGGCTATGAAATTCACCTCTATACAAATCAGAAACTCTATTATTATTTTAGAAACAGGAACTCCTATCGAGGCAAAATGTAAGTGCAGTGTTTTGATCTTGACTTAACAAAAGCAGTGTCTATTAGCTTGAAAAACCTCCATCTAATGTTCCCACCCAGGGAAGAATGGACAGGGAAAGAAATATGACAGTTACTCATACACTTATCAACAAAAAAGTGTATCCACCACTGAGCAGTGCTAGGATATCATCAATGGAATGAAAAAAATGCAAAATTTGAGTGGATCATGATTTAGCTAAACTGCTAAAACTCCAAGATTTATATATTAGGGTGAATAAGTGACATGGTTTGCTGGCATACAGTTTAGGGATTAGAACATCTATTGTTCATGAAAAATTTTAAAAGCACCACCAAAATACAGTTGTTTTGAAGCACTTGTACTATTATTTTCAGGGAAAAAACCCAACAAACTCTTACTTTAAGTTTCAGAATATTAGAGTTTTAATGTTTTTACTTGAACTTTTTATCAGTTTCAAGTTACATGAACCAATTTCTTACAGTTTATGATAGCCTTCCTCAATTAAATAGTATCATTCCACAAATAATTCTCGCTATAGTAATTAAGACAACATGGAAATAAAGTATAAGGGAAAATTAACAAGAAAATCTGAATCTCGTGCTTCAAAAGCAGTTAGTTCACATTACCTAATTTGCACATTAAATAGTACTTTAGTGCTGTAGGAGCAAACTGTCACAATCTGGCCCTATGCATTTAAATTTTTATGGAGGCATATTAAGTTCTTATTGTTCTTTAAATACTTTTTTTCCCCCCCAAAGAAATAAAGTCTGCTAATTACAACTAAATAAAAGGTTTTAATTTTCAATGTAGTATATTTAAATACACTGCTCTCAAGTACTGTTCCAAAAATAATAGTCACAGTATGCAATTTGGATTGAATCAAGCAACCATGAATCTAAACGTCGAGATATACATTATTCTCATGTGAATTAAACCAAACCTGAGGAGCAGTGTCTCTTGTGACAAGCAATAACAGCTTCCTCCAATATTCTCTAATCTATATTAGCTGTGTAAATATGTTCTTTTTAATTACAAAGTATATTCTTATAATGCAGATTTTATCATTTAATTTCTATTAACAACATATTTTCACAAATATGACTCCTGGTTCTCTCTTTAATATGCTCTATGTTTGCCAAAATAGTCTCAAAGGAATCCAGTAATGTTTAACTTTATGGTTAAAATCATTTGCCCATGCCACAGGTTACGAAGACACAGCATGTAGCTTACAGACTGAAGTCAAATCCACTGTGTACAGTTTGTTGTTTCCGGATTATTTTTTTTTTTGCTAGAATATTTTACTTGGTGGAGAATTAATAGAAATATATACCTGAAATTCCCTGATCAAACACCTGCCTATATGGACATAGCAGTATCTTTACTGGCATCTCCTGGAACAGGATGTGGGGTTATCTACACATCTGAATGGCTATCTTCAACCCTTAGTATTCCAGCATTATCCGAATGAAACAATAAAAATAGAAATAATAAATACACAGATGAAGGACATGACTGAATAGAGTTTCTTACCATCATCATGCCACTTATTAACAAATGATGAACACTCTCATTTGTACAGAATAGTGTTTTAAATGGCTTTAAAAGACAGGTAGGTGCAGGCTGTGTTAGCAGAGGAATTAATTTTGTGCATATGGACAGTGGCAAACAAACAAGATATGATGTTATTAAAGCTATCCATTAATGTGACTGTCCACCAGGGCTAATGTCCATTTACTAAAGGGTGCAAGAGGGCGTATTTTTCTAGCTCTGCAGATAAGTGGAATTAAGACTATATTATGATTTTGGATCCAGTGGCTGTATCTAAAAATCAATTGCTGTAGTTGTTTATTCTTGTCAACCATCTGCCAGGGTAGGGAGAATGCCTAATCCAAGCATAATATACCTTCCCTAAAGTGAATGGGAATCTTATTTTTCATTTTAGTGTGGTCAGGATTATGCCTGTGATCTTTCCCGTTTTTCAAGCTTGACAGGTTCCTACAACTGCAACTACTTTGAATCACCATCTGTATCACTTCCTGGGCTGGACATACCTATTCAGAGAAAGTCCTGTGGTCTGAGTACCCATCAGTGGATGGAGCACATCAGGCACGCCTTTGGAGCACACTTGGTTTAGTTTCACTGAAAAGGACACCAGTTCTTGTCTTCATATCTAAGAACTACTCCAGAAGTGCATTCCCAAATCAAAATGGTGATGCAGACAGACATGAAGTTCCTTGGGGAGGGAAGCTACTTCATAACATAAGTCAAGACAGATTAAACTGGATAACTCGCTTGTTCAAATGTACACGTGTGTATTTGTGTCTATAGCTTCATATAATGTTTCTCCGATATGGATTTTTTTTTTTTTAAAGAGGAAATTGACGTTTAAGAAGCTGCAAGCTGAAGATTCAGTTTCTCTTTGAATTTGCATTAGAAATCTGAACTATAATTTAACAAGAAGATCAAAACAGAAAACCAAACCACCTTACAAAAGCTGTCTTTCAAGCATGTAGAGATTTAGAATGTTTCTGTAAATTGCTGTCTTCAGGCTGATTAGACATTTGCCATGACAGCATCACCACAGACAGAAACCTGGAGGGTTTTTTTAGCTATACCCTCACTAGATCTGTGTTTTTTAACTTCTGTCAAATAGTGATAGCATAGTGTCTTGCATGGTAAGCCTGATCTGATTTGTGAAGGTAGCTCCTATATACTGTAATACAGAACACTAGCGATTCTCGGTAGTTCCTTAGAGGTATTGCATCCAACCAGTCACTTGTGATACTGCAGGATGTGCAGGTATGCCTTTGCAGGTGCAACAAGCCCAGAATTTACTGAAGATGATCAGGAAAGAAGCCATGGTGTGCTCTCTTCTTTGTAGTGCATAGAGCATACACAGCCAACGATCTGAACACCTAGTAAAAAGCATGCCCCCCAAGGATTCCCTCTTAAGGTCAAAAGAGGTAACTGGCAAATTTTGGAGTATAATGCAGACTGCATACTTTTCAAATCCTTAGTCTATGCCAAATCCACAGTGCACAGAGAATGGGGGTAAGGGAATGGATTTAGCCCAGTGTACTTTCCTATCTATTTTGCTTTACATCTACATCTTCTGAAGAACATCTGTAGCTTGGTGGACAGACTATTGGAAGGACGATATCAGGGTATTCCCACACTCCAGCTTCAGGGAGCCATGGAATAGTTGAGGTCAGAAGGCACCTCTGGAAGTCATTTTGTTCTTTTTGCTCCACACAGGGTCAGCTAGGGTCAACCACATACTGTGATCTTCTGTGGTGGTATGCAGGACCACCATTTCTAGAAGGAACTTCATATTCAGCTTGTTTGCCCAAAGCTGGCCAAGCTGCAGTGCTGCAAGTGAAGATAAGATAGTTGGTGGCACAATTAGCTCAGGCGCGAGTTTCTGGCTTGTCCTGAAGTTTGCCCAGAAATAGTTGGGTATTTAAGTGTGGGCTTTGGTGTGCACTCAAAATGAAGTACAGATATTCCATGCACAGATCCACAGAAAAAAATCCCATGTCTTATCTTCCGCTTGGTGTTCATGTATATGGGTTTCCCCCTAACATATGTCCCCCATTCCCAAAGTGCTGGGTATATTGAAAATTTATGCATGCTTTACATTTAATTTAAGCATTTCCATAGCAACTGCTAGATTTGAAGATGTTTTACTTTTCTCCTATGATACAGAGTATATTCTTCTCAGAACAATTTCCCAGGCTGTGTTTAGCCACATTCATGTGACTTTCTACAATTTCATTTTCAATGAAAATTACCAGATCATCTACCAGATTGACTTTTATGACTTCTTCCATCTCACTCTGTGTTTAAACAAGTAGTTCTGCATCAAATGGAGCTAATGAAGCCTGATTGCTCAGAATCAGTGTTTTTGATTGATAGATGCAGGGGTTTAATAAGGTCCAATTCACAACCAAGATGTTCTTCACTCTTGGAATAGATCAAAGATGTGTTTCCTCCTCTCCTTCTCTCTTTCCTTCTCTCTCTTTCCCTCTCCCTCTGAGTCTTTTACACAGATGCTTTACTGTCAGGAGAGTCTAAAGGATGAACATGGTCACCAGAAGCCTGATACTCAACCAGTGTTCATAACAACACACAGATAGGTAAAACAAACATGTCTGTATGCTGAAGTCTGGAACAAAACTAAGGGGACTTGAGGTGATCTATGGTGCACCCAGCATTAATGAAGTGATGACTGATACTTCTGTATGGGGAACCTTAAACCTCTTTAAAAAAAATCAGAGTTTCAAGTAGGAATAAAAATACAATACAGGTAAAAAAAGGAAACATATATAAGGAAAGGAAAACAGGGGAGGTATGGGAAAGATTTTCCTTGCAAATTTTCACTTCTTTCTCATCTGCATTTTGCCTTTCTGAATGTCACTTCCGAAAAGGATCCCACAATTGTAAGCTATTCTTCCTGCCCCTTTGCTGTCACAATATCAGACTTTCATCACATCTGATTTCTGTTCCAGGACCACAGCTGGTACAGCGTGCATCTTTTATACTGGTATACTTCCATGGACAGTCTGCATAAAGCACAAATCTAACAGAGAGTAAGCAAATGAAGAATTTAAATTTGCCATCAGGTTACGCAGACATCACCTTCATTTTGTGCAAGCAGTAATGCCTAAGCCAGGTGGTGAACAATCAGGCTTCCTATTCTGTCAGGCAGCAACCTGACGCTTTACTTGCCTGATATGTCACACAAACCTGAGCTGCTATGTAAACAGCAATAAATAACAGAGAAGTGGGTGGTGGCACATTTGTTTGCAGCTCGCACATTCCTTCCCAGTCCCCTCACTTTCATCCTAGGAAGCAAGTGAGGCAGTAGAGACAGAGGTACTCTCAGGATCCTGGCAGGCTCCAGGATGTAATCACCAAAATAAATCAATTAATTTAACCCTAATGTAATTATCTGCTTTAGAAGAAGGGTGATTTTAGCTTGCTGAATTAACTTTCAAGATCAAACAGTTTTGCTAATAAATTTATACAGTTCCAAAGACAACAGTATTCTCAGCAGCCCCAGTACAACTCCAGTGGCTTCAGTGGAGCTGCTACATACTTCCATAAATGGCAGCACCTTTCAGTCAGGCAGCAAGGATTAGATTTCCAATTAAAAGGTGGCTTCAAAAATAAAGCCTACCATTACAATCAAACTGTTGTCAGACTTACAGTGAATGTATACCTGTTAACATTGGAAATTATGCTCAATTTGTGGATAGAAATTTCAAAAAAAGATTCAAAATGGAAGGCATTTCCTCTGGTTTCCATGCTCAATCTGTTGTAAATTGCAATATCCTCTGGAGCGGGGACTATGGGTGAGGTTTGCAGCAAGGGCCTAGGATATTAACTGTTACAACCTAAAGATCTGGTGTTTATTTTTAGGTAAAAATGGAGTAGTGAGGAGGAACAATGTCAGACAAGGATTCATAAAAACTAAGCACTTGGTTAAAGGGATGTGGTAGCCTCAGCTCCTGATCACGCAAACAGAAAGGCCAAGGTACTTTTCCAAGAAATGTGATAAAAGCCCAGAGAAAAATCTATAAATGTTCATCCTATATTCCCACAGATTATTAAAGAGACTACTGCTGCTGTGATCTGTTTTGAGTCCTCTAACGCTGACAGTGGGCTCCAAGAGTGCAAACAGGTCAGATGGAGGAGTGTTCAGTCTGTGAACCCTGTCGGAGGCAGAGGAGCCCAGCTGCTCAACAGCAAACAGGGCTTAGGCAGTTCTTCCCTAGAAATGGCACTTGTGCATCTGGAAAGTGTAAGACCTAGGATTTCAGAAGCCTGCAAGGACAAATGGAAACTATTATGAGGTTGTGAGAAAATTAATTTGTACTTAGGTGCCTATGAGGCATCTATGCAATTAAGAATTTAGATTCAATTTGGGGTCCTGACCCTGTATTCTGACATACCTCCTGCAGTGCTTCGGCTTATGCTGGCTTTCCATGAACAATACACCACCATGCAACAAATACTGCCAATGCACAGCCAACGTGTCTGCTATCACCAGCTCCTTTTCTTCTGCTTACCTTGCTACTGTCCATCTTCTCCTCTCCAAAGGAGATTCCCTCCTTAGCTCTGAACATTTTCCATGTAGCTAATTAGTTTAATTCCTTGCATCCCTGGTGTTTGTGGGCACATTCCCTCTTTACAATTTCCTTCCTTTCTGGTGGCAGAGGTGAGAATCAAACAGCCAGGTTGCTACAAGGCTGACAAAACCTGGGAAGCACCAGGGAGGCAGCCACATCACCTGTGAGGTCCCGGGCAGCTCAGCCCATGGGAGGCTGAGTGACAGGCAATCCTTTACTCACAGCATGTGGGAAAGGGAAATAGATGTTCGAGGGAAGGATGTTAACAGCAAGACTACAGAAACCTGGCAATAATCGCCCACTGCATCCAGAGCTCCCCAAACCAAACAGAAGCTATTATGTTTAACTTCAAAACTGCATGTGTATTCAGCCCATCTGAAATACAAACATAGCAGGTTATAATGACAGCCTCTCAATCTTGAAAAGTATTGAACATATAATACCAAAGGAGATAAATGGCAGCTGAAGTTAATAAACTGTCAGTAATGTATTATTTCAGCTTTCCACACACAAACTGGTCAAAAGTCACATTGGAACAAAGTTTAGAGAAATTTCTTTACAAATTAAATGACTGCCTCAAGCAAGACCTAGTTCTGTGTACTGAGAAGGCATGAATCTCAACCAAAAAAAAATTACTTCATTTAAAATGAATTTGGAAGTTATTATTCTGAAACTATAAAGGCTACACAGATTAACAGTGAAAAAACCAAGGTAATAATTGATTTAATTATTTCAGTTCATGTTTATTTGCACCTCAGTTCTCAGTCCTGAAGCTAGGAAAAGTTCATTTTAGCACTAACTACAGATGAACCTTAAATAGTAATTAAAAGTAATTTCCATGGAGAAGAATAGACAAGGATACAATGCAAATCCTATTTATATCTATCATGAACATTCAAATCCATCTCAATCACAGCCATTAGAACATGAAGAGCAAATGGGTATATAGACACAGGAATACATAGCAGGCAATTCTTTTAGATGTGTAAGATGGAGGACATTCTATGAGATCATCCTTACCAGGACCAAAGACAGCAAAACGGAACAG
This sequence comes from Falco cherrug, assembly GCF_023634085.1. Taxonomy (NCBI): domain Eukaryota; kingdom Metazoa; phylum Chordata; class Aves; order Falconiformes; family Falconidae; genus Falco; species Falco cherrug. Next base: position 72,940,023 of record NC_073699.1, read on the forward strand.
AACAGAACAGTGGAGATAACTGTCACAAAGATGCTCAAGGCTGTATTTAGAAAGGGGACAGGAGCATGTCCATCATTTTGATATCACTAGTACCTATGGCAGGCCAGCTCTGTAGGCATCTGATCCCTGTGACACCTGAGTTTTCCTCTGCAAACCTTTCTAGTAGGCACCCCTGCTTCTGCAGCTAGGTGCATGCATGGCACCTCAGGGCATCCATTCACTTGTAGCTTGTCTTATGATGAGTATTACCACAAAATGTTTCCCAACTGGCTTACTTGTGGGGTCTGATTTAGTAAAGCTGCTTAGGCAGTACCTATCCCTGTGTAAAACACAGCTTGTGGCAACAAGAGGTGTCCCTTACCTCTTTCCTCCCCCCACCCTAAATCTCATCTATCAGGACAGAAGAGAGATAGGCTCCAAACTCTCTTCTACATCATCAAACTTGAACCAGCATCTTTCACTTAAGTACTCTAACCTGCCGGAGCACAGCAGTGTTTAAAACCTTGTACCCAAATTGGGAAGAGGAAGCATGAGAGAAACTGTCACCTCCTTGTGTACCCTACACCTCGATGTATACCTGTCAGCTGGAGGATAGGAGATGCAGAAATAAGGCACTTTAAAACCTAATTTTAGGTCAGGAATTTTATTAACTGGTGCAAGTATGTGAAAAAGGACCTGGTTCTCTACGTGGCTGAGCAGCAGCGAAGGAAATGGGAAGAAGGAAGGCAGCTAGCCAGTGGTAGGGTATGCAAATTAGGAAGGAGATTGAAAAATTTTGAGATGGTGTACTGGAATACAGAAATCACTGGCCACTGCATGTCTCTAATCCTCTTCTATATTGGGTCTAACGTTTCATTACATGTGGCACAGAAATCCATCCTGCCAGCTGTTTTGCTGGCTTTAAGAAGGATAAAAACAAGTTCAAAATGTGGTAGAAGTCAAGGTAAATTAAACATTTCTTGTCCAATCACTGTATGACTCAAAGAACCAAGAAGGTAATAAAATAAAGAAGCAGCATGGTCATCAACACTCTGAACTACCATCTACAGATCTCTTTATACTTTTAAAATAAAATTATCTCTAGTGCCTGCTTATGCACAGGAAACAAACAATTTCTTCTAAATGGGAGTAATGCTGTCATGCATTCATATACTAGTCACTTTTTGAAAAGATGGTGACAGGAAGATGCATGTGTACTGTCTACATTGACCTTCTGAAATCATCTCTTCAATCAACAGTCAGTGCCTTTAATTTCTTTCCTGAGGATGAAGACAGCTTCTACAGCTAATCCTGACTTTAAGTCCTTAACATTGTATTCCTTCTCATGCATGGACAACACTTGACTAGAGGTAAACTACATGTGGTAGAATATGAAACTGCTCAATTATCTGTGTCATCATTCAGTTGGCTGGCAAAAAAAGAGGAGGAAACCCATGCATTTTTAGTAGAAGTTTTGTAAGGATGACAAGAATTATTTTTTGATGACAAAAATGACAAAGACATTTTACCATTCATGTTGTTATAAAGTAATATAAAATAATACCTTTTTAAAACCCCCTACAGAGTGAAGAAATGATACCCTAATATTGATGGTTTTAAAAAATAAACACATCTTTTACTGAAGTTTTCCCACTCCTTATCCCAACACCAGAGTACCTCCAATATATCTTGAAGAAAGGAACAATTGTCCCATTTAGTGGTGGGGGACTGTGAAAGGGAAAGATTAAATGGGTCGTCCAAAGTCACAAAGGCAGTAACTACACTCCAGAGGACTTAATTGGAATCCTGAGTTAGTTATCAGACCAATATTAGTTATGCCAATCTACTACCCTGGTTATCAACAGCTTTGATTGTATTTTGTACTGAGCATCGTAAGATCCACTGCTGCAAAACATTTTTCGCTGCATAAATGAAAATTATTGAATTAATATCAAGGACAAACCTGGTCAGAAACGAAGCTTCAACCTTACACTTCGATATCTAAAGTGCTTCTGAGAAATGGGGGGTGGGGTTGGGGGCAGGCAGGCAGGGGGAGGGGAATGATCTACCCAGAAGTGTCCTGACAACATATAAGCAGCACAAGCTTCTGCTGTGGTAGCAGAGTTACTTCATTTACATGAACAATTTATTGCTTCTAGTAAAGAACATTTTATTTCAATTAAGTGGACTTTAAATAGAACATTACAGAAAAATATCAGGTCGTCTTTATTGCTGTTGATAGTTTGAAGTAGTGCCCACCTTTCACAGAGATGGGTGTGAATTTGCACTTGAAGATATATTTTTTCTCACTGTTTTTACATTTTTTAGGTTAATTAATATATCTGCACTGCATCACAGCAAAGAAAAAGGAACTGTCACTGTATAAAAGACCAGAAGCCCAGTTAGCTGGTATCTTGCTTCCAGAGATGTTTTGCAAAATGTACAAAACTTGCTAGTTAACCATATTTCCAGGGGAAAAAAAAAAAAAATATCATTTTTCCAAGCTGCTGGAATTTTTGGTTTTCTCTGAAGGAGTGGTAAAATCTTTATTACTTGTAGAAAAGTCAGATCTGTTATTATTTTTTTCTACTACACCTTTTTCTTCTGTATTTCTTACACAAGTGAATTCAACAGGTTAATTATGCAGTCTACAGAGTACACCCTTTTATCTTTTAAAATGTATTGATAAAATTAAGGCTTCTACTGGCAGTTTGCTTATGTCACATTAGAAAGAGTACTCACAGGTTGGCCTTTTTCACCATTATTTTATATACTGCTATCATATAAGCTCCTATGTCATTTCTGAGTTTTTAGAAAGCACCTGAACTAACCTTTTCTATTATTTTTGTTGTCCTATTATTTGAAATTTCTCTTTCATCTCTCTGTCCTTGCCTTCCTACATTTTCCACTCTCATCACTGTGTGCCACAGACAGCTGCCATTATCAGCTATAAAATTGCTCTTCAAAATGGAAACTCTTACATTATGTTTCTCTTTGCTGCCCTTTCCTCAGTCCTTTTAAATTGTTTCACAGTTTCACTGAACTGATTAACTTGCAGCCAGCTGTAAATTTTGCTACCAAAATACTCATGACAAATTTCAAATTTGTTAAGCAGTTGTGATCTTCATACTGATTTTGAAGCATTCCACTGTTAGATCGAATTTTTCTGTTAAGTTCTAACCAACAGATGTACGAAGGCAGCCTTTTCTGAACTGTTAGCTGCTTTTTGAATTAAAGTAGCAGAACAAAAGCACCATCCTCTAACTTCCACTATTAAAATGTAAGATAATACCACAATGCATTTTTAGTAGTAGAGTAATGATTGCCTGGATGACCAGTTTACATAATACATCTTCTCTTGTGATATACCTAGAACTTAGTGTCTTGTGATAAAAGAGAGAGATACTGTAAGAAAACCTTTTGAAAATGTATGCAATTACTCAAGTCTGTATATTTTCAAATTCTGCTGCATTTCATACTTCTCAAGCATTCCTGAGAAGAGAGTATTTCAGTATAATGTACGTATGCACAAAGTGCTTTACAGAAAATCAAAGCACAGGAATGCTTTGCTGTTTTGTGATGTCTGAAAGGAATGGTAATCTCGTATTCTTTCAAAACACCTAAAAGGTATTTGAAGGCAAGCTATTTCACCTTCTGCTGTACTTGAAAAGTGAAACTCCAAAGGTATTCTCATTGACTACTACACATTTATTAGAATTACATTTCTCTCTAGGCTTCATACTTGGAAGTGGGAGGTTTGTCCTAGAAAAGTGTTTGAAAGTTTCTACTTTCTTCATATATGACTATTAGAGCATGTAGGATATATTTAGTTTCTGTTTTCCACAACTGGATGTATTGACTCATACTTTCTGACTGTTCTTTTAATTTTCAAAGCAATTATTCTTGAAAAGGTTTATATACCGAGGTTGTCAGCTAAATATTTCTTATATGCCTGGAAAGAACATGTATCTTTGCAGAAACCCATCATTTTACAATTAGATGGAGGCTATGCTAGTGTTATATTTCATTGAATATTTCAGTTTGGATTTTAATCGTTTTTGTTCATAGGTGCTAAATTAATGACATGATAAATCCAGGACCAAATTCATCCTCAACAGAAGTATAGATTTACTACCTTAAAGCAAGTCTCTGTTAATTCAGAAAAACAACATCAAGAAGAAGAAGAAGCCTTCAGGAAGCACTTTATTGAAATGAACTTCCCTATACTGTGTAGTTAGAGCATACAGAAAAGGGAAGTTATGTTTAGAGCTTATTCTGCAGTCACCAAAAAGTACCCGTGTTTTAAATATGCAACTCAACGGTACATGAAATCTGTAAGCACACCTCACATAGGACCTTACCCCATGGGCTGGGATAGAAGAGAAAACTATGACAGCCTTGAAGAATCTTGAAGAATGTCTTGAAGAATCCACTCCGACTAAGCAGAAACAACTCTCCTTAACTTAAATCTTACATCTAAATAAAATGCAAATAACTCCATCAAAGGCTACAGAGCCTTAAAGATTTAGATTCTTTAAGCTAAATTCTTTAGAAAGAATGATAGAAGCAGAAGGAACCCTTTCCAGTGCATAGCCAATGTGACACATGAACAAGATACTTCACAAGTTCCTCCTGTCAGAACTTCTTATGACTGTAATTCTTCCTTCCAAATGTCAGCCTTGCTGTAGAAATTTCCAAGCCTGTGACAAGGAGGGGAAATAATATTCTCCTGCAGCTTTAAGGATCATTAGTTATAATCACAGCAAAGCTCCTTTATCAGAACAAATCCACTTTAGCATGACATTGTTGCAGGTCTCTTGAGATGGCTAAACCTTAGAGGCTTTCTCATGTGACTCTTACTGTGTCAATATCGTGTTTAAGTATGTTTCTGACATACTGATAGACAGTTTTCCTTTAAAACAATGTATCATAGGTTCACAGGAAAAATTCTAGATGAAAGGAACCTCAGGGACCTGTCTCTAGTTTAACCGACTGCTCAAAGCAGGCTCAGCTATGAAATCAGACCCAGTTACTCATCCAGTCTGACCTTAAAATGGACAGAGACTGTACAACCTCTCTGGGCAAGCTGTTTTAACACAGGATTGTGCTCACTGAGAAAAAGATTCTTCTTGCATCTAGGCCAAGCCTCTCATTTCAGTTGGTGCCCATTGTTTCTCATCCTCCCACTCTGTACTTCTGAGGAGCAGCTCACCTCATCTTCTCAATAACGCCCTCATAGGTACTGGAAGGCTGATGTTAAGCCACCCTGAAGCTTCCTTTTCTTGAGGGTGAACAAGAGCCATTTCCTCAGCCTCTCCTCTCAGGTCAAGTGCTCTCCAGTGACCACCATGTTGGTGGCCCTCTGATGAACTTGCTTCAGTAAAAAGCTCATGGATGTGCAGAATGTGATAGTGCTTTGCTTCGATTTCTGTAACAGTACAGGAACTCTAACAGCCAAGGAAATGGTATTCCAAACAAAATTGTAATTTTTTGAATCACCAGTGATACAGGAGGCATGCCAATTGAAATGTTAATCACAGGTATTTTAGACATTAACAGCAGAAATGTTAGGACCACAAACTGGCTCTGTCCTAGTTTCTTGCTTCATCAGACTTAAGATCACATGTGACCCAGCTCACAAAAGAATGTTAATTTTACAACCTCCATTTAATGTGAATTATGGTTTTGACAGGTGGATCTGTGTGTTTGTAAAATCAGCAACTCTACTTGAATGCTCACAGTGAGTAGCTGATTCTGTAAGACAGAACTGCAACAAAAGGCACACAACAAACCAGGTGAAAAGTACAAAGTAGTTAAGGTTTAATCTGAAGCATCTCTCATGGGTTGGATGTTATCTGAGATAAAGATTTTAAAAGTTGATGTCCAACATAAGAAATCATCTATTTTATGCCACCAAACACAATTTTTTGTTTCATTGTCTTTACAGTGAAAATAGTTAGCAACAAGATTATATAATTTGAAGCATGATGAAAGGGCATGGTGAATTCTTTAACAATTTTTTTTTTCTAACGCGATGAGGTGCCTTGTTGAAAGACTTTCTAGACAGAACAGCAGCTCATGTACAAAGTGGAGGAACTAAGGTCACTGTTACTCTGACAGTCAGATTAGAATGTCTCTGACATAAAGTATATTAAACTGAGAATGTGTTTTTAAAAATTAAGGAAAGAAAAATGTGACCAAAAATATGAAAAAAAATGTTGAAGAATCAGTATTTTAAAAAAGGAGAAATTTGAAGAGGCTGGACAGTAACTCTGGACTGACTTTTGTTCTACAAGTTGGGTGCTTAGCCTGTGCTTCTGAGGCTGTGCGCACCTTGCCAGAACACCCATCCAGCCCACAGCTGCCCCATGTGCTCCTGAGACCAACGAAGAGACGAATCGCAGGCAGAAAATGTACACTAGACCTTTATGGTGAATGAGCAGCAACGTCAGAGCAGCCAGATGTGTGCAATGCGATTGATCCCAGGATATGCAGTCCACCTGATGCCTCAGGAAAGCAGGGTGTGTGTTATGCAGGCCCAGACTGAGTTTAATGCAACTGTTATAAAGAAGGGGATGAGGTGACATGGGAAAAGGGTGCGGTAAATAGCTCTCCCAGACACTGCAAGAAAGGTGGATTGCCCTGCAGAAGGATATAAATAAGTGGTTTTCCAATCTCTCTTCCAAGGAAAGAGCTACACTATCTAGCACACTCAACTCTCATAACAGTTCTGCATTGCTTATTTAATTAATTACATACACGTGACAATTTAAAACAATCAAAACCAGAATAACTCTATTTGCCATTATTTCCTGCCAAGAGATAAAACTTCCTCAAAATTCTGAAAGAAGCTTCAGTTTGCCTGCAAGACTTGGAAATTAGAAAACTCACTGCCTGAATTTCCAACACGCTCTCTAAACTCTGATGCAAAACAGAGGTGCAGCACTTTCCGAATGTTCTTTTTGAAATGTCAGTAGGAATGCAAGTACTTAATAAAACATTCCTTACTTGGAATTAAGGCTGTAAGATTTTTATTAAACATAGCTGAATCAAACAAGGTTTGAATCAAATATCCACATTTGATGTGTATCATATAGATTGTTCCCACTTCTCCCACTGTGCCTAAAAAAGTGATTGTATGTCAAAAAAAAATATTCATTTGCTTTTAAAGGAAAGACTGTTTCAGAAACTTGTTAAAAGAACAAAGCTAAATAAAGCCTGGACTCACCAAACCAAGAAGAAAGGATGGGTTCATTCAACCATTCAGGGATTTACAGATCAGGATCTCCAAGCTCAGATATCTCCTCTGCTTGAGGGAATCTGAATTCCCAGTTCCTGCCTCCCTAGAAAGTGCCCTACCCTGCTGCTATAATGGGCAGTGTGTTTTGCATTTCACCTGTTACGTTATTTCACTTTATTAATAGATGCTAAGTGTATTAATAGATACTAACTCATGTGAACACTGATGCATACACTGCCTACCCAGCAAACATCCCAGCCAAATGGCTGGAGAATCAGTCTTAGACTGCTCTCATTTTTTTTTGTATAATTATGTCAGTATTTAATAAATAAAGAAACAACCTCAATGGGAAAGAGTGCAGAAGCCCTTGTTTAGAATGTCATGTAATCTGATTATCGGTACCACCTCCTCAGCCCACATCCAGCCCTCAGTCCCGCAGAGGGTGGATTTTAACAGAACTGGATCAAGTCCCATCCAGTCTGCCACGGTGCTCTAACACCTGAGTCAGCAGGCAGGCAAGTACTAATTCCCCTTGTCTAGCTCAAGCATGCATCTGGCTGAAGCATTTTTTTTTCCACGTGAAATTATTTGGTGAATTGGGTTTACATCTGTAAGATATTTCAGAGCAAGTGAATTTGCACTTCAAAGTCATTCCCGGTTTTTTTGCTAAAACAGTTTGTCCAGCTCTGTCATAACAATAAGCCTCGTTAGTGAATACTGTTTAGCAGAGAATAAGTACAATTGCACGCCTAGAAAACTGAACACAAAAACAAAATGAAGAAAAAAAAACAGCATAAAAAATTAAGAGGCCATGAAGATTTTGCAAACAGAAATCCTCAGAATAATAACCAAAGGAACATTGCAAATAGAGTATTTTGGGTTCTGTATGTGATCACAGCAAAGCATTGCTGCTCACCCACACCAGGCGGCTCTCTGCTCTGGAGAACAGCAGACTGTAAAAATCCCTTTTCATAGAAGAAAGGGGCTTGTGCATATCCAAAATTACTAAGATTTGCTTTTGAACCTAAATATCCACCTCAGCTGCTGAACAGATGCTCAGCCTCAGAGATGGTGCAAAAGCCTCACACTCAATTCTTCTATTCATTTTAAGGCTGTTGCTTTTTCATTATTGTTCTGGATCTGGAAAGACTGTAACCCCCTCCTTACTCAACTCCATATCCCAAAGTATATGCAAATGGGATGTTTGTCTCAGTTTGCTGGATGCCTATCTACTGTAAAAAATAATACACTTAAAGTCTTGTGCACCATTAGTATCCCAATTAAAGGATCATGTGATCTGCTCCCTGGCTGAAACTTGTATTCTCTTGAAATATTTTCTACCCATGACTGCTGAAACTGTTTCCATGATTTCTCTGAAATAAGCTGCCATTCCTTAATCATGGAATATATTGTCACTTTATTATGGTGGCAGGCATTTATAAGATATTGTTTTCTTCCCTGCCCTGCATACCTGAGATAACAATGGTTATCAAAGTCATCAGGCTAAACTGAGATGTCATTACTGGGTTAGAGTCTTGAAAAGGATGGAGCAGAGAAAATCATCTTCATGTGTACCCAAGTCCTGCTTTAATTGAAGGGCACAGCAGAACAGCTCCTGTTTCATTAACTTTAAATGACCTTGGTCTTCTTCACCATTTTAGAGGAACACACAGTCCTAAATTCGGAGTGCTTCATTCTTTCATACCTCACGGCATGACATCAGCTTTTCCCCTCTGCCTGTTTACCAACAAGGCTTTAACACTGAGAAACAAGCTTTGTCTGAGAGCAACAGCAGTGGAGACACAGTTATGTTTGTTTTCTCTCTCATCCTAATTTTTCTTTTTGTATTGATTCTTCATAATGCTGGCACCCAGACAAAGAAAGAGCACTTCACAGCCTGGCACTGCTGCTTTGTGGGGTTATCACATAGTCCTCATTTCAGTCTTTACAGAGCAGCTGCTTGTAATGTAAAATGTTATCACCAAAGCAAGCTAACAAAAAGAGATTCATTTACTGAGAAACCAAAGCTGTTCTTACGAAAAATAGGAATATTTACTGATATTATGGGATTGCTGTGAAATAAGCTAAAATGGTGAGTGTATGAGGAGATAATCCCTGAACCAGCTCACAGGTGCTGCTCTTTTTTCTCAAACTTCGAACTCAAATTTCATAACCCAGGGAAACCTGCATCTGTCCTCTGTGTATAATGTGTTCTATAATAACTACGTATTTAGAGGGAGTATATGTTTATAAATACACCTTTGCATTATTTTTTTTAAAGTACGAAAAACCCTAAAGTCAATGCTAAAATGAGGAGCACAAACTGCCTGCAGCTGATCACCAGGTTCTGGTTTGCCCACTTCTGTGGTTAAAGTCTCATTAACTTGCTGTATTTTATTGGGTATATCACCAAGAATCATCATTCTGGCACACTGATGTTGCACACAAGGTAGTGGAAAGTACATAGGCAATCTCCTGGGGAAGAAACGGGACCACACTCTTCTCCACTCAAGGATGAGAGAGAATGTGGCCATGGCAACAGCAAAGGGATGGATGGGGGTTGCCTCCTAGGAAATGCAAAGAAATCCCTCTGCCAAATAGCGCATATGTCACAGATGGTGGTAGCATGGGCGACCCAAGCATGCTTTCTGCCAGCACCAAGTGTGTTTCCACACATACACCCGAGCCCACTCTATGGAATTACAGTTGACAGAATTTTAAAGAAATACAGGAATTCTCTCCCAATACTCTGTTCTACCTTAAGGAGCAAGGGCCAAAGCAAAATATAGCACTTAACAACTTCACTTATGACCCTAATTCATCCCTACTTTGATCTTAGTTTCTGTATTTGTAAAATATTTATGGTATTGACTTCACAGGCACTTAAACAAAATTTTAAATATATTTAATCTTTTTTTATGAGAAAGCTACATATACCCTAAGGATAATTAAGGGGACAACGAACAAAGCAGCAATCCCACATTTTTTAAAATATGCAATGAAGAGCAGACTGTGTAATGTCAGGAATGACTTCACTTCTAATTTCAAAGAAGTATGGCCATGACAGATATGTTAATCATGAGAAGTATCTTGTTGAAATTAATAGGACAAAGAAACCATTTTGAATAAAGGCAAAAATTTTCAGGAGAGGATATAAGAAAGCCAAGAAAACTCTCAAAAGCATGAAACTCATGATAACATCATGAAAACTGCAAGGTAGTAGGCTAATCTTTCTTATTTTCTATGACTAAAATCCAGCTAGATTTATAGACACATACTTAACCATCTTTAGTATTACCTGGTATTATTTCTGAAGGCAGAGTATTATTTCTTCACTTTCTGCTTTTTTAGTGCTTTTATGTTTGTGATATGGATGTACTGATGCATTTTTTGCATTCATTCTTCTTGTTGCTTTGCATTGCCATGAGGAAAAACAGAGTAAGAAAAAACTTTCTGCAATTCAAATCGTTACCCACTCAACAGCCCATGGGGTTCATCTTCACAAAAAACTCTGGATGTGGGTCAAGTTCAGACTTGCCTCTTTTTGCCTTGAGGCATTTTTCTGCAAGGCTAATTCTATAGGGCAGAAATGCATAACATTACACTCAGAAAGACAGCTATTTTTAGCCATTAAAGACATATTTTTTAACAATTAAAGCATTACAATTTGCAGAATAATTGTGCCAAGCAGCAAAGATTATACAGATACCCCTAATGTGCAGAAACGGCATCTTTTTCATGACTGAACTTGTCTTCTGTCCTTGACAGTGACAGCTTATTTATTTTATTATTTTTTTAGATTCTGGAGTGCCTGAAACATAGTCCCAGTGTTTTTAATGTAAAAGAATACCAGCAACAGCCTGACGTGGAAATTCTTACAATCAGGTCAAACACAAAGAATGCAATATTTTAATAGTGGGAAAGGCTAATCATGTAGGAAGCACTGTTCTGTAGTGTAAGCACTACTAGGTGGCAAATGTTAGAGCAAATTACCACAAAGAATGAACAAAGCTGGGTTTTGAGCACTTACCAAGTGCTTTTTCCAGTCCCTGCTGCTGTTTATTATATCTCTGGGAGATGCTCTTATAAAAAATGAAGCTGGGGAATTTCACATCTCCAGCCAACAGAGGAGTATCAGAGAGGCTTGTATCTGCCAATAAAACTGATATTTACAGCAGAACAAGCATGATGAAAATGGAGATACAGATGCATCTGAATTACCCTTGGTGTCCCAAACAAGGAGATAGAGTGGAGCCCTCCTAACAGACAAGACTTGCCTGCTGATCCAGGAAGATAAGCATTTGAAAAGAGGCTATCAAAAGCCACTCATGAGCAGTCTTTTCTTCTAAAGCAATCTTCCTTGAGGATACAGGAAATCAAGTGTTCATTGATAATGTTTACTCTGTAAAGGAGTCATGTGGGCCAGATTATCAGATCTGCTTCACTTACTTTTCACAATTCAACTAGTAGGAGGATTTCAAAACGAGACACTTTTTGCCAGCTAGGGACTCTTTTGGTACAAGGCAGTTCATTATCATCACAAATAGAGTAGTATCCCACCATTCCTAGCAGAGGAAATGTGTGGGAAAGGGCTGTAGTTTTCTTGCACTCTGCCTAGTTTGGCAAAGAATTCCTTTAGGTCAGTTGCTAATTAGCAGTCTTCAGAACAGCACTAAATTCTGCAAACACCGTAACCCATGCAGAACCATCCCCAGAATCAGGAACCAGGCAGTCTCAGCCATGATCATCATGCATGTGAAAACAAGCTTGATACGAAAAGTCATGTTGTTCTATGAAATAATTATATATTTTAATTTTATGCTAATTTGGAACAAATGCAAGTGTTAAAATACCTTAATTTTTTCAAGACAGTTTTTTCCCCACAGCCTCAATAGAGATCCGCTGAAGCGCCTTGCTTAATAAAGCTGTATAATTCTTCCCCTTGAATTACAAAGGTGACTTTTTTGGTTTGCATCAAGCATAATGTACAGGGTTTGCATAGACACAGAATTTGTGTGTGTGTGTCTCATCTATATCTTAATTATTGATTTAAAAATAATTTAAATTTAGGAATATGGATTTGTCCCCTCCAAGTGTCTGACTTATTGTGTAAATGTTTTGGTCATAATAAATATAGTTGACTGGCTATCACTCACATTTTCACTGCTACTGAAACTCATTTTCAGACACCTCTGATCAGGTTCTTGAAAAAATTATTCTGTCACCAAGAACAATTATGAGTGACTGTTTCTTTTTGCTGTCATTCTGATTATATTCACTGTTTCCCTTTAGTTTTCTGTCCTTGCTGGATGGAAAGATGAAAATTACCCATGCTCTCAATTAATTTTCTCACTCTGCAAATTCAACTTACTGAAAAGTTTTCTCTTAAAAATGAATTTGTTACTTCTGCAACTGCAATCACTCTGCACCCAGATAACCTCAACTTCACTCCCTCTCACAAATATCTACCAGTCCCAGATGGTTCCACTTTATTGTGCCTAACTATGGCATTAGGATGGTCATGCAGATATGGGTGAGCTCAGAATAAGGAGGCATTTTTTTGGAAATCTGATCCCTACTACAAAGTAGCGTTTTTTTGTGGTTTTTTGAACATACTGTCTATGTGGAGCTTCATCAGCATTTGTGAGATGATAAAATTTATAGTCTGCTTGTTGTTGATACAGAAAAGGGTAAGTGACATTTGACTAGCAAGATCACTGAACCGAATAGAGCCTCAACATTGTGGACATGTAACCTCTGTGCATTACACTAAAAATAATAAAAAAAAAGTTTTGTATTCTCCTACAAAGGATTGGAAAATGCCTGAAACACAATAATGTGTTTGGAAATGTTTCCCAGGGGAATTTGCTCCATCACCTCCACAGGGATTAAGGTGAGGTTGACTGGCCTGTAGTTCCCTAGATTCTTCTGCTTGCCTTTATTGAACCTTTGGTTTTCCAGTCCTCTGGAACCTCCCCCAGTCACCATGATCTTCCAAAGATAATCAAGAGTGGCCTCACAATGGCATCAACCAGATCCCTTAGTTGTCATGGATGCATTCAGTTGGGTCCCACAGATTTGTGTATGTCCACTTGGTTTAATGTTCCCTAATGTGATTGTCCTAACTGAGGGTAAAGCTTCATTGCTCCAGACTTTCCCACTGATCTCAGGGACCTGCAGTTCCTCAGGGCAAATTTTAGCAGTAAAAACTGAGATGAGGTTGGGTACCTCATCCTTTTCCATGTCCTTTGTCACCAAGTCCCCTGCCCCGTTCAGTGGCAAGCCCTCATTTTCTGCAATCTCCCTTTTGCTGTTGATGGAACTGTAAAAGTCCTTCATGTCCTTTCTGTCTCTCCCAAGATTCAACTGCAGATGGCCTTTAGTCTTACCGATGCCATTCCTGCACATTCAGGGTGTCTCTATAGTCCTCTGTTTGCACCTGTCTTGGCTTTCACCTCTTTTACAATTCCTTTTTAGGTCTGAGTTGATTCAGGATCTCCTCCTTCTTCATCAGTGCAAGCCTCCCTGCCATTTTGGCTTGATTTCTTCCATGTTGGCATGGTTCACTGCTATGCTTGGAGGAGACGATCCCTGAAAACCAGCCAGCCCTCCCGGTCTGCTCTTCTCTCCAGGATCATCTCCTCTGGGATCCTGCCAAGTAGATCCTTCAGCAGGCCAAAGTCTGCTATCCTGTAATCCAGAGTTGTGCTTCTCCTATTTGCTACCTTTTCCTCTCTTGGATTGGGATCTCCACTGCCTCATGGTTGCTGCAGCCAAGACAGCCCCTAACTTTCATATCCCCAACCCTTCCTTGTTTGCAAGCATCGAGTCCAATGGAGTGTTGACCACTGTTGGATCGCCAGTGACAACTGCTAGGAAGTTCTCATCAATGCATTCCATGTACCCCCAGGATTGCTTGTTTAATGCTGTGTTGCCATTCAGCACACACTAGGTCCTTCATGAGAACCAGGGCTTCTGAATGTGAGGCTTCTTCCCGTTGTCTGAAGACAGCAATGTCTTCTTCCTAGTTAGGCAGCCTGCAGTAGACATCTGAGACAACATGGTCTGCCCTCTAATCCTAACCCATAAACTGTCCCAGGGCAAGGCTCCATGAATTCCTGCTAGTCTCTCACAAAAAGCTGAATGTCCCCACAACCTTTCTCACCTCTCTTTTCTAAAGAGCATGTGTCCATCCATTGCAGCATGCTGGCCACAGGAGCCTTCCCACCATGTCTGTACAAGGGCATAGTCCTGGAACTGCACACACGCTTTTGATTCCTCCTGTGTTTTTGTTCCATGCTACATCTATGCCGTAGTGTAAAGACATTTCAGAGAGGTGCTCCAGCCTGTTGATTTCTCAGAAAGTATGAGAGCTCCCTCCATGATGCTGTTCTCTTAGCACTTCCCTGTTTATGTGCATGTGCTTGAAGTGGGCTTCCTTCACTCTGATTTGTCATTCATAGGCTCTGCCTTGCCGGCCATACCCCTCGCACTTTCTTGCCAACGCAGCCCATCACTTCCTCAATGGACTGTGGGTCATCAACTCCCTTCACCCCCTTGCTCCCAGCTTCCAGGTCTCCTCAGCAGGCTTTGCCGCCTGTCTGTTGGCAGAGATGCTTTTGCCTTAATCCACCTAAGAGCTATTTTCTAGAATCTGCCTAAATACTAATTTCAGACATTTGCATTACTAAGTAGAAATCACACAAAGCTAGGCTGAAAGAAACCTCTGAGACATGACGAAGTATACCCAGCTCACTCTTGATTACACATTCATCTAACATGTCCTCAGAAATCTCCAGTGAGGCAGACTGCACAGTTAGCATGTTCCAGCACAATCTGTCCCTACACTTACTTTTTCTTAGCGTCTAACTTAACTCTCTGTTGGGTAAATTCAGCTCGTTAGTTTTGTCCTATACTCGGTGGGGATAGGAAGAAATTCTGATTTCTTGTCATTATAATAATCTTAATATTCTACTCTTCTTTTTATGACAAGCTTTCTCATATTTTTTTAGTTTAGAACAAAGAAGGCACAACAAACCAGAAAATTCTCAGACCTCCCTCATAAGCCATTTTATAAACCTCTCATACCTCTTCTGACTTTCCTCTGGACTCCCAGCAATTTTTTTACCTTTTCCTGAAATCCAAGCATCCAAAATAACACTAGTTAAAATGCCATGTGTAAAATAAAATACCTCCTATCTCCCATGCTTTACATGTAAACATTGCAACACATCTGCTCTGGTTTTTTTTGCAGCAAACTTTTCCAAAATATTCCCTTCTTACCACTGGGAAAAAAGATCACAACTGTTGATGAGCATTTTCTGCTCATTAATGAAACTGGAACAAAACACAGGAAAAATCTGTAAAGCACATTATATAAAACATCTTCCCAATCTGACATTGAACTGTCGTAACTATGTTTTAGTACATTTCTGCAACAGGTGGGGGCACCCACCAGATGGCAATTTCATCCATAACATTTCCATAAGTTGCTTGTGAGAATGTAACTGGTAGTATGTCAAAAACCTTATTAATGTTCAAATATATCACATCCACTGCTTCCTTTGTATCCACTAGGCTGTCAAAGAGGAAAACAGATTGATTTGACCTGACTTGTTCTTGATGAATTGATGTTGGCTGTTTCATATCACTTTGTTATTTTATCATCTATGTGCTTTATAAACTGATTATCTAACAATTTGTTTCATAACTTTTTGGCTACTGAAGGCAGAGTGACTGTTCTACAGTTTCTTTTTGTCATCAGCAATAATCCACAAAATCATGATAATTTCTATTGTAGTCAAAACATTCCTGAATGCCCAAGTTCAAAGTCAACGAGTTACAATGTGATTGTAAATGTTACACATTGTTTTAACTAAATTATGAATTCTAACAAGAAGTCATGTATCTCTGTCCCTGCTTTTGTATTTGGGTTTTGCCTTTTATTTCTTCTACTATTGCAATTGTGCCTGCTCCAAGCCTGTTTCTTACACTGTGAGAAAAAGTATTAAGGACTCTACAGAAGCATTTCTGAATTCTTTCTCTGTATTAGGCCACAAATCCTTTTTCTTACTCTCCTTCCAAGTCCTCTTCAGAAAGGTCTTCCTTCATGATCCTTACACCAGAGTAAGCAAAACAAACGTAGTTTGCTATGGGCATGTCTGCAAACACCTAACAACACTTAGCAAAACAGAACCACCATGTTTCATCCTTCCTTTGCCAATTGCCTTTGCACATCACAAGTGTTCAGGTATTCAAACCGTCTCACTGTTTGGACGTTCCAGCCTGACAGGACTAAACAAGAAATCCAGTAAGATCTGTCTACAGCAATCTCAGTTAAAGATCCACTTTTACCTCCAATTTTTTTCTCCATGTTCAACCTGATTAAATAAACATGGAATGAGGAATCTCTAACTTCTGAGGAACAACAGTTTTAATTAGCTTATAGTACGATGCAGTGCAGCAAAGGACTGTGAGAAATAATAAACTAGGAAGTGCTTCAGCCTTGGGACAATATTGCTGACAAGCGTTATTCTTACAAAAGCCATCAGTAACAAACCACTTTAAAGTTGCTGAAAAAAATCTGGATGCTTTGAATGACAGGCTAGACCATCATGTTGTGAACTGTCTGGTCTTAACCGTTACTCAGAATGGTGTCCACTTACTGTGTGACTCCCAGGACTGCTCTGGATGGAGTCGGGAAGGCAAGGAATTTCCTGTGGTACACAGTCCTACAGCTTCCTCTTGTTTGAAGCTGCTGGACTAGTGGAACATATTGTCCAATATTTGGATGAATTTAGCATCATGTGCTACACAGTTAACCAAGTCAGAGATAACATTATCTCAATTTTTATCGGCAACTTCTTTTAAACAGGAGAAACTCCTTTTTGTAACACTGGACCTTCTTTTGGTTGGCCAGGCTGCTCCTGCACTCTAGTGTGGAGACTGCTCCACTCCCCCACACTGCTTCATCTCCACTGCAGGATTTGCCAAAAGAAGGCCACCGTCACACACTTTTCTGAAAGGGCTTGCCCGTGATGCCTGAGGTGTTGAAACCTGTTTACAGGGAAGGATGAGTAGGAGTTAAGATACACTGCTACCTTCAGCACCACTGTACTGGCCTCCAGTGAGCTCCTGCGTGGAACTAAAAGGGAAAGTTTAAGCCTATAAAGCCCTAAAGAGTCTGACAAAGATCTAAATAATGGCAAAATCCACTATCGACATCATTATTCCATACTGCAGCCACTGAGGGTACCAGAGAAGCAGAGTCTCTGCAGAAGATGTGACAGGCAGCTAGCATTTTGCCCTGAGAGAACTTCAGTTTTACTCTCCTTACCCATGCCATTTGTCAACTTTTAGCACGTTGTAACAACCAATATTGCTCTTCTTGTATTTCAGAAGAAAAGGGAAGATCAAAGTTAGAGAAGGTGGGGAGTAATTGACATAAATACACAATGGAGCACAGAATTATGTATTACAACTTCCACAGAGCACAGACATATGTGGACACCTGTAACTATTGCGGTGAATCCATGTGTTCATGCTTTCCCATCCTAACTGTATGAAAACTGTCTATCCAAAATTACAGATAAAGTGTCAAATTTAATCCAAAACTTATTCAAACGAGTTAAATCACATTAATGCCAGTTCACAAGCATTTCCTCAGTCATGTTTCTCTCTCTTCAGATCCCGGACAAGTGATATAAAGACAAGACAGTTGATCAAAGTAAAATTTAACTGCCTGTGGCTGAGATTAGGGAGAAAAGTAGTAATTGCTAAATGAGAGAAGGCACTTCCCTGTTAGGTCTGTATTTGAAACGCTGTGGACTTCACAAGTTAGGAGAAGGCTCATGTGACATTAACTGCGTGCTGCTTGGCACTCAAGGTGACAGAAAAGCTGCAACAATTAAGTACTCAAAAGGCTTTTTTGGTAACTTGAATTTAAAGTTTTAGTTGCTGTTTTAATCATTGTTAGTGGACAGGAATTCCTATGAAACAGACTGCCAGAAAACCGGCTTGTTTTCAACACCCTTTACATTCCTGTCAAAACTGAAGTGGGATAACTCTATTTCTCAGTCACTTTGCATTTTCTCAGCCTTCTCCTTTCTCTTTCTGCTTCTGCTATTTATGGAAGAAGAAAGGGAGCACACACACAAAAAAATTTTCTCCTTCGTAACTGCACACTCCTTCCCACTAAAATCTGCAATATTGAAATTCATGCAATTTCCACAGAGGACAGTATAATCTAGTAATTCCTTTAATGCACTTCAAAGTGTGTTTACTATGTGCTGATGCTATCACTTGTCATTCCACAGGGAATTGCAGGCATTCCAATACAGAGCACTCCTGAAGTGGTTTCTGCATGGAAAAGTAGCTTGAGCTGTTTCTGATCTCTCAGAGCTGTTTAGCCCTGACCTCCATTCTCAAAAAAAGAAACAAGCCTCAATGCCTCCTTCAATCCCCTCAGTAAACTGTTATACCATATAAACATACTTATGAATAGAAGACATGGATTTTCTTCCTGCTTATTTTAAGGGAAAATGTCTGAAAAGATTGAATCAGGTTTGCCAAACTCATGTGTCTTTGCACACCATGTAATCGAGAACAACTATACTGTGTTTTGCAGCCCATATTAACATGAAGAGATCACTTTCTGAATCGAAATACACCTTGGAAAAATACACACTCCATCAGTATTAAAAGAAATCCACTCCTCTCCTCCAGCTCACCCTATTCCTATCTCTAAGATGCTGAGGAGAAGATATTAACAATGCAGACAGATGGAATTAGAGAAGTTTGAAATTAATGCGTTTCCTTTTGAGATAACCAGTACTGATACTTCTTACTTCTTTCTGATTTTTACACTGTATTTTTGGTGGGGTTTTGTGGTGTTTTTTTGTTTGTTTGTTTGTTTGTTTGGTTGGTTTGGTTTTGGTTTTGTTTTGTTTTGTTTTGTTTTGTTTTTAATGTTTCCACCTGATGTAAGAACTCTTCAACTATGGAAATTCAGATTATGCCTTGTATTCTTCTTTCACACTTTCCTGCAAGTATGAGATTCACTTTGAATCAACACAAACCCAGGACATAATCCAGTCTTCTTTGACACAAGTGTCTTGCTATTTGGTTCTTTACTCATTTGGTGATTAACAATGGATTTTCATGCAACCAGTACTCTTCTAGAGGAGTATTTTGTTGTGAGGAAAAGTGTATTTCTTTTTTAAATCAGCAATCCTGTTAATATAAAACTGAAGAACTCAAGTTGTTAAAAGAGAATAAATAATATTTTGGAGGAACATTGTACCTAATAAAAAACTAGCAAGCAGATTTCTTGGTTTGTTAGTTTTTTAAAATTTTGCACTGATTTGTTAATTTGAAACTAATCAGAATATCAGTTCTGCTTACTGAACACTATAAAATTAACATCTACAGGCAATTTTTCTGCAGCTTGGAAATGCAATGCATCAATCTGAAACCCACATTACACCAAGTCCTTTGGTATTTCCTTATTTTCTAAATACAGGCTACAAATAAATTGCAGCATTGTTATGATGGTGTAGGTAGGTTACTTCTAACAGCATTCAGAACTGCACACAGCTAATTTAGTATGTCTTCCATTTACAGGCACCCAGTAAGATAGAAAGTTTATTGTTGTGAAGAGCTCTGAAATAAAACAATTTCTCCACTTCCGGAGCACATATTTTTAACCTGATTTACGTCAGCAAAAATTAGCTGCTTTTTCTTTTAATAACTGTACTCTTCTGAGGCATGCCCTTTCATGTGGAAGCTGCACTATATAATGTTACTATTGCATGTATGTGCGTGTATGTACACACAGACACACAACACATGCAAGCCTGTGTTGCCTGTGTATATAGGCCAAAGCATATATGAAGAGTATTACCTAACTGTAGGTTACAAAGTAAGTAAACTCATAATCATTAAACACAATCAGGTTCAATAAGAATGATAATACCAGAGACGAGCAATTCTGTAGCCTGATCTGTAAATGGTATCTTGTACCAGATACTATTCAAAACCTGTCCCTCAATGCTCTACTGAACCACTGGATGGCATCAACCTATAACACAATCAGTTGCTGTTGCTTTACCTTTTTACAATTCTACTGATTATTCTACCATTTGCTACTGCTTTATAAAATTTGTGCATTCTTCATCTAAAACCCCAGTCCTGTGAGTTCATCCCTTTGGGAAAAAAAGTTTATTATCCTAATAGAGATACTAACGGCGACCTTATTACCATTTCAGTAACTGATTTTAATTATACCACAATATACAGCATCAGCTGCACAATACTGAAATAGAAATCTTTTGTTCTCACTTACACATTTCATAGAGTCTAATAAACTTGCTAAGGACATATGAACCTTTAATGGTCAACACACTTTTAAATAAAAAGATAGTTTTAGAGTATGAAATGAGTATTAAACTAATGTTCTTTGACAGCATGCACTGTCAAAGAAATTTCTTGCTTTATAGCTGGCAATATCTGCTAGTAAACCAGAAGAACTATGTATCTAGTCATATTTTATGAAGAAGAAAAAATACTGCTTTTTTTTTTTTTTTTTTTTAATTTCTAACGCCCAAATACAGAAACTTTTACTAAATAGTCGTTTCTAATGGCTGTGAAAAGTCATGCATCTCATATTCAAAAACCTTCCCTCTTGTCAAAGGTATTGATTTCACAAAACTGTACATCTGGCCATAGAGTTAATACTCTAAGTCAATGGGAATCTTTGAAAGATGACTTATTTGCATGCATGCCACACTTTGCAGAAATGGGGCCTTTATGGACTCAATTCTGCCTTCAAGTATATCTGAACAACTCCATTTCAAGCCAGTGCAAATTATAAAGAAGAACTGAGTGCTGTTTGTATAGTTTGGCATCACTAATAGTTTTCTTCTAAGGAGAGGAAAAGTGCTAAAGTGCTTGACTGGGATGGCCAGATTGTTATGGATAAACGTTGAAATTCACTGGCTCAGCTGTAATGCAACACTGCCAAATCTGTAGGTGAATTTGTACATGCTATTCCAGCTATGCTATGTATGTCTGACATGTAGTACTCGCATGGATGGCCACTGCAAAAAACCCGAACAACTAAATAGGATTGACAGTATGTCTTATGTACTTCCTATAGAAATGACATGCTCTGTCGCTCTCTGTACAGGGTCTGCTAGCTAAGATCTACTGGTAGGACCCTCATAGTTCATATTACAATTTGCCATATCATGCCCATCAGTGTTCATACCCTCATGCTATTTGTGGTTCACTTGAGGGTAGGAGTCCACTTCGCTTATCTCTGAAATATTCAACGAGCATCCAGTAGCAGTCCCTATAATTTATTTTGGGTTGTCTTAATTAAAATGAGATTTATTAGAGAGAAAGAATCAAATTAAACTTTAAGCAGAGTAAAAACATAGTCAGATTAATGTCATGATAAATTTAACTCTCTAGACCAGACTCTTTCTCTTTTTTAAGGTTGCAATATATTAGATAGATAAGAAGGAGTTTAAAAGACTATATTTCATAAAGTTAATTTGTTGCTGCCCAAGAGCAATGTGGTCTCAAGGCTGGATCCAATAAATGATGATCCCAAAAGTAAGGACAGGAATGGCTATCTTTCAGGCATCTGCCTTCACGGGTCTGGTGGCTAGATTAGATATGTGGATGCAGAGAGATATCCTCAAATGAGAACCAGAACAATTAGTATCCTGAGTGGAAAGCTGCCTAGAGTTAGGCAATAGAATAGCAGGATCATTAAATCTTGCCTCTTAGACATATCAACCAGATTCCTCTTTTTTTCTCTAGCACAAAATCCACTCATCAAACACACCTCTGAGCTTTTCTTTAAAAATGAAGCTAACAAAAGAAGCGGTCTACCATTTCCACATAAAAATTGGTATCTTAGAGCGCTGACATGGGAGAGGGGAACTACTTCCTGGTTCGTTGAATAAAATGCAAACAAAGTAACCTTGAGATTAGGGATCAAACATCTGCAAAGACAGTTTGAGTCTCCAATCCAATAATGCAAAGTGACATAATTTTCCAGGAGACAGACAAATGTTCCTACAAAGAAGAGTCAATGCCTGGTGATTAGGGCATTGATAGATGAACTGGGAGCTTAAATCCTGAGGAGGGAATTTAAACTGGTGGTCCAGTTCTTGGGCAGACAAGCTCCCCATCATCTTGCGCTATATAAAGGGTTATGTTTCACAAGGAAGGGGCAACTGTCACAGAGGTGGGTGTTTTTTTGTTTTTTTTTTTTGAAGCCTAGGTTTGTCAGAGTGATTTAAACCTAATGATTCCTGGATTCAGCTGCTCAATCTTAATAAGAGGAGTTAAGCTCTCTTTCCAAGTACTGGGGCAAAGCAAAGTAAGAATTTGCTCCACCCTGCCAAGACTGAGGCAACTCATCATGTACATTATCATTCTGGACGATTTTAAAGCAACAAATGGAGTGTTAATGGTTTAGGTAACAGCTGCACAGTAGTCTTCAGCAGTTTTAGATTTAATTGCATAATTCTGCTCAAGTTCCAGTTAAGGTGCTTGAACTTCTTATGTTTAATTTCGGTTTTTAATGTCTGTTGACCTTCTAGATTTTGTTCTTCATACTGCATATCAGCCCAGCATTACAAAACTAGGAACCAAAGAAGGCGATCAGTAATATTATTCTGTAGGCCCAAACTTCTCATCATGGAGCCTCAAGTCTTAAACCAAAATTTGCTCAACCTTAATATAACTCAGTCTATGAAGTTGGCTGCACTGATGGTTATGCACAAGAATCCAAGCTATTTGTAGAAAGCATCAAACTGCAGCTTTAGCATTGCAGATATCAGAAAAAGAGAGAAACTGGTCTTTCTGGCCCCAGAGATTGCTGGTGTGGAGGGGTGGTGTCTCACCTTCAGTTTTTTGCTCCTTTATTCCATCACAGCACGGAGAGGCCATGGTCACGGCTCACATCTCTTTAAATAAGGCAAAGTAATACCTGAAAGGATCTCTGGATATGTCTACAATAAAGTTCTGCAGACAAGTACTGCTGGAGCACTGGTGTGCCTTTTGCGCTGAAAGGGAGTCATCTCTCAGAAAAAAACAACTTTTTAGTTGGTTTGCTCTGATGACTGACTTCAGGTGATGCAGAAGAGGCCAATATTGCTAGTATGGAACAAAATACAATCACATCAGCTGGAAACACGCTTCTTAGTCCAGAATTCCTACTATATTCACTTCTGCAGAGCTGCTCTGGCTAACCGACTGCATGTAATGGTCCGTATTGTTCTTTTTAATAATAGTGTGGTTAAATGCATGCCTCTAGCAACCCTGTGAGTGTATCAGAATATATCGGTGTGAAGTCTCTGGGAAAACCCCTTTTTGCCTCAAAAGTCAGGAAAATGCTTTTCCCCATTAAGTTAGGAACACCTCCACTTTAGCTCCCCATAGGAGCTACTGGTAAGATGGCAGACACAACAGTTTTAGAAAATGGCTTCAGAATTCAGATATTCAATTTTTAAGCTGGATTTGAGACCATTAGGGAATTATTATGGCCTTGTATTTTCATCTCATCTATACAATCTTACTCTTATATTATTTATATTGGGTGAGGGAACACAGATTAAAAACAGATTTATACAGTATAGACAGAGACCAGATTAAAATAGCTTGTCTGAATATTTTATCTAGTCTGACTCTCTGGAAGGCTCATCTAGATTGGTTTAGTTATATTGAATAAAAAATTACTTTTCTAAGAAAGCACTTTCTGCTTTCCCTCCTTTGACCCTTTCAATCTCTCATGCTGTCAGTTACTTCTGGATTAAATCCACTTTTCTCCTCAAATCCCAGTCTGGTGAGTCCATGTCATTTGCTTGTAAAAGTCTGACAGAATTCATCATACTATCAGAGAAACTGATTGGAACTCTATCACCATTCCAGTGATACAGTGTCTGATCGGGTGGTCTGTTTGAAGTGGGTAGAATAGCTTTTTGTTCCTGGTAGATTAGCCATGTCTCTCATTTTTGCTGATACAAATACCTAGCTCTAGTCGCACTTCCCCATTCCAACAACATGTAATATTTCGAATTCACTTGTCATGCAACTGGTGGGTTACTCAGCAAAAGAGGTCAAGGTGCATGGATCTTGGATGACATTTCAATTATTCTAGCCTGAAGACAAATCATGGGGTTTGGCTCTGTATCTTAAAATAAAGGGTCCATAACTCTTAGATTTCTGCCAGCATTTATTCTTCTCTTTATTAAATATGAATTATTTATAAACTTCATAGGTTTTAAACTGTCATGGTGTTGAGCAGTTCAACGTAAAATATTCCATTCCAACATTTGCTGAACAAATCCAGATAAATGCCAGCACCTTCCCTCACACCAGAAATAACCAGAAAACAAATAGCGAGCCACTTATCAAAACAACAGAGAAATAATGTTTTCTGATTTATCACCTATCACATGAGTACTGTTTGAATTTCCTGCATGGATGATTAATACTTTACAAAAAGAAAGATGAATAGTGGACAATCACAGTACTGGAAAAACAAATTTGCTCTATTAATATGTACTGATTTGCCATAAAGTTCACAATTTGAAAATAATTTTGCTGATTCTTTTAAGCTTGAATCCAGAAGAAGTTAGGGTCTTACAAATCACAGAAACATATTAATCTAGTTAGGGAAGGGTTTTCTAACTAATACAATAGATAACTCATTATACTAATTAGAATAATGACAGGAGTATAAATGTCTTTGTAGCACTGGTATAGCTTAACAGGAGAGACAACAACAATTGCAAAGATAACACTCAGATTTGCACGTGCACAGACGCCAAAAAAGGGAGAGAACTTCAAAAAGGAATTAAGCCACTTTATTTCTATATAACCCCTCCTCCCACCAACCAAAGCAGCTGCATTTCATATATTCACTGAATTTACTATAAAACAGTTTTCTGAAATATTTGTCTCTATGTATCCCTTGTATGTAGGGACACTTTCATATCTTTCTTACTCTTTGGCTGGTGCTTACATCTAAGGACTTCAAATGTCTCATCTCAGAGACATTAGAAGCTTGTATACCATCTATCACTTTCAGTCACCCTAGAAGCACGGCAAGGTGATGGTGTAGAGAGAAAGAAAAATAGATAACAGGGTCCACACAGACAAAACATTTTGAATAACAACTGTCATTTCTTAACAGCAAATAGGTTTGGACTTTGGTATTACATGTTTTTCTACATGGATGCCAAAGGGCATCTCAGAGAGGGCCGGCAGCGTGGCCTCTTATGCGCAAAATGGTATGTTTTCAACTCATTACTCATTCTCCTTCTTGTACTGGCTGGATTGGCCTTTCACATTACCTGGCACCTTGGGGATTGTTGACTGTTTAAAATAGTCTGGTGGGTGGTTGTTTACACCTGGTAACTGCTGTGCTGTGCTGTGCAAATTATTTCATGCTGAATGTATAAGGTTGAAAACTGCTCCCTTACACGGCGAATATGGCCAATGTAACATGCATAGTGCAGCCCGCCAGGAGGCAAAGTGCAACTTCTTTTTTAGGAGAACAGAATCATTGCAGGTGAACTGGATCGTCTGAGTTTCAACACATTTTCAGGAAGAGTGGACAGCTGAAGATGCCTTCTGTTTGCATGTGTTGAGGCATGTGTTAAGACCATACATTTGAAGGGAAGGAAATATGATTCTGAAACTGTGTATACTCCTCAACCCTGTGTGAAGACAGCGCTAGAGAAGTGATACTATAAATGTCCATACGTTGCTTTGGACTGAGAGCCGGCTCTGAAGCAGCCTCAGGTGAAGAAGCAATGTGGAATAGTGATTTTAATCCCATTGTGATGCAATGATTTATGCTGACCACATTGATGATATTGACCTGAAATCTTACTGAATCTTCTCAGGATCCCAAGGCTGTTCCTATGGAACCAAGAATGGAGCTGAACTCAAGAGCTGCAAAAAATCCCTGAGATCTTAATAAGCATGAGCAAGGTCAACGTCACCATGCTGAGCTGAAGATCCACATGGGGAAATTGACTGAGCTGTACTGGTTACATACATTTTGTCTTGGATGTACAGTAGGAAGTGATACAGCTACCAACAGAAAGTTCTTCGGTAGCTCTGAGATGGAAGTAAGATATGTCATTACTTTAAATGGCATTGGTTTACAAAACCTACTTGCAAATGATTTCAGATATGGGAGAAGAAGAAATGGCCACTCCAAAATGTGGAAGCAAGAGGTAGGGCTAAACATGCTGCTTTTTCTTAGGAGAAGATGTCTTGTGTCTTGCCCTGCTTGCAGGATGATTTTGTGTTAGGATCTTCATTACTGGTTCATGGATCTAAAAAGGTTTTCTTTTTTCCCTTACCTGTTCCTTTAATTGAAGTGTGGGATTGAAGTCTATCAAAGAATATATGTTTTGCTTTCACAAAGAACTTTCAACCTTTTGGTGACATCTGTCATTAACTGAAATGCTTCAGCAATCTGTATCTATAAGCCATGAGGCATTACAATATAATTACAGGGCCAGAAAGATGCATGCATATTTGATGCATTGATGCATTTTCATTATTTTCAGCACATCAAAAAAATTTCTTGAAAATATAGGCCAAGTCAGTGTGACTGAGCAACCTCAGAATAAAGCATTAAGGAACAGGGACAGAGACATTTAATGCAGGAAAGCATTCCACACTAAAGGTATGTCAATGTGATTGACAATGATAGTGTCAGTCCTGAGTCTAGAGAGATGTAAGCAACAGAACTGATAATAAACATCAGATTTTTCAATGCTAAGGAGTTCCCAATCCATCCCTTCTTTTACTCATCTGATCTGTAACATATTTTCCAAGAAAAACACCTCTATTAACCAAAGCAGGATTCCTCTAGGCCAGAAAAACCCTACCTTACGGTAGCCATTATCCTCCTACACAGTTTGGATACAGTGAGATGTAGAAAGAGGAGAGTCCTGCTAACTGAGTTGCTATACTGAAGGCAATTTTAATGGTAAATCAGAATACGTCTTTCATAGAGATTGAACTCTCTGAGGAGGAAGTTACAGAGCAATTAGAGATGCAATTACAGTAAGTCATCAGGACCAGATGGTATTTCATTCAAGGATTGAAAGGAATAATGTGAAAGAATTTACTGAAGAGGATATTTATTCTGCAGCTTCCAAAGAGGCAGGCTTCACCCTCTCAGCAGAATGAACAGCGTACTGAATAGTCCACCGAGTCTCTGGTTACACAAGACTGAGCTTTGGTCTCTGGGTACTTGCTGCTCCCTGAGTAAAGGAATGAGTCTTACACTGTAACTCTGAAAGTCAACAGCTTTGGACTCTAAAGAAAATCTGACTTCCACATTGAGCGATTTCTACTGAGCAAAAAGGTTTCAAGAGGCCAAGGTGAAACTCACCAACTTTACCACAAGCTCAGATAGCAAAACTAGTAGAAATGCAGAAGGTGCTGCATTTGTTCTTTCCTGAAATAGGTAAGCCATGGGTTCAAGCTGGATTGGCTGGATCTGTGAAGTAAATACAAAACTCTGGCTAGTAAGAGATGTACCAGTGCAAAGGGCCAAACTGTGGCTGATACGTAATGTGCAGACAGGTGCGATGCAACTCTCATAGTAAGGGCAGGCTACAGGACTACAGAATTACCCAGAGCAATGTTGCCCAATCCCAGTGTAAACTGTATGATTCTTCTGAGCTAAAACCACTTCTTCCCTCTGAACTGTGAAACTCTTCTTGATTCTCTTAAGTGTTAAAAATTTGTGGCTGTCGACCATAAAAACTTTTGTCTCATGTTCTCAAAGTTCGGACTGGGTTTTGTGCATTTGCTTTTTTAGCTGCCCAAAATTTAGCATAAGCCTCTTGTCTGCAATGGTGGAGAAGAAAACTTGAGCTGAAAGGAAATAAAAAAACCAACCAACACATAAATGAATAAAGACATATATAAATGTTTTAATTTATAGCAGTATAATGGTATTTAATGTGTCATACCTCATCTACCACAATAATTCAAGAGGGACATTTGGGGGGTGTGTGATACTTTAATTGCCATTGCACTAATGGTTAAGAACTAAGCAGCCTTGGGTTTATGATAGCAATAATGAAGTGGACCCAAGACTGTACAGATCGCTATATATGACACAATAATCTGATATTCAATAGTAAAGACTTGAAAAGGTTTATTGGGTAAAATATAGACTAGATGACACTGATGTTAATATCTAGCATTCAGACCTTCAAGACTGGTAACAACTATTTTAATAGGCAGCATACATAGGATTTTACACTGAATGTGCATATATTTCTGCCATGCTATGCTGGCCAATAAGAACTGATTAAATACTGAAGATGAAACCAACCCCTAACAGTTAACAGCTAGAATTTTCTGGGCACTTCTGCATATTGAGCTAGCTCTACCATATATTCAGAATACACTGTGCATAATCCAGTGCAATTAAACCTACTGTTTACGCAAGTTATTCTTAAAAGCAGACTCTTTTTCTATAGATAGCAAAACTGCTCCTAAGAAGACAATCTTGTGAAGTGTATATAGAACCAACTTAATTCACAGCCAGGGAAACTGTCTGAGAATCTAGTTGATAGGTTTGTAAGACACTGATAGATATAATTTGAGATTATTAAATTTAACATTTGCTCTATCAGATAAAACCCAAAAACAAACAAACGAAAAGAAGCATGAACATTTTCTTCTCTCTCAAGTGTGGATGTACCTAGGGGTACTTTTCTTGTGTGAAACATCTCTGCAGCACTCCCAGTAAACTCTGCCCAAAAAGCCAATCCCATTCCTGGGTGCCCAAAGTATAGCTGATAAATCGATAGAGTGACAATGTGTCTAGTTTTATACTGGCTTAGAGCACACAACAGCAGAAAACTGCCACTTTCACCCTATTCATCAGGGTGGAAGGTCAAAAAGCTATACCCTTCAGAGTTAATATAAGCAATACTTATTTTACATATTTTTATAAAGAGAGAACTTTAGTGCATTACTAAAGTTTGCTGATTGTACTAAATGGTTTCAGGTATTAAAATATTACAAAGGACTAAACTGCCGAAGGGTTTGTAGAAATTGGGGGGATTGGACCATCTTACACAAGACGTTACAGAAATGAGCTCTTCTTCTGAAGGCACTATGTGAAGACTAACTAAATCCCTGGAAAAAACTTACTTTGGTTTGGGCTGTGCAGGAGTATGAATAAATAACTTTTATGACACAGGGGAGAAAACTGAGACAAAAGATTATGCTGGCTAATCTATGCCAGATTTTGGATTCCAACAGTTCCAGGGCACACATTCATATTTCTCAAGTACACTATACATATCTATATATTTATATATTTTGAATGCACAGTTGAAACGGCAAGATGGAGCTGTAAGATAATCCTCATAAACAAATCTGCATTTCTAAACTTTATTAACAAGCTGCCAATCTGTGGCCTGCTGGAAGGCAAATAAAACTTTGTTGCAGGCAATATAGAGTTCACCAGCCATTTAAAACCTGATGTCAAACTAAAAATTACCTACTGTTTATTACAAACCTTCCCATCCCCTCAGAAAAAAATGCTGAACATAGCTGGACAATTTTCAGAGCATCTGGGATGGAGAACCTGTTTGAAAATAAGTATATGTAACCTGTTTCATTTAACAGTTTACCTATGTTTATTTACAGGATTTGCAAGGGCTGCAGAGATGAGCAGCTGGGATGCTTCTGTGCTTTGATGGTTAACTGGGATGAATCCTTTCCTTTCTGCAATATGTGGAAAGGCAGAAACGGGCTCTGCCACTCTTTTTTCCAGGCCTTTGACAGACACAGCAGTTTCAAATCCCATCTGATGGAGCCTAAGCATGGATTAGTACATCTGTTCTCTGACTTAGTCCTACCCTATCTTTGTTTGGCTCTGTCTATTTTTTTTGCTGGTAGCACTGCCTTCATTTCTCCAGGACAGCTGGCTTACGGACAGTTTGTTATGCTGTTACCCTATTTCAGGTAAAATTGCTGCCACCCCTGGCCTGAAACCGTGCTTCCTCAGTTATCATCCATACAGTCTGTTCAGCCCACTCGTTAGATAGGTGAAATATCACTGGCAGTCAGATGAGAGAGTTGGTTGAAAGGCTCGCTCCTGACACAAGAGACTCTCCACAGAAAGAACTGCAGGGAAAAGGCCATGAAATGACCGCCCCAGGGAACGTTAGCAGCTCTAAAGGAAAGACTGTAGTCTTGATATTGTTGACTCAGAGAGGATTGCAATAGGATGCCTGGAGCTGTTGTATATCCATGCCAAAGGATGGCTGAACCACACCTGAAGCAGTCCCTAAACTACTGCAGAAAACAGTCTGATACAGACTATAATTTTTTCCATCTTCTGGGTTGCAAACTTCATGTGTGGTCTAGCCACCCCTGCTTTGGAAGGGGCAACACTTGAATTAAGTGTGGGAGCACTGGTAAAGGCAACATGCACAGTTCTGCCATGTCTGTTAATTCACCCTGTGTCAACTCAACTGGATTAAAACAGCAGGGAAGAAAGGTAATCAGTGCACCAACCTAGATGGGTAGCTATTACATGGTTTCTCTATAGCGTGAACTTGAGTGCTTCAGGCTAGTTCATCAGACTGTGAATTGGTATAGGCAGAGCATGTAAATAGATGTTTTGTCAGCAATCTGCTCTTTTGCACAACAGAACATGGCTTGTGTTCTTCTAATGCAATCAGCACTGTAACAGGCCTGCAAGGTGTTTTTCTTTTTAACCGAAAACTAATATTATGTAAGGATGGTCAGCAGCATCTTCACTTAGCATTAGTAGTAATATAAATGTGCTTGTAAATTACAAACAGAAATGATAATACCTTTCTTTCCTACCCCAAAACACATAGAACATTTCAAATGTCTAAACA
This sequence comes from Falco cherrug, assembly GCF_023634085.1. NCBI lineage: Eukaryota > Metazoa > Chordata > Aves > Falconiformes > Falconidae > Falco > Falco cherrug. The sequence continues at coordinate 72,971,181 of NC_073699.1, forward strand.
GTTTTGTAAATCTTGGTTCTAGGGGTGCTGCAGTTTGGCAGAGGAGGATGTCAGTCTGTATTAAACTATTTAATCCAGTCCTCATATTAGGTTTCAGCGCCACACTCAACCCAGATGCAGAAATACAGCTCACTGTAGCAGTCTTCATAGTAACAACAGTAAAATTTTAGCTACAATAACATTGAAATGGCTACTGTAAAGGAAGCCGTAAGTAACTTCCAGATTTTGGATGTTCACACATGCCCCTGGCTTAAACAGAAATAATATTACTACTTATCTTTCAGGGGTACTGAGAAACAAACAAAATTATTGTAATTCTTGATTTTTTTTCTGTAAGTCAGAAGTTAATTACTTCACAGATGGCAGAACGGTGAATGGAATGAATGCAGTCAGTTTGCCTAGAACACTGGATTCCAGAACATAGGCAGCGAAATGAGACAGAAAAAATTGCTGGCAAATAATAAATATCTATTTCCTTTTTGCTTTAAATAGACTAAAAGGTCAAGAGAAATGTAAGACTGATATTTATCCAAGTAAATAGCAATTACACTACTAGGTATATTGGTCCACCAGCCATCTCAGACAGAGGGATGAGCACTACCTTGGCTAGTAAAAGATATCCTTCCATAATATTTATTTCTTTCATATTCTTTAATCAGAATAGATTGAAATAAATAGTCCTAAGGGTCACTGCTATTCTGCCTTTTTGCTAACAGTGATAGAGATGAAGTTTTTATTACCCATTTAAGGACATAAAGAAAATATTTTCATAGTTTTTAAATGGATTATATGTAGGAACATTATAGACAGCAATTTACAGCATTCATGGTTTGCACATAAGAAGCATTTAGCACCCGTAGCAAAATATTCCCTTTTATACTTTAGTGCCGAAGTTTTTTGCCTACTTCAATGATTTAACACTGACGCAATATTTGTAAACTAATAATAAGAATGGTTAAGGCCTCTCAGAATAAGCTGAGCTAAAATATTAAGGAGCTAGCATTAGAGACAAGGATCAAAAGCTACAAAAGTAATGTGTCAGTTCTGGCTAAATTCATCAGGCATGTCCACACGACTGCGCCGAAAACAACAGATGTGAGCGAGTGCTGGGTTTTTCTTGTACTTTAACTTAATCTGCTAGTTTTAATTATTGAAATTAACATTTTGATATATATATATGATATTTATATTTAATATAAATTATATATATATATATATAACAATACTTAATAGTATATTGTACAGGTTTATGCTATGGTCATTAGAGCTTTCCCACTGACAACTACCAACTCCCCTACCCATCACCTGAGGTTAGGGACAGGGTGTATTTAAAATCTGCTGTGCCTGAATAGCCACTACACAGCTGATGTAAAGATGAATGAAATAACATCTACTGTCCAAACTGCAACACTTCATCATTAATTTGTTTTAAGTTTGTTCATTACTGTGGTAAGAGTTCTTCAGTTATAACCTGCAAGGAGCCTCAGCTCTTGCAGGAATCTGGATACGCTGAGTCTTGTAGTAAAAGTTCTGTGATCAGTTTTTGTCAGTTAAATGACATAAAAGATTTTCCACATTCTCTTTACAACAGGAACAGCATTTAGATAGTCAGCCATGGATCTCTTACAGCTCAACGGAACAGTAGGATCCACCATAAAGGACTTTTTATTTTTATGTGATACTTTTCTATCTGAAATGATGTGATTTACACTCATTCATAACAGCAGATTTTTCATATGTAATAAAACATCCATTGGACTTAGAAGAGTATTTACTGGTTCTGTTGTGTTCAGCAGAACATCAGAGTGAAGTAAACTCTCGATGCAATAACCAAGACCTACACATGAGTCAGTGACAGTGACACATCCCTGCTTAGCTGAACTCTCAGGTATGGCAGCACTTTTGGGACCCCTGAAGACCTAATGACAGGACGCGGCACGCTGAAAAGTGTGGAGGTGAAACCAGCATATTGCTGCAGGGACCCTGGATGCTCAGCTCAGGATTCATCCTCTACAATAAATCATTCTTCAGCAAACACCTTTTAAAATGGCAGATCACAGTCACCCTTAGTACAGTAATTTGTACCTTAATATGAAGCCTTTGTCCTGCTAGAATTTCAGTGTAAGGGTAAGACTGCAAAGGAATCTGAGAGATTTAAGTACCTGATACCCTTAGCTACCAACTGGGACTTCAGTGCATATTTCCTCCGCATCCCTTAAATATTGTAGTCTGGGGAGAAAAAAGTCTGTTTTGGAAACAGATATACTTAAAAAGTAGTTACAGAAATGAAGTCCTATTTAAGCACAACCACAGTTACGCCTGTATTTTTAAAAAACTCCAGGGCTTGATCGCAGCAATTCTAGGCCAATAAACCTCACATCTAAACCTGGCAAATGGGCTGAAATGATAAATTAAGCAGAATGAAAAGAGACCTGAGAGACCAGGCTCGCTAACATGATCTACTTGGCATGGATTCTGCAAGGAATTATCTCTTACTGTTCTTTAAGTGTAAATAAAATAGTGGCTATGACAGGAAAAGTTCATATATTTCATTTAAAAATCCAAGTTTCTACAGAAGAGGTAACTGCAAAGGTGTGAGGTGATGGGCAAAATACACACAAAATCAATGAACTGCAAAAATATAATATCAATATGCACGTGACACAAGGGGCTGATTCCAAACATCTGCTTTAAAAGCATAGGGCAGGGAGTTAGGGTTATGAAGGTTTTTAGTTATTATTTCAAACAAAGTGTGATTCAAAGTACCTAAGTATCGAAGTAAGTTAGACATTTAAATTCCCAGTGCAGTCAATGATGGATTTACAGTCTCTCTGTGGTCTCTGGGAATTCATGAAAATTCAAGAGGTCACCAATCTGGGCTGTTTACCTCTGGCACAGCTTATTGCCACTGTAGCGTACATGGCAGAACAGATAATATACTTGCTGCAATTCAGTACTCACACATTAACTTAAAATCACTGCTGACCTTCTTTTAGGTTAATAACTTAGGTGGCACGCTGCAGCAGCCAAAATGTCATTCTGTCACTTCTGTTAGAGATCTGGAAAGCCTCAGCAGATATCAGGCTTGGATGTTTGGTGGCAGTAAATTGCCCAAAGACCATCTGTTAGAACACAGCTGATGGCAAGTGAGGTGCTTCTAAAAGGCATTTCAATGTTTTTCCATGGTGGAAGCTATACTAGAAAAAGAGCTAAGCTGTGCCTGACCAAAAACCCCTCCCAGATGCGTCAGCTTTTGTATGAAAGTTGTACAGTAGGCCCTTTGGGCTGGTTAGATACAGAACTGAGAATCCTCCTCTGCAGCTACCTGCCTCCTTTCAAACAGGAGAAAGACTGTCTTTACAGTAAATAAACAGCAGTGAGTAACTGCAAACTCACCAAAAAAGAGGATTTCCTAGTATTCTTGTTACATGGACCTGTCTCCACATAAATGACAAAGAATAAAAATTTACTGGTTAGCTAAAATCCAAGACAGAAAGAACACAGCTGGATTTTGACTCTGCTTCTAGAAGTCTGTCTGCATTCCATCACAGAGATGGGCAATATAAAACACACAAAAAAATCTGATTTAATGAATGAATTATGCTAAATAGATTACCCTAATACAGTCTCATTTATCTGCTACAATTACATATAAAGAATGCATATGAAAAAGAAGCAGCAAACAACGACACATTTGAGTCTAGCCACTTCACTTAATGAGTGAAATGCACACTGAAAACCTAGCACTATTTTGTGACCTGAATAGAAACTCTTTGCAGAGCTGTACAAAGATATAAACCTGAAATACAGGATGGGATACAATCTTGTGTAGTATCTACACAACAAAACCTTGGCTATTGTACCAAAACCTGAGATTACTCTGTCAGTGTTCAAAGAACTCAGATTATTTCTGCAAAGCATTAGTAGAACTGTTCATTCAGCCTTCTAGTCACATAGTGAAGACTACATAATTTGCTTATGGTTGTACAGGATCATGCTACATCAGTTTTTCCTCTAACTTCATGCACATATATAGAAAGAAATCCCACAAAATATAGTTTCATGGCACACAGACAGAAAACGTGGAGATATGTCAGGTGTCCGGCTCTTCCACACAGCGGAATAACAGCAGTTTTGTTATATTCAAGATTTTCCAGCATGATTTTAGATTCAAATCTGGAAAAAACCCTCACCACTTAACCATATGCTACTCTTTAAGTATGAGTCACCTGTTGACTTCAGTGTGACTACCCATATGCTGAAGGTGTACAACATATTGAAATACTTTCTTAGTTTAGAACCAAAGTTAGAAACAAGATATATCCTTCTTGTAGAGACCTGAAATGGTATGACATTCCCCGTGCAAAAGATTCACAGATTGTATCAGGATAATGAAAAATAGAAAATAATTATCAACCTAATTGAGAAGATGAAATAGAAAGGGATTACAGAATGGCAAGAAAACTTCGGTATTCTGGGATGACTAGAAAGAGATTAATTCACAGTAACAGAATTGTATCACTATGTCTTTTGTGGTTTGAATGCTATAGAGCACTCTAATTTCAAGTTTCCTACCTCTTGCCAGTCAGTAAATAATTCTCTGAGATTGAAGAAACACCACATTGAATGTTTTTGGCAGATAAATATGGAAATGCAAGATTATAATGGTATCCATGAGGTTAATGTCTAATAAATACCAAAATTCCCCAACTTCAAGGCTTATCCCTTCAGCTAAATTAATGCTATGAAGTTTGAAACACTACCAAGCAAAAGTTAAGACATGTCAGATAATATCTGGAGTACAACTTCAGTTCTTACACACTCATCATTTGCAATAAAGTCCTTTAGGGAAAATATCACTGAATCACAGTACAAGCTCATAGCAATAATGAATTACAGTTGCAAGGGTGTAAAGGTAGGTTTCCTTCCCAATTTATTCTAAGATCAAGGTGACATACTGAAATGAATTCATTACTGTGAACTCTTATTAACAATGAAAGTCTACAAAATCAGCAAATATGAAAAATATTATATGTAAGACATTGTAAAAATCTGAATTATTTCATTAGCAAGCAATATAGTTTCAGGTCAATTATGGAAATATCAGTTATGTTTGTTTTATGAGGAAAAACAGAGTAAAACACAGACTTACTTGAGTAAGCTAGGTATCTTACATTTAGTCTAGCAAAGAAAACTGTCATCTTCCTGTCTTTCTACAAATCATACCAATGTAGGCATTCATCTTTAACTTTAGTTATGTAAGCTCTCAACTGTCTCATCAAAATAATGAACATAACAGGCAAATTCTATATATTAATCAGTATGTCTCATATATGTAAACTCTGTTACTGGGCTGATGAATGCTATGTTGATGCTCAAATCACAGAAGCCATATGTTTTCAGGCCAAAAGAGACCATTAGAGTTAAATAATCTGCCTTGTTGCATCAATGAGACAACTTTTACTCAGTGATACCTTCACAGAAAGAACCTTCTCTTTTATTATGCAAATGAAAATGATCTGCCCTAGAGTAAATTTTGGAGAAAGCTATCTAGTTTTGAATTGAAGATTGCAAAGAGAGAGTAATTCACTACATGACCAGCATGGCCTAATTAATTACTGGTGTATTTAAAATGTTCTGTCTTGCTTCTTAATGTGAGCATTGATAATTTTGATTGTCACTCAGTAAATCATGGGGTTTTTGTTTGCCAGATCAAAAAGCTAGTTAACTTGTATCTTTCCTCTGTGTATAAGTATTTCTGAATTCATCTTATTATTATATCTGAAAATAAGCAACCCAGATTGCAGTAACTAGCAAAGAAGTTAGTTCAGGCTCTAAAACCCTTAAAAATATGCGGTAATGCAAGACAACAGAGTTATGAATTGTGTGTATTTGGGCATTTTAAAATCTGATACCTTTTCCTAAAGCTATTTATAGCTCAGAACAATGTTCACTGAGCTGTGCAGTCCCAGGTCTCCCACTTACGTATGGTAATATTTCTGAACATTCGGTCTCCTTAGCATTAGTCAAGGAAGACCTCTTCGTGGTATTGTTCAAGAGTAAGTACATATCATGCATTCTACTCTTGAGGTTACATAAGGATATTTTAGGCAGTTAGGCATAAACCCCAGGACCTTAATGAGCATCTACAAATATTTTCCCTTACTAAACTGCACCACAGAACAAATTTGTTAGAAGATAAGCAATATTTTGTTGTTCCAGCTCTAGTGTTTTAATCACATAAGAAAAGTATAGAAGAATATGATATATTTTGTTAGATTTATTGGAAAATATCAAATAAATCTATGGATTTATAAGCTTGTCATCAGGTCTGAAAAGGCAACAATCATTCAAACTAATAGGAAGAGAAAAAAATGTTCTGAGTTAAACTTAATGCTGTTATGTACTTAAGATAACTTGAGACAGATGAATAGTTAGAACCAATAGTTAGCACCACAGGTATTTTTATAGCTTGCTTGTTCCTGGATTGAGGAAGATGACCCAGGTATCAAATATCTAATTTACAATCTCAGCATCATTCATGACTGTACTTCTTACTAGATGCTGTGCTATGGCTCTTCTTATAGCACTACAGGAAAACATTTGTTTTGAATATCAGAGAGATCTAAAAGTGGAAAAACTACTTATGACTGTGGCAGGTTGACCCTGGCTGGGTGCCAGGTGCCCACCAAGCTGCTCTATCACTCCCCTCCTCAGCAAAACAGGGGCAAAGAAAATAAGATGAAAAAACCCTCATAGGTCAAGATAAAGGCAGTTTAATGAAGCAACAGAAAAAGTTGTGCATACGGAAGCAAAGGAAAACAAAATGTGTTATTCTCTACTTCCCATCTGCAGGCGATGTTCAGACACTTCCCAGGAAGGGGCTTCAGTATGTGTAGAGGTTGCTCTGGAAAATCAACATCTTAAATGCTCCCCCTTCCTCCTCCTTTCTCTTAGCTCTCATACCTGAGCAGACATCAGATGGTATGGAATATCCCTTTGGCTAATTTGGGTCAGCTGTCCTGGCTGTGTCCCCTCCCAGGATCTTGCCCACCCCCAGCCTACTGGGGGCAGGGAAGGGGGGGGAAGGTTGGAGCGACAGCCTTGGTGCTGTGCGAGCGCTGCTCAGCAGTAGCCAAAACCCTGCTGTGTTATCACCACCTTTCCAGCTACCAGTACAGGCACAGCTCTACGAGGGCTGCTGTGGGGCTCAGCCAGACCCAGCACAATGGCCCAGGGTATTAGACACATAAATGCAACAAGGCTGACCTAAGGAGTACCTTAGCTCAACCATTGCTCTATATTTTGATTACCTAAAGATATCTATTGTGGCCTTGTAAAATTTACGTTATTTATAAGTAACACTAAAGTAGTATTTTCTCTTTTGGTCTCACTGGCAATAGAACATTTCTTCTGTATAGTATCTACTGGACTGCAGCCTAGTTCAGTAGGATGCTAGACCCATTCTTGCTTAAAAGACTCTAGAGGTGACCTCGTTGGCTGTCACATTCAGCTTCCCTATCCATCAGCATGGTCTGCATGCATACTGGAAAGCCAGTGTTGCACAAATCATTGTGATTTAAATGCCTGTTACCTACAGAAGTTCCCCCTGCCTCCTTGTTTTAGTTTGCTTGCAGACCACTGCAGAAGAAAATCTGCTTTAATCCCAACCTGTAGACATAAAGCTTCATTCACCAAAACTGCCAACTGGTACTCTTTCATCACTATTAAATCTACATGAAAGAAGGTAATCTTCAGAGAAATCTGTGCATTAAAAAAAATCGGTAAAAGAAATAATGGTTAATGCATAATGCAGGCCACAACTGCAGATAATAGAGCGAGCTACTCTCATTACCTTGGTATTCTGCAGTACAAAGGACATAGAATCACAGAATCATTTAGGTTGGAAAACACCTTTAAGATCAAGTCCAACTGTTAACTCAGGACTGTCAAGCCCATCACTAAATCATGTTGCTAAGCACTGCATCTACATGTTTTTTAAATACCTCCAGGGATGGTGATTCCACCACCTCCCTGGGCAGCATGTTCCAAAACTTGACCATACTTTCCATGAAAATAATTTCCTTCATATACAATCTAAACCTCTCCTGGCATAATGAGGCCATTTCCTCTTGTCCTGTTGCTAGTTACCTGAAGAAAAGACCTACCCTCACCTGCCTACAACCTACTACCCTGCTTTCAGAGCATCACTAAAAAAAGTCTTTCACTCTTCCCTGCCATGTATCTGGAAAACATCCAGATCTCTGAAGGACTCAAGTTCTATTTCCAGCCTTCTCTGGTCTCCCCATTAAACTAGATTATTCAATATGGTTATACTGGCAGTATACACTTGACTGCTCTTCTCTCACTTAGTGCAGTAAGTAAACACAATGAATACTGAAAATCAACCTGCTATGAAATTCCTTTTGCTTCCAAGGCTCTTCCTTAATTCCTAGTGACAACTTGCTCAATGTCGGTAAAGGTGATTTTATAAATCCAGATTTTCTCAGAAACTGTCAGAAGTGTGTGTGGGGAAGTAAACTTTCTCTTTTCCTAGAAACAGTCCCAGATCTTTACATCCGTATTCCTCTAACAGTCAGATTTTAAACTTATGAAAGCAACAGACCTCATAAAAGCAGCTTTGAGAAGTCTGATTAACTAGTTCTACGATATGAATTTTGTGTTTTCTTAGTATATAATCTATTTTAATTAACCATGAAGTGGAATGTTAATTACTGTTGTCATTTAATTTTAGACAGTCATATCAGTTGCGGAATGGACTTCAGTGGATGTTATTGAAAATGCGTTTGAAAATCAAAATGTGACAAATTAAAGTGTTTTAAATAAGTGGCATTCAAATTATGTCCTGCAAGTAGGTGGGAAAAAAATTTTGGTCTGCAGCCTAGATCCTGGATGTCATGTCACTGCAAGGAAAAGCCTCTGTGGCAAGTAGATTAACATAGACAGTGCTTTACTTTTCCACTTAACCAGAATTTTTTGCATTAGACACAGGCTGCATAGACATACACTGGAAGGGTAAAAAAAAGAGGGGCAGTTCTAGACAGAAAGCGTCCCTCAAGAATTTTGGAATATTTTCTTGTACTAGCACATGTATTTTCTTATCTGCACTTTGCAGCTGTCTAGCAGACACTAATGAGAGATTTCATGTTCATACCAATTACTTGAAATATTTAATGTCCTTCTTAAGGTGCATTTACACATCAAAGAAATGACTCAGTCCAAGCATCCCACAATGCTGCAAAGGAAAAAAAAATGTCCTCTCTTTGTGCTGTAAGAGAAATGACTTTCAGTTCTCCTGTAGCTAAGGATACATCACCAGTTTTATTTCAGACCTTCATTTTCAGAGGTTGATAAACCAGGGCAAAAGCGCTGCGTTTATACAATTCTGGGTAGCTACTATATCAGGTAAACACTGAAGTTGTACCCTCCTTAGCCAGTTAGTGACATTTTAAGGTGGGCAGCAATCAGGATCCCCAAAACCACCTGAACACAACAACAGTGAAAGATGTAGTGTGTACCTAACAGACAGCTGGACTCTGAAGCAAAATAACCCACCCTATCATATGCAACTAGGGTGCTGGAGATCAGTTTCTAAGGTCTGAGGCAAATCACTAAACTTATCTGTCTGTAAATACACACTTCTGGAAATAATAAATTATCTTCCTTTATTTGTTTTGTCAGAACTCACTTGATAACTTTCATTAAATGTTTCTGTGAAGAGCAGTGGGTGTTAATTAATCTTTATTATTTAAAAAAGGAGTTACTGAAACAATCGCTTTCAATCGGTGAGACAATTACAAAACGTGTAGGTTAGGTTGCCAGTGATGTGTTGCAGTGATGGTGGCCAGTAACTTTGGTAGCAAGTCTCAAATTTATATGATGTTTTAGTGTTTTGGTTTTTTTAACTGCTAGAAAACATATTCAGACATTTCTGTCATAATTTACACAAAAACAAAGAAAGCTGGGCTTGTTAAATAACAGGATCCAATTAATTTTATATCAATCTAATTTTGTGTACTACTATCTTCCTAAAAAATCAGATCTCGCAGCTCAGAGTGGTTGGTTACAGCCCACTGTTAACTATGTGTGCACTAACCTGCCTCTGCCTAAGCCTGTCTACAACCACAGCATTTCTAGTTGGTGAGAAGGGATATGATCCGTACAGAAGGCAACAGATCAGCCGGGTGGTAAGTGGTGAGCCCAGAAGTGTCTGCCTGAAACACCAGGCACTGAAGCGCCCTCCTGTCACTGCACCATGAGGCAACCTCCGTCTTGCCATTTTCCATCCAAAGAAATTGTCGTTACTGCTAGAGACTGTTGCTCGCAAAGACATCTTACCCTCCGTACATACACATTATCTAAATCTAGCCTCACATCCTTTAAGGTCTTATTAGATCTGTCTCTGGTAAGGAAACATCTTTAGCTGTTAAATCGAATAACATTTTCCTAGCACACATACTCCAATGTCTGAGTTTGGTTCACAGCCTACTGCTTCACTGTGTATAACCTTCAGGTTTTTTAAGAAATAAAGTCAGCATTGGGAGTACATTTTCAACCTTAAAATAGCTGGAATCATAATTGTAACTTTTTTGTTTGGAATACTAATACAAATAAATACATTGACAAATATGAAGTGTACTTCCCATATGAAGAGAATGTTTATGAATAATACCGAGATTTGAAAATCTGTAATTGTCTCACATTTTTCACCGTTTTGAAAAGAATTTTAAATCTAAAACTTACAGAAATTTAAAGTGGAAGTGTTAGTCTTTGAAAAACAGTATAGTTCAAAGTATAACAACCCCCCTGCATTTTATTTTGATGGGAAAGCACTAATATTCAAAATACTCTCAGTTTATCTTCTCTATACTAAAAATGACAGTCCTTTTATAGTAAAATACATACTTGTCATTCCATGTAAAAATTCTTGTTGCTGAATTTGGAATAGGAAATTTTTTATTATTAGTGCAGGCAGTCTTTGATTTATAGGTCAGATAAAAAAAAAAAAAGGTCCCAAGCAAAAATCAGTTTCATGTTTAAGCCTTTTCTTCAGTTAGTACTCCCTCAGACCAGAAACTATTAATCTTTGTGGCTTTTCATTCCTAGGAAAAATTAGCTGTTGGTACTTAATCTCCTTTCAAATAACTTTTCTTTATTTTTCTGTCATGAAATACAGGTTCAGAGGTGCTGTGTGTTACTGTGTGGTCAGTATGGCTCCAGGCAGAGAACAGAGAACTTCAGTAAGCTACCCAGAAAATATTTGTGTCCTCATTCAGAACCCAGATATTACACTATCAAAATGACATTAACATCTGTGCAGAAACGTACAGCTCCAGATGGAACCAGATAACGATGTCTGTAATTTCACAAACAGGTGTGTGGGACGGTGGGGTGGGCAGGAATAAAAAGCTACAAAAAGAGGTTACTGCAATGACAAAATTCTAGGACTTCAAAGGAACTAGTAACACAACCATCACCAGTGTTCAGTAAGACCTGGGAACTAAATACTTGCAGGTATCCCTTTCGCAAGTTCAGCTGGAAAGGACAGAGGACCTGTGACAGGGCACAATGCAGCCGTAAGTCAGCCACAGACTGCAATGGCAAAGAAATAAACTTTCTATATGGGTACATAACGGCATGATTTGTGTGTATCTGAGTGAAGTTTTCACACCATCTTCTGAAGCATGTGGTATTGCCTGTCACAGAAAATTTAAATGGATCATATTACTAATGCACTTCTTAATGATATGCCCTGGTTTCAGATGGGACAGAGTTAATTTTCCACTTAGTAGCTGGTACAGTGCTGTGTTTTGGATTTGGTGTGAGAACAATGTTGATAGCACACTGATGGTTTTAGTTGTTGCTTGGTCATGTTTACACTGAGTCAAGGACTTTTCAGTTTCTTTAGCCTTGCCAGCAAGAGGGCTGGGGGGGGGGGATGGGGGGGGAGGGGGGCATGGAAAATTGGGAGGGGACACAGCCAGCACAGCTGAACCAAACTAGCCAAAGGGATATTCCATACCATGGGACGTCATGCTGAGTATATAAGGTGGTGGAAGAAGAAGGAAGTGGGGAGACATTTGGCATTATGGTATTTGTCTCCCCAAGTAACTGTTATGCGTGATGGAGCCCAGATTTCCTGGGGATGGCTGAACACCTGCCTGCCCATGGGAGGTGGTGAATGAATTCCTTGTCTTGCCTTGCCTGCATGTGTGGCTTTTGCTTTACCTATTAAACTGTCTTTATCTCAACCCACGAGTTTTCTCACTGTTACTCTTCCAATCCTCTCCTCCACCCCACTGCGGTGGGAATAAGTGAGTGGCTGCATGGGGCTTGGTTGCCAGCTGGAGTTAAACCACAACATGGTATTATAGGAAAATTTGTATGTATGTGAAATCTGGAGGTGACGCATGATTCTGAAGTGTTATCATACCCACAAAAGGAAAGGGAAAGCAGACTTAAGGTACTTGCAGAGGATGATTACAGGCATGAAATACAAGGGGATAAAAAGGTAAAACTATCCTCAGGATACCTGTAATACCAATGCCAATAAAAATTCTGTATGCCAGAAACTCATAATGTTAAGAGAATAACTGTGGGGAGAGTGAACCAAGAAGATAAAAGGTTTTAATGAAATATTAACAAAATCTTCATCCCTGTGCTTGTTTGTAATGGGGCATCACACTTTCTAGAAAGGCCGTGATGGGATCATCAGATTATGGCTCTCCCTGTTTGGAGCCAGAACAGTTGACGAAATAGGAAAAGCAGTGTAACAAGAGGAGAAATGATCATAAGATGGGCAGGACTTTAGTACTGAATATAGAAATAAAGATAATTAGCACAGTTATATTAAGTAGAAGTGTGTCCTGGATACCAACCTGCAAGAATTTAAAAGGGATAAACATCAATAAAGTTTTTATTCATATTTATATTAACGGTATGCCTAAAAACTGTTTACAAGTAAACTAAACAAGGGAAGACCCAGATTGCTAAAGGCTTATACTTTATGAAAAGTGAGGTATCTCCAGCTGTAAAATGGTCTTGGAATATGATGACTTTGGAGGATATTGTACACTGAGTTCGGCGAGCGTTGCCATGTTCAATATTTCTGAGCACCAGCATGCAAAGAAAGACCCTGCACAGAAAGGGAGCAGAGGTGGGCAGTAATGATTAACAAGTACAGGTAGTGCCCCCATGACTCAACAAGAAAAGAAGACAGGGCCTGGAGCCCGCTGGCTTGTCCAAGTGGCTCATCCGAAGAAGGCCTGCCCGGCCTCCTGCCAGCCTGCCTGACAACCGAACCCGTGACTGGATGGGGCTGCCTCAGCCTGCTGCATGCTGAAGTGGACAGAACCAAGGCATTTAGTGTGAAGAGCATTCCTGCAACACACAGTAGATGAAAGAGATGACTCAAGCGACATCTTTCAGCATTTGGTTTCTGTGTGTCTCAGATTAAAAATTTAAGGGTATGTTACGCAAAAGGATGCAGGCACAGTGTGAGACCGGGTGTTGAGGTGTCTGACTTTGAAGTGGTTGGCATCTGCTTCTGAAGTGCAATCCACAGCCCCATGTCAGCTGCCTGCACCCTCTATGGTACTCTTCCACATGAGATTCAAAGCAGCAGCACGCTGAGCAGTGGGCCACAAACACTACTCCAAGTAAAAATGCTAACGAAACAGCTGTGTCCGAAATCCCACCCTCCTTCAGCTTTGGACCCCCAGAAGAGAATTAGTGGTGCTGGGGAGTCATGCATTGGAGTGTCTCCAGTACAGTAAACCATCTTCTTAGCTTCAGGAAAAAATCTGTGGAGAGTTTACTCCACACTTTTTGGACAGGGACACCCAGACAGGGCAGCTGTATTAATCCCCAGCTGTATAACAAGTCTTATTGAGGACACAGGCAGGGAACTGCAGATGTTGAGAACCTGAACCACCATCACACTTGCAGTCCCACCTGCAGACACTACTGTGGGTCCTAACAGAAACTGTCCTGGATACCTTGGGCTACAAAGAGAAAGAAAAAGGTAGCACAGTACTAAAGGTAGGCTGATGGGTAACATCCCAGTTAGGGTGGCTGAACCAAGAACAGCTCCTCTACTTTTTTAACAAAAGCATATGACACTGCTGTGTTTTCAGAGGACCTCATTCTACTTGTATATATTAGACTTGCTCTGATGACATACACTAGACTGAGTATCTAAAGGGGTATATGTAGAGAAAGGCCTGAGGCACAACATGGTAGTGAACTTCCACTTACGTGCAGTTCATAGAGATGCAAAATTTTAGTGAAAATTTCACTAAGTGAAACCTAAGTGTCTGCAGACCAAGGGGCAGGGATTTCTAAGCAAAGTATAAATATTGCTAAAGCTCCCCAGAAAGAGTCTAAGTATTTTGTCTTATCAGAACATGAAATTGAGAAAAAAGAAAGGATAGAACTGAAGGAAATACCAAACAAATAATGAAAGGTAGTTTTGGTTTTTTTTGTAAATAGCAGAGGTGCAAACTATGGCGTAACTTACATGTGAAGTTTGAATTAGACAACTATAATAGCTGGGCTGAGTACATACATACAAGGTTGCCAGAGCCTGCCTCAAAGGCTGCACAGCAAATAATATTAAACAGAGTAAGACATGCTAGAAAAAAGTGCATGCAAACCCATAAAATAAAGCAATGGTAAAAAAGAACCAATATTTTGGTTATGAGAGCACTTCAGAAACTGATACAGGATTATATGCTACTGCAAAGAGTGCTGAACACACGGGCAGAATATTCTTGCTTTCTAAGAGTTAGGCCTATCAAAACCCCTAAGTGATGTATTAAAACATACATATTTTACTAAATGTAAGAACTTGTGAGTTGTAGTTCTCATTCATTCATCTTTGCCAGTTACCATAACCAACCAGCATCACTGCTCCCCTTCTTTGTCTATATTCTTCCTAGTTCTCACTTGTGTGCTTCTAACTACTTTTCTCCTTGTGCAATGAGGCATGCAGATGTGCACTGACAACCGGGAGGACACTGTCCTTCTCATAACATTCCAGGATCTTAACCATAAAATAGAAATGAAAAGCTAAGGAAAGGAATTCATCTTAAGGGCAGAATGACAAAGGTGATGTTTGGAAGATTCTATCTTAGTGCATGCATACAATGCTACTGCATACACCTTATGTACACCCCTCCCCGCACACCCCCCCACCCCCCCCCCCCCCCCGCATTAGAAAAGATCAATATCATTACAAAGAGTATTTAAAGGATAGGACTTTTATCCCTGAAAGATTACAGATGTGATTTGGATTCCTGTAATAGCTTGAATATTGTAGGAAACTTTCCTGTGACCCAGTACAGCTTATTCTATGTCGAAAAGTCATGACTTAAAACCTAAATCCAAGCACTGCTTAAAAAACCCCGCTATTGAAATGAGGTGGATGGATGATGATTAATTAGTTCATGCAACAACAGAAAGGCAGAAGATACAAAACAGATACTCCAGAAGAATAAAGGACAGTACTATAAACAAATACAATTACATTTGCACCAGTAGGTGACAGGTCCTTTCCCTCACAACTTAGACTCTTAGGTCAGCAACTGTTACTGTCTTTGGCAACAGGCTTTTCATCTTGGGATATCAAACAGGGCTGACAAGCACTGACCTTGCTTGACAGTGGTCATTAACCATGTTCACTGTCATGAACTTAACAGCACTTCTGTTTTATGCTACTTCTTCTGACCCATTTCCTCCTGGCTTCTCACTCAGATCTGGCTCAGGATTCCGCTTTATCAGGATGGAGACTCAGTGTCAATTTTTCCCACTTTTTTTTTTTTTTCCCCTTTCCCCTCCCTGCCCCCCGCCCCCCCCCCCCCCCCCCCCCCAATCTGTGACCTGGCCTGGACGGCTAAAGGGAAGAAGCTCAGCAGTCTGTCAGGTCTGACAGTTCGCCCAGGCTAGAGAAGCAGACATGGCTCTTTCAAAAGGTATTAGAGTGCCAAGGGGACTATTAAGAACAGAAAAGGAAGAAAGGAAAACAGTCCACAGGGTCCCACTTTCTGAGCGTGCAGTGTTGGATAAAACAATTTGTGTTGTAAGTTTGAGAGACCAATGGAAAAGCAAGTTCCTTATGGGAAAATAAAAATGTAGGGGTTTTTGCATTTATAATTACAGAGCATAGTCATCCAGATAGTTCCCAGCTTTTCACAATATACATTTTATTTAAGCAAATTTTCTATATTTGTCAACTCAACTATTAAAATATTAGATGCAGTTGTGCAAAATTTCACACTAAAGACAGTGTATGTACTAATTTGATACTGTCAGTGCTTAAGTTTGGTGGATGAAAAATATGCAACAGTGAGAGAGGAGACTTGAGTAAAGGGAAAAAGATAAGCACCATAAAATATCATACCGGTTTAGAAATGTTGCTACTGTTGGGATGAGCTGATAACAGCATGCAGCACAAAATTCTGTATTTCAGGGCAGGATCAATAGGATTTTCCTGAAGTGTCAGATGTCTGGACTCTAATAATAAGCATGTATAGGTTAATGGAAAGAATACAGCTAAAACTGTCAAAGGTGGTTGGCCCTATGGTTTATAATCTGGGTGTCACCTCCAAAAGTAGGATATTTCTTGGAGCACAAACCAGTCATTCCTGCCTCCCAGGAGATCCTTGCCAGTGAGGAGTCTCAAGTGAATTACGATGTTCTCCCACTCAGCAGTGAGGATGAAATCGATAGCCCATTGTTCAATGTTAATAATAATCTTTATATAACAGCAATTTGAAAAAAAAAAAACACCAAGAATATTTATGAAAAAATCTGATTTATCACACACTGAGAATATGCTTTGCCTGCAGCAGCCATCTGTCTATGCACTTCACGGCTCTGTTTTCTGTAGGAGACAGGCTGTCATACGAAACGTTTCTTTCGGCTGCTTATTTTGGGGTTCTCAATTTGAAGGAGATCAAGTATTTTGTATATTTTTTCCAGCACAAGAAGATATATTTGAAGGCTGACACACAAATCAAAGGCCCAGGGAAGGCGTTAAACTTGTATAAAAGTTTATGTGGAAGTGAAGATTGGGTCAGACAACTGCCAACGGCTGGAAAAGCTTTCAAGCAAAGTGCCTGGGAGAAGGGTAATACTAATGTTGAAATCCGAATGAACCATTGTACTGAGCAGAGTAGTCTAGAAAAACAAGTACATTGTCTGCTCCAATACCTGTATGTGCACTTTCGACAGTGCAACTACAGGAAGAGTGCCCTTTTAGAACTGTCTCCAAACCAGCATTTTTTGCATGTATGAACATTTATGATGGAGTTCTATTAAGAATGTGTATTGTTCACTACCTAAAGATGATTTCCTTTTATTAGCTTTTTATTTCTTTTTTGTTATTAAGATGCTGGAAATTTGTGAGAAGGCCAGTGTCTACGCAGTTGTAGGTGCACATCTATGTGCCTCAGTGTTAACCATATTAACATAAAGGCAGGCTTCTGGGGGTGGGGTGGGGAAACAAGAGAAAAAATTGATAGTTTAAGAGGTTAAAAATGATAGTTTAAGAGGTTAATAAAGATCTGATCTGTATTGGATGTAGATGTTGCAGGGAGAAAATAGGGGGTGCATTTTTTAGCTTGTTTTGCAGCAATATGGTCAGCTTCAAAGCTGCAGCAATAAAAATAAATAAATAAACCCTGTAGCAGTGATCTTAACATTTTTGCTGTAGAACCACATTAAAGAACATTCAGCTGGGCAAAATCAGTGCACGCCTCACTAGACACAGAGGTAAAGTAGCAGAAAAGGAAGTACTTTAGTTAACCAAACACAGGTGTGTCCTCAGCACAGGAGAGAAAAAAATCTTTCCTTGAAAGAGGAGTAAATGCAAGCTTTCAATGGCAAATGCTGAGAAAAGAGATGTAGTAAGTTAAAAATGAATGAATGAAGAGGAAAGGAGTAATCTGAAAAGGAGGCAGCTGAAAGAATGAAAAGAGGAAATGCAAAATATACGCTGAGAGAGGGGGAGAGAAAGAGGAAAACATGGAATGAAGGGGAGGGAAGAAGAACATTCAAATACTTAGCTGGATCAGTCCAAAGCCACTAATTTCTGTAATACATTTTCATCAGTTTCAACAGAAGTTGTGTCATGGTTATAACTTGAGTTTATATTTCTATTAGTCTTGTAACTGTGTGCAGCAAAAGGAAGACAATTTGAAGGATCTGGTTGTTTCAAGATAAGCAGAACTGACAAGTCCATGAAAAAAGAATTCTGCCCAAATAAGCAATAAAATGGCTTAGAGCATATTCTGGGTTTATGTGTGTTTCACTGGGGTTCAGTTGGAAAGACTGTGCATATGCGGTGAACACACACCTCACTGTTCCTTTAGTGGTAGTGTTTTTTTGGAATAGAAATCCATTTAGGACAAATTGTATCTGGGAGAGGGAGGCAAGAAATAGCAGGCAATTTTGTCTGATGTTTGCAACCTGTTGTGGTTTAACCCAGCCAGCAGCTATGTACCATGCATCTGCTTGCTTACTCCCCCCACCAGCCCCTGCTGGTGGGATGTGAGGAGTATCAGAAAAAGGTAAAACCTGTGGGCTGAGATAAGAACAGTTTAATAGTTGAAATATTATTTTTTTTAATGACAAAATTACATATTACATACAACAATAATAACTGTAATGAAGGGGAGAGGGAGAGAGGAATAAAACCCAAAGGAAAAGAACAAGTGATACACAATACAATTGCTCACCACCTGCTGGCTGATGCCCAGCCCGTCCCCAAGTAGTGACTGGCAGTCCCTGCCGACTCCCCCCCGTTCATGTACTGAGCATGACATTCTATGATATGGAATGTCCCTTTGGCCAGCTGGGGTCAGCTGTCCTGGCTCTGCTCCCTCCCAGCTCCTCACTGGCAGAGCATGGGAAACCAAGAAGTCCTTGACTAAGGGCAAGCACTGCTTAGCAGCAACTAAAACATCTGTGTGTCATCAACATGGTTCTCATACTAAAATCCAAATCACAGCAATGTGCCAGCTACTAAGAAGAAAATTAAACTATCCCAGCTGAAACCAGGACACAACATAAAAGGAGCAGATGTATGTCGAGGTGGAAATGCATACTGTAAGTGTTATGAAGTAAAGTGAGGCTTGGAAGCTAAGTCCTCTTCAGTGCTTAGGTATGCAAAATCCATAGTTCCTTCAGTTTAGTGACATGTACTATCATATTTTTTTCCACTCAAAGAAGCAAACAAAATCCAAGACCCTTAATCTCAAACAATAAAGTTTCAGATTCCACCTTCCTTCAAGGCCAAATACAATAATCAACCCAAAGGGCCAAATTCCTTTTTCCTGAGAAGTTTAAAGGAGACTCATTATGTTGGCTCACCAAAGTCCACAGCTGCAGCAAACCTAACTCAGGAGCAGATGTAGCTTATAGGGACAGTGATAGTCTGACTTCTGATAACTGGCAGCAGGCCTGCTTCTCCTTACGTGCTCCTATCTGAAAAATGGATCCCCCCCTCTCTGCTCATTCCTCCTGTCCTCTTTCTATCAGTGCAACAAGCCTGGGGAGGAGGTGTGTAGGAGGAAAACCAGGGGAAAGAGGGAGAAAGCAGACTTCACAGGAGACATCTGATCTGGAAGTTGTCAGGGTGCATAATTAATTGCTGAACTGGTGAATCAAAAAAAGAGTGTGGGAAGAGTATAAGCAGGCTAGACTTCTTATAACAAAACCACCCAGTGGAAAATCAAAGTTTGTAGTATATTAATAGCACGTAAGAAGATAAAAGTTTTCCACAAGTCACTTCAAAACATGTTTTCTCAGGGCAGCAATATATTTTGGCCTCAGAAGAGCTACAGCAAAGAGCCTGGAGGCTTCTGGGAAGAGTATTGACCAGGCTGAGCTCCTGCACCGAGTGCCATTGTACTTGCTCTACATTATAGGAAGAATTCAGCAGATACATCTGCAATCAGATGAATTTTGAAGTAGAAGTCATGCCCTCCAAACACCCAGTATATTTTATGGCTAGGTAACATGTGATAACTTAAAAGTTTATGTATTATTTTAGTGCCCCAGCTATGACAGCCACAGGTAGTGCCATAATGCTAAAGAGAAAGGAAAAATACCACTTCTTCTTGCCAATACAAAAATATGTGCCAAATGCTTCTCAAATTTTTAAAAAGTCAAAATACACAGAAGTGGGGTTTTTTTTGTGTGTTTCCAATATAGCTGACTATTGAGAAGAAGTCCTGATAACAGATATCTGTTACATTAAAACAACAAGCAAGAAAAGAAAAAGATGGATTTGTAGTTTGCCTATACAAAATTCTCTGATCATTTCTATTACTCAGCTTATTCTTTCAGCAGGTGATATCACTTACTGTTATAGCCCTCATTCCATCAGAAGTATTCCTGAGGAAAATACTGCAGCCTAGGGATAGCCTGAAAAATGGTGATCTCTACACAGCCAACAGCTTTACTCTGCAAAACTAACTGAGAAGGAAATCAATCAGAGGGTCTGCAGCTGTTCAGCTGTACCAACCAAAACACAGAAAATAGGTCACATAAGGGGCTACAGTTATTCTGTAGCTTGAAGACCTTGGAGACATTCTTTTGGGATAATCCGTTCTTTCTAGCATTATAAAGTAAATTATTCTCACCCAGATTTGATGTAGGTCCATAACAAATCAGCAGAAGACTGATTTTCACAGAGTCTATAATCTGTTTTTGATGATCCGTGTAATTTCCAGTTACTGGGGTTCTTAGTGGTTTTTTGAGTTCTTAAGAGTTTCTGCTTATTAGAAATTAGTTAGAAAAAAAAGAATAATACAAAATACTTCAGACTGCTGGCCAGTTTCCTAATGCTTTTCCTTATAACACATTACAATTTTTGATAAACACCCTCTCATTGGGGTTTTCCCAGTAGTTACTGACTTTAAAACATGCCACCTTCATCTTTTTGCCCTCTGTAATTGTACTTCACCTTGGAGCCCTAAAGCAGTACTCTTTCACCTGGACTGTCTCAAATGAATATTTATTTTTCTTGAAGAGAAGCAATACAAATAATCCAAAAAGAAAACTAAAAAGAAAAAGAAGAAGGAGAAGGAAAAAGAGAAGGAAAAGGCAAAGGAAAAGAAAAAAACACCACCTCTCCCCAAATAATCTTCAATATCTTCACACAGAATCTGGTGGTAAAAGGAATAGTGCATGTGTTCAGAAAAGCCACAGTTCAGCCACTGAGCACATGTTGGTGGCTGTGCAGAATAGCTTGCAAAGTCAGGGCCTGAATCAGCAGCATAAGAGAGTATAAAAAGACAGAGACCAAAAATACACAACTTATGTTACGAGGAGCTGCTTCATGGGGTGCAGACAACAAAAGGCCACTCTGTACTCTGGGTGTTAAGGACAGGATTTCCTACCAGTAGTTTTACCCTACTCTTTTCTGTTTTGAATACTAAACATTAGGTACAATAAACATCACAGTTTGTGCTGGCCATGTCAATGATGTACTTAATTTTACAATGGTCTTCTACCTAGTCTCCAGGAAAAATATTTGTGAACAGAGAATACTTTCTTTTTAAAAACATAAGTAAAAAAAAATACAGTGAAATACACCTGTGTGTAGGGCCACCATCTAAGCCTCAATTTTCTCTTAAAACAAGCCCTAAATGGTGGGTAGTCTTAGTGGTCTTATTGATATTCTTTGTGCACACAAAAGATTTCATAAAACATAAAACTGTGTTATTGTGTAAAGGTGATACTAGTAATAAATCCAAGATAACAGGGAGAAATTGGAGATATTAAAAAAAGATGCAAAATACCAATACAGACAGTTTTGCATTCAAAGACATACTTCTGTTATTTTCTCAAACATTCAATTAAATGAACAATAGTTTTTGGTTTATTTATTATCAATTTACCTTATTCGGATCCTCATTCCCTTGAGAAGCTATTTGTAGGCTTCATTACTGGACGTCTTCTGCTTCTCTGCCTTTGGTTCCATGGCAACCAAGGTAAAATTAGTAGCAGAGAGGAAATCCCAAGCAGCCCTGAGCTAGAATCTTAGGAAATCCACCTTTTTATTTCACAGAATCAAAGAATCGCAGAACGGATGAGGTAGGAAGGGATCTCTGGAGGTCATCTGGTTCAACCCCCCTGCTCAAGCAGGTTCACCTACAGCAGGTTGCCCAGGATTGTGTCCACGAGGCTTTTGAATATCCTCAAGGATGGAGACTCCTCCACTTCCCTGGGCAACCTGTGCCAGTGCTCAGTCACCTCACAGTGGAAAAGTGTTTGCTGATGTTCACACAGAACCTCCCGTGTTTCAGTTTGTGCCTTTTGTCCTGTTACTGTGTGCCACAGTAAAGTGCCTGGCTCCATCCCCTTTGCCCCCACCCTTCAGGTATTTATACACACAGATAAGGTCTCTCTCCATCCCAGCTCTCTCAGCCTTTCCTCACAGGACTGATGCTCCAGTCCCTTCGTCTTTATGGCTCTTCATTGGACTCTCCAGTATGTCCATGCCTCTCTTGTGCTGTGGAACCCAGAACTGGACACAGCACTCCAGGTGTGGCCTCACCAGTGCTGAGTAGAGGCAAAGGATCACCTCCCTTCCCCTGCTGGCAATGCTTTCCCTAATGCAGCCAGGACACTATCAGTTGCTTTTGCTGCAAGGGGACATTGTTGGCCTATGTTCAACTTGGTGTCAGCCAGGACTGCCAGGTCCTTTTCTGCCTTCCAGCTGGTCAATGCTCAGCTTGTACTGCTGCATGGGCTTGTTCCTCCCCAGCTTCAGGGCTTTGCACCTCCTCTTGTTGATCTGCACGAGGCTCCTGTCACCCTATTTCTCCAGCTTGTCAAGGTCCCTCTGGATGGCAGCATGACGCTCCGTTATATCAGCCACCCCTCCCAGTTTTGTGTCATCCGCAACCTTACTAAGGGTACACTCTTGGCCCATGATCCTGATCACAATGAAGATGTTGAACAGGACTAGACCCAGCATTGACTCCTGGGGTGCACCACAAGCTAGTGGACTCCAGATGGACTTTGTGCCACTGATAACCACCCCCTGGGGCCAGCCATTCCGCCAGTTTTCAGTTCACCTCCCTGCCTGCTCATCCAGACCCTACATCAACAGCTTCTCTGTGAGGATCTTATGGGAGATACTGTTAAAAGCCTTACTAATGTCGAAGTAGACAATAAGCACTGCTCTCCTCTCGTTCACCAGGCCAGTCATTTCATCATAGAAGTTTATCCTCCTTATTTAAAAAGGAGGATGTTAAACTGAATGTGTCGTTTGATGAGATAACTAGTTCTGTATTAGGATTTATGTGGGGTGAAAGTTGCTGATACACCTATTTGGAACAGCCACTCCTTAAAACACCACAGTGCTTGGAAAGCCACCGAAACTAGCTGAGTATCAGGAGCTACGCTGTTGAAAGCACTTGGCCAGCACTTATTTGAAAAACCAAGACAAAACTAAAGAAAGAACTAAAGCTGGAAGAAATAGAATTGTCACCATTTAAACAGGTTAGGATGAAAAATGCCATTTAATACAAAAGTAACTCTAAGCAGTTAATTTTGTTTGAACTCTCTGGCATATGAAGCCACCACGGAAAGCTTTGCTGTTGCCATGACTGCACTGCCATATGACAAGATAAGATGAAAACTTTTAAGCATGCAGTTGCAGGGAACAGTTTGAAATTTCTGTCCTTTTCATTTATCAGGCCATGAGCTAATTAGTGGGAATAAGTAAGAAAACTTCCCTCATGGCATATTAATTCACAATGCATATTCATGGGGGTTCCTACTCATCCTCTCAAGCATCCTGGACCGCCTACTGAGAGGCAGCATGGTTTGCCCTCCAGTACTGCCCTGCAGAAAAGTGGGTATAACACCACTTACTGTGTTTTGAAGTCTAATTAGCTGTTTGCAAAAAGAACTGAGGTCGGCAGATGAAAAGTGCTTCAGAAATGCAAAATATTATTATTACTATTAATAATAATAATAAAGAGCATGCACCAAATAATTATCATAGCAAAACAACACTGGTAATTTTATAAGGTCCCCAAACTGTATGAACTGGATGTTAAAGGGAAGTTAGGAAAATACCTTCTTTTCCTCCAGCAAAACCATTAAAATATAATTGTTCTTGGTTTTTAATAGATTCTGTTAACAATATAACTGGCATTAAATATTATGAATAGGCTAGGTGACTTTTCTAAATAGAGAAAATAATATGGCTAATGTTTTAAAAAGAAGCCCATATTAGGCTAACAAATGCTGAATGTTAATCAGGAGATTTTCCAGATTTTCAAGCACTGAATTGGCTGGTCTCTTGAAAAACATGACCTATTTTTAAACACTGATCTTCAAAATGCTCTACTTACAGTCTTATGTTCAAAGTATTAGGCTGCAAGGTTTGGAACAATCTAAATAATTGATGATCTTCTAATCAAAAGGGACACACATCAAAGAGAAAAAGCTACAGTTCTGTTCATTGAAAGACTTAGGCAAACATGGAAAAAAGAAAAAGGAAGGTAGTGACCAAAAATGTGGGCAAAAAAATAATTAAATCACTACTGATTTTTTTTTATAGACCACTCCTATCATAAATCCCACAAATTGTTTATGATGAATAAATCAGTTGGAAATATCAAGAAAAAACTGATTCCCAAAGCAAACTAAATTTTCACTTGATTTCCATAAGTCATACCTTTTATCCCTTTGTATACAAACCAGTAATAGACCCTAATCCAACCTCTAACAGACAAGATTCCAGTTCTTCAACTTATTTCACCTAAAGTTTGTCTTTGTGACAGGTAACTTGCTATCTTGGAAGTTCATGGCTTCCCTACATAATAAATATCACTGGCTTAATTTAAATAAGTTAAAAATACTTTGGTTAAACTGGTGAAAAAAGTATATCAGCAGGAGTTCTGAAGTTCTGATGTGAATGAAATGGCTAAAGCCAGGTCAAAATCAATTTAGAGTTGTCACAAAATATGCCCGCTTTAGAATATACCTTTACATAAATTCAACTTCATATGTAAATTATATCTAGGTATACAGAGACATGAAGCAAATTTTCACAGATTCTGATTTCATACAAAAGGAAAATAGCATCCATTTCACATAGGTGCAGGGTGTTTCTAAGACAGGAGAAGAACATTGATATCACTTCTCCATGCAATTTTCTGAATTTATCTTTGAAGGCAAGAGTCCTCATTTGAATTAATGTTTACTAACTGCAATAAATAGTCCTAACTTCCAAAACACACTCCAAACCCCGAAATTTTAATGGCTAGACTCCATTAACCTTTTAAAAAGAATCTATTTAGTTACTATTTTGCATTCTGTGTCTAAGACAAGAGAAGAGTTATCTTGGTAATTTCTTTATAGATGTATCTTAGGTATGTCCACACACACTCATTTTCACCAGTAGCCACATATTTTTGCCTTGTTCTCTTTGCTGGCTTCTGGGACTTTGATCCAGAAGAAGAATAGTCTTCTGCTCTTTTTACCTTTTTTTCCTTAGGTCACTCACACCGTCACTTCTGTTTCACATGTTTTTGGTCAAGTAAAATCAATAGAAAAGGGCTTCTCGTTTTTCAATAAGACTAGGGTATATAGGCAGCCTTATCATTCAGAAAAGTTTAAAAGATTCTGAATCATCCTAACATTAGATTGTTTTAAAAAGATGAATATGTAGTTCTTAATCTGTTTTGTGCAAATGTATGATGGTCCAGACATATGATGGAAAGTTTACAAGCCAGGATGTAGGACTGCAACCAAACAAGCTTGTTTTGCATGAACAGCTATCAGACACCTGGTGAGGTACATCAAAATCAGAGAAAAGGAAGTCTCGATAGCACAGTTCCTACACCCTAAGGCAACCATAATTATTAATACAACAACTTGGAAAACAAACTTCTTTTGAGGAAAAAAATGATGGAATTAAATTTTGCCCTTTACAGGATACCCATACGTAATGCCTTCTATTATTTGGATACAAAGGCAAAACTTCCTGCAACTCTCTCTCACCCACCAGAAATATAAAAAACAACTGTAATTTTTCTTCTAACTAGAATTTTTTACAGGGTGAAAAAAAAAGTTCAGTACCTACACTTGGCACTTTTCCTGATACACACATACATGTTTTTTCCCTTTATCCCTCTAAATCACTGTCAAGCTTTGAACATCACCGAAATAATAAGCGGCCACTTCCTCTAGTTGTCTCTGCTTTCAAAACTGGAAAATAAAGGAAGATAGTACAAAAAAGACTAATGAGTTACTGAGCTATTTAAGAATATGGGCTGAATGTCAGATGCTAAAATCGGATTTTATTCCTAGACTTAAAGAAGGAAAGGTCTTGGGAACAGTTACAGATTGGACAGCCTAATAGCTTGGTATATCCCATGTTTGAATTGCACCCACAGACTAGACTAAAAGCTCTCCATGTAAAAAGACCAAGAGTCTAAAGATCTACAAAGTTGCTTTTTATCACATTCTTTAACCTTTATAATAATATGCTGAAGGGAAAGTAAGAGCCAGACTTGATTTAAAAATGGCATAGACCTTTGACTCTCCTCCAAATGCATGAGAATTGGACCTCTTAAATGACGTACTAGGCCCCTGTTGCCATCTGAAGCTCAACACAGAGGGACCTATTGAAATTTTTCTTAAAGTTTCCTTTCACTTCAGAATGTCAGCATGATACCGTAGTTAACAATGGGCGCTGTTGGAAGTCCAGAAATGCAAGATGTAAGTGGAGGATGTTCACTTACAACTCAGTCTCTTGGCTTGCAGCTCAGTCCATTTCCCATTAGACCTCAAGGTAGGCAATATGGCTCTTCTCTACCTGCTCTAAACCACGGAAGATAATTGCTTTGTAATGAAAGCAATTACATTAAAAATGATGCCATTTTCTATAAACTTGAAGTCATGAGAAGTTGTGGCCATATGTGGTGGTGGTCAGCATTAGGTTCATTCATTAACGTACTTATAGTTTGCTTCAAACACAGGACTGCCTGCAAGAAACTGAAATGTTCTCCTTTAGCTTCTTCTGATTCATGTATGAAGTTCCTGACAGAAATTAGATTACACTGCTCCTAGTTAAAAGGTGGCAGCTCTTTGCTGAAGGACTGGTTGCCACCATCTATTAAACCCTTCTGTTGCACAGTTGGAAGCACCTTAATTCTGAGTTTAGATGAACATAGCTCTCTTTCACCAAAGGTTAAACAAAATTTGGGGAACGGTTTGTGGCAAGCATTGACACAAATCTGTCACATTTTAAGCCATATTTTTTTTAATTTACCTCATTTAGCTTTTCCTATTAGTTTCTACAATAGACTGTGTCAGTTTGTTAGATTCAAAGCCCTAACAGTAACTCACACAGCACTCTTATGTAAAATGAAAATAATTATTTCAAATAGGTTAAATATATAAAAGAGGTTTTGAGGTTCCCAGATGTGTATTATTCCACACAGGGCTACTGAAAAGTAGCTGTGATCTAAAAGAGACTTTATTTAGCCATGCTTTTGTTTCTCTGCATTTAGTACAGCCTTTTACTTTCCTAGTCAGCAGCATGCCACCTGCTCTTTCATTTCCTCAAAGTAGGTCAGCAGTCAGCCATCAATCTTTCATCTTCATTACAGCTAAATCCTAAAGCCTGAGGCAAATGAACCATTTTAAAGGAGATGCAGTGATAGCTGTGGTATTCTCTCTCTTGTGTTAGCCATTTGTGGCTGAAAAAATACCACAAAATCCAGATGAAGCTAGCCAGCCTTTAACTGGAGAGTAACAGGAATGCAAGCAGTTTTCACAAGGTCTTTCTAAAAATCTGGGGCCCTGTTCCTAAACACAGAAGCATGGGTCCAGTCTCCATATCATATAGTCTCCTTCATATACTTATTAAACTATGAATTTCAAATGTTAAATCATTACCCCCTAAACCAAGGCAATTCTAGATATTCAACTAATCAAGTGCCTTAGAAACATCTTTTAATTTCTGGCTTCTGTTTACTCATGATCAATTTTTAACTATTTTTCTCATGTGTCAGCACTGACATACAGTTTGAATAGTTCACCTCCTCTCCTGTTCTTTAACAT
The DNA here is from genome assembly GCF_023634085.1 of Falco cherrug. Classification (NCBI taxonomy): domain Eukaryota; kingdom Metazoa; phylum Chordata; class Aves; order Falconiformes; family Falconidae; genus Falco; species Falco cherrug. The sequence continues at coordinate 72,999,297 of NC_073699.1, forward strand.
TACATATATTAGAAATAGTAATCATATATCTTCCTGGCATCAATTCTGCAAAATTAAGCAAGCTCTACTTTTTTAGACTATTTTAATAACAGAGGTTTTCATTTTTTTTTTTTACTAGCACAACATTTCTTGCATGTACCCGTTCCTTTATGAGGTCATTTTTTTTATCAGAGGTGACCTGACTTAAAAAAAATAACATTATTTGTAATTTAATAACAAAGTTTGTGGAAATCAGATTTTCTGTCTAATAATTGTACTGAACCTTGAAAGACTTTTGATTTCACAAAGCATTTCTGTTTCTGTAAGTCAATGAAGCACAGTGAAGTTCAATCAAGCACTGGGCAGTTTTCAGAAACAAAGGTATCTGACAATTTCACCAGATATGGGCAATAGCTCACTGATTTTTTCTCAAACAGCAAAAGACAAGGCAGGGTGAGGTAGACAAGAAAGAGCTTTAAAACAACGAAACAGGATGGAAGGAAGCCCACATGAAGCGTATGCATGCAAATGCCAGGAGGACAGGGGTGAAGAGAACAGTGGGGGAAGCGTTCACACTTTTTCTGGGAAGTCAGCATGATGGAGCATCTCTTTGAAGTGCCTGTACACCAAAGCATGCATGTAGCATGGAGAACAAACACGTGGAATATGTGGTTTGTGTGCTGAGATGTAGTAGGAAGGCTCCCACGGCTGGGGTGCTGCAACAAATAAATAGGAAGGAGCAGGCTGGGAAGGGAAAAAGGGAAAGTTGCCTGTTACATGAGATAAAAGTGAGAATACATTGGACTCTGCCTTGGGATGAATGATGAGCCGGTCCAGAGTTTATGGTTAAGATTAGAGGGCAGAACAAAGCGGTGTATGTTGTGGTCGGTGTTTACTACTGACCACCTGATCAGGAAGAAGTTGATGAGGCCATGTTCAGAAAATGGGAAGAAGGTTCATGTTTGCAGAACCTTATTCTCATGGGGATTTGACCACCCTGATACATGCTGAAAAGACAACACACAAAACCAGAGATTCTGGAAAACTGTGGACTGCAGTGATGAGAACTTCCTGACACAGGTGTGGATGATCTGATGAGAGGAGGCAGTCTTCTGGACAGGCTACCTAGAAAAAAAGGCAGAAGTGGTAGAGGAGGAGAAGGCTGGTGGCAACTTTTGCTGCTGTGACCATGAGATGGTAGAGTCTGTGATGCTGAAAAGAGGAAAAAAGGCAAATATCATGATAGCGACCCTGGATTACAGGACAGCAGATTTTGCCCTGTTGAAAGATTTGCTTGGAAGGATCCCATAGGAGATGGTCTTAGAGAAAAGATCAGGAGGGCTGGTCCATTTTCAAGGATCACCGCCTCCAAAAATAAGAATGGGCCATCCTACATGGAGGAAATCAAGCAGCAGCAGCAAGGGGCCTGCATGGAGGAACAAGGAACTCCTGACTGAATTCAGACTTAACAAGGAATTGTGCAAGAGGTGAAAGCCTGAACAGGTGGAACCAGAGGAATATAGAAACACTGAATGTTCAGGAATGGGATTAGGGAAGCCAAAGTCCATCTGAGGTTAAATCTTGGGAAAGACAGAAAGGGTAACCTGAATGACTTTTACAGGTCTTTCCACAGGAAAAGGGAGATTACAGAAAATGAGGGCCTGCCACTGAATGGGGCAGGGGACCTGGAGACAAAGGACACGGAAAAATATGAGGTACCCAATGCCTTCTTCACCTCAGACTTTACTGTTAAAATTTACCCTGAGGAATCACAGGCCCTGAAAGAGTGGGAAGGTCTGGAGCAATGAAGTTTTATGCTCAGTTAGTACAATCAAGTTAGGGAACATTTAAATCAAGTGGACGTACACAAATCTGTGGGATCCAACTGAATGCATCCATGTCAGGACTAAGGGAGCTGGCTGATGTCATTGTAAGACCACTTTTGATTATCTTTGGAAGGTCAATGGTGACTGGGGGAGGTTACAGAGGACCGGAAAATCCAAAGATCACTGTTACCATTGATATGGGCAAGCAGAAGGATCTAGGGAACTACAGGCCAGCCAATCTCACCTTAATCCTTGTGACAGTGATGAAGGGAATCCCACTGGGAACTGTTTCCAAACACATTAAGGACAAGAAAGCAATTTGAAGTAGTCAGCAAGGATTTATAAAGGGGAAGTCCTACCAATCTGATAACCTATGACAAAATGCCTAGCTTGGTAGATGAGGGGAGAGCAGTGGGCCCTGTTTATCTTCACTTGAGCAAGGCTTTTCAACACTCTCCCATAACATTCTCGGAGACAAAGAGATGAAGTAGGGATTAGACAAGTGGTCCCTGAGGGGGACTGAAAACTGACTGAACTGCAAGATTCAGGGGACATGATACCCAGCAGCATGATGTTCAACTCGAGTCCAGTCACGAGGGGTTTATCCTAGGGATCAACACTGTGCCCAATACTGCTTGTTAATGATGTCAATGAGAGGACAGAGTGCTTCCTCAGCCAGTTTTCAGACAATACAGAGGTAGGAGGAGGCATTGATACACCAGATGGTTGTGTTGTTCTTCAGTGGGTTGTTGAGAGGCTGGAGATCTGGACTGACAGGAATCTCCTGAGCTGAGCAAAGGGAAATGTCAAGTCCTGCTCCGGGAAAGGAAGAACCAAAGATACCCAACCCATACAGGCTGGGTAGTGTTTGGCTGGAAAGCAGCTTTGCAGAAAAAGCCCTGGGGGTCGTGATGCAACTGGCCTTTTCCACTGCATACTAGTTCCACTTCATGCTCCTTAGTTCTTGTATTTGAATAGACTAGGTGTGATCATTTCTATTCACATTTTCTACACCACTGAAGATTTTATACTTCCCTGTCCTCATCCATCTCTCTTCCAGTCAGCAGTCTACCCCAGTCTGTTCCTTGGATGGAGGCTATTCCACACTTCTCAATCATCTGCATAGCTCTGTATGTTTTCCATCGAAGGTAGGGAAGTGTGCTGGAGCTGTATACAGTGAGGTATAACTGGATTTATAAACTGGCATAGTATTGCTTTATGTTTTGTTTTCTACTTATTAGAATTCCTTACACTTGGTTTGCCTTTTGACTCCTACTGAGCATCAAGATGACATTTTCTTATAACTATGTCCTATTGTATCAAGATGTCACCATGACCAGGAATTTATTTACATTCAGTTCTACCTTTTATTCAGTTTTCACTGAAAACGGGAATCTTGCTTGTGATTTCAATTTATGAAATCAGTGTCACAGTGACTTGTGGAAATTACTTGTCAAAGTTCATAATTTCAGCAGCTGAAATAATTACTTTGATAATTTCTGATATTACTCTCATTTCAGATTAATTAAAATTTTATGAATTTATTAAAAAAACCCAAACACTGTCAAATTAGGAAAAATACCCAAATTATTACACCTTTGTTCCTGAAGTGATCTTTTCCATCTTGCTCCAGTCTAGTTCCTTTGTAATGCCATTTCTTATAATCTTGTTTGATGATCTGCCATCACACACACATTTCCATCCTGAATGTGCCTCCACAGTGCTTTAACTGGCTGGTTTTTCTTCTATATTAGTATATGCAAATGAAGAGTATGAAAAACACTTTGTCTCAAAACGTTGCTCACAGCATTATTGTAAGATTAGACCCAATGAAATCATTAAAGATATATGCCTTCAACCTATATAACAAGTCTGAAGAACACCTTGACGTTGGGAGCAAGGAATTTTCATTTTGCTTTCATCTGCTGCACAAAGTTACGTGCTAGCTCAACAGTATTATTCCAAATAGAAAATTCCATAGTAAATTACTATCTATTATTAGCCCTATAGATTTATGATGTAGGTGTTCTGTTCCACTTTTATTTTCAACAGTCCCACAAACTGAGAGAGGACTAATCAAAGCTGTAAGATCAAGATTCCTTTTCTGCAGAGATGTAACCTGCACACAGAAATATGTAACAGGGCAGATATCCAGCTTTTCACCTACCACAATCAGAACCATGAGTTGTTTCAATGATGTTTAGGTCCTCTACCATTCCATAAGAGATTCTTGAAACTTCCATGAGCTAGAAGCCCACACATTCAAGATGGTCAGAAAGCAAAACAGACTCCCTGTTCTCTGCCTCTTGGAAAAATAGGTGTACATCAAGTTATAGAAAATGGAAAAAAAAAAAAAAAAAAAAGGACTTATTTAAGTGGACATGTGGCCATCAGAGTTATTCCTGACCAGATACCAGAACTGAAACATCAACAGTCATTAAATATATATGTATATATGTACAAATAATACATACATTCATTCATACAGATATATGTATATCTATATACAACATACTGAAATAAAATTTAGAGAAGCATTTTTTCAAAAATATGTGTCTTTTCTAGTATCTAATTCTGTAACACACATCAAAAAAGATTATTCCACACTGCCAAGAATTACACAATATTTTATTTGTTAATGAAAAAAGCAGGCATAATGATCTTAAATTGTAAGAAGGGCATTTCCATAAAATGAGTACTCTAGCCTCATAAACCCTAACCTGATGTAGCCATAGTAATAAAAGAATGATCAACTGCTTAGAAAGATTCTCTGATCTCTAACATTCTTGGGTCAGATGCTGCGTGAGAAAGCAATAAAAATATCTCTGAGTGAATGGAAACTGTTGAATAAAATGACAATATTAAAGAAATCAGTACACCATGGCACTTAAAACCAAAGTGTTATTTGAGATAACAAGGAGTCTCTTATAATCATAGTAAGGAACTTGCTACAAAAAAGTTTTACATTAGAGTAGAAATGATATGAGGAAAAAATAGGATTTCTAATACAGGTTTTAGAGACAAACAGCTAAAAGACAACATTGAGTTTCTTTAAATGTACCTGAAAATCAGAAAATTGGATCCATGACATTGCTGGACTTAGGTGAGAGGTAAAGATGAGAAAAGAAGTAAATTTCAGCATTTTCTGGTGAAGAACCTGTTGACAAAATTTCTACACCTGAACATTCTTTTCAAGTAACAGAAATTAACTACTCCACCAAGATTCAGAAGATTTTAAATAAAATGATACATTAAGTATTCATTATATGACGTATGCCCAGAGATAATACTGTTGTTTAATAAGCTAATAAAAAATGTAGTTTGACAAAAACTGACAAAAAAAAGTCTTTTCATGCAAATTGCTTTTAAACCAGAGGGCTGAAGGGTAGTAAGCACTGCTCCTATATTTTAAAGGCTGTAAGGGATATGGTATGAGAACAATGTCTAGGAATACAAAGAAGCACCTATACAAACTGTGAGATGACTGCCCTCACACAGGGATAGACTTAGATGGACTTAGACACAGGCTTCACAAGCAGTGGTGCAGGACAGGTAGGCAGCTGCTACAGGTCATAGAAGCACTCTTGAAATGCAGTACTCTTGCTGCCTACTTAGCTTACACAAAGAGGAGACAACGTGTGCTGTGTAGACTACCATCAAAAAAAGACAAGACAGGGAGGGCTGCCAGGCAGCTACAGCTGTGAGGAGTTGGTCTCTCCCATTATGAGGTACTATTTCCACATCTCTTTTGCATACAATCAGTGTCAGCAGCACTTTCCCGGGTCCCCTCCACATCTCTGACTCTCAGTTACATTGGCCAGTATCACCTTCCCAAATTCTGCAAGACCTTCACCCTAGGCCCCATCCCACCCTCATTCACTAGGAGCTGGCTCCACCACTTCCACATAATTAAGTTAGTAAACATCTGTATTCAATTCTTACCATAAACCATTAAATCAGGTCTTACTGGGAAGCTTGTCCACAAGCATGTTAACACCAGCCTGGAAGTACCTAAACCATGGCCACCTGCAGTCAGGTCATGCCAGTCTTTAATAGCTGCTCACCTGTAGGTACTGATCCAAAACTGTGCTGACCCAAACCACGAGTTTGCTGTCCTTTCACACAATCAGTTTTATCAATGACCTGCAGATTATGGTAGTGAGAGTGAGCATGATGTAAGATTTGGTAAGCATGAGAGTTCATGGACACAGGCAGGAGAAAGCCTTACAAGAGGGAGTAGAAGGCATGCACTTCCCAGAGTACACATGCAGCTGCTGGAGGTCTAAGAACAAAGACAGTTTGGAAAGTTGACTGTAGGGTGACTCAGGCCATTATAAAGCAAAAAGCCCCCAGTTTTATAGCTTTTAAGAATATATATCTGTCACTGAAGCACTGCTAATGCATATTGGTCCCATTAACAATGTGGTTAACAGCTATTACGTGTTTCTTCTCTTTTCTCCAGGGAGAGAAGACTATACAGAAGGATGTTTTAAAATAAAAACACATATGCATAAACACATACTTCTGGATATTAATGCTGGAGAGAGCTAATTCAGAAACAATCCTTGCTTTTATAGGAGTGAGGAGATTTGTGATAATCTGCAATTTCTGTAGAAAAGCTCATTCTAGTGTTTGGCAGATCCCCAAAAAGATTTTTCTCACTTATATATGAAATATACATTTGAATTTTTTGACTATGCCTATCACAGAAGAAACAACTTTACCCTCTAAAGTGAAGCAATCTTTACATACATAAAATACAGGCAGACAAAGGTCTTGATTTACTGCTGTATGGGAAACCCAAGAACAGAATGGACTAAGGCACTTGCAGTAAATGTCCTGTGCTGGGACTAGCAGGTTTTTTAAATAGTTTTTCCGAATATCTATATTCTCATGTCCAAATATATTGAATTGAGATTTTTTTTTTACAGATGATAAGGTACAAACAACTAGGACTGCATTGCTTTGCCAGGGTGGGACAGAGTCTTCGAGGTTTGGGTACAGATATGGTATAGTATTACTTATGGCTGCTGTCCTGTAAGAAATCTTAGCAACAGTGAGAAATCCAGGAGAACTAAATAGGTAAGTGAAATGACCTGTAGTGCATAGACATAAAGTGAATGGCTTTGTGTATGGAAGTTCTTCTTCAGGCCCGCTCCCCACCAGCATAAAGTCTGGTTTACATGGGTAAGTTTCCAGCACTCTGCCACCTGCTTATTACCTGTGTGTATGCCCGTGCTGTCTAGCTAGTTCACTGAGTGTCTCCCTGTGTATGCTAGAAACAGGAGCGCTCCATGTGGCACTTTGCCACTGAGTATATCAGTATCTATTAAGTTTGAGCAGCACTAAAGTGGTTTCAGTGCAAAGCCAAGGCGCACCTTTTAGATGAGAGCATTATTTCATGGTCAAGCACTGCCTAAAGATCTTGTGGCAGATGACTAGATGCTTCCTTATCCCCATGCGCAGCAGGACCAATCCATTGCTGCCATTAAAGCGTTTCACTACAAGGTCTTGGCCAGAAGACCAGTCACGACATTCCAGATGAACGATGCTGACTATAATTACTTCTAATAAAAGCTGAGGCTTGCCTTCTCAATAAGATTGCTCATGACTAGACATATAGTTTTAAAGGCTTACCAGGATACCCTAGGTGTGTCTTTTCAGTATCCATCTATTAAACATTTGAAGGAACAAGGGAGTATTCTTCTCCCAAAGAATCATTAATTACATTAGATGATTTGTTATCCTAAATAGCTATTTTAACATAGAATTTTTTATCTTCAGAGAAGTCTGATAGAAGGATTTTATTGGTCTCTATTGCAGTCTCAGCATATTCTTGCAGTAATTCATCATGCTTCATTTAATCTGCATCAGCATCTGCTTCCTGACATAGGCATTAAAGTCTGTCTTTCCCTGTACAGTGGTGTTCGCTTCCACAAAACAACAGAGAGATGTTACAGGGCTAGAAAGGGCTGAACATTGACTACCCAGGATATAATGCAACAAGGAAGATGAATACATTCCTGGAGTCTGTCTTCTGGAAGTTTTTCTTAATCGGGCTCTGGTGTTTGATGGAGGGAGAGTTTCCTTGTCTTTCTTGCTTCTGATATTACGAACAATTCAAATCACTGACAAAAGAGTGAAAAATATTCCTGTCTGGATTATAATGCCCCCAAATCTTGACACAATATGCAGTTCAAGCAAAAATGTGTCCAGAGATCTCTCAGAGATTTATCCTTGAAAGAACAAGGAAAACATGTGAGGAGATGAGCTGCTAAACTCTTGCAAGTGTGGCACTGCTGAACAAATGCTGAAATATCCTAAAGCCAGGTATGTTGCTATTTGGCAGTCAGGAACTGACTGCCAAAAAGCATCAGTGTTGTCCTAAACCAATTCTGTAGTTGTTTGCAGCCTTATAAGGAAGCATAAAAATCAATGCTAAGTTTGGCTCTGGCTTCAGCCTTCAGAGAAATAAATCTGAACAAATGTATCCTATGTATTTGAAGTTTAAAGTGAAGAAGTGCGATTGGATCTAACACATACTGAGCCTCCTCAGCAAATGAACAAAACTGTCACAGTGTCTTCTGTGTGAACCAGCAAGATACCACTGATAGATGCTATGCCTGTTGCTTTTGATAGTGATTAGGTTTTAAATCATTTACTGGTAGTCTCATGCTATACACAGCAATCTCAATAGTGATGTTACCAAAAGTGGTAAATGGCTGCTTTTAATCCACATGTATGTAATGACTTTACTGGTACTAGATATCTGCCATCTGATTTCCTTTTGTCCAATAGTCTGTTTCTCTTAGGACTGGGGATTATACCTCGAAATCCCAAAGGAAGAAAGAAAAATAATCTGGATTGCCAAATGTAGTGGAAAGGATGGGTCCTGTCGGGTACCTATGGTAGCTGAGTCCTCAGAAACGGAGGAGCTACAGCAAAGTGTTAGCAAGGTAGTAGCAACATGCCAGAAATGTGACTACATAACAGCAGTACAAGTAACAACTATTACAGGTTTAAAAAACACAGTATCATGCTTCTATATTCCAGAGTAATACTTCCACTCTAAGAACCGTAATTCCCTACTAAAATCAGTGTTGCTCAACAGCACAAGCAGGAAAATATGCAGATGAAAATGCTGAGGTTAATTGAATCTAAAGATCTGTGAGGAAAGTAACTGAGTGGGCCATATGATGACAAATAGAATTTGATATCTGTAACTGTAAAGCCATTTTCACCTAAAACCAGGGGAACTACTTACACATTTTCTCAGGGTCTTAATTAGTGCATGGAAGTGATCTGGGAATCACTTTGACAGTAAAGTCCAAAATTTTGTTTAATGGTGTACAACACTGAAAAAGAATACACTAAATATAAGGAACAGGATAAATAATAGATAAAACCATTACACAGATCTTCTAAAATATGCAATATTAGTCATCCTAACTGAAAAGGATGCTTTAGAGTTTGTATGTCATAGGAAAAAGAGCTTAATAAGATAGAGACTGTCTACCAAAGAGAAAAGAGGAAAATAAGGTTGTACAGTAAACACACAGATGTATAATGAATGGTACTGCAAAAATAGATGTGGAAGATCCAACTCTTTTGTCCCCTAAAAGAAAAATAATATGTTCAATAGGATGGAAAAGCAACATTTCCAAAACCGAAAAAGGAAGTTCTTCACACAGTGCCAAGTTAGCAGTTACACTTGACTGTAAAAAGTTAGCAAGAGTCAAAACCAACTGACATTTATGGGAATAACAAAAGTATTCAAATAGTGAGCATATAAAACAGTTATGAGATATACACAATCGTACATTTGAAGTCACTACTCATTATGAACAATGGCTGAAAATTTATCAATGACAGATGAAGGCTCAGATCTGCACTACATGTTTCCAGCACTCACCTCTGAAAGTATTTGTGCCAGTCATTGTTGCAAACAAGCCAGTGAACAAGACAAATTACAAGCCCTGTCAATGACAGTGGTTCCTATGTTCCTGAGGTTGGGAAGTAGCATTTATTGGGAAGTGAATAATGGAGCCAGAACCAGAATTGGAATTACTTACTGAAGAGGAATAAATACTAGTAAGCTTCATCTTATTAAGTAGCTGAAGCAGCAGCCATTCATCCTGCCATTTTGGAACTGACCCTGCCCTATTTCTTTATTTTTGCCAATTTGATACGTGTTTCCATGGGAACAGAAGCAGGACTAGCTACCAGCTGAGTCAATCTCAGCTGCTGGCTCCCACTTCTCACGTTTTGTTCCGTTTCCTTGGAAACTGCTGTCAAATGAGAAAGAGAAGTAAAGCAGCTTTTGCACTTTAATATTTACTCTCTCTTTGGACCTGCTCTAGATCCTCTGGGTCGGCGGAAGGTTTACAGCTGACTCTAATGGCCATTCATTTTCCTCCTCTCTGGAATGGCTGCCAGCCACCAGTGGGCCCCAGCAGATGCAAGTAAGAGTTCTCAGTTTCAGCTACTGCTGGCGGGCCGCCTGCTGTGAGCTACAATGGCAGGGTTTGAAAGCAGGCTACAGATTTCAGGAGACATTTGGCTCCCACAGTCTGTAATATTTCAAATTGGAAGGAAAGAAATTAAATTTATTTAAAAAATAGTAGGGGAAACAGATGGGTGTAATGATATTTAGAGAACAAATTGACTAACAAGATCTGACCTGCATTAGGCTGAACACCCTCAGAAAATACTTCAGCCAATTATATTCTTCATTTCATAATATACGTTTGACAAAGTTCTCACTAAGCCAGCTGTTAGCTGACTGAATAGCCCAACAGCACAATGTAAACAACGCTCCCTAAACACATCTGTTTATGCATATATACATATGCAGAAAGAGAAAAGAACGTGATCTGATTGTTTCAAAACGGCGAAGAATCTGCGTAAATCTACTTGAGCACATGAATTTGAACCAGACATCTTTACCAATTCCAGACCTATGCAACTCCCATATTTTTATCATGTGTATGCAAACACACGCACGCACCCTTCTCCATATATAATTTTGGGCCAGGGTATTTTCCAGTTCTTACAGCAGCATTGTCGTGACTGAAGATGAATATTAAAGAAAAAAATAATAATGAAAAATATATTTTAAAATTGTATTAAAGAACATAAAAGAGCCCTGGAAAAGCATGTAGGCAACTAATCTATGGCTTAAGTAAAATTTTCTATGAAAATTATACTCGATCTACATCTGTGCAATTAAATCCCAATTTTCACATATATTTTGTTGAAAAATGTAAAGAAAAATCTATTTCACAAGACAAAAGGCTGTCCTAAAGAAAATATTTATATATGGTGGCCTCTGCTTTTAGTTAACTAGTCTAACTATTTGGGTACAGTACCATGTTCACTTTGGACATGCTTTTGAGGGAAGAGGTTAAAGAAATTTTAGCAGATCTAATTGCTCACAATTACATAGATCATTGTTGATAAATAATGCTTTGTTTTACTAATCATTGTGTAAATTAACTGAAGCAAGGAGCCTAAAGTTCCTCCTGAAGGACAGTTCATGATGAGAACTAGCTAAAACCAACTCTATAGTTTGGACAAGGACCAATGAACACCAGAGTCTGTGTGAAGAGAGAAGGTAAAAATTTCAGAGTGAGGGAGACTACCAAGCTTTCATCCCCATGACACCCACCAAGAGGCACCACGCAAGCGCAGCTGGGAGGGATTTATGGAAATGACTTCTTGGAACTTATTTTAATATGAAGCGGGAGTAGGTTATGAATATGTATAGGCATATTTGGAAGTCTTATGTATATGCAACATTTGATTACATAAATTGAGGCAAGTTGTTGCCCCAGGCACGCATGGCTTTGGTGAGAGTCACCGACTCCACCCCCACCCCCACCCTCCGCTGAATAAACATACCTACTTTACAATCTGATGAAATTGTGGATTCTGATTCCACACGTCACTTTTACTCTTCCTTTTCTTTCACACCTAATATATGAACTCCTTCCTGAGTTTTCTTTATCTCACTTCTCAGTTACGTTCACAAACTCTCACTTATCAGTGGCCTGGCATTCCGATTGTGAGTAACTTCTAGAATCATATATTTAGTTGCATTCACATACAGTCCAAATAATATCTGTGGAATATTCATTTCTTCAGGTACTACACTAGGAGCAGTCTCACAGAAAAGACAATCAGAGATCCAGGAACAACATTTCTTCCAGTCTTGTTGCACTTTCATCCATCCACCAAGAATATACTCAACATTGTTGGGCATCACAGAGTTGTGTCAAGTCAGCTAACATTGTGATTTTGTTCTGGGTTAGTTATTTGAATGAAAAACTTAGGCAGTTGTAATTGTTTTAAGTCTTATCCACAGAGATGTAAGACATCTGAATTTACCTGGCCTATTTATTGGTTTCCTTCAGCTGAACTTAAAATCAAAACCTAAGCTCCCATTTTTCTCTTTATCGGTAAGACTTCACATGGCAAACAAGATAATAATCCTTAGGTTTGCTGCTGCAGTTGCCATCAGGAAAGACCATTTTCTGGAATAACTTACTAAACCTTTGTCATCTTATCATTCACTTCCTCTTCCACTGAACAACACAGGTCCCAGCACAGAGACTGGGACTTGTCCTGAAGGAATCTGCAGGCTACACCCCTCCTTCCTGGAAAACGAACTTTTATTTATTTCTTAATTCTGTTTCCTTGTTCTAAAGAATTTTATATCCATTTGAGAGTTTCTCTCTTATTCCATGGCTGTTTAATTTCCATGACAGCCTTTGATGAAAGAAATTGCTGGGTCCTTTTCGGAGACCTAGCATGCTGTGTCAGCTTCCATTCATATGCCTGCTGGCTTCTTCAAAGGACTTCACTGAGTTTTTGCATGACTTGTTCCTTCACAAGTGCCATGTCAACTCTTCCTCAACATAGCATATCGACTTCTAATTCCACTCCTGATTATGATTTTTATAAGCTGGACTGCTACAGACATTAACTTACAAGTTTGAGGTTTCCACTCCATCTTGAAAACATGGCAAGTCATTTGCAATTTTTCACTCAGATATCAAAGCAGTTTTGAGCTAATGATTACACACTGCTGTCAGTAGTTTAACTATTACTCCTTTGAATTGCTTTAGAAAGTCTGGGAGAATAGTCTGTTTCCACTGATATATTTCTGATCAGTTTCTCTATTCCTACTGGCAACTACAGTCACTCCTCGGTGAGTTCATCAGAAGGGTTCTAGCACAGCAAGCTCTACAAGCTCTTCCACAAAGAATTTTGCTAAATAAAGCAGCAAAGCAATCATTTAATCATACTACACAGCCTTGTTTTCTGCAAGTAATGCTCTTATATTCTGATCAAATACTGTCCCCAAAGATTCCCTGACAAACTGCTTGCTACCGATATTTAGAGAAAGATTTATCATTAATTTTTTTTTGCTTTTTGCAAGATTTTTTTTTAGACTGCTTTACTGTGTTCTATATTTAACTTACCAGACTTTATGAACCTTTCTATCCTCATTTGGATACAACTTTGTTTTTTTGAAGGATGTCTTCCTGCTGTTTCATCATGCTGAGTCTCTTTTTCAAGTCTTACTTGCTGCATGGCATGCCTTTACTCTGTCTCTCCAATATGATATTCTTAACACTCTCTAGGCCACCTGCAAAGATTTAACTCTCTACAGTGTCATCTTTAGTGTCTCTTTAAGAAGCTTCCTCAGTTTTATGTTGCTCCCCTTTCTGAAGCTGAGTACCACTTCACTGACCTTTTTTGGTTGTTGCTTCTTCAAAGCCATCAAAGCTAAGAACGATCTGTCTGCAGTTACAGAAAAGTCCTTCAGATATCAACGCTTCAGAACAGATTCTGTATGCTATTCAGAATGAATTCAAGGGTTAATTCTGTCTTTTTGGATTTTCTAATTTGTTGAATTACAAAGCAGTCACCACTCCTAAATAAGTTAGTCTGGGCACCACATTTGTTGAGTTTACACAGCCATTTTTTGCTTTTGCAATGTTTATGACTCCCTCAACATACCAGTCAAAGCTGACCTGACTTGTTGGTTAGCAATATGTGTCCGATAGCATACTTACACACTTGGAATGCATGTTAATTCTGCCTCACTCACTGCAATGATTAATTCATTAATCTGAATTGACTCCAAGTTTTCTTCAACAGACTGCACTACTCAATTTTTCCTGCATATTGACATTTTTGTTATAGCAATGTCCTCATATAAAGTTGGGCATTCTTAGTTTCCACATTTTATTTCTACATCAATGCTAGAAGGCCAAATAGGATGTGTCTCATCGATCTGTTTTTCTCTTCTGTATCTTCTAAAATGGCACTTTGTTCTAGGGTTTTTTTTCTCCATTTCATGTTTATTACCATCCCAGGACAATTCAGTGTGAAACCTTAAATACTGGTACTCCAGATTCCAGAATGAAGTTTATTTTTAAATAAAGGTAAAGTTATCATAAGGTTGCATAAGAGGAAACACTGCAGAGGTAACTACATAACTGGCATTAAGACATCAAGAAAGGCAAAGGTTGCTGCCCTAGATCAACAGGTTTTAAAATTCTACTAGAAATATTGGCATCCCGTATGCAAAGTATTATTTCTATTGAGTCTAATGCAAGATCTTTTTAGCTTGGGAATTATGAAGTCTAGTACTTCTCCTTTAGTATACAAGTTCTTATTTATTGAACATTGTCGTTGGTTACCTTTGAAGGCCACAGTGATTCAATTTGTGTCATAGACATTTGTGTTGGGAGAAGACAAGTAAGAGGCTTTCAAGCTAAACTTTAGAGCCAAACAATTACTACACCATTGTATTATGAGCAACAGGTGAGTGTGACTGTATGTTTACACACAGACTTACTGAACTGCAGTAAGTACCTAACTGAATTGTGATATGGCTATTGCACAAGGAGAACATATTCCACTTTGTAAAGGATTTTGCTGTTTCAGATTGTGGTTTCATTCCAATGCAGGTGTATCAGTGAGCAACTGAAATTAGAGCAAGCTGGTTTCCTATATACTTTTTGTCTTGTGGCTGGATTCTTTGCATCTAATAAAGTATGAAGCTCCCCTATAGCATGTAATTTATAATGTTTGTCTTTATACAGAGGGGTAAACTCACTCTGCAACCCTCCTCTTGGTGGATACACTACCAGAACCCACAGCTGGCTGTTTCCATCAAATCTGTAGAAGTGCTACATCCTTAAAAGCTGTATCTGCTCTGTCAGGTTTCACTGAAACTGGCAAACAAAGTTTGTTGGGCAGTAGAAAAAAACACAAAGAGCACCCTTGCACATAAACATTGCCATCTTAAGAAAGCAGAACAAAACCCAGATGGCTGGGAAAAGGTGCTAGAGCCTTGCCACTGGGGTAAAGTTCTTCCACAGCTGCATACACAAAAGCACTGTAATTCCTCATGGCCTGTCAAGCCCAAGAACCCAGCTGGCAGGATGGTGAGGGAGGATGCACTCCAGTTGACACAGCCAGGAGAAACAGTCTGGCAGGAACCTACTCGAAATCTGATCATGTCCACAGAGCACTGTGACTATAACAAAGAAGGTGAATTGCGATCTAAAAAAGCAAGTTCCAAGTTCAGCCTAGGAAGAAGCTAGTGAGAAAAAAGCAATTGGTCTCTTCACTGGGCTGAAACATTAGCAAAAAGAGAAATGTTACAGCTAGTGCAACAAGCAAACCAGATAAATGGAGATATTATATGATTAATTCCCATTTTTTACACTGCTGCTTGAAGTTAAGCAACATTTTGTGTCAGAAAATACTTCTATGTTATATGAAAATCAAGCCTACAGTACTCTTTATAAAGTATACATGGGTGAAAACTTACAGTTCTTCTGCAGATCAGCATACAGCTAAGCAAATTTTAAAGTGGTCCCTGCCTTTACCTGTAACCTGTTTGATTTTATCCAAGGACTACATTGTCTATGTATCATATATCAAATAACTGCCCTACAGGATGGTATAGATGCTTTTTACATCTCAGCCATTAAAACTTTTAACTTAGTCTCTTATGGAAGCCATAGATGCACTTTTCATAAGGATGCCTGACATTTAGAGTCAGGATGCCAGAAGCAAGTCTGAAAGCTGACAGACCCAGCATCCCATCTGATATCTTACTTCTGTCAGGGGCCGAGTCACCACCAGTGCCTTCACTTCCCTTTGCATTTTTAGATGTAGACTGCCTGTCCTCAGCTTTTAAGGCACATATAGCTTGACTTTACAAACAATTCTGGAAAAGGAGTCTGAATTCTTAAAAAGTGCTTGATAATTCACTGGCGTTGGTATTCAAATAAACTATTTTGTGAATAATGCCAAACAGCAAAGGACACTGTCAGTTTTTAGGCTCCTCGTCTTGGTTACTTTGATAGACTTATTTATTGAGACACAGTTAAGAGAGGACCACCTTATGGTAGCCAAATGCAGAACATCTACATAGGAAGCTGATGAGTATTCATAGCTAAAACAGCACTCAAACAGTTCAGTAGCTAGAATGACTGACTGTGTTCATAACTTTGGAGCCTACATTGAGTTTAGTCTCTATCACTTGATTCAACTTTAACTGAAAGAAAATAACACCTTTAAAATTATTTCATAGAAGCAAGTGGGACAAGGAATATATGAGACAGAGTATTGCTGAAATAAGGCAGAAACTGGCCTCCAGTAGTGTTTACTATGGTGGTAAGTGCTTTTCAAACATGCAAAAGGTAATACCTGCTCAGGCAAACTCAACTACCAATTAAAGAATTCACCATTGGAGAATGCACTTAACCTCCCTAAAATTTAAAAAAGCAAACTATAACAATAATAATCTAATTTAACAAGCAAATACAACTGTCATTTGCCTTTACTCAGGAGTTTCTGGGACCTGAAGAGGTGTGTTTCAGGAAAGCAAACTGCAGTTCACCTCACTGCTTTTACAAGATAAAAACAAGTACAGGATTTAAATGACTAAATTTGCTTGCATAATACTTTTATTTCCTTCCCTCCTCAAATCCATTAGCTTAAAAAACATTCTGGGAATTTATAATAATAGCTAAGAGCACTTACAGTCAGTTTAACTGAATTCTATCCTGAGTGTTCAAAATATTACACATCCTTGTGTGTGCATTCAATGAATGTGAGTTTACATGGCCTTGCATAGTTTCCAGAGAATTTAAGTTCTGATACAAAGTTCAGACAACTGGTTTGCAGACCTGTGGACTAGATAGCACCGAATGTGGGACAAACACACTGAATTTTTAGTGGTATACACTACACGACCAAGGAATACACTGATAATTCAGATGGAAATTGCAATGATTTTAAAACCGGAATAAACATTATTTTTCAAGTATATGGTACTTATGTTTTGGTAACTTCACAGTTACTGCTGCTCTCTGCAGAAATTTCACTAAGGTAATTCTGATAAGACCAGATGTCAGGATGTTTATTTATGGCTTCCCTCTGATCAGGGAAAAAAGTAAAAGTCCTTCTAACTCATTCACCCACAGCACTGAAATGAGCATTATTTCAACTGAATTTTGTGACTACTCATCCATCATAATATATTTGGTTTTAAATGAGCAGTGAAACCATTAACAACACTGGCAATCGAAATATCAGTTGCAATGCAGTAAATGCAGAAGTGAAGCAAACAAGTCTATCGACAAGCTGCTATTGTTTCAAGCTCTACAAACACAAAGCAGAAGTGTCTCCACAAGACAAGTTTCTGTTACATTTTTCATTTTTTATTGACAACTATAGTAACTGGGGAGTCTATTAAAAAAACGTTCAAATGCTAGGGAATGACTGAGAAGTATGTTTTCAGACTCTAAAATGATTGAAAAGCATCCATTGCAGTTTAGGAGGCATCGTTCTAAAACACCTTATACAAATTATATTCAAATAAAAAGTAAATACTTCTACTAAAATTCCAGAGCTACACTGCAAAGTAAGACCAAAGTAAAAATAATGGAATAAAATATATCTTTTCTTGCAAATGTTAACATCAGAAGGGAAAATTACCATTCTTTTTCTTACTGATTGCCAAATACTGAAGAATAGAATAACACTTCTAGATTGTCCTCAAATAATCTAGTTTTCAGCTATTACCAGTTTCCATGTTGGAGGTAATAAACTCTCAAATGCTGCTAATCTGCATACAGATAGATTTTTTTTTAATATCCTAGTTCTGCACTGTTGCTGCTGTGTTTCCTGCTGTCAGTTTGTCCAGAAAGCTTTTCTTCTAGAAACCTACCTGAATGCTGGAAGATTTGTACAGCTGGCATTAAGTTATTACCTCCTCCCTATGAAAATCTCTAGCATGACCTTTCTGAGAATGACATTAAAATAGGAACAATCACGGAGTGTGTGTATGCTCATGCTATTACTGAAAATAAATATAGCAGTAGGTAACATAATTCCTGAACATCTCCATAAAGAATGCAGCCTAAGCAGTGACCCCTTCTGCACTTATCTTGAATGAGCTCTTACTGAAATCTGCTAATGGGTTCTGATAATCTATTATTTATTGCAACAGACTCTAATAGAGAGTCTTAGCAGAGGACTCTCCTGTGTTTACAACACTTTCATCTAAAATCTCTCACAAGTGACAGAAATGTGGCACCTTCAACTACAGATACAATTTCTTTTGGTTGCAGTTACTTAATTTGTATTTGCTTTTACAAAACAGAATCCTGCTTCCCCCCAAATACGCAGCTTGACCTGCTTTCATATAACCTAGTGCAACTTTAGCTTGTTCTTACAGAAATCTTAGATACTGATATGCAACCATAAGTATTACTTGGGCTTGAGGACATACCTCCATGTTATACTTTTCCACTGTCCTTCTCAAAGGATCCACAACCTGCCAGCAAATCAGGATGCAAAGATCAATCAGTAGCATCCCTCCAACTATCACCAGTAGCTTCTGGTCTTTAATGATCTGGAGAGACAAAAAAAAAAAAAAAGGGAAAAAAAAGGGGGGGAGATTCCCATGAGCCATAGATAGATCCCTGTACAGTTTTAGTCCTATATAGGGAGAAAAACACAGGCTGCTAATAAAAAGGGTTTTTAACAATGAACAAATAAAAGTTTCAGAAATATCAAAAGCTAAAAGCAAGAAGACACAAATTATTTTAGTTTGTTTCCTGGTTGTTAGAAGTATCTAAAGTGCATTCCAATTTCTAAAAAGAAATTGGGAGGACTCTAAAATATTGATATTGAAGTCCAGGTTTAATATTAAGTCCTGGAAAATATAACCCCCTCATATTCTAGAGAGTCACTATGGTGTTTATGTGTGCAAATGCGCAAAAGTGTTCATTACATCTGTCAGAGCAGCAGGAGTTCAGACAGTTTTCACTAAGATTTATAGTGTTCACTTCTTCATAACCTTCTCGGACGTGGAAAACACAGAATGGTCAGGGTTGGAAGGGACCTCTGGAGATCACTGCTGTTGACACACTTGCCAGGTATTAAAAGATAAGTTAATTTTTGAGGTTTTGTGTGTATGTGTTTAACATTTGCCTCTGTTACCCAGGGAGCAGAAAGGGATGTTATATTTTTTAAATATTATCAAGATTAGAAGATTTTATTCACATGCAACTTAAAACACGTTTTTAATTTTGCATGGATTTTAGGTTCAAAAAAGAAAACAAGTTGCTAATAAAAATAACAAGCAAAACCATGTTTTACAGTCTTGTATAGCTGCATGCAATATCTATATTATTTCTACTGCTACACAGTAGCAACACAGAAAAAATACACTGCAAGTACATTATTTCAGTTGCAAGGCTCTAAGCATGTTCAAATATCAGGCTTAAATTAACTTTGTGTCAGTCCTCTTGTGCCTATGTTCATGTTTTTTAAATTAGTATGTACTTCTATTACTAATGAACACTCATCCAATATTCAAAAGACATTGCCAAATTGTTTCAACACGGACAAACCTACATATTTTCACCTAGTTTTGGTTCTCAAAAACAGTTGGCTTAATCCAAATTAAATATTCAAAAACATCAAGCCTGAGCAGCTTAATAAACTTGCAATTATTTCAGTTCAATTTGATGAACTTGTTAGGACTTTGAAAATGCCTTAAAAAGCCAGAAGTGTGAGCTAATATCAATACAGGTGAGGGTGGTATGCCTTCCTAGAATAAATTGTATTTGCACTGAATACCTATTGAATTGTATGAATATGATTTGAAATAATGCAAGAGGAACTTCAGAAAGTTTGGTTTTCATATTATTTAGTGAGATATATTCTTCATTTTGAAAGGTGTTTCTGCAATATTTTGCACCGCTTTTTGTTAATCTGCTAGTTCATTTTATAAATCATTTGGAGTAAAATGAGTGTAAAACAGGCTAGCAATCAGAATGACTTAAAGGACTTGATGCATTATTTTCATCTCCTGAGACCAGTTATTTAAATCCATGTAGCCACCATCATCATAGAGGACCAGAAAATGATGCTTTCCACATGTTTGCAGCATAGTAAAGTATTGCAGCAGTGATAAGGCAGTGTGTCCATCTCATCAGAGATAGCACAGGCATGCCTGGAGAGGGTGAGTCGAGGGGAAAGGTGAAGCTTTCATGGTGGTATGTCTCACTGCCGGATGGTTTGGCAAGGAGAACTTTTCAAGGAAAAGTTGTCTTGGTGGGAGGTGCACAAGGAGGAGGAAGACTGTTGCAATGTCTTTCCTCCTGAGGCTAAAAGGAAAGCAGGTATTAAGCAAAGATTCTCAGACACACCTTGGTCCCTTGTCTTCTTTGGGAAAACATAACCATACCTAACCTTTTAGTCATTTACCAAGTTGCAAGCAAAGCTGAAACAGGACTGTTAATCACTGAGGTTACCCTCTGCAGAAAAAGCTCATACATTTTTTATCTCTTTTCTAATGCCTCTAAACAGGGCTTGTCAAAACATACCTAGTGCTGCTCTTGGTGCGAGTGGAGATGTAGAAGAGAAAACCATGGGGAATCAAGTCCAAAGATAATTTGGATTTAGATGAAATGTAGACCCTCAACCCAAATTTCTTTTTCTCCCTCTTAAATGGCTAGATAAATTATTTTATTGGCATATTTCAGTTGGTCTTTCTTTTTCAACGGATGGGGTTTATTTTACTAAAGTTGGCTGTTTAACCATTGTATGTCTAACCTCTCTCAGTAGCCAATGGGCAGAAACAGGAGCCTTTAAAGGACAATTCATTCCACATATCTTGGGCACAATTTAGGATCAGAGAAATTAGTGTTCTGAAATATTCCCCTCCCTTTGCTCCCCGACCAGAGAGGTGTTAATAAACAATTTACTTCATCTAAAAATATGCATTTGAGAAATTTAAAGCTATGTGAAAAGAATCTGCCAGAAATGTTTCTTTCTGCTCTACTGAACCATAAAAGTTCCTTGTAAAAAACCCATAACATCAGTAACGATGCCTTATCTTTCTCATGAAAATAGGGAACGTTTTACCAGGGACAGGTAAAGCATGTGACAGCTAGCCCACTGCCTTCCAAATTGGTACCAATTATATTGACATTGCAAGTTGGGTTGAGTAAGATGCAGATTTGCCAACACTCAGTAATGTTAATCAAAGTGGTACAGTAATGCCAGAAGCAAAAGAGTAAAAGGATACTATCAAAAGCAGTAATACTGATAATCCACTCACTAACAGGGTCAAAAGAAATCTCATATTAACACGTCCTATTCAGAATCACATCGCTAACTGCCCTTTCCTGCTTGTGTGCATCTTCTATTTGTACCTGACCCTGCACTACTGTAGGTCAATATTGGTATTTTAGTTCACATATAAGTTTGGTAACCTTTTTGGGGGGGCGGGTAATTATTAGAACAAATCAAAGCAGAAATGCAGCTAACAGTGGAGCTCTTCCTTGGATACCTCTTGGAGCATTTTTTCCTGTGTTACATTGTGAATGGCCCTTTTCTGGACAGAAGGGGAGAGGCGCGTAACAGCAGCTGTCACTGGCAGCAGGTGTTATTAATCCCTTACGTCCACCAGACAGCCAGAAGGAAGGCAAGCAAAAGAAAAGCCCATGAGATAATCTGAGGAAGCGGTCTGCACATGCTGCCAGTGCTGCATGCAGGGCGAGCGGGCTGACGGCGGGGCTCCTGAGGCTGCCCCATGGAGCCATCGCCACCACGGTCTGTCCCTGGCAAAGCCACAGCAGTAATGCAGCTCTGCAGCAGCACTCTTCACCAAAATGCTAGCATTTCGTAACGAGGTGTTGCGATTCAATTATTTTTCACTTCTGACAGTGATTAGCAGAACGTCCTAACATAAACTTGTTCTGAGAAATGCCATTGGTGTGTCACTAGCAGCATCTCTAAGAGGCTTGCTGATCTCCACCCTCCCCCCACAGAAAGCCCAGCTTTCCCCCTGCCCGGCCATCACTCCCACACACCAGCAGTCCTTAATTCAGTACATCCACTCCTTGGGAAACACCAGATGCACTGAAGGAGTCTTGACTCAGATCTTGTGAATCCAACAATTTCTGTGTCTGACAGAAGAAAGTCATGAGCAACGGAGGCTCCTTACAATCAAATATAATATTCTTCTTTCAGAGGAAGATCCTTGCTTTTCCCCTTTTTATCTTCCTTCTAGCATACAGTAGATCAGCCTTGGGAGAAATGCAGGGTAGCTAATAAAATCCATTTTTTGTGAGTGCTGCTGACTCCTTGCTGAAGCCAAGCTCTCATACAGCAGCATCTGTGAGTAATATTTTCTACCATCTGTGATTGGATAGGTGAATCTGTCTCATCCTGGCAGATCTGCCCACTGTTATAAATGCCATTGCTACCAGTCTGGACTATATATCTGGATATGAAGCTATCTGTCCTCAAAACAAATTCACTCAGAACAGAAACTGGTAGGCCATTTTCTTCTCAGAACATCGCTGTATGAGCAAATCAAATTTTTTCTGAAAACTTGTGACCATGAAGACAAGTTTAAGATCAAAGTCCTTACCTTTTATAGACCTTGCAGTTTGATCATAGGAGATATAAAATCTGTCTGAAGTTCTGGGATGAAGTTTCTGCTCATGAAAACCTTGGGGATTTTCTAGAATTATCACAGGCTGTACCACCTGCCACAGCAACTTCAGCTGTCCATGTGGTTATTATTTCACAGACTTTTTGTGCAGCTTTTTTCATTTGCTTCCATTGTGCCCTGCAGGACGCTATCCTCCACCTGTTTATGGGATCATGTGGCAATTTGGCAAAAAACAGTAATTCAACATTCGGCTTCCTCTTTGTAGTTTGGGCAAAGGAAAACTTTGTTATTTCTTGCCTTATTAGAAACCAACTCTGCAAATGTGTATGACAGGGACCTTAAAGCTGAGCTCCATTCTAAACCATGAACAAGGAGACTTACGTAAAGGCTTACTCTCTTCTCCAGGATGCAACATTAGCTTTGTACTCTCTGAGTTCCACAAAGAGCTTTTCTGCATGGATCAAATAGTTAATTTCCTCTTGTCTTTTTTTTTTTTTTTTTTTTTTTTCAGAGTTAGTTTCTTTGCTATCAGGAACTTTACCTCCCTTTTTCAGAATAAAATATCTTTAAATTTAAAGGAAGATCTGTTGGTAAATATTGGTGGTTTGTTTATTTGTTTGGGGTTTTTATTAATTGCATTCATAGAAGCATAGCAAGGCTGGGAGTATTTTTATTTTGTTATAGGTTTTCAGATACATTTTCTTTTCCTTGAAAATTTAGGGTTTTTTCTGTTTAAGAAGGCAATTCTGGTTTCTCTTAGGTAGATCAACCCTTTCTAGTCTAGCTGACAGATCTGTCCCTTGCCTCTGGCACTAGCTGGATAAACACTTAATGCTATTCAGTAACTTTTTTTTCAGTTGTCTCTTCCCTGACTCCTGGAATGGAATCTGTAGAGAGAAACCCTCTTTAAAGGATCCCTCTGTGGAGCTTCCTAGACCTTATTCCATTAAATGAACAGCACTGACAGCAATTACTGAAGCTCTCAGAAATCTGAAACCCAATCTTCCTCTCCTTGGTACATACAGAAATCATGCTGATAGAAGTCCTCCCTCTGAACTGAAGGGGAAAGTGAGAAAATAACAGAGTTTGGGGGGAAAAAAATTATAAAGTCTGCAAAGCTGCAAAAAGGGACCATACAACCACTCCTAAACTTGCCTTCAGGATAGTGTCTCTGTTGCATAAACTAACCTTCCATTTCTCACAGTACGATTACTAGATACCTTAGGGCTGCTCCCCTATGTTTAGTGGGTCGGCACAAGTGGGATGGTGCTGTGAGGCTGGTGATGCAGTCAGTAGTAGATAGGTGAACTTTGCCATACATGGGCTGATGGAGATATCTATCTTTGAGTTATTAAAGCCATTAATATTTTAGAGATCTATTCTGTAATACACTCTTAATTTCTATTGTGTAACAGAATGAGAAAAAAGAAGTATTGAAAACACATTATCCATTGTTTCCAATAGCTCTACAATGGTCTTTTTGAACAGCTATTATGAGTATTTCCTATAATAGGTTCTATGATTAGTATTGGGAACACTTCACACTGCAATTACGTTAGTTTTAATGAGTGAATGCTAACACTTTAAAAGCGTATTTTGCAGTAGCAAGGTTTTTTGACCAGGAAGTCACTGGCAGTAAATAGCTAAGCTTAAGACATTTTACTTTTTCAGAGGTATTTTGATTAATTTGATGAAAGATTTGTATATCTACTTATAAACTTAAAAATAAATGTTTTCTGTGAGGATTTGCTGTGACCCCCTTCAGTCTAATAACTTGATGATTTTTACTGCTTTCCAGGATAGTGGAATGCATGGTACTACTGATAATAATGGACAATCGGAAATGATCAAAAAGCTTGTTTTTGAGAATTAAATAGCTACAGTCACTAGCCTGCTAAAGCGCTTATTTCTAGAACGTGTCTTCTTTTCTGACTCATGCTTAGGATAATTTCAGAGCAACTTTGGCCAAACTGACCCTCTCAATAACTGCACTGCAAATGTGGATGTGTTGAATCTATGCCGTGCTGCCAGGAGAAGCTATCTGATTAGAAGACATCTTGCCTCTCTTCCAATTCATGTAAAAGAAAGGGGGAACATCCTAGGGGGATGCTCTCTAGGGGTGATAGAAGATAAAAATTTTACACAGGTTAGAGAAGGAGAGGTATTCAGTGACAAATTAAAAAAAAAATAAAAATCTTCATCTTTGAAAGCCTGAGCTTTGGCTACAGTTAGTTATGGCTACAATGCATTAGAGAATTGGAGAGAGGATTGTTTTACTAACATTGCTGATCCAACCATAAGGAGCATGCAGAATGATATAACATGGCTAGTTTCACAAAACTCTTGAAAGGACAAAAATAAAAAAAACATTGTAGTCTTAAAAACCAAATGGCACTAAAGAAATTTGACTTCACAGCATTAGAACCAACCATTCTTGCTATACAATGTTTTGGAGGGCAGTTTCAGCTGGGATAGAGTTAACTTTCTTCTTAGTAGCTGGTACAGTGCTGTGTTTTGGATTTGGTGTGAGAACAATGTTGATAGCACACTGATGGTTTTAGTTGTTGCTGGGTCATGTTTACACTAAGTCAAGGACTTACGAATTTCTCAAGCCCTGCCAGCAAGAACGCTGGAGGGGGACAAGAAATCGGGAGGGGACACAGCCAGGTCAGCTGACTTGAACCAGCCACCAGCCAAAGAGGCATTCCACACCATGGGATGTCATGCTTGGTATGTAAACTGGGAGGGTGGGGGGGTGGGGGGTGTTGGCTGGGGCCTGGGGATCGTTGCTCAGGGACTGCCTGGCCATCGGTCAGTGCATGGTGAGCAGCTGTACTGTGCATCACTTGTTTTCTTTCCTCCCTTCCCTTTGGATTTCCTTCCTCTCCCACTCTCCTTCCTTTGCATTATAACTGTTGTTGTTGTCATTATTATTGCTCTTTATTTTTTATTTTCTGTCAATTATTAAATTGTTCTTATCTCAACCCTCAAGTTTTACATTCCTTTCTGATTCTCCTACTTGTCCCTCTGAGTGAGGGGGGACTGAGCGAGCGGCTGTGTGGTGCTTAGTTGCCGGCTGGGTTTAAACTATGACAACTTTCTTAGAAACAAACCTCAACATTCTGTTCACTTCTGGAACTACCATAAGTAAAGCAAGATATGCTGTCATGAGAGAGCTGCATATCCCATCAACACAGCAGGTCAAATTCACCTTTGAGAGAAATGCATCTGCTGAGCCCAAGATTGCACGGCGGTAAGTGTGGAGGAATTTCTACCACGGCTGTGAATGCTCATCTTTAGGGTTAAAAGGGATCCCAATCTTCGGGAAAAAAGTGCACAAAGGATTTGAATGGTCTGGAATAAATGTTCTGATTTTGTTTGAGATAACATTAAAATACCTAGAATTTAATATTTTCTTTAATGAACAATTCTGTGGGAAAGCATACTACATTGTTACCAAATAGCTGGGGACATCAATGCACTTGATTACATTTACAATCCAATTTCAAGCTATTCAGGAATAAATTGCTTCATACTGTATAGCGACATGTTCTTTATTTCTCTGTCATCCATTAGTCTCATAATACATAGAAATTATGGTTGTAGTGCTGTTTATGAGCAGTTACATTTCACACAGAGTTTTCATTGTTTTCATTGCTACTGAGGTTTAGCCTTATCAAACTGTACCATGCAGAAATTTACATACATAAATTACTCCAAAAGCAGATTTTTCTCCTAGATGTACAGTTCATTAGCTCAACTTCTTTCTGTGACAGAAGCTTGAGATTTAGCTCCCCGATCCATATTTATATGAATGTAAATTTTAGAAATGTGATTCCTATTGTTCCCCGGCTGGCATTTTGGCTGATCAGCTTTTATGACAAACAGGATGCTTATTTTACATCTAAATATGGATTCTAGGATTACACTGACTATTTTCAAAGCTTTGGACTTAAAATTTATAGTTACAGCTATTTGAGTAAAAAAAAAAATAATCAGATAATTTGGTTTCCACTTGTGTTGCTTTAGGAAGTACTATATCTGTATATTAATAACCCATGAAGCTATACCTGAATAATTTATGCTGCACTGTAAGTATCATGGATTACTTGGTCCAGTGGTAAATATTCATAAGGAAAAAAAAAATCCCAAACAAGCAAATTTCAAACCACTGTCTTGCTTACTCTCAAAGACTGAACAGTAACACAGAACATTTCTTTAGGTATCCATGTGCTGGTTCATTTGCAGGAGATGGTCCCTTATAGATTGTTTTACTGCTGGTATGGTTACCCAAAGCAAATTTTTGGACCTTGACACATCTCCTTTTCAGACTTATGGTCTCTAATATATACTTAATGAAATACAGGTGCATGCTATGTATGTATGGGAAATCCAGCATATAGCTTTTTGTTATACACACAAAAAGCTCTAGCTAGATTGAAATAAATGTCCCGGGAAAGTGTAAATATTTACAATCTGAAAACTGACCTCGAAAAATATTTTCTAGCAGTAGTTACAGAAAACACTGATTAGGTAATAAGATCTACATTCACACTAATACAGAACTACATCTATAAAGGCATTTAAGTGAGCAAATAATATATGGCCTGTGAGGTTCTGACCTAATCCCTCTGTCAATATAATCTGGAAAACTTTGCCTTGTTTATCTTTAAATTATTGAGATAATGAGTATCTCTTTTAAAACCTCTTTAGGACTTCTGTGAGAAAGATTATAGATTCTAATAAATTTTAAATTCCATAGATGGCTTGAAAAACCTATAGAAAAGTTTACAACTAGAGATTACACTCATCCTATAAACTTTCTCACAGAGGGATGGGGATAGAATAAACAGACAAGTTGTGAGGAGAAGGCAGCAGCACATAAACTTTTAAGTGTGTGGCATCCAACTGCCTTTTCCTCTCTGTTTTTTTTTCCCCAGGGCACTCTGTGCAGTTGCAGGTACTGACAGCTTCCCTGCAGCTGGTACCACGGGGTGAGAGCACACAGCCAGCCACTGCCCACCCCGACTGGAGGGGTCAGAACTGGGGGCTGCTTGGAGCAACCCGTGTGTCCTGCTGCCCAGAAAGATATGGATGGTGTCTTACCCCTTCCAGCCTTCCATGCATTTCTGTCTATGGACCATTAAGTATAGAAATTGAGGTGGGTTGGCCATTTGTGTTAAAAAATGGAGTGGGAAGGCAACAAGCTAAAAAGTTTGAGAATTCTTGCTCTGCTTCACTCAGGTAGTAAATTTGCTTCTCAAAAACCATGTTCAGAGAGACTTCTAAAGCATAACACATAATTCTGGCAATTAATTGTTTTTCTTCATGTCGTCTCTTAACTATCTTATACATGAGATCACCTTTCCCAAAACTCCTACTACCTTTTTCATTATGTATTTTTTTCCAGTTTAAGGGAAAAAGACTGCAACAGAAGACTGCCCCTTTTATTACACAGCCCTATTGCCTGCCCAGAGCACTCACTGTGTCTGCTACATGACACTGGCATCCTGTAGAAAACTAAGGCTGCACTTAATAATGCATGCAGAGGAACAAATGTACATTGTAGAGATCCTAGCAAGCCGTAGGTTTTCAATGATTGATTTTTTAGCCACAACATAAGCCTTTTAACATTTTCATGAGCCCATTCTTTTTAAACAAAATGAAAGAGAAATAATTTACAGTGAGGTTCACACACCAGCAAAAGGAACCTTTAGATTTTTGCACACCTCATAAGCTTGAGCTAAAAGAATAACTAGTAGCTATCACAAGCTGTACAACAGCATAGCAGGAAGACAAGGAACAGAGTTCGCTTTTAGGTTTTACAGATACATAGTAATATTAAAAACAACAGGGAAACTCTAAAATCCTGTGTTCAGTTTTTATGCTCTGCCCAAACTTCTGTGGCAACCATTCCGGCCACACCTAATTACAACTTTTTCTTGCCTCTTATTCCTTTCCCACTCCTATGTTTCTTTCCCAGTCTATGTCACTACTTCTCAGGTCTCCCATCCTGCCTCTAAATTTCAATCTTAATCTAATTTTAAAGCAGATCTAGTCCCTCAGCTAGAGTTTGGCACTTGAATCCCAAACTCAGGCTCTGTGTTCCACTATACTCAGCTTTCTTGACCACTTCTTACCGTCCTCCTTGCCCCATTCAACTCTTTCCTGGCTTTCAATGTTATTTCACGTGTCAGAATTTTAATCCAAATTCAGTCTCCCTCCTCAACTCCTTCTCCCAGTCTATAATCCCAGGCTCTTCCCCATTCTTTTTATCTGGACAGGCTCCCGTTTCCTCCAAAGCCCTTAGCAGCGAACCTGATTTCTCATTCTCAGCCTCTTCCCTGCTCCCAGCCTCTGTGCCCCATGGTTCCCCTTGCAGTACCAGTCTCCATTCCATCTGCTAGTGTCACCAAAGCAGTCTGTGCAATCTCTTACCCATCTTTGCAACGCATGAAGACCATAGCTCTCTTCAGAAGTCTTTTAAGGATTTAGTAGGCTGAATGCAAGATTAGTTTGCCAGACTGCAGCCTGACAGACATAGCTAAGTCAGGCTGGACTGGTAAGTCATTTTTCTCTGTTGTGGTTGGTTGTAGCTTTCTAACCCTGGATAGTACCAGTATCTTTTCTCAGTACTTGTTAAGCTTTTTAAACCTTTAATATCTGAGAACTCTGCAGTCACACAGTAAATTTAAGAACAGAGAAAAGCTTATGAAATATCATCAAGTAGAATAATACCGGCAAAGCCGTAGCAAAACAAGTCTTAAGAAAAGATGCTGTTAAACATCCTTTGTGCAATTATATTCTATATTTACCTTGCAATAATATTGTCAACGTAAAAACATATGCCACCAGAAATCTACAGTGGTAGCAATAACTAAGTACATTGATAATATTTTCGGTGAAAATTAAACATAAATCATCCCTCCCCTGATGTCACAGTTAAAGGATTAACTACAAATAGACAGAGCTAGAATGTACTATGGTAAAGGTAAGACAAGCTTATCACAGCAATGGCAACTGAGAACTATGGTACTTTCAAATACTAACTGCAACATGCAGCACTGTGACGCAGATCATCGTGTTTTATTGTGTCCACCTACAAATGGTCAAATACTTGTTTTTGAAGGAACAGAATATATAAAGCTTATGGAATCTTTAAATATCACTGCTTTGGATTTTTTATGGTGGTATTTGTCAAAAGTGAATGGTCTTTATTTGGCATACTGGAGTTGTGCAGGGGCAGTCACTACGCAGGACTGCTTTAATGCCCCCTAAAACCTGACCATGCAGTTCCCATCAAAAAAGACAGCTTCACAACCTTCTAAACTTTACCACAAAGACTGGCTTCTTCAGATGGTTCAGCTAGCTAAAGCTTCCCCAGGCCACTACAGGCTCTCTTGCCACTGATACTCTCTTCTCCCTCTTTTACCCACTGGCAGTCCTCCTGCTGGCAAGGAAAACATAAAAACTTTGCCGTCCTCTGAGCAGAAGACATTCTGCAGCCCAAAATCAACAGAAAGATGTATCAGAATTACACCTCAATTATAAGTGTTACAGTTATTTTTGATACTAATTCCATTCTACTTTCCATTATCTCTACTAACCTCTTAAAAACTCAAAATTAATTTATTTTTCCCTACTGATTTATCATTTCCATCTGACAAAAATTGATTCCCTTG
Organism: Falco cherrug; assembly: GCF_023634085.1. Taxonomy (NCBI): domain Eukaryota; kingdom Metazoa; phylum Chordata; class Aves; order Falconiformes; family Falconidae; genus Falco; species Falco cherrug. The sequence continues at coordinate 73,029,788 of NC_073699.1, forward strand.
CATCCCTCTGTTTCAGATCCAGCTAAAATGAATACATTTAAAATTTGCTTCCTTTGAGCTCTAGCAAGATCAAAGATGGTAACAGAGCTCTGGGAATCTTGCAAAATGTCTCAGTTAGCAGCCTGATAGAAGAAGGAGTATATTCTGAATTTTATTGTTTATTTTTTTGCAATAACAAAGGAGTAGATGTATAAATGGGTGAAAAAAGAAGAGATTTTTGAGAGCTTTATAAACAGAAGTAAATAAAAATCTTCAGCTAATTCAAGATACTCTAAATCATTTAGTTACACTCTCCACTGAGCTAAAATGGAGCTATAGTGTATTATTATTTAAAATTCTATATATTTTCTCACAATGAGACACAAATCTACTCATCTCTTCACAAAGATAAGTGTCCAGTAAAAGTCTAGAAGCAATTTTGCCCTATCTGATGAATATAAATAGATTCACTCACCATATTCTTCTCTCCCTTACTTAATACCCACTTCCATGAAATGAATGAACCAGTATTTTCAAAAGCCACACAGACATTATTCCACTCTGTGAAGAAATTTTTCTGTTTGGAAAATTTTCCTGATTAAAATATTCAGGACGACAGGCATAAATATCAGATTTTACTGTCATACTTATATACAGGTGGAAACCGAAGCGATCCCAATTAATAGGCTCCATAGTACTTAAATAATTTTGGAATTTTGTACTCCTTGTATTGAAACTGCTGTGTGTCATGTCACGTGCTGTCATGGCACAGCTAATTCAAGAAACATGAATGTGCTTTTTCACACAGGACTACCTTTATTTATCAGTTAGTTATTGTTTGTGAAAATTTCTGTTGCTTATGCTTCCATAGATACAAAATACTTTGTAAACTACATCTGCTGAAAATGGAAATATCCTTGTAAGACATAAGTAAAGAATGCCATGTTTTTCAATCAACTCTTAAAAATGCTCTATCCTGGCAAATCAAAGAAAAAGTAGGACTAGTAAACATTTACCCTGTATAGCTAATTTGTTTGCATTAAGAAAATTGTTGCCTTATGATTCATGTTTGTGTTCTGGAGTGGAAAATCCAAATAAAGCAAACCAAGATAATTCTGTGGCTATGATCCTTTAAAGTTTACAGAACAAAATGTGTTATTTTCTGAATTCCAGAATATTGAATAAGATGCTGTAATAGCCTTGATGTTTTCAGTATCACTTACAGTGAAGTAGTTCATAGGTCAGCATCCAGGTGTCTGAAAGTTTATATCCCTTATACTGGTCAGTGCCTTTTAAACTGATGTTAAGTAATTTTTAACAAACAGCTGTGAATAAATAATTGCAATTTGCAGTTGTTGATGAGCCTGTTGAAGAACAGCCACTATACAGACTTTGAGGATTACATTTAACTAAATGACAGTGATATTTAATATCGAGTAGCAACTTGAAGCTCTAAAATGAAATGTTTTCTAAAAAACAATAAAGCAAATACTTGGTGACAGTCCACTGAAGTACCTGCTTATTTCTATTTGGAATAATATGTATTGTAGAAATGATAAAATTCTTAGGATAATAAAGGTTATCAAGTAAATATTTTTGTGTTACCCCACCAGTATGTAACTTCACTAATTTACAAAGATTTTTACCAATATAGCTGAAAATATATTTGCAATGTAAAATTTCATTTTTCAAGAAGGTAAAATACTGACTCAGCTTTGGTTAAAAGTCTTTAATACAGGTAGTGTAAGATACTTTAAAAATATATACTGGACTTTGCTAGCATAAACTGATATATTATGTGGCCACTTTGCACAGGTGCAGAAAGGGTGGTCTCCACTTTCCTCCATCCAAAGACACTATTTCTGGTACATAAATTTCTTACAGTTTTAGTTATTTTTAAGATACTTGTTATTTACTTTTCATTATTTTTTTACATTAAATGATATTTTGGATTTCATTAACACACATTTAAGCAAATCTGGCATGACCAAATAGTAAAGTACTAGGTGGCTATGTAAAGGTGCCAGAGTGCTAGGTCCAGTTCCAGCCATGTCATGTATTTCCTTAATAAACTGAGACATAAATCTTTTTAGAAACTGAGTTAACTCTCTCTGTCTATTTAAATCCAAAACCTTTCCAGGGAAAGGTGTATCTTGTGGTGATAGCATCTCCCTACATGTTGCAACTGTGGAAAAAATAACATAGTACTAACAAAAATAGTAGTAATACAGTTCTTCCATGACTACATATAGAGGGAAACAAACTGAGAAATCTGACAAGGTTTTGGAATATTATTCTACTTATTTTGGGTGTAAATGACTCTTTACCACTTATTAGAATAAATCTATTCAGCTGCCTATAGGAACTGCATTTGGTATTACTTCTCACTATAATAATAGCAATTTTGTTTCTGTTTCATGCACATTTCTCTTACTGTTTTCTCCATCAGATTGATTTCTATTCACCAGCTTTGTCATTTTAGAATAAAACCATCTGATTAAAAGCAAATGAAATGAACAATACAGACATGAATTGTTGTAGTACTCCTAAGCTAAGCCTAATTGTTTATAGAGAAAACGTGCTGAACCAAAAATTCCAGAGACAACTAGCGTGGTTCAATTCCAAGCAGTCTTAAGGTAAACTTACAAAATTTCAATCAAAATTACAAATAGAAAGCTGTATAAACAGCATTTTCCTTTCTTTCCTCCTACAAATCCATGAAAAAATTGTGTGTAATGCCTGCATCCTAAACAGATATATACAGAAAACATTTCATAACAGCTATGAATCTACCAGAAGACCACCTCTGGATGCATAAAAAACATACTGAATAAAAGTGAGGATCTGAACTAACTTTGAAAATTTACAGCCATCTCTACTGTCCACCTCTCATTATAAAGACTGAAGGGCTGATGCTTGACTCCAACTCTTAGAGACTACAAAGGAGACCAAGAAAGCCTCAATATCAAACCATTCAGGATCTTTGAATGTGACACATGAACAGAGTCAGCACAAGTACAGCCACCCAGGTAATGTAGCAAAACTGTTAGAGAGTTGTATTACAGGGCAACAAGAAAAGAGTTTACTTCCCCTCACCTTTTTCTTCATTTTTACATTTTTGAAAATTGCATGAACTCTCCATGTTTTTGCAAACATTGCTCCAAATGCAGTTGTGTATCCCACTGTAAGAATCCATGTTCGGACCTAAAAATATATATATATAAAAAAAGACAAAGCCATTTAATTTTCAGTAGACAATATGGATATCACCATTCCAGCCAACTTTTTTTTCAAGACTTCAAAAAACTATTCAAAGAACTTCACAAAAATGTTGACATTTCAGAATTGCCTAATTCATAGCTTGCTTGCCTTTTTTCTCCTCCCTCCAGCCCCATCTCCAATTATAACAAATCTGGATGCTGAATTAACAATCAATTCCATACATAAAAATACAAGTCTTACAATATTCTGTATTTTTTTCTCACTTTTATTGTGTTCTGTGCAGACACAGGAAGGAACTAGTGGAGGAAACCAAGAGACTGAGACTGTAAAAGTATCCAGGGAGCCAATATTAACAGCAACGTTTTGAACAGAGGAGCAGAGAAGTTATTCAGACTAAATAAGAGGAAACCGTAGTATGTAACGTATGCATCCCTTAATGCAGCCCTTGAGCATGCTGGAAAGATGAGAGAAACTGACCTTAAATTATCATATAGGGGAAAATGGCAAGACAGGAACATAGACTTGGTGGGCAGACCTTTGGGGCAAGACCCGAATCAAAGATAGCACCTGCAATATTGGCCTAAGGAAAAGGAGATGGTGAGCTTACATAGAACGATGAAGTAATGGGACCCTGAGCTGGCCATAGCTTTGGCATAGACCTATCTAGACATTTTCCTCATAGGGAGCTTCCCAGAGAAAAGCAGAGATTTTAAAACTAACAAAGATTTGTCTTTAGAATGAAAATGAGTAGAATGATGATGACTTTTTTTTTTATTATTTTATTTTTTTTAAATAGAAAAACCTTATATTGACCAGGGAGGACAGAACACAAGTTACAAAAGCTTTTTGAGCAATTCCCCACCTGCCCACAGCATCCTTGAAAGTAGGTCCTCGCTTTCAGGCTTGGTTTCAACTAAGCCAGTGACTTTAAGGGTTGCAGGAAGCTCAGTGCGGCCCCTTCTAATTCCTTGGAAGTTTCTCTTTTCATTACCCTGGAGGTTTGGCTGTTTGAAAGCTTTTCTGCCCTGAACAGACCATTTTCTTCCCCAAAAAGGGGCTGAAGACTACAGAGCAGCGCAGGTGGAAAATCATGCAAGAGGTACCACAAGGAGCTGGAAGCCTACAGCTGAATCTGAGAGCCTGAGAAATCACAAGGAGGAGGATCAATGTCCAGCTCCCTCTAGAGATTCCACGTGGACTGGGCTGTCAAAAACGGAGAGTGCACAAAAGACAGCAAAGAAGTAAAAATAAAATGCTTTGTACATTGCAGATGGAAAAAACTGGGGGAGAGAGAACAGCTAAAGACAGGGAAGGCAAAGCTAGAAAAAGGGAAAGGCATCCTTGTTTTGGCCATGTTGGCCATGCATCCTTGGCCTGTAGAGCTGTTTTTTGATATAAAAGCCTGATTTATAGAAACTAGGAAATTCTGAGAAAGGATTTTGAAAAAAAATCTTTAGATGACCTAAAGGCAATGTTGTTCATTGGAAACTGGCTTAGCTTCACATCTGACTTCTGGAGAGTTTGGGATTTTTAATTTGTAACTTAATTTGTAACTTTAGGACATGCATATCGATGAGAAACTAGGCATTGTAGTAAGTTGCAAAACTTGGGATCTAAGATAAATATCAGGAATAATCAAAATGTTCCACTTCCAGATACATGTTATCTAGTTTTTGCCTTTTCAAAAATCTTCAGAATTTTCATTTTTGTATTCAAATAGTGATTCCCCCCCCCAAAAAAAAAAAAAAAATATTGTGTAGAATAGAAATTCTGAATTTTACTAAGCATTAGTGACTGGATATCAAGGCAGAAAAGAAAAAAAATGTATGATTCACTCCAAAAATGTTGATAAAACAGTAAGAGACATAAAATTACTACAGTTCCTTAAAATAAATAAATATGATATGTATCATCAATAATGGTGAATTAGTGAGAAAAGGGTACACACAGAAACAGCAGTTTGGGTCCTGGCAAAGAAGAGTGTATACAAATGGACACCCAAAAACTGTCTGAGAAGGCATATGGCCCAAACTGATAACACTGCACCATGCAGGGGGACACACCTCAAGTGTGGAAGTGTGAACTCCAGAGGTGCTGTCTCACCAGTGTGGGCATTGCCAGGTTGCAGAGATACACACAAGGGTACAAAGCCTACATCTCTTACAGGACAGGTGTGTATAGGGGAACCTGCACCCCCAGAAGAAAGGCTGGGCTGGTAACTCGTGTCCTGTGAGTGGGAGCTCTCTGCATGTAACTCAGCATGTGCATTTATTCAAAAATATTGGGAAAATATACAGGAGACTGTTTAGATATTTGTATGCATATATTAACATTTTATTAGCATCTGATGTTGTGGTTTATCTGTTGCATTTCTGATATTGACCCTGGAACGTATAGTTCACTGATTGCTGGTTAACCTTGATATTAATAAAACCAGTAACCAACTGCAATTAGATTCAAACTGCATGAGTTTTGCCACGTTGTGTCATTCTTGAATGGGATATTGAAAAAGAAATCCATAACCCCCCTGCAAAAAAAAAAAAAAGGTGGAATAGATAGGAATAGATATTTAGGTCAGAAAAGCATTATTTTTAACTCAAATATTTTTTCAAATCTTTGCCCATTAACTATCATCGTACATCATTATGCTAGTAACTTCAGTAAAACCACACGTAGATCAACTATGAGTGATTTAAAAAACATATTTCATGCCAACATGTTCATATTAGCGAGTTACATCTTTTTTGACTTCACATCAGTTGAATCGTGATAACCATATTCAGCATTCAATCGTTTTTGTTGTTATTAATAAGTATTCAGCTCGTTTGTGTACAGTTTAGTGACATATTTGGCAAACAGATACATGGTATTTTCATGTCTCTAATAAGACTGTTTTGTTCTCACTGAAACAGTAATTGCCTCTTGGGAATAGTATTAAATTCAATTATGCTCATAATATGTTTCTAACCTGATATTCAGAAAAAAATATTTCTAGCATGTTTGGTTTAAAAGTTTTTATGTAGTCCTGATCTGGATTGTGCAAATTAGAATAATATAACTATTGGCTATATTGGAAACATTCTAGCTTAAACATACCAGGAAATTTTGTCAAAATGAGATTGCTGTTGCTAAGAATGAGATGGTAAGTTTCAGATGAAAATAAATTTTTAATTTTGAAGAAAATTACCTCAAATTTGTCTCCTATAATTCATTAGTTATACTTAAATTATACTTAAAGCAAAATTAAAAAATTACAAAACAGCAAAAGCCTCTGAAATTCATACATCTGCCCATTTATATCATTAAATGTATTATACCTCCAAAATCTACTCATCTGAAAGAACACAATGAAAATAACTGGAGAGCATGACCATAATGTTATACAATCAATCAGCAATTCTCTTATGCTGGAAATTTTTAACAATGCATTTTGAAAGAAGAAGCTGAGGAGGATCGCCCTCCCCCGAGTACCGACCAAATGAGCAGGTAAGGCACCTCCTTAGAAGACAGGAAACTTGCATTCCAGTCCCTACTCCAAACTAGACACAAAACCTGACAACATTCTTATGCTTCTATAGAAGGGTAACATGCAAAAATAGCTACTGTTTATCTTTTTCTTAAAAGGTTAGATCATTACAAATTTCCTCATGCTTTCATTGAATTTTAGGATATACCTTCAATTATCTGCCTTTATTTCTTGGTTATTTCGGTTTTTTTAATAACATGTTTTAACTAACAGAATATCTCCTACAAATTTTTTTGTTATCCATCATTCAAAGACAACTCACAAGAGTCAAAGGAGATAATATGGCTTGGTATACAACAATCAAGTTTGTCTATGCAGATGCTAAAATGCAGTCTCCTACTTCTTTTTGCTTTATACTTCCTACACCTTTTTTGTTTGGGATGTATTTTTAAAAATACGATGTATGTACATGGAATTTGTGCTTCCTATAAATTACTTGACAGAACCTCTTACAGGTGCATAAATTATGATAAGAGAAAAAGCTAGAAATCACTTATTTAGTGGACAACACAGCTGACAACCACCAAACACTGAAAGTGTGTCTGCAAAGAAACAAACCATTCAGGGTAGTTTTGCAGACTTGGAACAGATATGATTTTTATTTAAAACAAACAAAAATGCACCTTTGTCAAATATTAGTGTTTGAACAAATGTTGTAATGTGTTTAAACAATGTAAGGTCCAGCTAAACAGTCACTGCATTTATGAACAAGATGCTCCTTACATCTTGTAGAAGCATTTATTTTCAACTTCCCTTTGCTGCAAAAAGCCTCTGTTTTAAACTTATCCATAAGGTCCTAAATAGCTTTTATTTTTTTAAGTAAGACTGTTCTTCCATCATAATAATAAGCACCGATAGCTTAACAGCCTTATATAAAGTTAATTCATTTTGAATCATATTTCTTTTCAACCTTGAGAGTATGCTGGCCAGACTACATTTTGAATGCTGCTATTTGATATCTTCACACAAATCTATCTGCATCTTTCCCATCATCTTGTTACGTGAATGGTGAAATGGTTACTATTTATATATCTGTGTAACAGACCCACAAGGTTATTTGATATTACAACTTGTTACTAATAAAAGAAGCCATCTAACAATGAATTAGTAAGGGGAAGTTAGTAAGTTGTGAAAACATTAGAAACATCCGGAACAAAGAATGAAAAGTCTCTCCTTGTTTATATACTCTAAGAATGAAGCTAACAAAGAAAAACACTATTTTGAGTACTGCTAACTTTCAGATAAACTTCAATATTATTTGAATTTATTTCAAATAATTTATTTTAATAAAATCCTATATAAAATTATAAAATAAGGTTATCTTGGGAAATGGGCTGAATTGATGAAAGGTAAAAAGCTTCATTTTTAAAGAAGTTCCATTGTTTTCCCATGTTTGAACATCACTGCATATGCATTCAGAAGGCCATACAGTATTGAGCTGACAATGAACACCTGGGAAGGTATTGAGCTCATGAAAGCAATAATAAAAATTTCAAATGCAGCTGATCAAGAAAGTGATGTATTTTACTCCCCTGTTAAGTTGAAAGAAAAAGAATACCTTCTGAACTGAGTATACTACGTATTCTCTTTTTTTTGTGTTGCAGCTTTAAATTTGCTATACTAATCCAGTTTGCTAATACTAAGCAAACAACAAGATGGGATTAAAGACACAGAATGAAGGATCAAAACTCCCACATATCAACACAAAGAACTTCCATGTGTTGCAAAAAGAGCTACAAACTTCTTATCACCTCTCCAAGTTACTTTTTTTTTTAATAACAGTTCTTTGAATAGAATAATGAAACAGCTTGTTTTTTTAGCAATGTCTTCTTTAGTTAGAAAAACATTTAGATTATGTTCCTGCAGAGGAGTCACTCAGATTTAAGAATCCTGAAAACCTAATTTTTACAATCTCAAGACCTTAATTTTAATGGTTTCTTTTAAATAAAAACATTCAAATCTTTCTTTCATAGGACTTGACAGCTGAGACACTCCCCAGCTTAGTTTATGAGACTCAGCTTGATTCATTTTGGGAATATCAATAATTATCCCATTTTGCAAACGTACCAGGTTGGAAGCTGCAGTACCCACAGGACTAGGTTGCAGCTGAACTTTAGTGCTGAGCAGCTTGGTGGCATCTTAAAAGTGACAAACGTGAGAATACACCATGCTGTGGGTTTAGCCCTGGAGAGTATAATTGTCTTTAAGCAGACAAATCTGTTGATTTCTGTGGACTACTCATGAGCTGAAAATTAAGCACCTTCTATTTTCCTGGCAAACTGGGGACATAAAGGATAATTACGATGAACAAAAATGTGTGCTCTCAACAAGTTACCATTGAGGCTTGACCCTGCTTCTATGAACCATGGCAAAATCCCCAGTGTGAGCACAGGCAGGCCACAAAGAATGAGTTCATCTATTTGAATTTTACTTTTCTCTTCTATATAAAACATTTTTTTACACGAATTCACAACTTTTAACTCATTCTTTAGAATCTGTGTGGCACTGACACGGTTCTTGTAAAACATAAGTGGCAATAACATTAGAGAATTTAATCCTGCTGTTTTCACATAAATTAAGTACAGTGGTTCTTCACATGCTGTGAGATCTCCTGTAGTGATTTCCTAATATATTTCAGACCATTTTTCAGAATTAATACATGAGTAGTGTAAAAGATATTACAATTGCTCCTGATTCTATAAGGAGGCTTGAAAATCTAGCTGTTGTCTTACTGAAGGAGAGACAAAATGTTCTAAAAATATTACCTTAATAAATCTCTGGCAAGGTTGTCATGTATTTGCTTCAGCATACGAAATAATTTTGTTTCAAGGATCTATTCAGCCTTGTAACTTTTGTTTTTGCTTTACCCCCCCTCCCCCCCAAAAAAAAAGTCATTTACTAAAATAGAAGCTGATCAGGCTCATGTTAAACTCAGTAATAGAATTGCCTTTGAATTAAATAGGAGTGAAATCCGCCTCAGACTGAACGATAGTGAGGACAGTTATGAAACTGATTATACAGAAAAGGGAGATTAAAATTAACAGCTAAACAATTAAGTAGGAAATAAACTAAAGAATACATGCAAAATTAAAAGGCCAGACTAAAGACACAAACAAAGGCTACAGTTTCCAGAGACAAAGAAATGGATTAGAGGTCCAAATCCTTCTGCAGTTCAGTAGAAACTGAGTGTCTATCTGTTGCTTTTTTCATTCTTGGCCAAAATTAAACAGTTTGAGGAAAAGTATCAGGCAAATATAAAGCCCCAAGAGGGGAGAAAACCCCAAAATCTATGGCAATGCCTAATGAGCATAAAGAGTATGAATAAGGAGTACATACATCATCAACTACTAACCAAATATCAAGGCTAGATGCTATTTGGTAGCACAGGGTCTAGTCCAAGTAGCTGTTGCCCAAAGTACACCAAGACAGCCACAGCTTCCAGGTGGCACTGCCCAGACATTTTCCTTTCAGTCAGCTTCCCCCAAAATGGTTAAACAGAGAAAACTCAAAGTGACAAGGCAAGACAAAGCAGGAATAAATAAATAGATAGAAGGTTCATACATCTTCTGCTCCCTGTTTACCAGTTAAAGCAAGTCCCTACTTCCAGAGCTGCTCTCGGCCAGCTCCATGACTTTCAGAGCTTTAGCAAATTACTCAGGATTTGCCTCACCCTGCAGCCTGCCCCCATTCCTAGAAAACTGTTCCATAACCTCTCACACCTGGTTTTCCTCCCTGCTCCTCACTGCAGTCTCTCAGTCTCTGTTGGATGTGGTTTTCACCATGTCCCTCCACTCTTACACCACCCTGCAATCCTCAACTTGCACAGTTTCAGGGTTTCCCAAGAAAAGGTGCAATGTAGACCACGGAATTCCACCCTGCCTAGCTGTTCTCTCAGCAGGGCAGACATAAGACTATGAAAAATCAGTAAAAAAGAACAAAACCTGCCTTTCACATTGCTACAAGATGCAGAGTCAAAAGTGTCCATGATCCATAACTATTAGCTGAAAAACCCTAAGCGCTTCTGAAGATCTGGAGACATTTAAAGGTCCCATTTTAAAGTACACTTTTAAGAAGGTAAGGTCTATAACATCTAGTGTTGCCATGAATGTACATGTTCTCAGGATGTCTGGTTGAGAGAAACACAAAGTCCAGTAGTCACACACTGCAGTAGGTAACTGGACTTTATCACTGGTATCTCTCCCCTTTCCCTCTCTCTTTCTGTATCTCCACCCCACCCTGCTGTTTGGTTCCTTCATTCCATACAAAGCCTGTTTCCAAATGCCTGCATCATAGCTGAGAGCAACCGACTGAAATCTGAAGACCTGGGCACAACCTGGGATGGATGAGGGCACCGTTGAACACCACAGGTGTGCAAAAACTTTCACACGCTGTTTACTTGATCCAAGGCAAAACACTGACAGGGCTAAGTGAGATCACCAGGAATCACAGAATACCTGCCTGGTTTTGGCAATTCATCTCAATCATTCTAATTAATGACATAAGATAAAGCATGCTTAATTTTTGTGTCTGTGTAAATTACAAGACTTAGATCCTCTTATCTGTGATATAACAACTATGCAGAACTCTGGAGTGCAAAGGAGACTGGTAGACAATTGCTATCTCCAGAAAACATATCTCCCAGAACAGTGTGATTCCTATACTGAACTATTCCAAACAGATCATTTGCCATCATTGCAATCACCCAGTGCAGCATACTCCCTAGGAGAAAGTGCTGCTACACATCAGGACTACCAGGACACAAAAGCAGAGCTGTTCAGTCTACCACTATCTAATACAACAGACCTTCCTGGTTGGAAACTACGGGCATTTTGCTGCAACCTGGAGTACCTAAACCCATCTTCTTTTCAGCCCCTACCTAACCAGTTATATCCAGAGAATATGGACATAATTTTATTTACCTGCTTGAGGGACATGCGTAACAGAGGAGGCTGTGCTCCTCCTTAGGGCCTTCGTAGCCTTTCATCAGTAGTAGTTCCAACTTGTGAAGACAGTACTCGTCTTAAATGTAAAGTGTGAAATTCTCAGTAGAATGTATTACAGCAGTCTAAATGTTATGATCATATCTAATATTCTCTCTATTTTAAGTATCTCTATTTAGTATGTCAGCTTAAACTCTATTCATAGGATGTATCACTGGCATTGCTAATTTTGAGTCTCTGTCTCCATATAATAAATGCTTCCATTTATTTTTCCACTTGTTTGCATTTTTCCAGTTGGCATCACATCTTGTTTCACACCCGTACTTCTACCTTCTTTTTTGCTATGATACCATGGTAATTCTGAGATTAAAAACAAAGATAGATCATTCTCATTCTTTCTCTCTCCCTCATATCTGAAGCACTTTCTACTTTGGCATACATATGCATTTAATGAAATATTGTATTGCTTCTCCTTTTTCTGTAGAACCAAAAAAGTTGCTATTAAGTAGGCCATGATCTAATGGTTCTGTAATACACTGACCACTTTACCAGGATTCACTGCTTTGGAAGTTTCAATTCCATGTAATTGGAGTTTTATAATATGACAACTCATACTGATTTATATACTAAATCCTCCTACAACCAGTACTTTACAGAGTGGGAAATGGTGGTACAACTTATCAAAGAAATCCTTTAAAATTGTCAAGTGTTACTGGGCTAATTTTGGATGATGTTTCAATGTCCTTGAAATATTACAGCATAATACATATGCCATAAGTAGATGTAGGTTGTAGAAAAGTCAAAAAGACCAGCAATTCCAATGCACTTCACCCTCTAAACACTGTGTTGTAGAGGAATGAAGCTGGGTTACTTAACATTGATAATATACAGCTGTGGGCTGGCTTCAGGGGCGGTGGGTTGGCCGATGTAGACAAGGTGCAGCTGTGGTGGGTTCTGTTAAGGGGTTGGGCAGCCAATGAAGAGGGAGCAGCCAGGGAAGAGAGAGGAGGAAGAAGCAGAGAGAAGAGAGAGGGTGAGCGTGTGCCCTGGGTGAGGAGAGACCAGGAGGCAGCAGAGGGACTGGCATGAAGAGTGTGTTGGTATGTGGTGGTAAAAGACCTTGTTGCAGCTGGCTAGCTTGGAGAGTGCTGCAATACTGTGCTATAGAGGAAGCACACACAATAGATTTGGAATGTAATAGCTACAATTTAGACACCATTTTTCCTGAATTTTGTGGGTGGACACAGGAATATTTAAGGACCTCCTATAAGTGTTGTCAAAAAACCCCAGAATATTAAATAGATATCATATGTAACATACCTAATTACATAAAGTTGCTATTGTATACATACTGCTACTCAGGTGAGATCTAATAGCTTCTGAAATACAGAAGACAAAGAGGGTGATTACTTGGCTTAGAGAGGGGATAACACTAATGACAGCTTTTTAGGTTTTTCATGCGCTTATAAAAACTGAATCAAAATTTTTACTCCCCCCCCCCCCAAAAAAAAAAAAAAAAAAAATATCTCTCCCTTCACTGACATGACTTTTCTCCATGCCTGGGGTGTAGTTGTTACACCCACAAGTTTTTGTCTCCATGGGTTCTTATGATCACCCTCCATTGTAGCTGGTTCTCTTAAAGACTAAGCCACAGTCTTAACTAAAATGGGAATTTTTAACTAATCTTTAATATTGCTAGAATGGGTAATCAAAACCATGCATTTCCAGTTAAATGGATGATCAAGAGAGATTTATGTTGGTCTGATCCTATAAGAACCTGTATCTGTAAGTAGTCCTTATGAAACCACTAAGCATATTGCCTATATGAAAATACAGATGTTCATGACGCGGGGCAGAACATATATGCTGTATCCAGCGCTAGTAGATGTTTTGGGGAGAAAGGAGGAGACGCAGAAGAGCTGCTGAACAGAAGAATGGATTTGTGTCCCATATTTATGAATCCCCCAGCATTAATTCAGTTTTCTAGATATAAGGAAAGTGCATTGCCACAGTCAATAGTGGCCATGTAAAGATGATTCTAAGAGAAGCATAAGCTATCCCACAGACAAAATTATAAATGGAGGAAGAAATTTTGTAAGAATTGTTTTAATAAGCAGAAGGCTAGATAGGTTGCTTCTGAAGGGTTTCTTGCACCTATGAGTGTAATACTAATTGCTGAGAGAGCTGGGATTCCTAAGTTAAATCAGTAGCCGTGCACAGGAAAGCACAATTAGAAATGTTTCTGCTCTGAACTGAACCTGGAAAGCCTAGACTGGGGAGAAATCTCCCAGACTCTGCTCTATTGGTATAAAATGTAAGTATGCTAAAAAAAAAAAATCAATCACTGTTCAAGGCATGTGGTGATAGTTCTTAATCAAAGTTGGCTTTAAGAACACAATGTTCTCCCCCACCCCTTTCTTTTAGTGGTCAATTAAGTCAGGTAGTTATCTTACTCGAGTGCCCATCTAGAACTTTCCCTCTTCGGCAGACAGACTTAACGTAATGTGACAAATGTGACAAATTGGAAAAAAAGAAGAGACATGTAAGATAAGACAGAACAAAACAGCCCTCACTTAAATTTTGTTGCATTTAGAATATGAGAGTAGTAGTTACATTTTCAGAAACAAATTAGGGAAAAATCAGCAGAGATGTTCTCGCTCAGAGGCACAGGATTTTGAATGTTGGTTCATTTTTCAGAGTTAAGACTGAGCTGTTTCGCATTTAAAGGAGGACTTAAATGTACTTTTATATAGCTAAATCTGGATGGAAACCTGTTCCCCAGAACAACTCTGTGCTGGTGAGTACCTCTGGTTCCTACTTTCTTTCCTTCTGTTCAGCTGTACTTGGCTGCTTCAAGAAACGGGTTGTAGCCTAGTCATACAATGGCCCACAGCCTGGCAGTGCAGTCAGGGGCTCTGAACACAAGGCCCTCCAGGCTGAGCAGACAGCAGGACCTAAAATTTGCTACTCCTGCCACCAGATTCTTCTGCAACAGAGGGTAAGAAAAGAATAGGGATTGACATCAACAACTGACTTCCTAATGACACTTCTGCTCCATTAGAAGCTGTTTCACAAAAAAGGGCATAATTGCTGGATAAAAAATGGATGTTGGCATCTTCCACTTCCTATTGGCTCCTATGTATTCAGAGTTACAGTCTGGGAGAGGTGAACAGGATCATCCTTCTACAGCCTTTGAGGCACTTCTTTCTACTAGCTATATAGAGGATTTGCACTCTAGCTGTTGGAAGACTGGATATTCTCTCCTTCTTTCTTTTGCTGCTAACATTTAGGTGTCTAAAATACAGCTGTGTCCAGGCCCAACTAAGGAAGCTAAGACTGTGCACAGAAAATCTTGTATTTTCACCCATACTTTGTCTAGTGCATCTTGGCATGTATTAAAGACATCTCTAGTGCTTTGAAATGGTATAACTGAACATGTCACATGATGTTTCACTTCTGTAATGGCTCTAGTCAGTATGGAGGATTTCAGTTGAAATATTGGGATATATCTGCACGAACTAGCTTTAGGCATCCAACTTTCATGCTTTGAATTATTCTCTGGAAGTAAAGTTTCTCTCTCTCCAGTGATGACAGCAGAAATTCAAACTCCTAAAAAAAGATGATGTGAACTGCAACTTTTTAGAGACTTCAAGAAGGATCAAAACCACAGTAAGGATAACTCCTGAGCAAGTCTGATATTCTTAGACAATGGGCAAAGCACAGTCTTGAATTTTTTTGAGAAAATATTTGATAAATTTAAATGTTGTTTGTATTGGTTTTGGAAGGAATATACTTGCAGTGAAGTTCTTTCCCTTTCTTTGAAATGGCCTCTGTCAGTCAGGCTGCATACTACAGTGAGCAATTAAGACATTACAAGTTTCTGCATGGACATATTTAATTTGGTTTGAGTTGCTTGTTTTGCTTCAACTAGAATATATTCTACATGGATCTAGGCTTGTGTGAGTTTATAGCGTAGTCTGGAAATAATACTAGAAGTCTTTGGAGATTCAGCCAAAAGGATTGAGTAAAAACATTTGGACAAGCAGCAGTCATGAAGTCTAAAATAATAAAAAAATCTACAAAGAAAACATAGTAGCTTCACAGATATTATTAATCATCATGCTATGAACATAACCTTTAATAAATCAACTTAATTTATATAATTTCAAAACAAGAAAGCATATCTACTCTTTTAGTGTGAGACCAAATCCCCAATGTACCTGAAGCTTTCATTAATAATCATACAGTTTTGTGCATGTTTTAGAATTTGGTCCCAGAAAACATTTCAGGAAAGGACTAAAAGAATCAGTGATTAAATGGAATGAGACATCCAACTACTGAACTTTTCTGTTTACATTTCTTGCAGAGCTTCCTGTAAGACTATCTTCAACTAGAATATATGGAATTACTTACTGTGCAAAGTGTCTCAAATGTCTTTTCGGAGACAAAGGATCCATCAAGACCAAAAAGAAAAATAGATGCATAAGAAAGCATCCCTCCAAGGATAATAAGGTTGTTCATGTAGGGACTGGACATCTTTATTAGTCTATAGACAAAAGGTGATAGTGCATTAAAGAGGAAGTGATTACTTCTAGGTTATTAAAGCAATAAAGAAGAGCTTTTTGTAATCAGGCAAACAGATAACCCTTCTTGTAGAACTCCATGCAATCTATAGGCATGCACACTATTTGATATTTTATAAAGTCTAGCATTGTTTCAGGTTTTTTGAATGTTTAGTATAAAGATCTCCTATTTTACTGATGGATTAATTAGGTAGTTAATGTTAATTGCAGACAGTCAAACATAAATAAAAAAATTACACTTTCCAGACAGTATAAAAGAACTTGTCTTAACAGACAGACAATCTGTTTCAGTGTGAATATATTACACAGTCATTTCAATTAAATAGTTCTAAAATATAATCTTTCCAGTTTTAACATTTTCCTTATATATGTACACACATATATATGAGACAGACTCTATAAACATGGTATTTAAATATGAAAGAAGTAGTGACAGATGTAACATGAGTGTCTTACTTCTGATTTCTGTTTTTGATGTTAAAGAACAAGAAAGCACTGGCCATTATCATTCCTAGGATGGTGAGGGCAGAGAGGATGCTGTAGAGAGGCAGGGAGATCTTGCGTAGCTCCTCTTGGATAATTGTTTTGTCCTTTGGAGGCTCAAGGCCTAGAATTACAAGAAGAAAAAAAGGCTTAAAGTTCAGCCAGATGTAAATTTTCTATAAGAAGATTTGTCTCTCCTAAGTACTATACCTCAGTTTAGCAATTTTGAACCACATCAGTAGCTGATGAAATCATTGACTTGGACAGACATATGTTAGTCACATTGATTGATAAGAAGGTTTGCATTTCTGGAGCAGGTAAGCATCCTCTTTGGAAAAAAACCCCACAAACCTACAGCAAAACCCTAATGCAGAACCCTGTAAAATATATGCTAACTATCCTCATTTTAAAGTGTAAATAAACACTAAAATGCGTACTATGACTGTAAATTTTACCAGGAAGCTATATTTCCCTGAAACAAGTGACAGACCAATGAGCAGAAAACAGAAAGCATTGTTCTCTGCACATTCTGATTATTATCAGGGCAAATTCAAACTGCCTGTCTAGATACCTACCACAGCTGGAGACCAGCTTTGGTGTGGCAACACTGGGGCAGGGACTGACAGCTCTGAGGGGCTGAAATAGGATCCTGGGCTGTGGGCAGGGTGAGAGAAGTCTCAGGAGGTACAGGAGGTTGAGGGCTGTTGGTGCCATCAGGATTCTACAGTATGGAACAATATGGAAAAATGAACAGCAAAGGTTTTATGGGGACAGACCCACTTTACAAATCCCTGCAGATGTGGACTTCAAAGCCTGAACCTAAAAACTCTGTTTAAAGCCATGTGCTTGATCGACAGCCAGCTCCCACTAATTAAAGGCTTCTCAGTTTAATGAGAAAGATTACTTTCCGACAACTGTAATAAAGCTCTGCATCCCCTACTTCCTACACTCCATTTTACCTGCGTACTAAATTTTCCCTTGGTGCAGGGGACTGGCAAAAGGTCTTTTCCATCACCACCTTCCTTCAGAAGGGGATTTGTGTGCCCTACAGTGCCTCAGCCTGTCCTTTCACATCAGCTCTCCTTTACTGGATGCAGGGGGGGTGGGGGAACGTTGCCACAAAGGCTGAGGTACGTAATGCTTTCTTTGCCTCAGCCTTTAACAGCAAGACCAGCTTCCCTCTGGGTACTCAGCCCCCTGAGCTGGAAGGCAGGGATGAGGGGGAACAGAATGAAGTCCCCACAGTCCAGGAGAAATGGTTACTGACCTGCTGATCCACTCAGATGTGCACAAGTTGATGGAGCCAGATGGGATCCACCTGACGGAGCTGGCAGGGGAGCTCGCCAAGCTCATTTATCAATAGTCCTTTAAACTGGGGACATTCCAGAAGACTGGAGGTTGGCCAATGTGACACCCATTTACAAGAAGGGCAGGATGGAAGATCTGGGGAACTACACCTGTCAGCCTGACCTCGGTGCTGGGGAAGGTTATGGAGCAGATCATCCTGTGTGGCATGAGCAGGACAACCAGGGGATCAGGCCCAGCCAGCGTGGGGTTACAAAAGGCAGGTCCTGCCTGATGAACCTGATCTCCTTCTATGACAAGGTGACCTGCCTAGTGGATGAGGGAAAAGCTGTGGATGTTGTCTACCTGGACCTTAGCAAAGCCTTTGACACTGTCTCCCACAGCATTCTCCTGGAGAAACTGGCTGCTCATGGCTTGGACAGGTGTACTCATCACTGGGTTAAAAGCTGGCTGGCTGGCTGAGCCCAAAGAGTGGCAGTAAATGGAGTTACCTCTGACCTGCAACTGGTCACAAATGGTGTTCCACATGTCTCAGTATTGGGGCCAACTCTGTTTAGTATCTTTACCGATGATTGGGATGGAGGTGATTGAGTGCACCCTCACTAAGTTTGACACCAAGCTGGGCAGGAGTGTTGATCTGCTTGAGGGCAGGAAGGCTCTTCAGAGGGATCTGGACAGGCTGGACTGATGGGCCAAGGCCAGCTGTGTGAGGTTCAACAAGGAGAAGTGCCGGGTCCTCCAGCTGGGTCACAACAACTCCACGCAACACTACAGGCTTGGGGAAGAGTGGCTGGAAAGCTGCCTGGTGGGAAAGGACCTGGAGGTGCTGGTGGACAGCCGGCTGAACATGGGCCAGCAGTGTGCCCAGGTGGCCAAGAAGGCCAATAGCATCCTGGCTTATTATCCCCCACAGTGTGGCCAGTAGGACCAGGTGAGTGATCGTCTCCCTGTATTCGGCACTGGTGAGGCCCCATCTTGAATCCCGTATTCAGTTCTGGGCCCTTCACTGCAAGAGGGACATTGAGGTGCTGGAGCACGTCCAGAGAAGGGCAATAAGGCTGGTGAAGGGTCTGGAGCACAAGTCTCATGAGGAGCAGCTGGGGGAACTGGGGTTGGTTGGTCTGGAGAAAGGGACACTCAGGGGTGACCTTACTGCTCTCTACAGCTGCCTGAAAGGAGGTTGTAGGCAGGTGGGGGTTGGTCTCATCTCCCAAGTAAAAAGCAACAGGACAAGAGGAAACAGCCTCAAGTTACACTGGGGAGGTTTCAGTTGGATATTAGGGAAAAATTCTTCACTGAAAGGGTGGTGAAGCGCTGGAACAAGCTGCCCAGGGAGGTGGTGGAATCACCATCCCTGGAGGTGTTTAAAAAACGTATAGATGGCGGTGCTTAGGAACATGGTTTAGTGACGGACTTGGAAGTCCTGGGTTTACAGTTGGGCTTCATGATCTCACAGGTCTTTTCCAACCTAAACGATTCTATGATTCTACGTCTACCACACAGGGCCAAGCAGCTTCATTTCACAAAATTGCTGCACAGGCAGAGATCTGTGGACCCACTGACCACAGAGCTGTAAGTAACTGACTGGCAGCTGCCATAGCTAAATTTGACATTCACTCTTCTGCTTTGCACCTAGAAGAATGTTCAAGGATTCATACAATAAAATAGCTTTATCTCTATTAGTTTAGCTGAAACAATTCAGACAATGGATATTTGCTATCCTTCAGTCTTTATGCCCAACATTTCTGAAAAAAAATTTCCTTTTAGGTGATCACAATAAAGTGACAGTAAAGGCACCATTTGCCAATTTGATATTGGAGAAAAGTACCTGAGATTTCCTCCATTTCCCTTTCCCACCACAGAGCACACATTTACAATGCATGACGCTTCACAAAATTAGGCAACAAGTACCTAGCCAAAAATACAACAGTGCACATGCCTGAATTAAAAGAACTGATGTTAAAGGAAAAAAAAACCACTCTGCTGTATGTAAAATATACAGGATATACTGCTGATTTGTATTTATTAAATATAAACAACCCGTGATTCTATAAAATTTAATTTTTTTTATTTGTGCAATGGCTATTCAGTTCTATTGCTTCTAATATGAATTATTGTTCGTTTGTGTGCAATTTTATGCAATGGTTTAAACAGGGTTATATTTACTACTCCACATTTTAAATACTTAAAGTTACTAAGTTTTTTATACTACTTGGAAGACATAAAACCAGTGTCTTCCACATCAAATACCACCTCAATAAAAAGTTAAGGTGCGTAAATGGAGAAAGTTTCACTGTGAGTAACATAATACACATTAAGACAAATATAAGACAGGCTATGGGTGGAAGAAACACCAGATGTGGTCAGAAAAAGATCTAGGAGTCTGATCCTGAGAAAAGCCAAAACAGAGATTTTCCCCATCTTCTACTGTCTATGAAGGCATGGAATGACGAACAAAACCTGTCTCCTGTTACATGGTTCATCCTGCATATATTATCTGGAAATTAATTGTATTGAATTTGTATTCAAGTACGCCATCAGTTCCTCCTTGCAGCAAAAATAATCTGCTGGGTCCCATACTTTGGCAGCTGGGACAGATTCTGCACTCTTCATTCCCAAAGCCTCATTCTCCATGACAGTTGTGAGAAGTGCATGTAGCTGTGCTCTTTTAAGTCCTGCAAAGGATACCAAAAGGAAAGGTGGAAAGCTCCAACAGATGGACATGCAGCCATGAATTAGATCACTGCAGTGAAACTCCAGTCATGCTCATGCAGACCTTGGATGGTGGGACACTGGAGGCAGGTTTAGTAGAGCATGGGATACAGCAGCTTGGTACTCATCCACCACTCCCAGGGGAAACCAAACAGATCTCATTAAGCTGACTTTACTTATTAGCTTTAAAAATAATGTATATACCTATATTCAACAGGAGAGAACGTGAAAAATTCATTTCAACTGACATCTGGCTGTGATGATCATATGCTCAGAAAGCTGTGGGTATGCCTGCACTCCAACTGTTGTGAGGGCAGAGGAAGTCCCCACATTAACTATGGTGTAGCATGGGATACAAGATGGCAAGATACAGCAACATAGGCTATATGCCTGCTGTGGACTTTGGGAGTGCTGCTGGGCTGAACAGCCTCTCTGGCTGTGTTTCACATGGGCCCTTTTAAAGCTAGCCTTGGTATTTTAAAATTCTATTTTCTAACTGTCTAACAGACACCTCCCAAAGAAAAACAAACACCTCCTCCTTGTTGTGTGCAAACACAGCACACTAGAGCATCCTTCAGGTGAGACGAGCTGGGGGAGTGGGAATTGGGGATGAAACTAGAACATTATTGATTGGTAGAGATGAAATAGAAGACCTATCTGCAGCTTGT
Source organism: Falco cherrug (assembly GCF_023634085.1). NCBI lineage: Eukaryota > Metazoa > Chordata > Aves > Falconiformes > Falconidae > Falco > Falco cherrug. The sequence continues at coordinate 73,051,206 of NC_073699.1, forward strand.
TGAAATATCAAAGAACGTTTGTGTACATATATGAATTTGAATTTGTCATGGTCATTGGAATGAAAAACAAGTACACAATATCAAAACATATATCAAAAAATTCTCCTATTTTTCTTAAGCACAGCTCAGCTCCCTTTCTCTTCACACAGTGTCATAGCTTTTTGATATTAAAACTCTTAAAACAGTTCTTTACCAGCACACAGTATTACAAACTATATGCAGTTATCCATGTCATTCCTGTACCTCTTTCCAGTTTTCTCTCCTACCTTGGAATCTGATGCTATTGTTGATTATTTCCAGCGTGTCAGCCACAGCATTGTACTCTCCCACCTTCACTTCCTTTCTTTCTGCAGAGACACAGACAAAAGTGATTGTTTATGGCAGTTCATATGTTCTCAATTATTTAACTGATTTTGCCTTCTTTTTTGACAATACGTCAAAGGAAAAGAAATATGCAAGAACAGTGCATGAATTATTAAAGCAGAATGCCAGGCAGCTAACATCATTACAAGAAGTATTTCTAATTCTTTAAAGAAATGCAAAGTATTTTCAAGAACTCATTTACATAACCAGGGAATTGTTGTTATCGGGCACAGACATCTCCAGCTTAAAGATCACACACTTACTGACTGGCTCACACAATGCAGGACATTTTGCTGGGAAAACAGACATGGCTAAATCACACATTCCACTCATTTAAACAACTAGGACTTCTTGTTTAGTGAAGCATTTCCCAGGGGACTCACAGTGGCAGGCTCCAACCAGTACGGAGTAGACTGGCTTATTAATTGATACTCTGGGAATCTAATCTCTTATTCTGACTGGGAATTAACAACTCATTAGTACCCTGACTGCAAGACATACAATGTCACGTAAATAAAGCCAACATGCACTTGCGCTAAAATTATACTGTTAACTCGCATCTACTGTTTGGCACTATCATCACATATATGGCCTTCTTGCACCTAACGGAGTAGAGTAACACAGATACTTAATTTGTTCAGCTGCTGCCTTGGCCCCTACAGCTGGAACTCCAGCACATATTTGTCCCACCCTTCTGATAACATCTGTCATCAATGAGTTTCTGCTATTTCTGTTGGGGTTTTGGTATGGCTTAGAAGTGCAAGAACTTACTAAATTATCACTTTTACACTAAAACTTTTACATTTTGATCAGAGACTTACAAACCACAAGCACATTGGCTAAATTGGATGAGCTGGTTCAGCAGAGCCAAAAATTTCCTTTCAGGCCTCTATGTCTGGGCATGCAAAACCCAATTTACATTTAAATTCTGAGCTCATGACCCTATTTGTGACACTGTTTTGGGAGCTGATGATCTTGAACTAGATGGCAAATTTGAAAAGACTGTATTTCCCCCAACAGCTCCACATTAACCTTTTCTCCTTTCTCACTCAAAGTGATTGTGCCTGTTCAGCCCTGCTGAATGGAGCAGCTAGCTCCATTTTAGTAAAATCTACAGGCTGATTAATATTAATCTGACAGCTCACAGGAGGCAAAAGTTTTCCTTACATAAACCGCACTTCTTACTGTTAAAATTGTTTACGCAGAATTGTATACTGGGCTGAAAATCTGGTAGAGATACCTAGATGTTTGTTATACCCCCATCAAAAGCTGGAGTCTGCAGTTCTAAAAACTGATTTGCCTTTCAAAGGAGCATGATCCACTTGTGGGGCCCTAAGCCTAGTTAGGAATAAAAGTGCAAGCCCCTGGTCTCCAGCAGCAGTTTCACAAAGCCCATCCACACAGCATTACCCAGTCTTAAGTGTAAATATAAGTTTATACTATCTGTAACTGGCTGAAAATTCTCTGTGAACTAGATATATGAATAAATCCTTGACAGTCTTAAACAATAAAATCTTCCCAGTAGTCATCTAAAACCTAAAATGGTTACGGCTAAAAACTTCACCGATTCAGTTCCATCTATGTTTGTTGCATGACAGCTACTACCCGTAGATCCAAAACATTAAAGATGCCAGAAAGTCCACAGCATCTACTTATACCAAATGGGGAGGCCATGCACCTTGGTTTGGGTCTAGTCACCACTTTACAGCAACACACTAAAACCCGATAGCTCTGATGAACAACAAAGAGAAAAGTCTTGCATGCCAAGGCTTACTGAAGTCAAGAAAAGCCATGGAGGTATTTGATATCTTAAAGTACTTACAGTTGTGGAAAGTAGTCTATGAGGGAAATAAATCACATTTGTATTGAGAGGAAGGATATACTACCCATTTCATAGTTTGGTTACAGGGGTGCTAAGGGGGAGATGCAAACAGTCTTTGTGCTCTTTTGTACTGCCAGCAAGGAGTACAACTACAGCTGTTGGTTCTCCAGGCACAAGCGCTGATCAGTGACAAAGTCACCCCCAAATATTAATTAGAAGAAGCAAGGAGGTAGCACTACAGCCCTCTTTTCTCTTGCGTAGGCCAACACAGCTAAGGATGGGACTGCAGGCTCTACTCTTCTATATGCCATTACCTCAAGTTCCCTTTGGAAATTCTGAATTACTCAAATCAGTATACTGTTTGTACCATGTAGTTCATATCTGTCAAAATCTCTGTGTGTTCAGCACAAAAGGACAGGAGGAATTGGAACTCTTTCAAATAAACACACCAAAAAAGTGCTTTGTGCAATATTCAGAATATGATGTTGGCTTCTTTCTGTAGTGCTTTCATTATTTTTAACATGATCTTTCCATACTCAGAGAGACTGTATTGATACACCACCACCACCACCCCATCCCCTCCCCGTCCCCTGTCCCCCCCCCCCCCCAAACCACTCAGGTTAAAATGTGGAAAAGAAATATAAGGGAAAATATACCTGTTCTGTGAGATAATGTTTGATAATACCATGACAAGAGCGGTGGGATTTTAGAACCCAACTCTCCAACTGGCCCAGAAGTATGTGACTGAAAGTTATGCCTATCTAACAGAATCCTAAACAACCAATCCTTATTGCTAATTAATTGTCACAGAATAGATTACTTATACGGCCAAGATTAAGGCCTTCTGCCACCAAAGAACTGAACTACTCTTAAAGGTGAATTAAAATGTTTTCTTCTACATGTTTTATTACGGAATTTTGTAGCCTATTTTAAGCAACTCCAGACAAACTGTCAAAAAGAAAATTGACAAAAAAGCAACTACTACTTAACAAATTGGGTCACATTTCACAAAATACAACAGATTTTTAATTGCATATCAGGTAGTTACATGTTTTTGTTGAATAAAAGCAAAAATAATCCTGCAACTAACATCAGCTGAGTAAAACAAACTTACTAAAATGCACGAGAGTATTATGATTGCCAGGATGACTTACCCATTTACCCTGAGAATTACCAGATAAGTTGCTAACTAATGCTTAATTTCAGTTCTTTTCACTGTATGTCATAATTTCATTTCCATTACATTTTTAGAAATGTATTTATTCACACCTCATGAAGATAGTTTTGACTGAGATGTTTAAGGATGAGAGAAAGCACTTGCAATGTATAAGAGATGGGACAGATGGATTTCCTTTATTTTCCTCTATGTAGACAATGCTGGCTAGCTCCTAATGACAGTAAGACTTTGTCTAAATCTAGAGCTTATAGTTCCTTCAGGTATGTCAGTCTGACTGCAACAGTACAGATAAACCTAGTGGTGATGCAGTTAAGCCAATATAAAAATGTTTACAGCAGTATAATCACCAGTAAAATGTATGTTTATAATAAATGGCAAGGGCAGTCTGAAACAACACAGAATCCTACAAAATTACAAGATTTATGTTGATATGTGAATGCATTCATTAAGTCCTACACATCTACGTGGTGATACCAATGTAAAAAAGTATGTCTAGGCCACTAGAACAAAGACAAATTAACAGGTCTGCCCTAACATTACCATGGTGCTCAAACTACATGGCTGTAAATAAAAATTAAGAACTTCAAAGCTCTAAACAGCTTACCATAGCTTAACATGACTAATACTTTGTAATGTCACTACAGCTTTTTATAAAGTTATAATTCCATGCAAACTACAAAGAAAACATGTGCAAGTAATGAGTACCCACTTTCCAACAAACATAATTTTAAAGTAAATTTAAATTTTAAAGTAAATTTAATAAATTTACTATGGATTATTTTCCAGATAAGTTAAGGGTCACTGAGGTGTCTTATCTAAAGGACACTTGGGCTATTCTCAACTTAAAAGCAGCAGAAAAAAGACAAAACCTACAGCTGAAAGCATACACAATATGCTTTCAAGAGTAGGTCTTACTCTGTCCTGAAAAAACATCCCTGCATAAGGTACTGCCTCCATGTCTCCTTCTCCTTGAAAATTTTTCTTCACTCAGGAAATTACCAGTGTTTTCTCTCACAACCTTCCCCTGACACCAGTTTAACAATCCCTTCTCTTTGTCAGCTGCCTCTCTTGCTTAACCATTGTAATTCAGTGGCAATGATTAGATGCTTAGCGCATTAGAAAATCTTGCTGCATATTCAGCACTTAGCCTATCTCTGGTTCCAATATTATTAAACCTTGTCCTACAACAGAAACATTTAACTCTTGCACACTGTTCCTCACCCATGCCTCACAGCCCAACAGTACTGCTGGCAGCTATAGGGAATATTTACTCATCAGATCTGAAGAATTTTGGAAAATGCCCAAGTGGCTGCCAATAGGTGAAACTGAGCATGGACCATACGCACCTGAAATGCTTAAAGATCCTTAGGAGGAGAATGACACTTAAATTTGGAAAGATTTTAATTTCAAATCAATCTCTTAGATATGAATCAAAAATCATGTCACTGCACAAGTACTCACACTTTCAAAGACACATCTAACCTATCTGAAAGTTCACCATTCACAAGCTATTGGCAACTTATTGACAGGTTCAGTCCAGAGACAGGGCAAAGGGTACACTGACACATTACATTATGGTGTCCTGAGGCTTGCCTTTCTGCAGTTTGGCTTCTGGTCACATTCCTTTTTAAAGAGTGAATGTTTTTCTTTAGCACTTCAAACTGTCAGTCACCTAGCCATCATGTGTAACTGACATGTCTTAGCTCTTCTTTCTCATTCCCTCTATTGCCTACTGCAAAGGCTTCTGAAGAACTAATGTGCCACATTTAGTGACAGCAATCCTGCAACCAAGGGAATTCAGAGAACAAGTCCCAGTAAGGATATGGGTGGAACACAAACAGTGAAAACCCTAAGCCGGAGACTGCAAACTGATGGCAAATCTGAGAACACTTTCCATATTTCAGTCAGTCCTGTGTAAATTGCCTGCAAAGTCTCTTCTAACCTCTCCTACCTTTGTGTCACTCATTTTGAAAGCTGTTTCACAATATGATGATATACTACAAAAGCTGGAAATAATGTTTTAATACCTCTATATTACCAAATTAAACCAATTGTCATGAAAGCTATTTTCCTTCAGAATAAATACAGAAACATTTCATGTTTAGGATCCCGTAGAAACTCTTAGCAAATTAATGTAATCTTAATTTTCATAATATATCCTTGTCAAACAGGACTGGGAAGCTTTCCAGTTATCCTTATCACATATCAGCAATAACCAATACAAGATGAAAGTTTCCAATTAAAAAAAAAAAATCACAAAAGAAGCTTATAAATAATGAATGAGCAAAGCTTTTTTTATTAATTTCTATCCACTTGTAGGCAACCATTTCTTTGTTTAAAGACAGAAATGCTGAGATAAAGAATCACAGTTCAAATAACAAAGAAAATGTCAGGTCAGATAGAAGATTATTCGTCAGCAGAAGCTGCCAAAAAGAAAGAATCAAGGAAGAAAAATATGTTACCTTTGCAAGGATTTGAATTACCACAGTTTTTACCCTTGCAATTAGAGTAAAAAAACTGTTTTGCCCAAAGAAATATTACCTTCATCTTTAACTCTGGCATAACTATTTCCTTCATTTGAATTTTTTGTTTATTGTTTTATTTCTGAAATCCTGGATTGCAGTGCACACAATATACAGGAAATCTTAAGTTATGAAAGCAGCTCATATAGCAGCTGGTAATTACTCTTCATAGCAGTTCTCAGGTCCTATCTTTCATTCATTCATAAAGCAAAACAGACATAAAGGTTAAACCAGTCAAAGGCCAAACACTGTATGTCAGCCTTAGAGCCAGGATAAAAACTAAGAATCTTAAACCTGGTATTATTTCACTAGTTAGTCATGGTATTTAGCCAACAGGACATAGCAGGCAAGTAAGCAAGTAGCACATAAAATGTCATTAAGTATCTTGAACTCATAAAAATCTAGTCATTTTATAGCCCAAGAAAAATTTTCCATAAAAAGTTCAAGCATATGCATTTTTAAAAGCTTATAAAAATTAATTTTACTGATTAATTTTAACCTTTGTTTTTACCTTTCTGATTTTACATGTCTCCTGTTTTGCTTATTAGACTGGCTTCTAGCTCTGCATAGCAATTTAGTAATTTAGTTCATGTGGATTTAATACCTAAATATTTTAGGTATTTATATATTATGTATCAAAGAACTATGAAATAAAATACAATTAAATAAAAAAATAATGGCTTTGAGTTTAAAATAATTACTTCTTAAAATCTGAATTGTTAACACTATCATTATACTTTCATACAGGAAACTGAGAAAGGTATAAACAAATCTACAGTAATGAAGGCAGGTTATCTATGAAGTATAGTGATTGGTGTGATGAAGCAAGCATACAGAGGTTACATTAATTCTTCTAAAAAGAAGTTCCTGTTTCTTAGGTTCTTAATAAATCCCTTGATAGTTTGAAATGTGGTTGTATATGAGATCACAATTTTTTTAGTTTAAATACTTCTAGCATAAAATCTTTACTGACAATCATAATCAAACTATGTAACCACTGAAACATACGTCAGTAATTCGAATTACCTTTAATTCCACTAAGGAAGTTAACAGATACAAATATTCAAATAGGTACGGTATGATTATAGTTTAGGACACATACATGGGCAATAACTGCAACATCTCAATCCAGCTAAGGTTATTCCTGTTCTATAGTTCATTCTCTTTTATGATTTGATTAAGTTTTGAAAATCCTTCTCATTCTGAGAGTTTATTTGCCAAAGTAAATTATTCTTTGAAGTACATACAGTACTTCATACATACATGTATTCATACAGTACATACAGAACGTAAGTGTACATGTGGTTTTAAATATTAAATTTTAAAATATTAATATTTATCTAAACATACAATGGTCTACAAACAAAAATTGGTATTTATTTCACTTATCAGTTGGAATCACCTCTTCCTAGCAGAGTCCAAAAACAGAGTGCTTTTCTTGACTCAGAATTTACAGCGGGAAATAGCACTGCACATGTAAAACTACAGGCAGCCACACTAGGAGAAGGCATTTTCTCAATTATTAAATAATATTACAACTTTATTAATTGTTGCGTGTCGTTAAGTACCTTTACTGTCATACACTAGTCCATTTTCTACAGTGTGCCAGAAAATCAACTTGTGCAGATACATAGGCTTGGGCTGGCTTCCTGGGAGACCTCCCAGGAGCTTCCCAGGTTTGAAGGGCCATCCAGGCAGTGACAGGTTTGGATGCAGATGCCACTGATATGCAGAAAAGTCCCCCTGGCAGCAGCCCAGGGCCCAGCAGTAGCTCCATCTGTCAAAAGTCTCTCTGGGAGAGAGACAACTGAAGCAAGAACTCCACAGGAGGTGGAGGTGCCAGTAAGAGAGGCTGTGGCCGTGTTTTATTGCCTCTTGAGCTTGATTTGAGAGTGCTGAAACGTCAGAGACCACGAGGCGTAATTCAAGATATACCATGAATTATACCACTAATTCAAAGATAAGGGACAGCAAACCATAGGCTGGTATCCATTTTGACAGTCTATGAGACTTCCAAAGAAACCCAAGATGATAGAGTGGCAGTTTTTCCAGATATCTTATGCAAGGAGAATAAATGCAATTATTATCTCTCTGGTGCCCTGGAAACTGAGTCTGAGTAGGCATGGTGTGCCCTATCAGGAGAGTCTGGCAAAAGAAAGATTTGAATCATTACCAGATTAACAGAGGATATGTTTTTAGTTATTTAAGTTATTTAAGTCAAATTCACCAAGCAGTGTCATTTAGGGAAGAAACAACTGGGAACAGCCCTGCTGTCAGTCTTTTCTGACTTGCCAGGTAAAAAAGTATATCTGTAGCTGAAAATGCAAGACACCCAAGACAGTAGCCTAATTCCAGTTTCCATCTGCTGGCTCAGCATTGAAACCTTCCATACAAACCTGACAGAAGACATGACTGGCCACCACCAGGTGGCCACCTGACAGGAAAGCCAGCCCTGGGGACCTAGATGACCCTGGCTCCAGTCCTGCTGCGCACTCTGGTTGAATGAGACAGAATATCAGAGTGACCTTTTCTTCTTCTGATATGCTTAATATTCTAGCATTTAATTTGATTTTCTTGTCTATGTCTGAAAGAAACATTTCCCTACACTTACCTAAACCCATTACTTATCTAACTGAAATTTTAAATTCAATTCAATGTAGAGTATCACTTATTTTTTTGCAGTTAAGACGACAACTAAAAAAAAGGAAATCAGTTACTTCAAAAACCCTGGATGGTTACCTTTTTCCCCAGAGAGGCTTTTCTTGTCAGTGCAGTGATGCACAGCACAGCCACTGACAGTAGGTCCAGTCTGTGGACAACTTCAGCTGACCTGAACAGTGCCACCAAGCCTCTGCCACCATGTTTTCTGAAGCTGCTCCAAAAAGACAGCACAAGCTGCATGATGCAGTCTTCCGTTTGAGGGTTGGGTGGCCCTTCCTAACTTACATGATAACCAAACTTTAATGCATAACGTGGCAGAAATAAAAATGTCCCCCCATCACAGAAGACAGGTGCTTGGCCAGAGGGCAAGAGCAGAGCAGCATGCCAGCTATCGCATAGATGGGACAAAGTGACTGAGAACCTTGCAACATGGTTGTCTTCCCTCCACTTCGCAAGGCATGCCTGCTTTCTGGTAATCTCACACAATGCAGGGACAAAACAAAGGCTCTACTGTCGCACATTTTGATGCATACCTACATTTATATGATTAGGGCCTTCCCTTGCCATCTGTCAGGGTTGTGCTTCCCCTCCTCTGGGAGGGCAGGGCTCAGCACATGCTGAGCAGCCTCACAGCAGGCTGTGCTGGGTCTGCTCCAGCCAAGAGGTCAGAAAACAAGATGCTCTGGCTTCTTCCTTAGGTACTGCACCCTTAAACTTTTTCAGAGTTAAGAGTCCATTATTTAGAGGTTGGAGTTTCACAACTACCATGCCTGAGATGGGAGGAGAGCAGCAGCTGTTGTATTACGTGTGTTAGATCCGAACTACTACGTCCTTGAATATCCATGCTTGCCATTACACCAGGTGGCCTGTGAAAACACTGTAGCACATAAAGAGCTTTGAATACCTTCTTCATGATCCTGGGGCAAACCCAAAGGCGGAATTCCCACTGCCCTCATCCTAAGGTACAAAGTAAGGTAGCTGAGGCAGCACTAAACACGTTTATACAAAGCTGCAAACTCCATGCTCTTTTCAGCCCTTGTAATTCATACAGTAACTGCCGGGGGGGTTTCCTGTACAGGAAAAGCAGTTTTGACTCACCCAGGCTAGTTTATTCCAGAGACTTTATTCAGGAAGAGTAGAGGAAGCATTCCAGAAAAACGTTTAGAGCAACAAAAAGCCCACTTGTGCAATAACCTGCATCTGCAAGCCACCCCTCGCCAAGATATAGGGGAGACTGTAACAGCACCCAAGTAGCTATGCACACCTAAATCACTCTTCCAGCTTCCACTGCTGAGATGAACAAGACAGCTGTTACTCAAAGAGCCATCAAAAGCCAGAGACATTCAGCCTTTCAAGCTCTAGCCCTCCCCTGACAGTCAGCTCCCCAGGAAGCAGCCTGTCTCGGGGCTCAGAGCCAGGCGGGATCACAGATTGCATTTCCCTGTTCTCAGGGAGGTACACTCCCCACCAGGGACAGGCTTGTCACCACTACGTTTAGGGATGGCACACCAGGGAGTGAGAAAACAAGAAATGTTACAGAACCGCAGGGCACCCATCTAACCCAAGACCGGAGTGATTCATAGGGTGAGAAAAGTGTGCTGGAGAGTGCTGCTTTGAGTGTTTTTACAAGCAGAAGTGGCTGCTGGGAAATTCCTCTTCAAAGTCAGTCTTTCTTGCCTGTCTTCAGGATTCCCCAAAGGCTACCTGAGAAGTTTGGAAAGTTTGGTGCACCTACCAGGAGGAGTGGTTCTGTGAGACCATAAGCACACGTGTGAGCAACCTGCAGCCTGGGATGCTGGCTGTGGGTGCAGGTGGTGAGGCTGTGCAGCCCCATGCCCTAACGCACTGGAAGACATGAAACCTCTGTGTGAAATATCACCAGCTAGAAAAAATGACCATGCCCTACTCAGTTCTCACAGGCTCTAAGAGACAGATACAGCAGATGAATCCACTCATAGGAGACTGCTGATCTACAAAAGAAGTGACAGGTGCAGTATTTGAAATGTTCTGGGTACCAGCCCAGCCCAATAGGCCCCTACAATGATATTTCTCACTTTACAAATTTCCATTTGACACCCTCTTTTTTGGATGTAAGTGTATGTGATTTGTATGTCAGGATGAGGCCAAAACAGTTTTGAAACATGATAGTAACAGTCAAATCAGAATTTAACTCACCCTGATGCATATTGTTCATGTTGGTGGAGCTCTTTGACTTCCTTCAGTTACTACCAGTACATTTTAGTAGGATGCATTCTAGTCTTGAACTTCAACATTTATCACAACTATTTCTTTTTCCTTTTAAATCCTAACTGTGTTAAAACTTAGAGGGGAAAAATCTACAATAATCTCTGCAAAAGAAGGCTCATACAGGAAACTATTTTGGTTTGGTTAGATTCTGTAAACTGATCTTGTATTCAAGAGGAAAGGAACACACTCCAACTGGAACCTGTTAAAAGTCAAAGTTCCAGAGAAATAACTACATTTTCCTGCTACTTCAGTGAACCTCCACCTGCTTTAACTGTTTTGAGTAATCTCTTTGTATTACTAATCCACTGGAAAAAACAGAAAGGAGGAAGAAGAGCCAACAGTAATCTCTCAGTACTAATTAGGAATAACACATATTTTACTAAAAGCAAAGGAAGTGGTGTAGAAGACTGATTAAGATAAAAAGAAGAGTTTTGAAGTGATAGTTCCTGATTTCATCTTTAATGACTGCTTCAAAATTTTCCTAAAATATGGTATATTTTACAACACACTATGTTGTGCTGGTTAATTTTAAATTCTGATTTATTTTTCCTTTTATTTCTTCATCTGGAGTTTGAATAGCTACAGAAAACAAGTCTGCATTAAGAGAAAAAAACTCCCATGAAAAGCTACAGCCATTAAATTATAATTACTCTAAATAATAAAGGATTTAATGTTTAATATAGAGCAGTTATATAATACACCTGACAGACAGCTCTGGAATAAAGTTGGCAAAGCAGAGCCAGAGAACGCAACCATTTACGTGTAAGCATAGCTTTGTTTTTGTGCATAACATTAAATACACTCTTCTAAGAGTTTCCAGAATGAAAAGTGGTATTACAGGTACTGAGAGAAAACAGTCTGACAAAACACTCGTAGTCTGAAAGAATCTATTCTGGCCAGAAAATTGATAGCATACAGCAGTGATGATCTTGGTTTGAATATTAACTTTTTACAAGAGGACAGAATTTATGCCTGTAGGAATGCAATATAATATAGGGCAAAAAGTCTTGAAAAGCCGATTAAAACTAGAAAAGCAGAAGTATGCATTTTTTTCTCATGTATCACTGCACTGCAGTATGACAGTGAAGACTGCTAGAGACTTTACAAGTGGGTGGGCACAAAAGACTGAATTACCTGTGAAGATGCACTAAACTCTCGAAAATGGCTGCACAAAACTAATGTTATCATTTTTTCATTACAACTAGAATCAATGCTTGAAAAATTCTAGCGTTTCAAATGTAAGGGATATATATCTCCCTGTTATAGCATGGTTTGCCTTTTGCCTGAAATAAAGTTAAAATTGTAGACGTGTGATGAGTAAAGAAAGCCGAGGTTTGTTTGGAGTATGAAAGCGCGAGGCGTTCTGGAAGCAAGAAAGGCCAGAAACAGTTTCAAGGATAAAATAGTTCAAAAAGCTTTCTCTTGAAAGTGTTAGAAAAGTATTACTATAAGCTACAAAAATCAATTGTCCCACAAATTTTAATTGTGACAAGTTTGAAAGTCAAAACACAGTGATTTAACTGAGAGAAGGGGATTTAAATCTTACTTGAATCAAGTATGTATCTCAGTGCATATGTATCTAAGAAATCACTACCAATCCCTCACTAGTCACAGCATTCAATGGAAATTTAAATTACAAAATGTTTCAAGAAGAAAAAAAAAGATTGAATGGAGCAGAATCATAATCTATGTCATGCATTTTATATAGTTACCTGAATTACAAAAAGCAAGTACTTTACCTATTAGACCATAAATCTTTAACGCCCCAAATTTTAAGAACCTCTGTACAAACCTATATTAGAAAAAAAAACCTACTTAAACTTAGGTATAGTTTTTTTTCTCTTCACCTTCTTGTACACAATTGTACTTGTACAATTCTACTGCAATAGTCTTTACAGCAGGGCTCCTCAAACTGTTTAACCAGGGGGCCGGCGCGCGGATGCAGTGGCAGGCAGCCATCTGCGGCTGCTGGGTTTCCCCCCCCAACCCCCGGCGGGGGGGTCTGTAAATACCGGGGGGCGGATTGAGGACCCTGGGGGCCATATCTGGCCCGCAGGCAGTAGTTTGAGGACCCCAGCTTTACAGATTACTGGGAGCTAGCGATGCAAGTCAAATCCTCTTACTAATTGCTTTTCAGTGTAAGGTAAAAATATTATCTTGCTTTCCTGTGTTCTGGATAGGTACAGAAAAATCTAGCACAAATCTTTTGTTTCTAGATTTAAATAACTTTGATTTAAGCAAGAATAATGGGATGTAAGACAATAAAGGTCAAAACTCATGAGGACACAGCAGCCAGAAACATACGGAACATAACCTAGGGAAAGAGTCACACTTCTTGTGTAAACCAGTGCCTGGATCTTCACTTGCATATTCGGAAACCTGGCATCCCCAAGTTCCAGCTACAGTCTTTCCCTTATTTCTGATGCTCTCCTCACCTCAGGAGTCTTACCACCTCAGCATCTAGCACCTCCTGACTTTCTTGGAGGAACAGAGATGACCTGGTCTTGGTCCTGGTAGGACCAGGAAAAAGAAGAGACAACAAAGGGGCCAGGATTTATGGCACATGTTGCATGTGCTAAGACAGAGTTTGCCTGTGCCAAAAGCCCACCCTGCTTAAATCACTTTTTCACTCATCTAGACCATGTTACTCCTCATTGCATTATTAGCATGTGTAAACATGGGGGAAAACACAGCCACTGAACAGAACAGTGCTCGTGCGGCATCCTCTGCTCTGGTCTTGCTGCAAGAGGAGTCGCTGGCTCCTTTTCAACCACGCCACCCATGGGAGAGCACTGCTGTTTGGCAGCACCCCATTTTCCCATGTACAGCACCAACACTGAACTGCAGCTTGCTTTTCCTTGCTCTGCTGAATAATTTCTGGCACGCAGCAGTGGATATATTCCTAGAAATGAAAGTTTCTTACTTGGATGGAAAATATTCTATAACTTTCGCAGCCTGTTTCAGGAGATAAGACTGCTTCTGCAGACACTTTTCACACCTGAGCTGTAGGGGATAACAGTGTTGCAATGCATGCAACCAGGATGAAAGCCATTCTCACTTCTGCAACCGTTATCAAGACCTTGTCTACCTGCTGCATCGCTTGGGTTCTTTCTTTCTTGTGTAGTGTGCCAGCAGTCATTCTGGCAGGTTTTGAAGCTGCTGTTTTATCCAAAGATAGCAAGCACATCATGGGCTTTCTGCTGTTCCTTGTGTGTGTATATGGGAGTGATGGGTGGTAGAGCTACCATGAAAATTTTATGGACCCTTCTGGACTAGCCACTAACAAAACAGTCCTTTCCAGTTCATGCTCTTACCCTCAAAATACTGAATCCCTTCACAGCTTTGACACCACACCATCCAATATACCAGAAATATCATGTTTGTATTGCAATACACCTCAACTGTCCCTAATAAAGCCAACAAAAAGCCTGTGCCAGAATGTCATTGTTTTTCATGGTTTGTTTTTAAATTTCAGCAGGTTATCGGACTGAAAAATATTCTGCAAGACTGACAGAGAGAGCGGAGAGAGACCAGACAGCAGGCTAACAACACACGCGCAGCTCAGTGGTCAGGTAGGGCAACCACACAGCCCAAAGTACCAGACGGCACAAGTGGTAGGAGGTGCAGAGAGATGGTGGGAGGAAAAGGACTCTGCATTGCCATGCTTCATTACCAAAAGCTATTGCAGCTAGTCTTGGAGAGACCAGAGACCTGAGAAACAGCCATGTAGGCCCATTATCCTTGTATACCCCCAAAAGAAAGATTATTTACAGGCCTTTTTACCTACCATCAAGTCCTTAATCTTCTCATATCTGGACAGTCTAAGCTCCTCAAAACTAATCAACTGTTTCAGGCATCTCGCTACCATTTTGAAGTTTCCCAGAAAAGGTCCAAAGAGTTACAGATCTTATTCGATCAGGTCCAGTTCAAAAGCAGCAATTCACCAATCAGAACAGTGTATCTGCTCAGTTTGTGATTTTTGTTTATAAATCTGCCCATTGAGTTTCCTGATTTTGCCTATAAAAATGAAATAATCAACAGATAACAAACTGATACTGCATTTTTGATAATGTATAAAATCACTACGATTTTTTTAACTCGGGGTATGATGTTCTCAGATGTACTCTTTCTATTTCCTTCAAATGGGGCTTTCCATATCTTAGGTTTTTACAAGAAATGCTGTAGAACCTACACTACAGAAAGATAAATGCATTCAACTGAAAGCAAAAACTAAGCTCATCTTATGATCTAGCTTGTACTTTCTGTCTGCTTGTTAACTTTCTGTTACTTTCAATAGTTAATACTGTTTGTGTGAAAATCTGCCCACTGATTTCAGTATGAGAAACTGAGTAACTGTTTCAGTGGTCCAATTTCCTGCTCCTATTTTCTTAATAAAAGCCTCCTTCTTTACACCCCATCCAACTCATTCACTGAGCTTAAAACCAAAATTACCTGCTATCTGAAACCCAATATGTTTCTTAATTATCTAATTCCCATTCACTTAAAACAAATGATAATAATTTATACTATACCTTGACCTAGCACAGAGTATAATTTAATAATCAAGAGAACGCTATACACATAATTGGAAATGGTAAAAAACCCATTTGAAGAATCTTGAATTTTTCTGCTTCTTGCATTAGACATTTTCTTAGAGGAATCTGTGTATGACTAATTTAGTACTATATCAGAAAGAAAACAAGCTTCTTGAAGATAAAGTACAAAATTATCACAACTAATTTTTGCTAAAAGCATGCCAGCTCAGATGGCATTTTTCTAAAATTATATTACTATAGCTTTTATAGCAATCAAAAGCAAAAGAGTTTAAAGCCAGTTTTAACAATACTATCTCCAAATCAAGTCAGAATCTTTCTCAGTCTTTTGATTTTAGTGAAAATAAATCTTGAATTAATGAAATCAATTTATAGTACTCATTACTGCATAAATTATATATTTTTTCTTTTCTTACTAAAAATAAAATAATCTTTCAACTTTATTTGATTGCCAAGAAAAAACAAAAACTGCAAAACATAACTTTTTAATTATTTAGATCTCTTTCCCAGGTATTAAACAGGATTAATCCATTTAGCTAAATTTAGTACATTTTAACAAATACTAAAAAAGAAAAATAATATAGCAGAAAAGAAAGACTGAAATTTTTATATTTACAGCCAAACACAGAGTAATTTATTTTTCTTTTTTTCTGCAGAGCTGTGGTGATCAAAATGTTCTGTGTTGATAACAAATTTAATGAGAGACACTGGAGCCTGTATTAAGGCCACTAGAAACTGGACTGGCTTACTGCACTGAGCAGCAGGCACCACAAGGGAACAGAGTCAGCCAGAGCTGTTCACCAAGTCTAAGACAACAAGCAGTTATGGAGGTGCTTCAGGGAGCCCACAAAGTCTCCAAAACCCAGGTATGACACTAACGATTTCTGTGCTCCTAATGTACCTTCTGGCACTGAACTCATCAGCCTGAGATGATACATCCCACAAGACTGCTCAGCCAAGACAGCCTTCTGCTGAAGACATAAGCTACCACACATGAGAAAGTCTCACCATTTCACAGACTGCTTAGTCCCTACCTCAACCACACTGTTGAGGTAAAACTGAGATTTGGCATCATAAATACACATTCAAAATAATTTCTCACACCATTATCTATTAGAAAACTAAATTGTCCAATTTTTCAAAATAAATTCTTATTCCCAACCACCTTCAAAGCCAGTCTTAAAGGCTGAAGCCAGACCTTAACAAAAGTCTTTTTCACCTGTGGATGGATCTTCCCATTTGGAGTTCCCATGGGGAGGGTAAGAAGTGCAATACAGCCTGGAATTAACAATCTCACTGAAAGCTTCCTTGTTTATGGATGGCATAACCATTTTGAGTTTACCATAATTTGCATGTGCAATAAAACATTATGCACCCAAGCAGTATAAATTAGGGTGTTAAAGCTTCTTTTTTTCCCTTGTCCTGCTACAGTAAGTCATTAAGGGTGACATTCCTAATAGTCCTGCTCTGAGGAACTAGTCTTCAGATTTGCTTCATTCTCCAAATTACTGTGCTGGGGCAGGGGAATCAAAAATGAATTTAATCTTAATTTAATCTTAATTGGTATTACTAAAGAATCCAGTTTGGTCTTTCTCAGCAAGGATACTGCGTTCTCAAATTTACAGATTTAATTTTGTTTGATTTACTCTTCAGCAGCATCAAAGTATTTTTGTAATATCTAAGGGCCGTAAATACTGTCTGAACTTGGTTATTTAAACTTTATTACATGAGAAGTCACTGCAGAATTCAAACCTACACAACAGGCAACTGAACAGTGCTTGATTTAGTTCATGATTATTACTGTAGCTAATTTGTCCCTTTCATAGCCACCACACTGTTTATTAGAAGATTTGGTGGGATTCATCTGCCCAAACATTGATGAGTATGACCTAGACTTCTGTATCTCAACTACTGTGTTCAGGCTCCCTGTCAAGAATTTGAAGGGAACAAGCACTTCTTAAACAGCACAATTTGCTTGGTCTACTGTAGACACATAACTAAGGATATGATTGAGTTTCATTCTGGAATTGCCTATATCTTTCTTTCAGGTGGACCAAGACAACTGCCCAGGTGCAAATATCTGGGTAAGTTATTTGACTTCTGATGGGTATCAGAGGTGAGACAGATTTCTTCTGAAATGACCATCTTGCAAAAGAAAGATGAATGAAAACAAACATAGATCTAATAAATTATTCCCTTCTTACACAGAGATTTGTCATGGATAGTAGCATAGCTTTGAAAAGAGTTAAAGAACAAATGTTTAGAAGAAATTTTTGTTAAAAGGCCACTAAAGAAAACAATACTTGCTCACAATTAAAAAAAAAAAAATAATTCTGCTGTCAGTTAAACCTGTACAAATAGAGCTGAGCACACAAACAACAGAAACTGAGCTCAGCCAAAGAGGACTGCTGTTCCATTGATTATGCTTGGGCTTAGGCTATTTCTTGAAATCTCTTTCTGTTTTAACTAGTCTAAGCTTTGTTTAGTTCCTAGTAATGAAACACTTCAAAAGTCTCTGATTGTTGAAATACAAATTAAGAAATTTCCACTTCTGTTTCCAGTTGCTTTGACCAGGAGGTTCAATGACAAGGCTTACAAAAAGCCTAGGCACCGAGATCAAACACAACTATAGACATAATTACCAGTGCAACTATATCTTAGAACTGGTCCAATATTTTTTGTGACAAGAAAGAAGAATTCCTGTTAGTCCCACTTAGCCCCCTAGGTCAGTCACAGGAACAGTCCTCTGAGATACAGTAAATAAGAGTTTAAGTTCCTTCTCTGAAAAATCTGGATGAGGGATCAAAGCTCAGCCCTACTTCACCCTAGATGAATGCCCCAGCTCCTGGATCATCATTTTGCGCTTTCTTTGTGGTAAATTAATATTTAGTTATTTATACATAGCAAAAAAAGTTCCAACATGAAAGACTTAGAAATGTCCCCCAGATATATCTCAGGAACAATTCAGTAGTTCAGAAGATACATTTCTATGCAAATCCCTGCTACACATCAAGCAGAGGATGGAACCAAATATGAATTATGTACCTTTCATGTGGGTGCTCTGCCTGCTAGGAATGGGGATGCCTTGAGCAAAGCTGCACTCAACATGGTGCTTTCTTGGAACTGCAGACCATCAAGAAATGTAAGGAAATGCCTACTCTTTGCTGAGGTACTAGGGCCTAGAGATGCCATATTTTAGCATGAGTCTAGAGCAGGCAAATACTGGTGTGAATATGGGTATGCAGGGAGTTCAAGATCAGGCAAATGTCTGAGGAATGGCTCTGGGGATCTACATTCTTAATCCTACATAACAGGGTAAAACAATTAAAATCTTTCAATGAACTCCGTAATATTTAGTTACTTTAGAATAATTAGAATAAAACAGATTTATCATCCAGACATACAAGATCATTTTCACCAGGCAAGCACAGTCCGTTTGTGCATGTGTCAAAAACACCACCACACCCCACACCCCCCCCCGCAACATTCCAAATGACATGTAATTAACTGTACAGGCACTTGTGCAAACACTAAATTCTATGCATACCTTTTGCACTTGTACCCCTGTGAGAAGGCACTGCAGTAGACTTTCACATGACTGATATATCCCTGCATTGCTACAAGGAAATAAGGATTTGTATTTCATATGCCTCAAGAACATATTTTCTATAATTGGGTGTGTATTTTTAATATTAGTTCAGGTTTTTTATTATATGCAATGAGATCAAAGTAGACTGTGTAACAATACCTTAAAAATTAAAACCATATAGCCCCAGAAGAACATTTAAGCCATGTGCAAAATGAGGTCTCTCAATGCATTGTCTTTCAGATTATAGGTTTGATTGCATGAGGTGCTGGAAGTCCTGAATGCCACATCAATTTAGCATTTTGGGATCTACTCAGAACTTTGCTGGATCAGGCTCAGAGTTTACAACAGTACAACTACACTGTCTTAATAATGCACTGCTTAATTAAAGTATTTATATGCACAGCAGTAATTCATCATACCATAAGCTATTGCTGATTAAAACCAGTAAGCTGGTTTTAAAACCTTGTGCACTCATTATAATCAACAGTAGGGAAGGACTCCTAAAGGCTTGACCCACTTCCAATACAATTTGACCCAATTCAGTGTGATGCAGCTCCATTTATATTTTATCTGTTGATTGGGTTTTATCTATTTAACAGATCAGCTATTGATTTCTACAGAACAGCACAATTTATAGAATCATTCCAGATGAAAAGGAGAAACATCTGTTGTTCGGTTTTGTTTGTCCTTGGCCACTCCATCAGGATTAATTATCTAACATCATCTTTAGTAGAAAAAAATGCTAGCCTGTTCTGAAAAATGAAATGTGGATGGCATAGCCTTCTTCACAGCTTGTTCTACTGCTGGACTGTTACGTAGTTACCCAGTGATTTGGCTGACATTTAATCTAAATATTCCCTTACGTCTTTATCTAGCCTCATAATTATGGACTAGAGACAAAAATCCTGTTCTTGACAATGGCAACTAAACTGTAGCATAGGAAGGTAAACCTACCACGTGTACAAGTCAGGAAGCTCTCCTCCTGTTTTAGCCCTTTATGAGCCAGAGACATCTCTTTTTTGGGTAATCAGTGGCAACTTGAACAGCAATTCACAAATCTCAGATGAGGACAATTCCCAGTAAACTTATATCATCTGAGAAAAGGGAATACACAGGAGAATATTCTAGTCAAAGCACAAAGGAGCTTACCAATATTTCAGAGACTGGCCCTCTACAAAGCATGGAAAACACACACATGATTGTGACAGAGGGCACACTGTATGTTGTTTATGCTGGATCTAAGACAACGGTGTATGTATATCACTAATTTTCATACAAAATTTAACAAATTTTTAAATCCTTAGCATTTTTAGCAAAGGAAGAATGGAACCTAGTTTTCAAGGTCTAGTTTTCTAGCAGTCCTCTGCTTTGGGAGGATACCGACAAAGATGAATAAAAAAGGACTGACAGAGGGGAAATTCAAAGAGCCCTGTAGGGTTTTTTTTTTTCCTTTCTGCCCACCTTGTGTAGCCTTCCTGTTTCTGTACTAGTCAAGGAACTATTTGTAAACGCTAAGTGGCAAACTACTTGACTGAATTAATGTGGAACATTTCAACTCTGTTTCCATCTCCATCCTGAGCAATATAAAACAGGGACAGATTTTCACTTTCTTCATGCAAAGTGATGAAAAGCCACTCCGTGATCTAATCTTTCACCTACTTAAAATTGAATCAGTCAGCATAGAGTATTCCAGTTTCTCTATCTGGACCTCAAATGAGCTTTCCTTAGCTGCTTGTAACTTTTAAGATGCTAGAGATTTTCAGCATTAGTCATTTTATACTTAAGAATAGAAGGGGGAAAAAATACTTGTGAGCTTTTACCTTTGATCCTATAATTGCTGACGTTTTAGTGCTTGGTTTATGGCATGCAAATGTCACATTTCACTCCCTTACTCCTGTGTCCCCCTTTCTTGCTTGTTTTTAATAATAGTTGCAAAGCCAAGAAGATGAAAGGAAAGCAAGTAAATGGAATATACCTAGTTTTAAAAAAAGCATTTCATAGTATTTCACCCTAAATTTATAGAAAATTATGAGAATATAAATGCCACCTGGAATGAATACTGCTTGAATGGGTGTAAATTACAGACATTCATGAAATCAATTATTTTGTAATGAAGGATACTGCCGAGCCACTTCCACACCTGTTCTTTTAGTATATGTATGAGTGAGCTGGGAAAGCACAGAGCAACACATACTGCTAGTGCCTAGAAATCATCTCTATTCTCATTGTCCTTTGTATCCACAGCCTGTAGTTATCTGGAGTTCAGAAAAAGCACTGCAAATTCAGTGGTTCAAACAAGCATAATTTTAATGCATGTGAAGAGTCCGTAGTTGGCAGCAGCTCCTGGGATGAGGCTGGTGCCCATACCTGGCTACGGCAGCACTGTTTGAGGGAAGGATGCTGCACGTAATTCCTCAAATCTGTCACGGAAGGGGCAGCGTGCATTTGTGCTGGTATCTGCTGCCCAACGCATGGAGGTATGTATGCAGATTGCGAAGATTCAAAGTTATTTTTCCAGTACATCTGTCCATGGCCCTATGGGATAATGAAGTCCTGCCAGGGATGCTAGCTGACTTGCTTTGTATGGGTGCATCTGTAGGCAGCAAAAAGAGCCTTTTCTTCCAGCTTCTCTGCCCACGCAGAAGCAGCCAAGGTTTTGCTAAATGGGAGAGCCCCAGGCCAATTACCGCAAATAAATTGAACCTGACAGATCATTTAAGATAAACTTTTATTCCTTTTAGGATCTCACGTTAAGAAAGCTCAACACCAAATTACACAAGGCAGAACTGCGGAACTTTGCGATGCTCCTACCTAGACCATTTTTTCTTTTTTAATTCAGGAAAAGAGCAAGAAAACATTATTGTTATTCTGGCAAGATCTCTTTTGTCAATCACAACAAATGTCTAAGGCGAAAAAAACTTGGGAAACTGCTTACATGCTCAAGTCTTCAGTTACGAAGCTGAGGGAGAAGCATTTATCTGACTACTTCATCTTACAAAACATGTAGGTTTCAGATTTGCTTCATTTAGGGAGAATCCATTTTGGGTAGCATTTTCAAAATGCCTGAATGATTTGGAAATACAAGTCTTGTGACTCAGTTGTCTTTCCCCCTAATATTTTATATTTCTTACATTTTGTCAGCATCTTCCATACATGTAGATAGGTCATAGAGGGCTAAAAAAGAAATACCGTACTTTGGTTAAAAAAAACAAAACAAAACAAAACATGAATCAATAAGGGAAACAGAAGCATAAGTCCAACACAAGCCCAGAAGAGGGGTGGAATATTTGACTTACCTGCTGGTCCATGGCATCAATAAGGCACTCTATATCCACAGGACACATGTATACATATTTATGAACTGCAAGCCCAGAGTCCTTCCCAGAACTCATTCTTCTGTAAGCCCCACTAATTTCAGACCAGCCCACAGTTTGAGTTATGAGCACCACTGGTTTTAGCTATCATAGTACATCATCAGCTGGCCTAAAGCTGCCTGAGACTTGGGAGGTTTTCAGTGATTAAAATAGGCCTAGAGTGCTGAAAACCAAACCTGTAACACAGAGACAATAATCTAGCATTTGGCTGCAGGTTATCACTTTGTTTGTCAGCTGAATTTATCAAATCTGGATATAAGCAGTTACATAGCTTTTGATGATCTATAGCTTCCGTATACAACTGCAACCTTAAATCCAACTTAAGATTTTCTGGATGAGAAAATTCATGAATGATTTTTCAAAAATGTTGTTCTCTCCTCTGAATTCAAGAAGCCCTTTGTGTATTTACTGACCTTTGTGATTCACACTTCAGGGGCTTTTCATAGTCTTTCCCTTTTGAGGGGGGAAGCACAGACTAAATATGTGAACAACTTCCTCCTTTTATCAGGGCCTCTGTCATTTACTAACACAACACAATATTCGCCTGCTGTCACATCAGACTGCCACAACCATGCTCCAAATGTCACATTAGCAAAGTCAGGTTAAAATCACTTTGTGTTATAACACTTTCTGCACTGACCTTTTGAAGGGCCAGAATGAGAGGAAGACTTAGTTCCCCTCGCTCTGCGCAGGGAGCCTCTCCTTATTTTCTCTCCAAAATGCAAGAAGGACATAGAATCATAGAATCATTTAGTTTGGAAAAGACCTTTAAGATTATCAATTCCAACCATAACCCGGGACTGCCAAAGACATGCTTCAGGTTTTATGAATGTGCAACACCCCTGCAATAGACCGGACTCACTGCGGCTCCATCTTGTAACCTATGTGGTACAAGCAGTCTTGTAAAAGAGTAAAATTGCTCAAGGATTTGGGTCTCTGTATATCTTAGACACCGTGTTCTTTCCAATATGCAGGCTGAGGAGCACAGGAATCTGCTTCCCTTGACATAGTCAGCTTTCCATTTTAACAGTTCAGGGCAGAACGCGGAGCTATTTGCCTCACCAGGTATATAAATAACCTGACCTTTAAAAACGGCCAGAACATGGAATCTGGATTACTAATTTGGGACCTATAGCATACTTCTAATTGAGGCAAGGATCCATCATGGCTTTATGATAGATGGAAATATATGTTTCCCAGGGAAAAGCTATCCAGCCTGCTCGGGGCAAAAGCTGGCATGCAGCTAGCCAGGGGGACCTTAGGGGGTACCTTTTTAATGAGATATTGCTCTTTTCCTCCTCCTTCAAACTAACCCTTACTGGTAGCCCCAAGATGATTTGCAGTGGACAGGGAGGCTGTGCCAGAGCTTCTCATGCCAAGTGGGGCTTCTGAGCCCACCTAGTCAGAGAAGGCAAGTCCTAAATCTGGTACAATAAAAAGAAATTGATTATTATACATATATGCTACTACACAAGGGATTAGCTAGCAAAGACTGTACAGTGTCTGTCAAGGTCAAGCATGGCCTGGATAGCTCTGAAATGGACACGCAGAAAGTAGCTCAAGAAGGAAAAATGTCTCCATGGCATAGAAGTTAAAAAAAAGTGGGGAGAAATATAGTGAGAACACAGCAAGGTATCAAACAGCTTTGTGTCGGTAGTTAGGGATCACATAAAATAGCACTTAGTTTTATGTACAAATGACAGTTCCTTATTCCTGTGCCTGAGTCTGTTTCTTACACGTACAGTATTAATTCGATGCATTTTTCATTCTGGCAGTAGTTTGAACTAAATCACTGCTAAATCATCTGTGGTGAAATAATTTCTTTACAGGTAGATGTACTAGATCAATTTAATGAAATAATTTACTTATGAAGAATTCATCCCTTGTCCTCCATAATCATTTAAGGAAAAAATTATACACGCACTCCAGCTGCAGATAACAAATACCAAGATGGATGGAATTCTAAGGAGACATTTTTTTCAGCAGTCCACATTCATGATCTCCCTTTAGTTTCAATTTTTGAACCAATAACTCAAGAGCAGGAAGAATATGACCCAGTCCTTTTGCTCCAGGGGCAAGGCGACATTAGGGTCCATAGTAAGCTTTTTAAAGATGTTTTGCCTAAGTCCTAATTATCTACAGCTTTTTTGACCCCCAGAGTCTGCTAGAGGGAATTCTGAAAAATAAGCTTGCCCTCCATCAGTTTATGTAACTACAAAGGGTTTATACTATCACTGGGAATAAAGAAATGGAATGCTACTATTTCCTGAACTGACATCCCCATTTTGTTTCTTGTGATAGGGAGGGAGATAAATTCCTGTTAAAGCAAGTCAACAAGATTCACTGAAAATAAACAGAGAGATGCTTACCATAGAAGTATAACAAATATAATATCATTATTTTAGATTACATGATTCAAGCCAGAAAATGACACCTGTGCTGTTATAGAGTGTTACTAAAGGTCAGACTTTTATCACGTAAACAAAATCCAAAAGTTTTTCTCCTAAAACTAATAATTACATGTGCTTATTTTCTATTACTGTGTTTACAGAATCAGAACTCTTTAATTTCTGAACTAGATTCCAGTGATGATGTATTGAAACAGATTGTTTTTACAGAAACTAAAATGTCAGCTTAGAGAACAAGGTGCCAATACAGTGACTGCATGATCAGCCATGACTTGAAACTAAATTAGCACTTGTAATGACAGAACAAAATGAAACTATGATTAGGGTGCAAAAAGGGGGGCTAGTAAATTTGAAAAGAAATTTAGTCTTTTTGTACCTGTAGTAAGAAGCTAATATGTGGATTAATACTGTTCCTGTGCTTTCAAAGGTTTAGTATGAATGCCTATATGGATTCTGCAGCATACAATTCACAACTGCCTTTGGTCACCTACACAGTGAAAAAAAACATCTTCACTGCTTTTTTTAAAAGCATTCCTTGTTCATCTCCCTTATCTATGATAGGTCTGTTTGTCATCTTTGTTTTCTCATAACACTGTGTTAATATAGCCTACCATCCCAGAAGTTGGTGCCTAAAGGAAATTTTTGTCAAATATTCTTTGTAATAAATTTCCATTGACTTAGAAATCTGTCAGGCATTATAACCTTATCTCAGTATCTCTAGCCTGCAACTACGCAAACCTTCACAAGCTGGCATGGTATACTACTACTAAACAATATTCTGGTTTTGTCTGTTCAAATGCTGTAATGTCAAGCAATAAATCTACGTCCCTTTAGTGACCTAGATAAGCTTCATTTTCTTCTTTTCCATTCATTAAGAATTAAAGTTGTTCTGTTTCATGGGTTTGTTTCTCTTGGGGAAATATTTAACCTACAGGTTAGGGACAATGTCATTGCAATAGACTGCATTCTCTATTAATTATGTCAAATGAAATATTTTTCCCATAAGATATACCAGAATCTGATGGATTTCTCATAAGTTTTCTGTCTCTTTTTATCCTCCTGTAGCTGTATCACAACTCCTTCCAGAGAAGACTGTCTCTCTGAGATGCTGAGGGGACATACTTGCCAGCACACAGCTCTGCAGAGAGCAGCAGGTCTGGACGGCTCTGCAGCCCTCGAGAGAGATTGCCTTTCTTCAAAAGATGGGGAGGACTGGGTGGTGAAAAGGTGGGACAGCACTGTACCTCACCTAAAATTAAACATCTGGACAAATTAACTCTAGTAGAAGTAGGATTCTGAATACCAATTGCAAAAAAATAAAAAGTAGGAGAGCTCTGAAGGAGACAGCTGGCAATTCTTGCAGGTCCTTCTCAAACACCATTTCTTTAGTGGGGTACTGATTTCTGTTAACTTTCTGGAGCTGGATACTTCAAATTTTCATAGAGATTAAGCATTGTAAAATTATTTTCTGTTGCTTTCCAACTTTTTTTCTTTGCTGTTACTTTTGAATCTTAGTCCTTTTCCTTAGTATTAAAGTCAACTCCTATGACATTTTTGCACAAAATAGTGACAGCGACTTCTCGGTTCCTATGAAACACTTTGTGCCTCAGAGTATGCCAGATGAACTGAAGTGGAATCTATAAAAACTACAGCTATTTCTATAATGTGTGTGTTTGTCCCAGAAATAATTATTTGCAAAGTCCAACACACCTCTCAAGGGATGAACTGCTCTTTAAAACACAGGCACAGACACACAGCGATAAATAGGTCTCCCCTGCTCCTCACACGTGTCTGTCTCTCATGCCTGGGGGAAAATACTGAATTCAACTCCTCCCATCAACTCTGTCATGCTTCCTGCAACTTTGGGTAGCACAGAAGTACACAGCTAGCCTTAAACTAGCTTGAACGCTGATAGCTGCAAAGCTGTGCTCTCCCATAGTCACGCTCCCAAAGGAAAGGTTACCTACCAAAATGCTTATTTTCTCCTGGGCAGATTTCCAGATTAGTCTGCTCAATGTTATTGTTGCTACACAGCTAGCAGTACCCTGGTTGGCCTGTTTAAAGCTAGCTCAGGTAAAACAAAATAAGCTGCTGTGACAACCAGCAGCTGCAGTATCAGCATACCCTTTCAGTGCGTCCTCCCTGGCCTTGCAATTTATATCCACACAATACAGCTTGTTCCAAATGAGGCGACTCTAGCATCTCCACACACTTAATCCCATTAATCTTCCTTTATAAGCAATGCCCTAAGACCTCAAACAACTTCTTTAGCTATTATCTTTCCTTCCTCCAGTTTGACAGTACACATGCAGAACCTAGGTACCTGAATCTCAATATGTTATTCCATGTTTATTTATAAAAACAAACCAAACAAACCAAAAACTCTACTATGAGTAAATAGTACCAATAGAATAGATTACAAGAGGAATAACTGCTTCAGGGAAAACAGTGCTGCTAGGAGGTTTTGAACAGGAAATGTGCCCAAAATAACCTGACAATAACAGGGGGAAACAGGTACAAACATATAAAAAATATAATCTCCTTTATGTTTTCATCTGACAGAGGACTGGTATAAGGGTGCCTGAGATACTGATAATAAAATGACAGGTGACGTTCAATGCTAGTAAGGTACAGAGTAACATATAAGCAAAATTATCTCACATATACGTACATAGTGGTTGGTACTAATTACTTAATAGCATCCAGGATGACACCTTAGACTTACTGTGGCTGAAAACATCAGTGCTGTGCTCACTGGTGGCAGAATAGGCAAAGATATGATGAACATGGTAGAACAGAATATTGGGAAAGCGGTTAACACAGAAAGGTCATTCAGCAGCGTGAGGTATGGAGGTAGGTGTTTCAGTGCGATGTGTGGCTCTCATTAAATTCTCACAAAAAGGGAATAAGTATCAGGAAAGGTAAGGGAATATTAAAATTATTGAGCAGCTTATACGTGATGAAAAACTATATAGATGACAAGGACTCATTTCTAAAAGAGTGTCATTGATAAGAGAGATCTGTAAGACATGAATGATATGAAGAAAGCGAGCTAGACACAATTATTCATTGCTTCTCACATTAAAAGAAGCAGGGTATGCCCAATGAAATTTTGAGGTAGCTGGTTTAAAAGAAGAAAACAAACAGATGGAAGGGCTTTAATCTTTACATGCATAATTATGTTGTGAAACTCATTGCTACTGGATGTGTTGAAAGCCAGAAGTATAAATGGATTCATGAAAGATACGACAAATTGATGGAAAATAAATCCACATGCAATTGTTAAACTTGATGGTCCAAAGACACCCTCCAGCTCAAGAAGTCATGAAAACACTTGCCTTTGGGAACTCAGAGTGTAAAATAAAGAAAAATCATTTCTATATATGCCTGTTCTGACACAGATACCCATAAATGGCATATGCCGTATCCTTTCCTCAGTATCCACTACTGAGTGGATACTGAGCTGGGCAGAGCTCGTTATCTGACCCAGTAGTGCAATTCTTCATGCACTAGCCACACAAATAAATATGGTCAAACAGATTATCAGGTGTTACATCATTAGGCACTGAAACACCAAAACCTCTGCACTCCAAATGCCTTTGCTTGGTATGCAGACAAGGATTGTTTCACTTTTCTATTTGGTCTTTCCAGGAGGTAGATAGTATTTCTTGATAGATTTCTTCATTATCAGTGGTTGTGGGGTTTTTAGTGTGCATGTGTATGTATGTGTGTTGAAGAGGGAGGAATCACCTCTTTCTGTCAAGAACTGACCGGGAGTCTCTTCTTTAAAACACACCAGCAGAAGGGGTGGTGAAGCACTTCCCTTTCAAATAGTTACCTATTTCAATATAAATGGTTAGAGGAGTCATCATACACTTGGGAACCCCAGATTCAATTCACTTTCTTCCTGAGAAGAACTGTAATTTTCACCTCTTTCTATTTATGACCAGGCTATATATACATCTGGATAACGACTTTCACTATTTGTCCTGCTAAAATCTTGTACAACATAGGAAAACAATTGACATTGATGTACTAGAGACAAAGGCTGAGAGGGCCTGACACTATAACCTATTATGATCCTCACTTGAATGAGGGATCCAAGACCCAAAGATTACTTAAGCATTTTACATTCAAATAATACATTGGATTTAAAGGAAAACAAAAACAGAACCAATGTTGGAAGAGCAAATAAATCTGTTTCCTCCTTACAAATACCCTTAACCACCAGTCTAGGGTTTCATACTTTACCTAGGTCTCTTACTAGAAATAATTCAAAGATCTACAACAAATAAGCCACCTCAAGGGTGTCTGTGGCTGTGGTGGATCCTCTTGTACCCCTCCCGGGAAACCTGCATGCTCAGTTACCTCTCTGAAACGCCTGTACACCAACACACGCAGCGCAGGGAATGAACTGAACGGGAAGAATGAGAGATCTGTGTGCTGTCACAGGGCCATGACCCCATTGCAGTTACAGAGACACGGTGGGGCAGCTCACATGGCTGGAACGCTGTCATGGGTGTCTATGCAGCTTTTAGGAAACGGGCCAGCAAGGCGAGGTGGTGGGGTTGCTCTTTGTGTGAGGGAGCAACTGGAATGTGTTGAGCTCTGCCTAGGGTGGGTGCAGAATGAGTCCAGAGATTATGGGTAAAGATATAAGGGGCAGGCCAACATGGGTGACACTGCTGTGGGTGTTTGCTACAGGCCACCTGGTCAGGGAGAGGAAGTCGATGAGGCCTTCTACAGACAGCTGGCAGGAGCCTCCTGATCACAGGCCCTGGTTCTCATGGGGAACTTCACCTGCACTGATATCTGCTGGAGAGCCAGCACAGCTGGGCACACACAGTTTAGGAAACTCCTGCAGAGCGCTAATAATAACTGTTTGATGCAGGTGGCTGAGGAGGCAATGAGGCGAGGTGCCTGGACCTTGTACTCATAAACAAAGAAGGACTGGTTGGAGATGTGAAGGTTGGGGGCAACCTTGGCTGCAGTGACCATGAGATGGTGGAATTCAGGATCCTGCGTGGACGAAGCAGGGCAATAAGTAGGATTGCAACTCTGGACTTCAGCAGAGCTAACTTTGGCCTCTTCAAGGACCTACTTGGAGGACTTCTGTGGGTTACAGCTCTAGAAGGTAGGCAGCAACTGTCACATATTTCAACCTTCTTGTCTTCTCTAAGCAGCCTAGATCTTTTGCTTTTTGTAATGAATTTTTAATTCATTTTTTAATATTCTGTCATCTTTACACATTTTCCTTAAATGAGCACTGGATACAGTAGTTAGCTGTAGCCTTTTGGCACTGGGTAGTTTAAAAGGATATTATTTCTACACCCCAGTACAGGATTTTTCTTCTTTTAACTTCATGTTTTTGCTTATTCATGTTCAGCCTGTGACCCACTGTAATCCCTAGTTGCTTTTACGTGTAACTATGGCGTGGTGAATTGTTCCCCATTTTGTATTTGTACAGCAGTTTACTCCCAACGTAGCGCCAGGCATTTGACATAAATAAACTGCATCCTGTTTTTTCCTGATTACTTCTTCAATTTTTTAATATCTTTTTGAATCCTTGTCTAGTCCCCTTTGTGCTTGCTGGCTCCCTCAGACATCACTTTTAATTTGATAATTACATATTCTAGGTCATCTTCTTAATCAGCAATAACAATATTCAGTGACTCCAGATTTAAGGCACACCCTGTCAGCACTCTGCTTGGCACATCTCTCCGTATTAGATGACTATCCTTGTCATTGAAATGGGACTCTAAATCAGTTTTGCTGACACCTTGTAGTTTCGTAAGTTTCACATAGATTATACTAACCCAAATCGCTTAAGAAAACATCATTGCCAACAAAAGATGGAAGTGGTACTCCACAGAGGTAGTGTGACTGAAATGCACTGCCTAAATTATTTGCTGAATCAGCACCCTAAATGACAAGTTATAAGACAAGTGGGTTTTTGTATACCACAGTTCAAACTATCAGGACTAACTGGTATTGAAACATCTGACAGCACGTAGAAAACTATTGTTTAGGGGGATTTCAGATGGGAGGGATCTAATAAAGGTTCGACCTAGCCACCACTAACTGCCCTGGAGCTAAAAAAGCTTGTTTAGGACATGGTGGGGGGAGGTTTGTGTGTGCGGTGTGCTGGAAAATTGCTACAAGCCACCACGGGTACTGTTAAACAGGCTTAATTTGACAGGATGAATTGATCATTAAGCTAACAAAAACAGTGGTGGCTAAGATAGGAACAGCTACAATCTAGCTACATTATTTATAAGGAGACAGAATGGAGTCAATACTGCACACCAAGTCTACCAAACACTTTTGTGATTTCAGTCAAGTACTCCAGTTAGGATGTGACAGAAGCAAGATTTCTGACTCCTTAAATCTCTTTTTTGCATGCAAAATAATAGTCCTTAATGACAGAAAGATCTTTTCCAGAAGAATGCAGCTGCCCAGGATAAACACCACACAGTTTTACATATTTTATTGTTCATCACATGAACAATGTGACACTAGTGATTATTTATTGTTCACCATTCAGATTCTGCTCAGCCAACAGAATTCTGAAATTCTTTATTTACTTTTCCCCTAAGTTCATATATGGCTCTTCAAAGGTACTCCTTAATCACTCAAAAATTTTGATATTTATAAGGAGATTTTATTCTCACTTTGTAAATATGCTGCAGAAGCAGAGAAATCTGAATCCACTGATTCTGGATGTTCGACACCATGGATTCCAGATATGACATGAGATATTTCAAATGTGAGTTTTTAGAGTGGTCATTAAATATTTTCTGTTTATTGGATTGTATTCCTCCAACATTATCACAGAAAGAAGATCCAAAGACTGGTTCTGTGTGGTATATACTGGACAGGTGTAAATATACAAAAAATATTCAGAGGCCATTAGTCTTATTATTTATATGAACCCATATGGAAGCAAGAACCAAAAGTAGTTAAGACTCTGCTGGATCATACTTAGAATAACAGAAGGAAACTTTTCCAGGGTTGGATTGATGACCCTGGAGAACAAGTTGTTGTATCTGTAGGTGGTTCTGGAGCATTGCTAATGTCTCCTTCATTGAAGCAGCTGGGGACAAC
The DNA here is from genome assembly GCF_023634085.1 of Falco cherrug. Taxonomy (NCBI): domain Eukaryota; kingdom Metazoa; phylum Chordata; class Aves; order Falconiformes; family Falconidae; genus Falco; species Falco cherrug. The sequence goes on from NC_073699.1 coordinate 73,083,026, forward strand.
AATTAGGAACTAAGTAGATGAACCGAGGCTCCAGTTAAGAAATCCAGGATTCTCATGTAGCTTTCTCTTCACTGTAGAGTAGACATTTGTTTGTCTATTTCTGTTGATTAAACTCAGAGAAGAATATCTGGGGCATTTACTGCAGAAATTCAGTGAGGCCTTTTCTAAGAAGACCACTTGACAAGCCATGCTCTCATTCTTGCTCGGTACCTAGATCAGCTTTCAACACAAGCAAATGTTGTTATCATATTACCCGGTTAAATGAGTTGAAACTCTTAAATTCTTCCCAGAAAGACACAGCAGATGACCACTCACTTTCTTCAAGTTTTCTCAACAGGCAGTACCACAGACTTTGTTCCTATCTACAAGAAGCGTGATTTATGCACATTTCAATGGTATTTGTTTACAATTCAGCTTTAGTTTTCCTTTTTAACCTATTACAGCACAGAAGTCTCTTAAGAGTTTCTCTAATGTCTGACAGAAATAGGAATATGGCTGAAAGCAAGGCGCCATTTAGGCTCCAGTCAGATTAATCAGAAAAGATCTGCGAAAAAGTGAAACACTTTGAAAGACAGGTATGTGTCTGTTCTTGCAGCGTCCTGTATCACAGCAATCTACAATCTCAGTTTTGTTGCTTCCCTCCCCGCTCCTTGATATGCACACAACAGTTGCCAGGGCTCTTTCAGCTTTCACCAGCCAAAAGATTTTGGCTATCTACTTCAACTACATGTTTGACAAAGAGAATAGTCCATTTATTGCACCCGTGGAAAAATTGCCATTCATTCGGAAGGATGCCAGCTTCAAACATCACTTGGATATTTGAGCTAGACTGACAGACTGCTCTTTATATGCCAGTAAGGTAGGGGAAGAAAATGCTATGAAATGTGCTTTGTATTCTCTGCTGCATACTAAATCATTCCTGGGTGGTATTCATGATCTATAAAGCAGTAAGTAGTTTGGTCACAGCTATCTCTGGCACCATCTGTTTGGCCACTTGAAACACTAACAGGCTGCACAGAAGCTGAAAAACAGACATGACTAGCGTGAATTTGGGAAAAACTATATCCAGATTCAAAATTAAACCAGCTATTCAAAATTTCATCACAGTGCGTCAGGCATACCTCGGTTACCTTCTAAACTCTCACAGGCTGGTTTTCCCTTGCCCCTGGCAGACATGGTTGTCTGCTTTTTTCATAGCCATGATGTTTGCAGATAGTCTCATTAACACAAGAGTTGCCAGCAAAGAATAGAAAATGAAGGTCCTGAGTCTACCTAGAAATTTTCTACCCTGGCAAATGAGGAAAAGTATTGCTGGCCAAGGAATCCTACGTCTGAGATACAATTATCTATTTACCCATTTTATTTTTCTGCATTGAATTATTTGTAATAACTGTGCATTTTCGTTCAAATTGTTAACAAAACTATAAAACATTGCAGATGAAGAAATAACTCTTGCAGTATAGAACACTAAAACTGATGATTCCCAATTATGATGTTTGAATAAAAAGTTACTAATACACTTTATATACTCTATTCTCATAATTACATTTAATCTCACAAAAGCGTTTACAAGACATCTTTGATGTGGTCTTTTTTTCCTAGAAATCATCATGATTTGTGTCATATTCTAAAATAAAATATTAATGAATGAGTTTTATATGGGTTTTAAGCTCGATATCACCTAACAGCTACAATGACAAAGGAAAATCCCATTTACCATTTTAAGTACTGGACTTAATTAACTTCTTTCCATTATTAGGAACTTCCCCAATGGTCCAAGATTTCTTTAAAGTTAATGAGACTGTTTCAGAAAGCTTCCTAACCAATAAAGTATTCTTTTGAACAAATTAATAATTTCTACAATTATACCACAAATATTGAGTGTAAAAGCCTTGTATAAAAAAATACCAATGAAAGAACAGAAAAAATATAATATCATTTATAGTTAAAAAAAGATAGGTAAGTTTCACCTATGTTGTTATACTGTTCCTTATTTCAATTTCTCATATGTTTTTGTACATTCATTTCCAAAATTAGTAAGAAATGAAACAAAACTTAAGACCAGACTTCAGATGTGTTGACAGCCTATTGTTTGCATGAGAGATAACCCAGCCCGTCTCCTGCCTTGGTTATTTTTTCCTGTAGGTTAATGATCAAATCCCAAGTAAGGGCCTGAATTAGTTCTGAAATAGATGTAAATCTGATGTGAAACTGAAAACATTGTAAAGAAACTCAATTTGAATTGTTGAAAATAACAAATCAGGTATCCCGGAGTTCTATCACTTGTCCAGATGATACATGTTGCACCTCGACATAATCCACAGTCACATCCTCAGTGTGCAGAAGGAACGTGCCAAACTTCCTCCTTGTTCAGATGCTCTAGAAAGGTACATACAGCTGCCTTAGGCATAATGCATAAGGGCTCCTTCAGACTTCTGAAGAATAAACACCTCTTGTAAAATCCCCTTACAATATTTTCTCATGATTCTTTCATGTGGCTGTAAACACCGCTACTATGAAGAAATGGGAGGGTGTGGGGGGAAGAAGAGGAAGCAATCAATATTTATCATTAGTGTTGAGCAAGAATTTCTAAATTATATTATCATGAGATGACATCTGCAAAGTTTTAGTGGGCAGAAATGCTTCAGGGAACATGAGGTAATAGCATCAGTTATAGCTGTGAAGGCAAGAGCAATCCCCAAGATTGCTTCAGTAAATTAGAATGAGTAACAGATCCCCTCAAGTGCATTGCTGCTCATTAATAATAATGCCCATACAGCAGACAATTTCTGTTTAAAGGATAAGCCTTTGTAACATGGTCAGCAGGATTATGTTTAAAGCGATCTCCTGAAGACAAAGGCAGCGCAAGCTTCTTTCTCATGCATTGTCTGAAAAGGATTTGCCAGCATTCTCACCACTACTCTAATGAGACCATCCAAATGCAATCATCTCCAGTTTTATCTCAGCCTCAGCCCAGGAAGAAAAACATGAATTGCATTTTATATACTGCAGAGAGAACTATAACATGTCTTCTATGAATCACCATTTCTGCAGGAAACTCTCCCAAGCAAGCACCTTGTCTGGGCTGCAAACAACCCTTGACAAATCCCCATGGCTGCATTTGTGGTCTCCGCTGCTGAGACCATTCCCTGCAGGAGCAGCTCAGGCTGAGAGGATGCAGCGGGCTTGGCAGGTCGCACTGTGGAGTGTGTTGCCTCCAAGGGATGGGGTCAGCAGTTTGTGTTCTCTGCATGCTGAGGGACCAGTTCCTGAAGCAACTTTTAGAAAGCAGTTGTGGAATGTCAAAAGTGAGTCTTTAGAAAGCACAACACTAACTTGAAAGAGCTTAGCAGCAACAATTCTCTCTAAATTCCTCTCCAGATTCAGTTTTCAGAAACTGTATTAAGAAGTGGATGATTAGCTGACCAGGAGAGTTTTTCCAACAGCTGTTGGCTGTTACAGATCAGTAGTTTCTGTAAGTATGTGGATTTTCTTCTAGAAAAGTTCCTGGAAATATCTGGGAATACCTCAGAGCACTCAGGGTTCAAAAACACAGTATTTTAAGCAGGTAACAAAACTTTCAAAGTATTCTGCTGCATCTTCTGAGCAACTGTTTTTCAAAATAATTGTACTATTTAAAACATCCTGAAACAAACGCCACACAAATTTGAAACTGCATACATAATTATAATGAAAATTGAACTGTTTGCAACCTACCTTGGAATTGCGTAAATTTGATGGTTCCCATCCTCTCTCCATTTCTGAAAACAACTTGACCCTAAATAAGATAAATAAATGCCTTATAAGTTTCATAAATCTCTCATAATATAGTTTTGTTAGCACTGCAATTATTTTCCGTTCACAATTAAAATTACCCAAGTAAGGTTTAAATTTGAAGACAGCAGATTCAACAAAGGTTAAAATAACGCAATTACACCTCCTTAAAGTTTTCTTCCACGTGTTTCAAATGGCCTTAGAAAATTGACCAATGCTATCACCCACTTTTCAGGGATGGAAATTTAGGTACAATAAAGCCAGTAACTTACTCAACCTCAGATGATGAGAGATAAGCAAATAATTGATTTTCACTCCGTGATTGTTTTTACCAAGGATATGTAAGAGTTATCAAAGATCACACAAGAAAATCGTTGTCCATTTCATTCATCATATGGTTCTCCAAATGGCTCTATAATCTACTTATATCTTATCTTATATACTTATTCTACTTGATTATGGATACCAGTAGCTCGTGGCCTGGTTTTGTACTACACCAATATGCATGTCCTAGAATTCTTTTTAAATGTAAAGCCATTAAGTCAGTACTACCCTTTGTTTTGCAACTCATTGTTACTCCTCAAAATAATGGCTACATGACACTGAAACCTCCTCACATATCCCTAGCAAATTACTCTCATCTTTCATCCCATCTTTCCAATTTACATTAAGAAAAGATCTTGTTAAATTTCTTCCTTACTTCAGCTATTTCATAATTGAGTATGAAAGAACAGGTTTTCATTCATTTATGCTAAGAAGTATCTTTAATATTTTGAACCCACAGTGGAGTGCTGAGTGCTGTCAATATAGATTGCTGTTTTATTGCATCCCTAGTTTGGTTTATTATTATCATGTACATTATTCTTTGTTTTAGAGGAATCAAGGTAAGAGAAAACAAATGATAGGTATTTAAGGCTACAATGCATTTCTCTGTGCAAGCCAGCCCCTTTTTGGATAACCCTTTCTGGTCACTAAGGGGATGCATGGAAGACAACCATCTGAATTACTGAAATCAATTGCCTGCAGGAACTGTACAACAGATGCAGAGTACAGCATACCCATTCCACGTTTTCTGCAAGCAACCAAACACAACTTCCCTTTGATAAACAGAAAATGACACCCTCCAACAAATATAAGAAACTTTGTGCTAAGCAGTAAAAGACAAAAACACCTATATGTGACAAAACGAGAGCAAGAGACATGTATACCAGTAATGGGAGAGATGCTGGTGACAGCTACAGAAGGATACGGGAGCTACTCCTAATGAAATCCAGTAAAGCTTAAGTCTCATCCAGTGGCTGCTAACACAGCTCCAGGAAAGAACCTAAAACATTAGCAGGCAGATTTATGTGTGCACTTTAGCAGCCTTCATCCAGATCTCCTTTAGTTTGGAGAAGCAGTTTTTACTATCCCTTCATCTGTTTCAGCATCATCCTAATGCACTTGGCTACTTTGTTTAAGTGGCTACTTGGTTTAAGCAAAAAACAGTAGATAATATTAAAAACTTATAAAGATGCTATGCAAGCATCACTTATTGCAGACATATAGCTATAGTCAACCCAGTCTTAGTCTTGCTAAATTCTTGATTCTGTGACCTGCATCGGAGAATTCTGTAATTAAATTTTTCACTGTGTGGATAAGTTTTTAATTTGATTTTAAATTTACTGCTTTTTACTGTAACTTTATCTCCTTTTATTGTTTTATTACAAGTTAATAGAACTGTAAGTTGTAGTCTACTAGAGTGGTATCTATGGTTAAACATGGAGCACAAACATCACTGCTATCATAGAATGATAAAATGGTTCGGGTTGCAAGAGGCCTTAAATACTGTCTAGTTCCAACCCCCCCTGCCATGGGCAGGGACACCTCCCACCAGATCAGGTTGCTCAAAGCCCCATCCAACCTGGCCTAGAACACTTCCAAGGATGAGGCATCCACAACTTCTCTGGGCAACCTGGTCCAGTTCTTCACCACCCTCACAGTAAAGAATTTCTTCTTAATATCTAATCTAAATCTACCCTCTTTGATCTTAAAGCCATTATCCCTTGCCCTGTCACTACCTGCCCTTGTAAAAATTCCCTCTCCAGCTTTCTTGTAAGTCCCCTTTAGGTAATGGAAGGCTGCTGTAAGGTCTCCCTGGAGCCTTTTCTTCTCCAGCTCTTGAAGAATCCCAACTCTTCTAGCCTGTCTTCACAGGAGATCTATCGTGATGGCCATCTACAATTGTCATCTATTATTGATAGTATAATGTACCGGCTCAAGAAATTTTCTAGTTTCCAAGTGTAACTGTTTTGCAGTATTATCAATGCTGCTTGCAAAATCACACACATTTTCAGCATTCAGTCGGACAGGCAAATATCATACGCATCTACTGACTAAACACATACATCCTCATTGGCATGTTCTGAAACTATCACCAAAACATAAATCAGTTCTGAATGTTCTGAATAAATGTAAAAAAAATTTAGAAGTATTTGTTTTTATCAACTTCCCTTTGCTAAGATTGGTGGGTTATACTATCTAAGTATATCTAAGTAGTAGGTAAATAAAGATATGGATGATGGTGATGAAAGAGTTATGGAACAACTCGTGAAAATGTCATTGTTATGTGCAAAGTTATTCAATTACAGTGTTTTACTTTCATTAAAGATTACTGGAAAATGCTAAAAAGTCAAAAGGGTCATTATAAAGAATAACAATTTCTAAATACTATTTTATGAAGTCTGACATTGTCCTGGATATTGTTCACAAACTACAGAGTCTGTATGTTATACACGCAGATATTAACAGGAAAAAGAACAATTTTGAGAAATTGAAATTGGCTATTTATTCGATGTGTAATCCAATGAATAAATCTGTTTTCAAAGGTAAAATGAACAAACCCCATATCAGCAATAAGCCTCAAAGCAGGAATCTCTAGTGCAATCCATGAATGACAGTACATATTACCCAGGCATCATTACCATACCACTTGGTTCTTTGCCCCTCAGGAACATGCTGCTTCATAACATGCAACAAGTGGCTACAGCATCTCAAGTAATTTAAACCCCTCAAGACTAAAATTCCTGTGTGCTCGGTGAGAAAAATTCCTAGATTTTTACTGGGACTTTAGGCAGCCCCAGGAGATGGATGTAGTGTTGCTGTTGCAGTATTTGGTTCTGCCAACATGGCAGAAAGGAGCACTCCTCATGAATACTGAGAAATTGTATAACTAGCAATAACTTCATTTCTTAAAACAGAAATAGGAAGGAAACTAATGAGAGTCACCTATTGCTCCATGCTTTCACCACTATTTTATGAAAAATAAGGCAATTACATTTGGGGTAAAAAATGTTATATAAATATATAATAAAATGTTGTAGTACATGATTTTATAAACTAAGAGCAACGATAGTAAGAAATAAGCCAACCAATGTTTCAGAAACCTGTTTTGTAGAAATGACTTTTTAGTCATTTTTTTAGATTTATGGCATGAGAAGCGAGTTATAATCCAATGACACTCTGTAGCTCACATCAAGTAATTTCCTTGCCACTGAGGTAACATACCATAAGGTTTAGCTAGAATTATCTTCTTTAGGCTTCAGATTCATAAATTACTTACAGTGTTTTTTCTTTATTTAAGGTAGAGGATGTTTTAATAATAGATATTACTAATGCACACATTAAGCTCTGACATTACAAAAGCCAATCTTAGTACTATTTCGTCTTTTCTTTTCACCTTACCACATACCCCAGCATATATGCTGGTACAGACTCCAGACGGTGTGACCCATCACGAATACAAGACACAAAATCCCCTTTTACCTTCTGTTGTGTTCTGGTGACATTGCATAGGCATATTTAGGTACTGTCAATATTTCCCAGTCAAGTAATTATTTTGCTTCGAGAGATGTAAAATATGATCACTGTCCTTAAACTTTTAAATCAAGTGCATGATTGGACTACTTGCACTTGAGATCAAACCATGTATTTTACGATACATTAAAATAGTGAATTAATCAACAAACCCTTCCTCTATTACATACAGATCATCCCAGTGGAGACCAATAGAACCCACACTGGTATCTTAGCGCCTGTTATATTTTCTTCAATCTACCATCTACAGATATGTTTTTTCCCCTTTCTCTACCAGTACAGAGTAAATACCAATTCTGTAACTGATCTGCCCAACTCTGAGCTGTGGACAGGATCTTCACATCAGTAATTATTGTTGAAAAGTTGATGGGAAGGAAATTGGAAGTGTGTGGCTTGTTGTCCAATAAACAGTGATGTGAACAGAGAGGGGAAGAGAAGCTGAATCAGCTGTCTGCACAGCGTGGTACTCTCAGCTGTTGCTGCTGCTATGTACAGCCACTGCTGCACACAGCATCCCAATAAACTATATTTGGGATCCATGGCAGCTGCATAACTCATAATGCAGCCTTAAATGATTATGCTTTACTCAGTTTTCCTAAATGTGTAACCACCTCACAAGGGAAAATACTAGTTGCACATTGCAAGTTAGGTGTCTTGGACAACAGAAATATATAGAAGCTTAAGTTGGGGAAGAGGGGTGCGGTTTAGGGGTTTTTTTATGTGATTGGTTGAGTGGGGTTTTTTTAATACATCTCTGAGTCCAGCTGCTTTTCCTGTAATTATTTGGTGCTTTTTTTCCCCCCCAAAAAATCTACAGTGTTATAATCTTTTACCATTGTCCTGTTTTCAGCTGAGTTACTTTTCTTCTTAGTAGCTAGCACAGTGCTGCATTTGGGCTCTGATGTGAGAGCAATGTCGACAGGACACTGATGTTTGGGTTGTTGCTGGGTGATGTTTATACTAAATCAAGGACTTTTCTGTTTCCAGGGCCCTGCCAGCAAGAGGGCTGGGGGGGCACAGGAAATTGGGAGGGGACACAGCCAGGACAGCTGACCCAAACTAGCCAAAGGGATATTCCATACCATGGGACGTCATGCTGGGTATATAAACTGGGGGAAGAAGAAGGAAGTGGGGGGACATCTGGCATTACAGCATTTGTCTTCCCCAGTAACCATTACGTGTGGCAGAGCCCTGCTCTCCTGGGGATGGCCGAACACATGCCTGCTCATGAGCAGTGGTGAATTAATTCCTCGTTTTGCTTTGCTTGTGTGCACGGCTTTTGCTTTACCTATTAAACTGTTCTTATCTCAACCCTTGACTTTTGCATTCCTTTCCAGTTCTCCTCCCCATCCCTCTGGGTGAGGGGCAGTGAGCAAGCGGCTGCGTGGTGCTTGGTTGCTGGCCAGGGCTAAACCACAACAACCATAAATGAAAACCAGCACTGGACCAAACATTTCAATGGTGTCAGTCTCACAATTGCCACATAGAACAACATCATCTCCCTGTTTCTTCTGCATACTCTCTTCTATGTGCTCTGTTTTACAAGCCTAACACTGATTTTCGTGCTACCTGCATGTACTTTATTATACAGCATAACTGCCTTTCAAGTCATTACTAAAAAGACAGTCTTTACCATCCCTGGATGTACAATCTTCACCTTTTTGCTTGAATTGATGTTCCTTAGCCATCAGTCCTTTATTTGTGGTCAGAATAAGAAGTCCACAGGACTCATCCATTCGCACTCACAAAATATTATCCAACATTTTCTTTATTTTACACATGGGACTTCCCCTGCCTTTACAGCAGTCAGTCATTTGTCTACACTTGGAAGCAGCTGTTTATTATACTTTATTTTTTTCCTGGTGGATAAGAAGTAATTATCTTTGCTATATTATGAACATGTCATTAAGCTCTTTTCGAGCTATAGAGCACTAGTATTTATTAGAAGTTCCTTTGCATTATCACTGACAATATTATTATTCATCTCTGGACATAGGCCCATGCCAAAGTTAGAATTCTTTCATTCCTCATACACTGAAATCCACAGCCAACACACTTTCTCTTTCATGTCTCTAGCCTTCTTCGTAAGTCAATAAAATCAGAGTTCAGAAGATTCTTAACTGCTCTCACAGACAGGGCCAGGTCTTCACTTTGACCATGATTTCATTTACCATGTATTTTCTTCTCCAAAATGTCTCAAATATAATAAACAGAGAAATAAACACGTAGCATTTATTTCTGTGATTTTCAGTACTACACCTACAAAAAAGATCTGCTTTAGACCTTACTTCACTCTCCAATAGTCTTCCACACATGGCACCAAACAATTTTTTATTTATTCAGATTTGTATTAAATACTAAGCTTATACTTGCTATTACACTGTTGACTTCAAAAGTCATAACTAGATATTCAAGTTAAATTAATAACACAAATACTCCTCATTAGAAGAGAGATCATGAGTATGTTGACACACACATCACAGCTGGATGCAAGACAGTTAAATGCCTCAGGACTCATGTCCCCCGAGTATTTTCCAATGGGCCAATACATTCCAGGGACTTTGCCTCAGTTCTGCTTTACTGTCCAGGAATCTGGGCTATGCTGCCCTAAAGGCAAGCCATCTCCCCATATAATAGTGTTTATCCCCAGTGGCTTTCCCTGAAATGCCTGAGCCTACACAGTCTAACCAGTTCCAAAAGTGACTGTCAGTATTTTTTCCAAAAATTAACTCAGTCACTTCTGGAGTTCTTGAGTTAGATATTTAATATAAAGTAAACCATTTAAATAAATGCATGCAGGAACACCTGAAAAGCAGTGAGATAACTAAGGCAACTGAAGTTATATTTTTAGTTTAAAACAGAGTGCATTATTATATAATGAGTATACAATTAAAACTGTCCCTTTAAGTTCTGTGACACCTACTGAAATCAAGGTGTACCTCTGATCCTGTAGTGTTCTTATTGGACAAAGGCCAATAAAACTAGGCGCCAAGGAGGGTGAAGCATCACAGGACAGCAAACCTAAGAGCTTGCTAACACCCAAAGGGCAGGCAGGAATTGTCCGCCCACATTGCTCCTAGCTGCACAGTCCTCCTACACCCACCTGGTCATAGCTCTGCATTCATCAGGCCCCATGTGAGCTCTAGTGGCCTATTAAACCAGCAAAATGTATTCTGTGATTTTTTGGGGGTTTATTTTGTATTGGTTTGGCAAGTGGGGGAGATGTTTCTGAATTGCTTTCCAGCACCAGATGCAGGTGCCAGCAGAAAGAGCTGGGAGGGAGGGAGAGAGGCACCCTCTATTAGTCCCAGCTCCTTTCAAAAGCCTTTCTGCGTTACCATGCAATCCACAGAACCCACTACTCGTATGTTACACTCAATTTACTCATACCGGACTTCTTAGCTACTGACATGCCTTCCCTGACATGCAAAAACCAGCAAGCTGGCATTCTGTGACTCTTGGCTGTGCAACTTTTAGGTGGTGAAGAGCTACATGCTGTAATTCATAACCTCTTCCACCCTCCAGTCCTCACATCTAAGACAGCAGTGTTTATTGAGAAAAGGAATATCATTTAGTCCATCAAATTATATAGTTGAGAGTAACCCAACAAGCTTTCAGCTCTGCAAGTCTAACCTCCCTTCTGAAACAAAACAGCAAACTTCCAGCTGAGGGCAGCTTGTGCACAGCTCTTCTGGTTTCAACCTAGTTACATCACTCAATTAGCCAGAGACAAAGAGCTAAGCACAGGAGATGTAAGCACAGTGCAACAGAGAATACTAGGGAGACAGCAATAAAGTTGTCACCCCTGTGGGATAAAGAGGTAATTGTCACCTTTGGAACAGTGAGAGCAGGAGGCAGAGGGTGACAAAAATTAAAATGCTTCATAAAATCATCAGTGCTTCTGAATCCAAGATTTTACATCCTCAGACTGCTGTGGATAAAATGTTTCTAGAACATTTGATCTAAGCAGACCCAGTAACTGGTGCTTTTCAAGCCTTGAGACTATTTTCAGAAAAGGTGTTTCTGTCAAATGTTTCAAGATTGAAGATTTAAACTTGAAATATTTTATGATCCAAAGGGATTTCTTTTCCCTGCCTGTTTTCTCTCTTATGACATTTTCTGAAAGATTTGGGTAACTGAACACTGGTGTCTGGAGAGCAGCAGCAGCAGAGCAGCTCAAAAAGCAGGTGTGAAGCACAGCTAAAAATCTGGTCTTGGGCTAACATTTTCTAAATGAAGCAATACCACCATTCCCATCTAAACAGATACTTGTGTTCTAGCTATGACAGAGCAGGCATAAAACAGCAGGAAAACAAAATGCTTACTTCTAAGCATTAAATATCTGTCTGTACCACTGGAACGAGAAAGTTTCCAAACACAACAACATGGGTTTTGGAGAAATAAAGTGGGAAAGAAGGAAAATAAATTGATGGAACAGAAGTGACCAGAAAAAAAATCTCCTGGTAATTGTGACAGCGATGGAAAATAAGAACCGGCATTCATCAAATCCCATAATATCAGAACTAGGAGGCACTCATAGAAACTATTAGGACATCAGTCTAAAACAGAAAAATCAGTGATGTTTTTCATGTTGTTCCTTTGCATAGCCTGTAATGAACTTCTGAAATCTGCACGGAGTGGGGATTGTTTATTTATTTGTTTTGTTTAGAAAGAGAGGACTGGGAAGTGAACCAGTCTACTGACTTCATGGGTCACTTCAGATATTTTTATGTAGCTGCTTCTGTGAACTTTTGGCAGACAGAAAGGGAAATATAAAATCGGCTTTATCTTAGAGTTCAGTAAACATGCATGATTTTTTAAATAGGTTACAGAAACTTCAACATGAGTGAAGTACAGGATAAGCAGATGTACAGGTTCACAACAGAGGCCATTTGGAAATAAAGAACACAGGAAAGACATATAAAAGTTACTAATTTTTTCCTTCTTTTTATTTTTTAAGGGCAAAACCTGTTCTGGGTGAAATTATCCAGCAATTTTAATAAAAAAGATGAGCTTGGTGCCTCGTATTTGCCAAGAGAAGATCCTAACAACAGCTGATACAAGCTCTTTGTGGCATTGACCAGTTGTGCTCTTTGCTTTGGCACGCATCTCCCTTAAAGGCCTATAGAATAAGTAATAGAGTTTCTAGAAATTAAAAAAAAAATCTAAATTTCCAGGTTCCCTTAGAATGAACTGTCTTGAATTACAAGCATTTCTCCAAAAACAAGTTTCCTCAAAAAAATGGCTACACTGTGCATCTCCTAATATCATGATAGGAATGATTGAGTTGTAATCCACAGCTAAGCTGGAAGAAATGGCAAGCGAAGAACATCACATTAAGTTTCAAATTCTGGGAAAAGGTGGTCAAGTATAACATCTTTATGTACCTACCATCCACATCTAGGATTATGTGAAAATACAAAGTACCGTAAGTCTTACCACCATGATTTCATCATGCTACCACTTAACTCCCTTTTAAATAAAGAGTTCCAGTCCATTCAGTCTCTTCTCCATAGCAGAGGGGATTTCCCCCCCCAACCCACCCCCCTTTCCACTCTCTACGCCTTTATTTCAATTTTCCTATTTATTTCCTGAGCAAGGCTATCCATAACTAAAACACAGATGCTCTTGCTGTGTAGAACAGTGCCTCTATTTCTAACTAATATTTTTCTGTCTGAACTTTACCATATTTTGGGCTGAACTTCATCTCTTTTATCAGGGAAGTGCAGGAATTGGACGGGGAATGTGCAGAATTTCTTCAGATGGAATTTTGTCCCTCCATCTCACAGCGTCCTCTGCCATCAGCTGTCTGCACAAAAGCGTGCTGTTGTCAGCACAATGACAAGAGAGAAGCCCAGACTAAGTTGCTGTATTAGATTAGCATTTAGCTGTGTATACACGGTTTTACACAGTTATGCTGAAATGAGACGGCACAATCATAACATTGTTTTTCAGCACAGCAAGCAAAAGGATGATTTGTGAACATCTGAGCACTCTTGGTTTATGCACAGAAGCAAGTCTAACGGAATAATGTTTCTGACAAGATACCAGCGATTCATAAGCAGGTGAAGGTGGGGAAAAAAAGGTACTACCCAGGAAATCATGATCAAACAGTATTGCACTTGATGGCCATTGCAGGTGAAGAAAGAAGAAACCTTTACACTTTGTCACTCATTTAATGTGCTTTTACACATTCAGCTAGGCTTATGGTTAGCACAAGACAAAGAAGTTAGATGCTCTTTTTACTATTCTTTCTTGCCATATCATTTTCATGCAGTGACAGAGTTGTTCTGCTCTGTGAGCCATCTCTTCCAGTGCCCATATAAGCTCTTTGTGGGCTGCCTAAAATATGGTCATAACTAGCGGTCTTGGGTTTAAAAGCATGACAGGAAAGAAATTAAAATGAAACATACATACTTGACAAACTTTTTTGCAAGCTTTTCCTGAACATTTAGCTAGTCTCCAAACCTGCAGTTGGCCTCTGAAGCATGAGCAAAATAATTCCTTTACTCTTGACTCAATCGCTTTCAGATGTGCATAAAAGCATTGATGTAAACAACTTGTCTTTCAGGGTGGCAACAGAAGAGGAAACAGTCTGAAGCACTGGGACTAGGAACTCAAGCCCTTTTCAGTGTGTATTAAAAAGTAAATATGAACTGCTTAGGTGATACTCAGAATTGTTCTTTTGAGGTTGAGTCCCTGATGATTTCAGCTTCTAGCTCTGTGTGTCTCTAGAAACAGCATAACAGTACGTTATATTCTGCCACCATGTGTTGTTTTTTTTTCACTGCTTTTGTAAGAATGAATCAGAAGAGATGGCATAAAGCCTTTTAAGGACACCACATTAAGTAGCAGTGCTATCTCTTCAACAGTGCAATTTCAGACGATGTTCTGAAGTAATTTCTTCCATTTTCTTTAAACTACATTAATCCCAGCAGAGAGCACAAATGCACAGACTATATTTCATTTGTTCTGATGATGACCCGAAAGACAACAAGAGCCATTACCTCCTATCCATGCGCTTCTTTCTGCCCAGGCTCTGTCACGTTGGCTGGACACAGGAGATTACTTTGTTTATGAGGTTCTTTCTAATGAGCAGGCAACCTATGTTATTAGCAAAGTCTTTGCATCCAATGTAGAGCACACTGGCTTTATTCACGTGCAAGTGCTAAGCACAGTATCTTCAGATTACTAAGTGAGAACTTTAATTCAAAACTGCCTTAATGAGAAAGGAAAATAAAAAAAGGCATAAACACCAGACAGCTTTACAAATCTCTTTTTAAGTATGAATACCTGTCAGTCTTGGATGATTCTTCCTACTGGCTAGAGAAAAGACTACGATAAGAGACCCATTCCCAGTGTTATATTGCTACTATACATCTAAAAATTTCCCTGCAGGCAGAAGGGTGATCGCCAATTAGGAAAGACTATTTGGAATCAGCTAAAAGGCTTGGGGTTTTAGTGAACAGCCATCCATGCCCAGAACACAAACACTGATTTTCCCTCTTTACTCAGTACAAGCTCTTACAGAGGAACTCAAACCCTTTTATTCAATATTCATTAAATGTTTGTAGTGACTAGAGGATTTTAAACCTTTCTTTGGCAAATCAATTAAGGCAGCTCAAGGCACACACACGAAGTCCAGGACATTAACTTTCTAATATATATTTCCCAGTGACAGTCACTGAAATGGGCTGGTTTTCCATTTCATAATGAAACAATGATAATCTTTGTTCGTTTAAATTTACAGAAAGCTTCTAACAGCCTTTTATTTTAGCCCGGCTGTAGTTTCGGCTTTACTTGAAAACTGTTTTAAGATAGATATTTCTGTAAAGCTAAAAAGCCTAAGCTAAACTATTTCTAATCCTAGGACTCAGAATTGCTTTTCTTTAAAACTTCCGATTTTGTCTATATTGCATTCCATATCAGAAAGCACTCTTGAAGACAGCTATGTTTGACGATAATGAAGTAGATGTTTCATTCTCTTCCACTTTAGTGCTGCATCCCTCCAGGTGATGCTTTCATCAGCATCAAATTCTGACTGAAAGCTGCAGAGAAGAGTATTAGTGTTGCTGGGCACAGAGATTTGAACAGGTTTGGCACTGGCAGGAAGGAGATCTAACCAACATATTCTACATAAAATCAAATTCAGCCCTTTTCACTGCCCATTTTAATCCTATTCTAACCTGTGCCAACAGCCTGCAGAGAATCAGTGAGATATAATTGGCATAGTTTTGACACTTTAAAATTCTCTATTTATATCCTTGTAGCAGTTTTATTGAGGAAAGACAGCAGTCTCCATGTTCTTCAGAAAACAGATCCAAAGATGCTGGAAGAAGTTCAGTTCAGTTTCTGAGTTGTGAGTGATCAGCGTCATATACCATTAGATCCTACACAGCATAACAGCTTTCCAGCTGGCATACATGAGAGCTCTCAAAGATGTAGCTCTCTTTAGACTCCATAAAGCAATACTTAGAGTAAGGGTGTTACTTTGGGATCACTTTTTCTACATTTTCGGAACACTGAAGTTAAGGTTTACTGATATTTAAACATCTTCCCACTGTGATGGTTGCTCTTAAAAACTTTTGTGAAATACTTTGTTGTTTCAAATACATTCTCTGCCTAGAATTAATTTAAATCAATGTCATACTAAAACTTTGAGACATACTGTCCTGGTTTCAGCTGTGATAGAGTCAATTTTCTTCTTAGTAGCTGGTGCAGTGCTGTATTTTGGATTTGGTGTAAGAACAATGTTGACAGCACACTGGTGTTTTGGGTTGTTGCTGGGTGATGTTTATACTGAATCAAGGACTTTTCAGTTTCTTGGGCCCTGCCAGCGAGAGGGCTGGGGGGGCACGGGAAATTGGGAGGGGGCACAGCCAGGACAGCTGACCCAAACTAGCCAAAGGGATATTCCATACCATGGGACGTCATGCTGAGTATATAAAGTGGGGGAAGAAGAAGGGGGGGGGGGGGGGGGGAGGGACGACACACATCCGGCATTATGGCATTTGTCTTCCCCAGTAACCGTTAGGTGTGACGGAGCCCTGCTCTCCTGGGGATGGCTGAACACCTGCCTGCCCATGGGAAGTGGTGAATGAATTCCTTGTTTTGCTTTTCTTGCGTGCACGGCTTTTGCTTTACCTATTAAATTGTTCTTATCTCAACCCTTGACTTTTACAATCCTTTCCAGTTCTCCTCCCCATTCCTCTGGGTGAGGGGGAGCGAGCAAGTGGCTGTGTGGTGCTTGGTTGCCAGTCGGGTCTAAACCACAACAATTATCTAGAATTCACACTCACTTAACAGAGAAACAGTGTAATTTTTAAAGAAAGACATTGTTTGTAAACTCTTCAAGATCCCCTAGAGACATGATGATGAAGATGAAAAAAGGGCAACAGATAATATTTCATTGTCACCCCTTAAGTCACACTAGCTAATTTGCGGAAATGAGAAGTGTAAGGTATTAGTAAAGTAAGTCCTCTTTTTGCTTTTCTTCTAAGTCAAGGCAGTGTGCAAAGTCCGATTAATGACATGAAATAGCTAAGGGCTAGGACATCTCTCCCCCTTCAGCCCCATTCTCATACCCAACATCATACCTACACCATGTCATGCAGACTAATTCAGATGCACCCAGGCGAGTAAGCTGGTAAATCTACACAGGAAAACATGATCAGTTTGAGTCTGGGAGTACCACCAGATTCCCAGACTACCAAGCTTTGTCTAGTGAATCCCCTTTCTCAGCTCAGATACAATTAAACTGCTTCTGGACAAAAAAGAAAAAAAAAACCATCAGGTATCTTTAAAGTACTGCTCTCAGTTCTAGCTTCAAGAGGAGCATAGGCAGAATGAAGTCAGTAAATTCGTAAATGGATGTGAGTTACAATCAATAAATGCATTTGCAAGGGGACACATTCATATCTAAGCCCTTTCTTGAAATTACAAAACTAAGCATGGGGAATTTTTCACTCCACCATTCCCATCAGAAGACTCGTTCTGAACCTGAATCTTCTTGTCATTTCAGGATTTTCTCTAGCTTTCAGGTTCCTCTTGTTTTTGGCCATACACTCACTTTTAGGATCACAGTACGGTTTGGACTAAACAGCTTTTCCCCTGGTAATTTTTGGCTGACATTTATGCAAAGAACAAGGAATTCTCCTCAGCATACTAGGTATTCTCTGAGCTGCCACAGGGAGAGGAAAAAACCTAGCTATCCTTCCACCACAAAAACTGGTATTATATAGGAGACAAGCTTTTACTTGGCCAGTCTGAAATCCCTCTCTCACGCACAAAGGGTATAGGGAACTTCATGTTCCAGAATGGAGGCAGGGATTGAATTTCAGCCTTCTGAGAGGGAAACTGAGGAGGAACCATACTGGGCTGTTGCTGTCTGAACCTTGGATACTGACATTCTCTTTAAATGCCTCTGGTATGTCTAAAGCAGACAGTTGCCTCAGTGCATACTCTTGCATTTTTTACTGTTATTTCCTCCAGTGTCTCATAATGGAACCCTCAAGATCCTTTAGCTCTTCCTATATGATATTTTAATTCTCCTCTACCTTAAGAGTTCCTTTCAAATCCATGTTATCAACAAGTTGCATGAGTAACACTCCTACTTTTAGTATGAGGCAAAAATAAACATATTCAATAATATAAGTTCAAGAGCTGATACTGGTGTCTTGGAGAAACTCTGCTAGAAGAGCCCCTTCTCCTAGCCCTTTCAGTCCAGCCTGGGGTCACCTCTCCTACAGCTATATTCTAGCTGCCTTTTTTATTTATTTCTTTTCTGATTCTCCATCAAATGACTACGTGAAACGCAGGTATATTCTGCTACATTTCCCGTGCACTCAGGCAGGCTCGCCATGAGGTACAGCTGACTGTATTGAGCATAGTCCAAAGAACAGAGACGCTGAACTTCTACACTTGGGTTTGATTTAGTACGTTTTACTAACATGTAGTTTAAATGATGTCTACATGTAGGCATTACTAATTGTGTAGTGAAAGTTTGTATCCTGTCACTTGCTCATTGAGAGACTAAGGCTGTCTGTCCTCTAATAATCTGGCAAAAGAACACAATTCATTTTTTTAATACTTAAGAGACTCTAAAGTTGGTATATTTACTTGTACTTAGTTGCAAAAAAAAAAAAAAAAAAAAAAGGAAAAAGCAAAAATGCTGGAAAAAGGGAAAAATCCCACAGAATTTTCTTACATGGAAAAAGAAATTAAATAACTTTTCAGGTTTTAAAAATACTTTATTTGAAAGGAAAAGATGAAGTGTTTTCTTTTGAAAATGTAAAACCAATTTTCTACATTTTTTGAAATACTGAAAATATTCAGATATTTAAATTGTGGGAAAAAAGCGTGTATCAAAAGGCTGATGGTGGCGAATATCACTCAAAAGAACAGATAATTTCTGATTGACTCATAACTGCACTCTTTAGAGACTAATATATACAAATGTACACTAATTTCCCTGGTTTATATTCAGAAAGGACTATACTCAGTTGAATAGAAGATGAGGTTTTCTTCCTCCCAAATCAATGTCTCAACAGCAGTACCCCAGCCCCACACCCCTGAGTCATGCTGAGCTGGGTTGATTTGCTCTTAGAGCCCTAGCAATGTGCTCTAGCAACCCAGCAAGCCGATGCCAGGGCAAATCCGATGGAACCACTGCTGGCAGACCTCAGCTCATGCTGCAGGAAGCCCTGAAACCCTGTTCTGCAGAGGATGCGGAAATGATTTTAAGGTAAGATCTTTGAAGGGAAGTCTAGCAGCCCAGCCTTTGTTTGCCCATTTTTCTGCTCCCAGGGAAAGAAAAGGTTACCTCACACAAAAGCCTCCTGGGTCGATGTCAGTATAGAAACTGTTATCACTTTGGCTGCTTTCTTCAGCCCTGTTTGAGAAATCAGACCTTCAAGGTCTAGGAACCATTATACTTGAAAGAGACCTGATTGGAAAACAAAGAAACCATTGTTTAAAGATGCAGTATTCTTCATTTGCCTAGAAAAGATCCAATACTACAAATTCTAAATAAGTGCAATGAGTTGAAGCTCACGTTGACACCTCCATAATTAAAGCATTCTGGCATCAGGCGCTTGGCTTCTTGGAGAGGAGTACATGAAGAAAGACAGCAATAATGTCTAAACAGCCTGAAGGAAGACAAATGACAGATTCCATTATTTTCTCTGGCTATCTCCAGTATCGTAACCTTTTCCTTATCTCAGTCAACACACTCACACTGAACTGAATGGGACTAAATTTCTTTTTAATACTTTGACAAACTGCACTGCTCTGTACAATAGCAGCAAACCTTGTATTCACAGGTGCCCTTAAAAATCAGTTACTTTACTTTTTAAATATTTGTCATCAATCATCTATGTTAATTGGCCAAGTGTATGGCATTCCTACAGTGTATTAAATGTCCCAAAATAACTAATGAGAAGCCTCTTTTTCCATGTCTCACATGAAAGCGGTATTAGACTAAGAAAGTATTTCCTTCTCTGCCACTGGCATTCAATGAATATTTATGATGTTTTTCACTACATTGCAGTAATATGACAATGTTGAATTCCAGATAGAATGGGGATACAGTGCTTAAAAGTAGATTCTACTCTCTTTTTATCACTCATAAAAAGAATTAATTGCAAAACAGCTAACACAAACAATTCCTTCTCAAATTAGATCATATTTTATCTTCATATTCTAAGCTGGAAAAGGAATCTCTTAATTTGTAGCAACAGCTATCTTTAAAAACACTAATAACGTGAACACATTTATTAAATATTTGTAAAGCTATTTTATGCACAGTACTAATGCTGACTGATCAAAGTGTACGTAATTAATGAACAAGAAAGCAATCGCTGCAATAATGGAAATCTTATTAGCATATAAATTATCTTGTTATCAAAAGCTTAGAATACCCATGTATAGGAAGATACCAGTTATATCAGACTGTTTTTCTGAAGCCATTAAACCAGAGATCCTCAAACTATGGCCCACGGGCTGGATACGGCCCCCCAGGGTCCTCAATGCGGCCCCCGGTATTTACAGAACCCCCCGCCGGGGGTTGGGGGGGAAACCCAGCAGCCGCAGATGGCTGCCTGCCACTGCATCCGCGTGCCAGCCCCTGTTTAAAAAGTTTGAGGAGCCCTGCATTAAACAAAGTCAACTTCCCTGGAAAGGCCTGCATCTCACGGTAATACAAAAAAGCTTTATCCTCTGGACAGGAACTCATAGGAAATGATTAGGAACTTTCAATGCAGATCTGGGTACCAGGAGGTGCTGGCTACAATGCAGTGCTGGGCTATGTTACCGTCCAAGTTAGGTAAAAGAATTTATGCAGCACTGTTTTTCAATCCTATTTCTCTCTCTTCTATTACTAGCCATCAGACAATGTGCACTGGTAACCCCTGGAGACAGAGAGGGCTTTATCTATCAGCTCTTCCTTTTTTCTCATCAGAAATCTTCTCTCAGCAATGTGGCAGGGGGACTATACAGGAATAGAAGAGGTGAGACATTTGCTGATGAGGATGTGACATTTTGACTCAACTTATTCAGGAGAAGGAATTTTACCTACTAAACCCTAAGAATAATTTCTGTGGCTTGAAGCCAGGAGCAATTTCCAGTGCTCTCTAATTTATCTCCCAGGGTGGACACAGTCTGTCCTACAGACAAAGACACAATGTTCATACTCTTGAAGAGAGACACAATGTTCATATTCTTCCATTTTAAAGAGTGAACTTTATTTTGCTCCCTATACAGTGGTGTGCACACAAGGAGCAGTGGATCCAGTGGTAAAGTTGCTCCTAGTTGCAAGCTTCTTTATTTCTAATCTCCAAGAGACTATCAGTATCCTATTGAAAGGTGATGTCTGGGGAGAAAATTTATGTCTCCAGTCATTCTAATCCATATTGGATCAAAAGCATCATAGAAAATACCTGAAGTTTTCTACTGACATCAGTGAAGTCTAATTAATACAAATTTCTTTCTCAAGACAGCATTCATCTTTTCTTTTTTGTCAAAATGTGTCCAAATGACAACTATTTTTATCCAGAACTTGCACTACTTTTAAAGACCAGAGTTTGGAGGTTTTCTAAGCCTTTTAACCTCTTTAAGATTTATTCCTAGAAGTCGGGCCACTACTCACTCCAATAACATTTCATTCATGGAAGTATTCCCATGGAACATAATGGACTAAATATTGTAGATCACATCTAAGCAAGAGACACTTTCTTATTAACTGTTCTCAGTGACAGGAATAAGACGTTTTATTTTGGATGTGAACTACCATAGGCCATTGTAACTTTTTTGCCCAAACAAAATATGTTTTACATGGAGTCACATATTCCCCCTGAAGTTAAAGCAGAAGCCAGCTACTGTCTTTATTCAACAGTGTTTAATTTATACAACCGACACGTGTAGTAGAGCACTATGATAACTCTTTATTTCCTTCTGAGTGAAAATGGTCAAGTGGATATAAAATGTTCCCACTTTTACAATGTGCAAGATAAAAGCGTATGTAAAAATCAGTATGTCACACATCACAAATATACTGAGTACTACAGGTGAGGAATAGGGAAATGGCAAAGTATTGTCCATTTTCATTGTTTATATTTAATAAAATAACTGTAATTTCCATGTTATGATAGTCTATCAGTCCAACACATAAAATACAATCTAGTAACTATTATGTTATTTTAGTATTACAGAGTTTTCCTTTAAAATTTTCTTTTTATCAGGAACAGTTTCCTAAAATAATATCTCCAATTATAGCTTGATATGAACCATATTCAGTTCCAAATTTATCTAAGGAATCCATGATAGGACAAGCAAGCATGCTTCAAATGCACAACCTCCTATTGGAGTTTTATTTTTAAATTTTCTGCACATCAAATGCTAGAAAACTCTTGCTCCTGATTTTCTTCTTGCCAATAGATATTAGTTATCATAAAATTGTACTTTTTTCTTCTGTGTGTGCCAAGTCAAGATTGTTTGGTCACTGTATGCAGTCAATCAAATCTGGTGTATCTCAGAATGGTGCTGACTGGGGAGACATGTTATCGTTCCACAACTTTAGCCCGCCCTGTAACGAACTAAGGGTGCTGTCATAGCAAGCCCTTCATGACTCTTCAGGCATTTTGTTTTGTTCCGATTACTCACCTCTTTTACCCAGCAATAAAAACAGAAACTCAACTGAAATAAACAGCACATTTCCTGAAAACAAGGTACATTCAACAGGGATAAAGTATTGGGTTAGTTCTGCTTTTCCTCCTTTTCTCATTTCATCCAAACCCACTTCAACGCAGTACTTCAACGAGCATCAGATCCAGGAAAAACCTTCAAGTTTTGTCAAATCTGGCAATTCATTTCAATGTACAACAAATGCAAGTTTTTCATGCAGACTGTGCTGGGTTTGGCTGAGAAGAGTTAATTTTCTCCATAGTAGCTAGTATGGGGCTATGTTTTGGATTTGTGCTGGAAACAGTGTTCCCAATTCAGGGATGCTTTGGTTGCTGCTGAGCAGCTCACACAGAGCCAAGGGCTTTTCTGCTCCTCACAACCCACCAGCGAGCAGGCTGGGGGGCACGAGAAGCTGGGAAGGGACACAGCTGGGACAGCTGACCAAAGGGATATTCCGTACCACATGGTGTCACCTCAGTATATAAATCTGGGGGAAGAAGGAGGGGGGGGGGACACACATTTGGATTGTTAGCATTTGTTTTCTCAAGTAACCATTATGTGTGATGGAGCCCTGCTCTGGAGATGGCTGACCACCTGCCTGCCTATGGAAAGTGGTTGATGAATTCCTCGGTTTGCTATGCTTGTGCACATGGCTTTTGCTTTACCTGTTAACTGTCTTTATCTCAGACTCTTCCAATTATCTCCCCCGTCCCACTGTGCAGGAGTAAGCGACCCGCTGTGTGGGGCTTAGCTGCCAGCCAGGGTCAAGCCACGACATAGACACACCGCATGAAACACCATTCATTAAAAAGAAAGGTCACGCAGATCATTTTCGTAAGAATACAAATTCAGATTGGCTGCTCCTTACAAGCCTAACACACTCCACAACACTTAGAGCTGATTCTGACCTTCGAAACAGAGCCATCTCACCATGCAAGTAGCTTGTCAGCGCCTGTCACAAGGTGTCTCTTGAGGCAAAGTTGGAGAGGGTGCCTAATCCACAGCAGGCTTAACTCGAGTGCTGCCCCTGCAGGGTGCAGTATGGTGATTTACACACACCAGCCCAAGACTGCTGCTGCTGGGTTACTCTACTTCTACACCAAGAAACAACCTTGTGAGTGTCAGGGGAGCAGTTATTTCAGACTCACAGTTCCCATCAGAGCTCAGTTTACTGCCCAGCATGAGTTTGCTGATACCACAAAAGTGAAAAGGAAACAGTGAGACAAAACGGGGGGAGAGTGGAAGATCAGGGCTGAAACAAGATCACAAGACACTGCTTTTTAAGATGAATCATCTTTCCCTTTCATGTCCTGGATGGCTAATCTGAAGAAGATTACGACCCCTTCTACTGAAGCAAACAGTACCACATCTGGTTTCTAAGGAAGTTTTATTTTTTCTTATTTTCACCTCTTTTACCAGTATGGGGACATACGACTGTCGTGGTTTAACCCCAGCCAACAACTAAACACCACAATGGCCTTTGAAAAACTGATGGTTTGCAAGTTACATCATCTTTAAACTTATAAACTTTGCTCTACAGTCAAATCAGGTCAGGTCAGGTTTTGTTTTTGAAATGGATTGTAAAAGCAACATTTGTCAAAAGCTTCCAAGAAGCAGCGTTCAATATACAGCTTTCCTACATAACGAGTAGGGACAAACTTCGATGTTACTCCTGTTACTTTATCATAACTCCTGCTAATCTATTTTTGGCTTTGGAGGGTTTTAAAAAGTGGTTTCCACTTCACCCAGACTCCAAATAAAAATAGCTTACAATTTCTCTTTGCTGACACAAGTAGAACATATAAATGTCAATAGTATCATTGTCAGTAGTCTTGGGGAAAATTTTGATACATACCAGTTTTGAAGAAATATTTAGTATCTTTAACGTTAAATGTCTGCAATTAGTGAGTACAAATACATGCTGATTACTGCGCATTTTAGAAATACAATATATATCAAATATCACTCAGGTCTTGTCTTTATTAACATTGGAGTGAGAGAATCTGGACATACTCTGTCAGTAAAGGCATCCTTGTTACCCTGATTGTTAAGAGACTGCACAGAGGAAGGCTGGGGAGAATGCCGGCAGTTCCCACCCAGATCCGTACTACCCTCCTTCAGTTAATTACAAGATTAAGCTAACCAAACATGCAGGCTTCAGGAATCTGGAGAGAAAAATAGTCAGTGTTTACAATAAAAGCTGGTAGATGAAAAACAAACTAATGTGCAAACTGGAGGTAATGAGGAAAAATGCAGAGGAGGAGAAACAAAAGTGCCTGTGCCTGTCTGGAATAAGCTTAGGAATAACTTGTATTGAGAAAACTCCCATCACTTACAAACACTGACACTGCAGAAAGATGCGCATTAATGAAGGGAAATTCAGAAAGCCACAACACAAAAGCAGCTTTTGCCAACATCATGCATGTCAAATACTATTTCCCCTCTCAGATCACAGCATTTAAATCAATGGCCTGCTCACTGCCACATAACTTCTTAACATAAGCATTGGTAGAGGAATTTAAATCAAATTAAGTACACAGGGATTAATTTCCTGGGGAGGATTAAGATCTTTCCATCTATACAGAATGGTTGAATAAAAGTAAAAAGAGATATTGCTGCAAATATTTTAAGGAGGCAATCAGCAAAGAAAAAAAGCTTTTTCATCAAGGTGCTGCAAAGGTAATTAAGGAAGAACTATAGCAGGAGAAGCAGATTAGATATACAGCACAAAGAAGGCTGGGAGAGAGAAATCTGTCTTTACTAAAGACATCAAGCTTTGGTCATGACCAGCAGGATTCTATTGCAAGTGTAGAAATAAGAGTCAAAGATCGTGCCATCTTGGAGTGGAAGAGAGGTGGTGGTAAAGAGCAAATTGCGTGTGCAGGGCTTCAAGGCTGTGCACCACAGCATCTGCATTGTTACTCTGCAAAGCAAACCATGCCCATTTGATTAATTACAATCAGTGTTTAAGTCAAACATAGTGTAGTCTGAATTATGAATGTAAACTGTGCCTTATTTTGGCTGCCATTTAACAAAAGTTAAGAGGACATGAACTTAAAGTTGCATTTACCTAAAAGGCTGTGGTTACTACAAGTAACTTTTCCCATTTTCGTAACGGAAATAAAATTGAAACAATAACAGAATCTTGGGAATGTAAAAGAGCTTAAATATTTTACCACATGAGTTAATTCTTTTTACAAAATTGGAGAAAAAAGAACTTTACTTTGGCACAGAAATATAGCCATCCCTCTTCTTCCTTCCTAAAATCTCATTAAAGTGTGAAGGATTTGCTGTGTTTCAGAATTTTTCACTTGTTCCCCTTCCTGTATGAGATCTACTATTGAAGGATATTATGCTAGTGACTCACAGGGCGTTTGGAGCAGATTCTTTCCTGGCTACTCTCTCCTATGCACTGCCAAGCATTACCGAGCATTGTGGAAAGCAGTCTGAGATGTAGTTGGTATGAAAGACACAAGAGAAAATAAGATTGTTGTGTTTTATTGGGATTGCATTGCATACAGCTGTGCTTTGTTACTGAGAGGAGTCCATGGTTTTACATATTTTAAAAAGCATTTGCAGACCTCAAAGAATAAAGCCAACCTAACACTGAAGTTATTAAAGTAACTTTATTATCTGAATTTGATACTCTTATTTATAATTAAGATGGTAAAATATATGCAGTCTGCAAAAGCCTAAGACACTATATCTCTGCTAGCGTTGTGGTTTGGGTTCTATGTAGCACTGCCTTTGCACGTCGCTCAGATAAGTGAAAAGCATGTCACAAACTGCATTTTCAGCCATGACAAGCCCCCAGGCTGTGGCATGGCTTTATTGAAAAACCTAAGTCTGACATGCCTTTAATTTTCACTGAGATGCACATTAAAACTTGTATAATACATTTTGTATAACAATTTTATTCTCCCTTACTGTTAGCATTTGGGATATTGCAGGACAGTTCCACAAAGACAGAATACTACATGGTAACTCTATATGGGAAATGTTTCTTTTACTGGGACAGAATCTACCTTGCAAAACAAGGAACGCACTCTTTTAAGACTTGATTCAACACAGCCCTTCACCAGTCCATTTGGAATACACATGCTTAATACTCAGTGTGCTCTTAAGCACTGCACTTAATCAGAGCCTAAGAGATATACCAGTATAAACAGTTTGAAAGCCTCAGGGAAAATATTTTTCAGAAATAAAAAATGAAATTCAGCTATTCTGCCCCCGATAATTTTAAGTATCTGTATTAAGAAGTAGAGAAAGAATATTCTACAGTTTTAAAACATTTGGTTACACATTATATGCTCCCTTGATTTACAGTAGAGAAATAGGCAGTTTGACATTTGTAAATGGTGTTAGGATTTTCCATGTTTATTTTTCTTTCTAATGCTACTTGTCATTGGGTAAGCCTTTGACCAATTTACCAAAATGCTTGTCTAAAATACCCTGAATGTATTATTTCAGGTGATTAGCTGCATCTTTACTGAACATTTTAAAGAGCTGACATTTACTCACTGATGAACCACACAAATATGTAAATCTAAAATGCCCAGATCTTAAAAACCCCAAATGCCCAAATATAAAACCCAGATATGACAAGAAGTAATTGGTTAGGTAGTTAAAATGTTTTCCATCCTTTCTTCCTTCCATGTATATCTATTTGCAGTAACAGCTACAGAAATTTATGAGCCCAACAACTCAGATGCCACTACTTAGGTTTTAAGGGAAAGTATGCTTAATACTCATCACCCTAACAGTTACTTATACAAATGTTTTCTGAACCACATCTACAGGGATTTCTGTTCCCTTTGCCACAGCTTTTCCTGTTCCTGTAACTCAGGAGCCGCTGGGATGCATGTTAGAAGTGCTCTGGACCAGGTTCCATCCCTTCCCTCCCAGGCTAGTGGTTGCCTCAAATTGGGGAAAAAGCCCCTTCTGTGTCCCGTGAGACTCTACAGCTGTGTTATGGAAAACAGATCTAAAGCAGAGAAAAAGCTTGATTTGGTCTACTGCACTTGCAGGAAATACTCACTAAAGGATGTCTGTCTTGCCATAAATGCTTTCTGCAAGAGGGAAAACTTGACACTAACACACACGGGTCTGAAACATTAGGCTGAAAACTGAGCACTGAATCTTTTCTAGAATATTAATAATGGCCCTTTGATATATATAAACTAACCTGCATCTTCAACATGGAAACTAACAGAAACATTATCTAGATACAAAGAGATCCAAATTTCCACGAGAGATCAAAATTTCCACAGTGCCACAGTCTCTGCACTCGAAGAACAGG
The DNA here is from genome assembly GCF_023634085.1 of Falco cherrug. Lineage (NCBI taxonomy): Eukaryota > Metazoa > Chordata > Aves > Falconiformes > Falconidae > Falco > Falco cherrug. The sequence continues at coordinate 73,111,131 of NC_073699.1, forward strand.
CTATAGGATAAATTCCATTAAAAGGAGTAGCTTTAAAGTCACACAAAAATCAGTCATAAATCAATAAACAATTTCAGGTTTCAACGGAAAGTTCCTTACAATGGCTTTGTGATGATGCTGAGGTCTACACACAGCTTGCAACAATCAGTATGTTACACAGTATTTAATGCTGCATTGGTTTGTTTTGCACTCATCCAAAGGGACCAGCAAACAATTATTCCTCAGCTGTACGTGTAGCTTGACTGATTTATTGCCAGATTCAATTTAACCGATCTATGTGTTCTTACTTGAGGCAATTTATATTTTCAATCTCTTATCAAACTTTGTGGTGTCATAATTGCTTTTTATGAACTTTTGCCTTGCTTCTGTATGAATGAAACTGTCACGATGAGGAAGAAAATGTGTAGCCAGACACCAAGAAAAGGTGGTGATTTAAGATTTATGAAAAAAAACCAACCAACCCCCCGAAAAGGAAATTAACTGACAATATAGATATTATGGGTTTCAAATACCAAGCTTTAGGGTCATTTAAAACAAAAGTGCCAATAACGGTATCTCTAAGATGTGACTGTGATCTTAGAAAACTCAATGTTAAGAAAGTCTAACACTTCTAATTAGAAAATATTATTGCAGCCTCTTTTGGAGATGCTCACATGGTTCTCTGGTATGCAGCAAACATCTGAGTTCAGCAGAACGAGAGCCTCCAGGCTACAGCAGTTTACCTCTCTCTCTCACAGAATTCACGTTCAGCTGAGACATGCACTTCTGATCACCGTAACTTCTTCCCCTCTTCGTAACTCCTGAAGAACATTTTAACCCAAGTAGCTCAACAGGAACATGCTGAGGTTGTGGCCCCACAGTCACCAGGCAGATGCCGCACCACTACCACCACCACCACGCATCAGAAAGCAAGCCAAGTAGTGGCACACAAGACTAGACAGCCAGGTGAGGCAAGACCAGCTCCTGAGATGCCAGAAATGATTCAACAAGCTATTTCCTCCACTGTGTGGAGCAGGAGCGTGTCCTTCACCAAGCGTGGCTGAGGGAGGAAGGGAATATTGCCAGGGTCTCTGCTGCTGTCTCACACTCTAGGGACAATATTCTTTGCAGACTCTAGCTGTGGATCTTAGCTCTGTATATTTTGCAGCACTCATAATGATGACTGCTTATGCACAACATCGTTCAAATTACATGAGCAAACACAACTGAACCACTGTCTAATTCAGCAGCTAGGATGAATGAGGCAGAATTGAAATTGCACAGACAGAAGAATTTCACCGGAAGTTTTTGTGGCACAATTTACAAGGTAGAGAAGGTGTAGCATTTACAAGGTGCAAAACAATCCATAACTGTATTTTTCAAAGTTTTCCAAATAAAGAGTTGGCTCTTATATAGCTAAATTATGCCTACTGATAATAGATTTGACAAAAAAAAAAAGATGTCAGTTCATCATAGATGGAAAACCACTGTAGTTTTTGCTGATTTTTAAATACCGTATACGGACAATTCTTCACTCAAATCATTCTCTCCGATCTCTTGATTTGTGTTTATTTAGTCTGGAAATTTTTTCAGTTTGTTAGTATTATGATGACACTCAGAATTTTACATGCCACCATGCAGCACATAGAGTGTCCTCGGCAGTGACAAGGAAACATCAGCCCTGGACAGCTTTACTTACAGGATCTATGATAACTGCTTAACTGTAAATTCACTCTTTGGAATTAAGCTATGTTGTTTTAGTTAGGTCTGGGTTGTTTTAATCTAGATTCCCTGTTATTACACCTATTGCTACTACATGAGCGGCATGACACAGAAACTGTGCAGATTATGCTCAGGGTGAAGGGTCACTCAGACAAAAAGGCTTGATGCGAAAGAGTTCGGTACAGATTTGCTTATTTTAGTTGCATACACAAGATCAAATGTTGTCAAAGCAGTCCAACAAGCTCTTGGTTGAGAGGCAGAAAGACTTGTTAGGAGAGACAATTAAGATTTCATGAAGCTTGGCTAGATGTTGGAGGCTGGATATATAGAAATTCAGATATTGCTAAAACTATCAAGAACAGAGATGTGTGAACTTCTTTTTAGACCATGCTCTAAAAGAATAATCTGGTTCCTGACAGTGGTTAGCAGGCACGGTTATAATTTTGGTGCATTTGAGGTCATTATCACAAAACTGGGAAAATTATGGTCACACAGAAAAACTGAACAAGTATAGCATGCTGGGTCTTAGATTTGATTAAAACTGTTTATAACAAAATGAGGGAATAGTCTGCTTCCTGCCCAGTGCTTTGGGTTTATATGTTGACTACCTCAGTTGTCATTACGGGCCAGATATAAAGTGGGTGATAATGCAGAAGGCAGAATCCTGAGACTATTTTTCTAAAACCTATAGAACATTAATACTTACAAATTGTTCAAATGAGGTGGCTGGGAATAAAAAAAAAAAGAAAAAAAAAAAAAAGAAAAAAGCAAGGCAGCTTGCTTTACTTTGCTAAGTGCTGCCTTTGGCCACTGCCTGTTTTGCTATGGCAGCTCTGAAGGTGGGACTCAGCACAAGCAGGTCACAGCGTCCTAGACTGAAGGGGCTCCAGCAAGGGCCTTGCTACGCTTTCGGCTTCCTCACCTTCCATGAGTTTCTTCACGTGAAGAACTCCAAGGGGGAAGTCCTACCATACCATATACTCTACAGAAGTGCAAGATCTTTGTTGTGTTACGAAATCTTAAAAAAGAACGCTATCTTGACATTGCTCTAGCAGAGGCTAGATAATTCAAAAGCCATCTCACATCAACAGCAATGGCTGAGGCAACAACCTGCCATGAGCAGATGGTGGGAAGAAGAGCAGAAGGTAACAAAAACAGAAGTTTTAAAAGCTGATTCCAAAAATACTAGAAAACTATTTGAAAATGTACTGTGCATTTGTCTACAATAAATGCCATTATAATACTTTAATTTCCCCGTGTTTCACTAAAATGCTTGCAGGCTCCAAGAACCCTATTTGCAACTGGAGCACCTCTCCAAGGAAGAAAACTAGTTCATCATAGGAAACATGACTGCCAGAAAAGAGGAGCAGTGATGTATGAAAATATAATCCATTGAACATCAGACCTGACAACCTCAGAACTTTTCCAGGCTAAGTCAGCTAATAAAACCATTTTTAACATTATAGGTGGATTCAAACTCAGCAAAATGCTATATTCAAGTTAAGGAATATTTGTGCCTTGAGCTGTCATAAAGATTAACAGCAGTGGAGAGTATGTTAATTGGTGAAGCCAAAATCTCAGAAGTACTGCAATGTGAAGAGAATTAAAATAGAGTTTTAAAAGTTTAATTTTTTTTGCTGGCTAGAAAGCAAAAATGTCACATTGCAAAATATTCCCCAAGGGAAAATTTTGCTCTTAGGTGCACACAAAAATTCCCAGCGGTCTAAATTCTAATTCTTATAACATCAATGTGGGTCACTTTCACTGAATTAAAAACAAGACTCCTTTTAAAGGCTTTTAAAAATTGTCCACAGATGGGTAGCCTAGATAGAACAGAAATTGGCTTGCCATGCAACTATTCATCAATGAAGAGTTGTCCAATTAACTTAAATCAACAGATGTTTGTAAATGTGGTACAAAAATTATCATAAAAATTCATTTATTTTATTCCTTTTCTTAAGAGTATGCAAATCAGTGATGTAAAGGATAAAAATAAGCAGGTTAGAACTAATTTTATACGTAATAATTTATTCATTAAAAACTGATCTAGGATTTCAGGATATTTAGAAATATATCATTTATGTGCTTTAATCATTCTCTAAACTCTCAGTATTTATTATAAAGCAAAACATGTTCGTATGATAACAGCTCTTCAAAGAACAGTAGAAAGTTATTATTAAGATTTTCACAAACTGGTTTATGAGTCTTCCTATTGCTTCAACCTTCATAATATTATGTGTACACTCTCTGAGAGTTCTCCCTTTATCTTTTTTCCATATTTCATATTCCCAAATATCTGACAAAAAGTTAAGAATTACATTGTTGTGCCAAAATAATATTTATAATGAGCATAAATGATCACTAAAATATTCAGCATTTTTTTGATTTACGTGATCTGTATTGGAAGTTGCAGCTTTTATAGGCATCATTAGATGTTAATTTTTAAATTCCTACACCATATTATTTTAATCGCTCACAGTTGACACCCGAGTCATGTAATTCCACATTGCACACTATCTAAAGGCATTCTTCAAATATGCTTGAACAAGCTCTTGTGTCTAATCATTTATTACTAACTTACAGCACTCAACTGATCAGCACTCTTAAAATATATTCATTAATTCTAGAAAGCATTTCAGAAGAAGTTGCTTCTAAATTTTCTGTGAGCAAAAAGGATTTTGGAATAACATTTCGAGTCATAGCCTCACATTATTTATTAAAGCACTTTGCTAGGTAAGCACCTTCTCCTGCTCATGATGAAATTAAGCGATTTCCCACTCACTGATACAGGAACAGGATCAAACCAGTAAAATCTTACTATAATTTGCCTGTACAGTGAAATAATAATAAAATGCAATGTATACTAAAATAAGTGAGAATACTGACACTAAAATTTTGCATCTTTATGGCATTTATTGTCCCAAAAGAGTCCTGGTGTAAAGCTAGTAAATAATAACTTCCTTATCTGTCTGAAATCTCAGTGAGAGTTTTAGGTACACAGAATGGAATTATCAGAGCTGGAAGGATCCCAAGGCAGCAGGGTTAACATCTGTTCCCATGGAAAATAAAACAAGAACTGTAATACCCTCAAGCACTCAGGAATTCAGTTTTATACCAGTTCTAAAATATGTTATCTCTAAAATCATAGCGGTTTTTAACTCTTGAGTCATGACTGAAGGGCATTCACATCTCAACTGTAAACTGAGGTGCTTCTGCCATGCTGTCTTCTAGGAGGGAAGGGAGATAAATCAGAGCAAGGTCTGAGGAGTTTGTGGACTGTGGCTGATGCAGGATAACTAATCTTGCTGCTCTGACCACTGTGCATACTGAGAATATGCTGCAGCTGAAGGCTGTACTATGTTTGCTGAGTTTCATCCCCAAGCCACAGAGGGCTTGGAAGTATTCATGGAAGATCTTTGCTTGTCATTTCAAATGGAGACATAGAAGCAGTAGCATCCCTAATTTTGCCATACATCTTTTTTTCTTCTCTTAGTGACACCAAATGCAGGAATAATTATAACACTGAAAAACACTGTTAGTCTGGAATGTCTGTGATTGATTGGTTTTTACCTATACATCGTTGCATCATCTGCAAATACTCACCTGGAGGCACGGTTCAGCTGTGCCTGTACCAGTCTGTACTTGTTTGATTCACACCTCATCTGCCAGTTAACCATAACAGAGCCTAGCTGGCTCTTCAGGACCATCACGCTCCATCTAGTACACGCTTACATGGCCCATCTAGTAAACAAATGGCCCATGCATATACGTCTGTTTTCTATGAAACAAGTATAATCTGTTAGTGATCTGCTTTTCAACAAGGACAGTAAAATCAGTTTCAAGAAAAGCACAGTCAGGTGAGAAGATGTTCATTAAACTCTACACACTATCAAACAAATCAGAAGAAGAACAAGAGGCACTGGGGACTGAAAACTCAGAACTGTTCAGTGATGCAGATGACATGAAAGCCTTCCAGGAAATCTTTTCCTTTCCCATTATATTCTCCTAAATAAACCTTTTCCTGCAATGTTGCTTTCTAGACTCATTGTTCTTTAAAAAAGGTGTGTGTGTGGGTAGGGAAATGGCTATAAATTTAATTCCTCTCCCAGAACCCAGACCCTGCTGACTCTTCATCTGTTCCCTCTGCACTCAAGATATTTCTCTCTTGGGGAAGGAGCAATCTTCCTCTACAGGCAACAATACTTGAAAGAGCCTTGACATAATTTTAACCTGCAGTTGTTTGCTAGGCTACTGTATTAATTGACACATTATATGCTAGCACAGCTATCAAGAACTGCATCAGGCCCTAGGGCAGTTAAAGCACCTAAGACTTTTCCTTCTGCACCATGCTTCACTTTCCTTCTGCACCTCCCTTAACAGCAGTGCTCTAGTCATTCCTTGGGAGGGTACAGCTGCAGTTTCAGTGACAGAAATTGCTAAATTTCACAAGCAGAAAATTGGAAATTTGCAACAATGTCAACACCACACACCTCGCACCACATTTTTATTTTGGATTATAATGGCAGAGGAGTCTCTGTCAAAACAGTTTTTATAGCATATATTGCAAATCCTTAACTCTTTTCCATGGGCTTGTATATGGAGGAGAAGCATGTTGTGCACATTATCTTGCTGATATGGGATCATCACCAGAGATACACAGTCATGTGTCATCTGCCTTTGATCATAAGATATGGACACGGTTTGAAGCCATGGTATAGGTGGACAGAGCTACTACAGGTTTCTATTATTTTTCAGAGATGGTATTTCATTGGTATGCTTACTGCCAGAGGGTCACTTCTCCATAAGTATCTGTAAGATATTCTCGTATCACCCTTTTTCAACAGGCACATGAACAACATTTCCTATCTCTTGTCAAAAAGAACTTGGTGAAGTGAGGCACAGGGTTTTATCACAATGAAAGAAGATAAATATCATTTTTCCTTCTTTTTCTACTACATGCTGGAGGGGTGACAAAGGAACACCTTACCTACCTAGTACTTCTGTTTAACTAGAACACAAAATGCCATCTATTGATCAGGAAAAACAATTAACTTATGCAAGAGATAGCAGAGTTCCTATGTTGCTTGTCCGGCATGTATAGGCTGTCCCCTCTTTCAGTATCTTTAGAATACAGAAAAGAAAAACAGAAAAAGAGAAAACAAACCCCCAAAAAGTTAAAACAAAGGTGGCTTGGAAGCAGGCAGCTACAAAACAAATCACACTTCAGAAAAACCAGGGTGGTGGAACTACTGAAATGTGCTTTGTTTCTTCAGAAGCTTGAAGGAGAACTACTTTGTGAAGCACAAACCTGCACCACCACTTAGACAATGCAATCACCTTCAACAGAGCTGTTTCTTGATTATTTGTAGGTACTTCCACTCTTTGTACCCTAAGCAGCAAAAAAGCAGCTTCTAGTGCATATTATGTATTATGTTAAACACTGTCTAGATACAGACAAAATTAAATATAGAGCAGAGGAAGCTAAGACACATTAGCCAGATCTTAGAAAATATTTCACTAGCTTTTCTGTTAATGTATGTTGTTTATTTATTTCCATCAAATATCCACCTATTAGAATGAGAGATGCAATAAAAAGTGTTCTGCAACTTCAGACTAAAACCTTTTTTTATTTGCCACCAACTGTATCTATTATATCGTCAGCTGCTGATTAGCTTGAGGGCTAATCTTGAAATGTCACAGTTAATCTCAGTTCTCACTTTAACAATTTAGGATTTCCTTTTGTATGCAGTTTTGCATCGTTGGCAGATGAAGACATTTGCACTGAATTTTCCTAATGAGCAAACATTGTTTATGACCCTATGCAAAATTGCTGATGGCTTACTTTAGCAGCTATTTTAAAGAGTCTACTAAATGAACTGGCCATGTCAGGAGCAAATTATTTAACCAACCCACTGTACTGCTTTCAGTTGCTCATCTGAGTTGGAAAATGTACTAGAAGTCAGGAGGGAGTAAGGAAGTAAGAGATTCACCATGTTTATCTCCACTGAGGGAGGTTCAAGGTTCAGGAAAACCATAAAAAGATTCAGGAGGTCTTGCACACAGCTAGTCCCCAAGTATTGTTCTTTCTTGTGCTACAGAAGAAACCCTGTACCAGGAAGCAAGTTCTGAAAAATCAAGAGGAAACACAAGGTTCACATTGATAAACTGTGGGGTCAGGTGTGGAAAAAAACTGAGACTGGCCAACAGTCAGGTGGGGTTGTAAGCACATGCCTGTGTGTGCATACACACACATATATATACACATACATACATATGTTTTCCTGATAATGCATCTTGCTAGCGTACTAGACTCCCTCAAATCACCCAATTATGGATAATAGCCAAATGCAAATTGTCAAATGCTCATAATTAAAACCAAGTCAAATTTGATGGAAAGTTCAAAAGCATTTCTCAGGAACAGGTATCTTTATAGTGTTAGGTATTCCACTGCACACTAAACCTCCACACACACCCCTTTATAAAATTAAATGTACTTTTAAAGCACTATTGTAGATTAACAAGAAGTTGCTTGATTAAAATTTCTGCCCTCCCCCCAATAATTTTACTATCTGCCCTACCTCAGCCATGCTAACAAAGAAAATTTTGCTCCAGGTATAAGTAGCACTTGAGGCTTTATTCAGAACTGTTCATGCAAAATTAACTGCACTTATCAATGCCACTACAGAAATGTTTGTTAGAACCCCAAATTAAACATAAATTCAGTCTGCTGAAATCTACGCTAATTCCATTTGATTGTCTGCCAAAGAGCAAAGTATTCCTTAATTTAAGTCTTAGGGTATGTGATTTTTTCAGGATGACATGAAATAAATATTTTCTCCCTGTTCTTATTCTGTTGCTAACACCTCCTATATCTCTGAGATTTCGGTACAACAGTGGCTACTGAAGCCTGGAAAGTGGAGGCAAGCTGCTAAAATCAATCTTCAGAAATAATCAGCATCAAGATAGAAAATTAACTTCATATCAATAAGCATTTTTCCAGTTATGAAACATGACTGGATCCATTCAAATTCAAGGTGCCAGGCACAGACTTGCTATTTCATGGCTGTGGTTTCAATTGTGCAGCAGGTACTGTGATGGAATTTTATCCTACTGTGCTAGTTTCTGGTTGGCATAAAAAGACAGACAACACTGTATTTAATTTTCTCTCTCCTCTACTGTAATACATTTTCCATTATGCACAAATAATAGAAGGCCATAAGGATGAGAAATAAATTAAAAATTCTGAAACCTGATTTATAATCACAAGTAACAGCAATAAACTCAAGCAGCAGAAAACCCTACCGCAACAGTTACAGGACTTCAGGCTGTAACAACCAGGGAGAATTGGTAACGTTCAGGACATCACATCAGTGACAAAAGTGATTAGAAAATTAGAGGGAAGTATTTTTTAAAACTAATGTCATTTTTTTGCATTAAAAAAATAAAATTTTTCTCCATCAATACATTGTGGCTTTCCTACCACCTGGATACCCCATGGAACCAATATAAACTTTCAACATACTGAGAACAAATATGGTATATAATGTCTTTCCAAATATAGCCAACATTTTTTGATAACAAATATAAACATTGCTGTTGTTGTAAGGTACTATGTAACCACCCATAGCCTTTACAAAGGAGGGGGGGAAGGGAAAAAAATTACTAAAACAAATTCCTTCTCTTCTCTAGATGGCTTTTCATTCAGTATGCACTAAATATGACTCATTAACCTGAGAAGACAGCACTAATTCTTCACTAATTATCAACCCTATCAACCTACTATGGTAGTAGTATTATACAAAATAAAGTTAGACATTTTTCTTTTTTATTTTTTATTTTCTTGTTAATCTTTCAGGCAAACTATCTTGCTTTAGGAGAATTATTCTAGCTCTGTGGAAAATTCTCTTGTTCTTTCACACATACGTGATGGGCATATTATAGGAAGTATGCTATAAACTGCTGTATAATTGTAATCCATATATTTAGATATCCCATATATATTTTTTGTTTCCCATCACATTTTCACTCTGTATTGATTCAAAGTAGTAACACTTCAACAGAGACCTCAGTAGATTCTCCAGCTCTAAATTACTTCCAGTGGCTCTACCAACTACATAAGGGGACTCCTCAGACATCTAAACTGTGTCAAAATAAATTGTGCGAGTACTTCTTTTCTTATCTTTCATTTTCTGACAGTTAGGTTATCAAAAAGAATGTGTGCCGTTTGAGAAGAAGGATATGTTAGCAAGGAAACAGGCATCTGGCAGTTTATAAACCATTAAGGTGGCACGGTTGCATTCAGTTTACAAAACTGGTTTTATTTGGATTAAGTGGAAAAAATAGTCCAAAATCCTTTAAGAGATTTTTTGTTTTAATAACTTCCCCATTAAAAAGTAAGTGCTCTTATAAGCAAGGAATTAGAAAAAATCTAAGCCATGAAAGCCAAACTAGTCACAAATCAAAAGGAATCCTGTCCTGAAAGCTGGTTGTTGCAGATGGACCTTTCTAACCACAAAGTGCCTTACTCATTTTGAAAACAGCCAGCGTCAGGGGATCTGACTGCAGAATTAGGACATTCAGATTAACAAAACTGTAGGAACATCCCTGCAGGTCTGAAATATTGCATTTCTCATTACATAGTCCTTTTGCACCTGTAAACCAGTATCCATTTTACCTTTGAAAAAGTGTTGCAGATAACTGTTTTACTATTTTCTGATAAAGCACCGAGTATGTTACTTTGCTCTCTGTTCAAAATATACGAGAAAATTATATGGCAATTAACATGACTATAAGTCAGATAAGTGTGAAGGAAAAATAACAGAAGGAACCACGAGAGAAAAAATCCAGAAAAAGAGCAAAACCTTCAGGAATTTAAGGAATAGCTATAATTTTCTTAGCAATAGATTTCTGACAGTAGAATTAGAACAAGCAACATTTATGTACTGAGCTTCTGATGCACAAAAAGAGGATTAGTCCTGTCAAGTTCTCAGACAATAGCCTAAACTGTTTTCTAAATATTGTCTCCAAGAAGGAAAAAAAAAAAAAAGACATTCTGTGTAATCAGGAACTAGCACACTTCACTCCCAGCAAGTCTTTTTAAAACTGTTTAAAAAATTCCACAAAAAAACCAGCACTCAACAGTGATTAATTTTTTTTTTGTTGTTAACTATAAATAATTTCAAAGAAAATGAAAACTGGGTAAAGGGATTTATTATTTATGACATGACAGTATTGCTTATATCATATTCACAGAAAGCATAAAGAAAGATGCCTCTTAATAGATTTTGCCTTTTTAGATTCTTGTCTACAGCTTCTTGTCTACCTTCTCCTCTTACCTAATAACTAACAACATAGTTTATTATATCATTGGATGGGGTTTTGAATATTGGTAAGACTTGGTCCTTCCTTTTACTACCTCTTTTTTAGAAACTCATTTTATGTTTGGCACAGATACTCTAGAATAAAGTAATGTCCTTTTCTTATTTAGAATAAGTTTTTAAAAATAAATTATAAAAATTTTATACTAAAATATTTTTTCTGGAAAGAAATAAAATGAGATATGGCACTCCAAGATGTAAAACTTATGTTCCAGTGAGAGTTTTAAATTAGGTCAGAAATTACAGCTATTAATTAGACTGAAGAATAAAAAGTTTAAAAATATTTCTGGCAAGAATCAATCTATTCCTTCAACTTTCTGAACATATCAATGCAAAACATTTCATATCTGCTATAAAACCCTTCTTCATACCCGAAAAACTTGAGTATTGTTTGTTCCAATTATATCATAAGGAAGTGTAGCTGCTATAGATTTTCTTTTCATATTTTTCTGATTAAAATATTTCTGCGAATGTATTATAGGAACAAGCATGACCCTTGCAAATACCAGATTTTGGCTGTGCATTGTCACGATGACTTGGTAGAGAAATGTTTTACAAAGCGCTTCAGACAAACACTAAATGCAGCGAATAATTGTGCGGTAATTTCCTTAAAAAGCATTATACCTGGGGGAATAAAGTAAGTAAACATGGCCGAATGTGGTTGGTGAAACTTTGATTCATTCCTTCCCTAAAGGGATGCAGTTCATATGTGAGGTTTTGCTGGTGTCTCTGAAACTAACAAAAAAGAGCCTTCTTAATCTTAGGGGGTTTGTTTTTTGGTTTTGGGGGATTTGGGGTTGTGGGTTTTTTGGTGGGAGGGAGGGAAGCAGTGAAGGGTAATTAAGCAGTGCTAATGAAATTATACATAATCATCTGTCAAGACTAAACAGCAGGCAAAATGCTAAGACAGGGAAAGAACAAAAAACACCAAAAAAAGAGAACTGCATAGCAATATACAATTTCAACCACCTTGAGAGATAACTGTACTTGGAATAACTCAAGACAGAGATGTCTGAGTCCCTGCAGTCTGGTTCGTAGCTGCTACTGACTGAAAGGTTTATTAAAGATCCAGTCCTGCTATGGATGCAATGGGATACCCAATTCTTTTTACAGAAACCTTCAGTCAAATTCAATGTAAAAAGAAAGCAAAATTCATATTGAACAGGAAATTAGATTCTAGTATTGTCTTGCCATATGATTGGTTTTTTACTTACACATCCTAAATTAGCTTCAATTGTACTGTGATACAAAACATAGGCTTCTTCAGCAATTAAGGACACCAAAAAGTTGAGCCTGTACTCATTGCTGATGTCTATACATAGGAATTTCCTCCTTGAACCAATTTGTGACATGTATGACAGTCCTAGTTCTACTTCAACATGTTTTGAGGTTAATTGATACCCAAGACAATTTAAATTAACATAGGGACAAAATCTGACAGGCAACTGCACAGTGGCAGCAATGACGCCAGCCTCCTGCGTGCTCTTGCTGCAGGGAAGTGCCTAAAAGCACTCCCTCTGCGCACAACTGAAATACATATTTCTTCAAAACTGATTTCCTTGCCTACCCATGTTGCAGCCCAAGTACATGCTTAACGAAGCGTGTCCCTGTAAGTCCCTTGCTTGCTGTTATGGGAAACTGTGAAGAGCATTCCCCCTAAAAAGGAGTCTGCTCATCTTTCTTGGTGAAGGAGTATGGCTCTACAGCCTCCTGAACACATGTGCCATTAACTTCTGACTGATGTTGCCTCAAATGCAATTAAGGAATAAAGAGTTTTTAGGGCCACACTCCTATTGCCCATTTTACTCTTCTAAAACCAGAGGCAATGTCAATTAAAAAAAAAAAAAAAAAGGTTTACTACGTATTTGCAACGGAGCAATTGAAAACTGAATGATATTATTATTACTACATGTGACCAGTTCTTTTTAAGTCATAGTCAACAGGCTTTGCACTTGACTGTGAAAAAAATACAAATTATAAATAAACTTAAATGGCAACTGAAGTATGTTGTAAGAATATCTAGGATGTACGGCACTGGAGTTGGAGTCATTAGCATACCTATTACCAAAAATAAATGAAATGATGGAGAGAAATAGCAGGCATTTTCAGATCACATTCTAGCTACTCCTCAACTGCTAAAACAGTCACTGAAATGGTCACTGCGGCTTGCAACACTTGTGGTTCCCTTGAGACCACTCTCACTTGTTATTTCAGATGACATCCATGCTTAAAAATCTGATAACTTAGGAACTGTACAGTGTCATCACTTGGCATAAGAAGACAGGTAATAAGCAAGAGTCTCAAGGCAACAACATTAATTTTTAAGATAAAGTAGAACTGTGGAAGCTCTGAAGATACAAGAAATACAAAATGTGTTTCTTTTTCAAGAGTATTTAAAATTTAATGCTTGCTTCAGCTACTGACATAAAATCACAACCCTCCTCCACGCAAGTATCTGTTTAGGACTTACCGTTACTCCAAAGAAGTTGGTTTCATTCATAGCATCCAGAAAAATTTTGCCAAGTTTGTGATTCGTGTAGTTAAAATCTTCAATTTTTTGGTGCTTGTTGGTGGCATTCAGATACTTCATTGCCCGCTGCAGGGTCTTGGCAATCACCCATATTCCATCATACGCATAACCATGAAATTTGCTGGATTGCCCATCACCGCGCTTAGCATTGTATTCCCTTTCATATTGCTGTGGAGTCTGCAGAGGAGAAAAACTTCAGGTTTACTCCAATACTTAACGTTTTACAGAGTTGCATCCTAACCTACACCTCGAACTGCACCCTCCAATTTAAAGACATGCATGACTGATACAGAAACAGCTGCCAAAACAAAAATTAAAAAAGAAACTATAATTCCAAAAACAAATGCTACCTGACTTACAAGATTGATGGTGAGACTGGGAGGGAGACCTAGGAGACAGGCTGAAAAGCAGTTGTTCTGCTTCTCTGTATGAAGGACAACTTTCTCGGGGTTTTTTTTGGTTTAGTACAAAAGGCTTCAGTTCAAACAAAGGTACCAGCATACTGGTCAGACATAATACCAGACAAAGAGGAAGTCTCTATCCCTGCAAATGAATGATCTTATTACACTTTATAGAATAATGCAAATCAAATAACCTTCACTTGAGCAACTATTTGCTTAATATGAAATTAGCTGAGTGGCAATTTGTCTGTGTTTTACTATGCTCTTTGTGGTGTGCTATCTTATGATGAGTTGCCTTTTCGTGAAGTTGCCTTGCATGCTCACTCAGCAAGGCATGAAAGAGAGATGAAAAAAAGATGAAAAGCAGCAAAACCAGGGACGTTTATTCGTTGGCCAGAGCTTGCATGAATTTGTTCTGTGATAAAATGTTATGTACTTTAAATGTGTGGAAATACCACATATTTACATATTTAAAATAACCCCTGCCTGCCTCCCCCACAGTTCTGAGACACAAAAATCAGCAATGAAATTAAACATTTTCAGGATTAGGTTTAAACATAAAAGTTTGCTGTTTCTGCACTCAACAATTTAACCTGACATGACACAGCACATGATGCTGCTGACTGCAATTCCAGCTTTACTGTACATTTAACTTGTAATGTTCATACCAGGGAAAGAGAACAGATTTGAGGCAAGGGACTTTACTGCTTCCTTACCCTGTAGAGAATTGGAATTTATTTCCAAATATTTTAAAATTGCAAACCAGTGGAAGGATGAGACTAACCATGATGACTGCCAGCTCTCTATGTAGAGGAACCCTCTAGCTTCACCTCCCTCCTCGGTGCTTTGCTGTGTCAAGACACTTCTGAGACAACTGATGGTGTAATAAAATAGATGAAGGAAAAATACTAACCCTTCCTGAGATGGTCTTTGTCACTTTTGAGCTGAGAGGCTCAAAATCCACTCCAATATAACCTTCCATGGCTGCAAGAAGATTTTTGCTGAGACATTGTGAGGAATTAATCCAGGATTCCCACCAAAGGTTTTCATACCACCCTGGAATAATCCATTGATACTTGCTGCCATACATTTCTTCATCATAAGCCTACAAAGAAAGAAAAATAGAAAAGGTAATAGATATTGTAATAGACATATTGAACATAAAAGTAATTGCTTTCTTTTCACATTTTTTCCATTATTAATGAAATTATTGTGTAACTGAAGGATACACAAGTATTTTGAATAGTTTAGAATAATTAGTAGCTCATAATTAAGACTCCTTTCTTTAAAAGTCCCGTCTTTAAAATTCAGGCCATTAGAAGAGAATTTACTAAAACCTATTTTTCTTTTAATAGAACATTTTTTCCGAAACAGAAAAATAAAATATTGGATTCTAGAACAAGGGGAGATAAAGAGGAACACTGGCAGAAGACACAGCGTTTGCACAGAAAATTCTCCCTAACACAACTATTACATGAGTGGTGGGACCACCATGCTACCACATTTAAACTAAGTTGTTATCATCCTAATACCATCCTATGATACCATGAAACAGGATAAGTTTAATTAAGAAAACTTGGATCCTAGGCAGCATCAAATCACAATGTTGCAAATATGAACTAAGTGACTGCTAAAACAGAGACCACAGGCAGCATGCATCAACAGTAAATCGATAAAGCAAGCAAATCTCCGTGATTTCTTCTTTTTAAGAAAGAAATTTCTACAGGTGGAATTTCCTATTATTTGAATACTGAATACAGCCCACTCTGCTCCAAGATACTGAGATGCTGGTTATCTCTTTTCAATACGTAGCAGATACATACAACAGGAAACAGAAATGCTTTATTAGTCAGGCACATATGCTGTTGGGCCTAGGAGCTGATATATTCACAACAGATAGTGTATTCCATTGCAAGGAGTGTTCTAGGATAAAATCGGTAAATTTTATCTCTGATGTTTCTCTCACTGTCTTGTAACTAGATATTTTTCTTTTGACATTTCAGTCAGACTCCATTTCAAAACAGCAGGTTTCATGCTTCTTTGGCTCCCAATATAAGCAATACTGGAGATACAAGACATAAGATAAAAATTCCCATTTTTAGAAATACGTGGTGCAGCCTTAGAGCTCTTAACTGGAAAACTGCTACATCTTCACAGAAAATGTTACAGAAGGAGGAAAATGTGAGAATGCAAACAGGACATATTAGTCATTCAGAACACAACCATTCTGAAAAGTATCCCAAAGATCACACCAGAAACCTACCAGATAAATAAAGATGAATGGCAAAAAATGTGAAATAGGGCAGCCACCTAAATACATTAATACCCAAATTAAAATTAGGCTTTAAATCTGCGAAGGCTATTATACCTGAAGGCTATATATAGGCCAACACAGTTCATAAATGTATTGTGCACAAAGCAGATTTGTTTGACCCCTGGTTGCAGGAGCTTTTGTTCAGCCAAAATCAAATTTCATGCATTTGTATACAACGTTGCTTGAAAGTGCTCCTGTCTGAAACCCAGTGCCTTGCGTCTCATATCTTACTTATTTCACAATCCACATAAATTGTCTCTCTCTCGCTCATTAATTCTAAGCAGAATTCCATCTGCTTTTGCCCTCCTGCCCATCTCCACTCCTGCTATGATGACATTGCATCCCAGGTCCACTTGCGAGTAAAACAGCAGTCCCATCTTGCAATACCTCCTGATGTCTAAAAGAGTTTCCATTACACAATTAGGTCATTCAAGACCTTTCATTGGTATAGTGTCTTTTATCTGACAGTTTTCAAATCACTGAGGACACAAGTTGACACAAAATAGTGGTTTCAGAGAAGGACAATCTTCTGTAGCTTCCCTTGCTCTATAAAGTATCAAATCATGTGTTGCAAGAAAGTCTTGGCTGTGAACTTTTCTGAAATTGGAGCTATTGGAAATTTTCAGTTTCTATAAGCACCTGAGCCTGTTTCCTGAACAATCTGTAAATGTCCTGGGATATGGGCTGAAAATGGAAAGTTTCAAAATAGCCAGGAATTCCATACTGGTAACAAGGGATCATTCCCAAAAAGGCTGGACTGAAACTTGCACATTCTTGCAAGAATTAGTTTTTAAAAAACAACAACACTTAAGAGCTGGCAGCTCTTCATTCGAGATATGGTGAAATGATAGGATCTGAAGGGTTGTCTGGGGAAGACAAAAGAAGGAGTCAAATCATCTCCTCCAAAGCGGAGCACCATGACCATGTAGTCATTTTTCTAGTGACAGCACAGTTGTTAGTGTTCAGGCATTTCAGTGTGCCAGAAGACATATTTCGAAATAATGCTTTTTGCCGCCATTTCCTCCCTGTTGATTCTGCTAAATGGAGATGACCTTGATGCCTAAAAGATATATTTCCTTGAAATATGTAGATCTTTCTTGAATTGTTTGAATGCACACAGACCACTTCTTAACAGGTTATAGCTTCTAAAAGGAAGATTTGTTGGCACACAAGAGCAAGGCAAAGAAGGTTAACAAATGCTTTGTACCATTAGAACAGTCATATGTCTTCCCTAATCTTTCCCACATGTCCTACCTAGGCTGAAAAGCCCTGAGTTGCTGTCAAGCAGCCAGGAAACCATCCTGGACATTTTTTGCCCTTGTGAGACTGAATTTTATTTTATTTTTTTAACTTTTCATTCTGGTTTGTATCCATAAAGAGATGCTTATTTACAGCAAAGAAATTTCTGTAAGAGATATTTCTAAGTGTAGTAAACAATTACTGGCAGTTTGTTTAAAAGGGCCTGAAAAACCCTATCCCCACTGAATTTCCATTATGGTTCCATCATGTCAGCATGGACACATCCTATAGCCCACCCCTACAAGAATGCCTGTAAACTTCTGAATTGCAATGAACCTCCATCTGTCATTAGAAACCAACAGTGCCTTTAATTCCAAAACAGAGACTCAGTCGTAAAGCTTTATCAGCTCAAAGAGAATAGGGTCCATTCCTTTCATATCAACTGTGTTGATTAAGTCTGGCTTTATTTATTATTAAATGTTTAGTAAAAGAGCCACCTAAATCTCATGCAGTGACCTATGCATAATAGTCATCTTCTTTAATTGTCTTCAGACAGATAATTGTTCTCAGCTATGTCAGTCTTGATGTGTGCATGATTATGCTGCTTTATCTCTATGGCTTCAAGATAATTTGTTGGAAAATTTCCCACTAACAATCTTTTTTAAATAAAATTTTCTGCAGAACTGACGTTGTCATTGGGAAGTTGCAATTTCATGTTAATTCAATTTCAAATGAAAAATGATGTCTATCCAGCACAGTTGACCATTTTGATCGTTGAAGTGTTAAGTTTCGACCAAAATACCCTAATTTCTATGCATGAAAAATATCGTATTCATCCCACTGAGCTGAAAACATTAGAAAGCTAAGATTTCCCATAGAATTAAAATCGCTAAGTGTTTTTGACACTAGTGTTAAATGAATACTTAAGCTTATTTAAATCATTGTAGGAAACATCTCCTAACATTCACTTTGTCTTGAATTAGCCCTGTCACATTTTTAAAGTTTGGTACTGAATTAGACTGACTTTTAGTCCATTTATCTTTGAGTTATGTGCCCTGCATCTTTTGTGTGTGTGTGTTCTGCGGGGAGGGGGAAGAAATAGCCAGGCAAAATGAAAATGAGCATACTGTGTCCAAAGAAGAGCAATGAAACTGGTGAAGGGTCCGGAGCACAAATCTGATGAGGAGCGGCTGAGGGAACTGGGGTTTTTTAGTCTGGAGAAAGGGCGGCTGAGGGGAGACATTGCTCCCTACAACTGCCTGAAAGGAGGTTGTAGCAAGATGGGTGTTAATCTCTTCTTCCAAGTAACAAGTGACAAACAAGAAAAAATGGCTTCAAATTGTGCCAGGGGAGGTTTAGATTGAATATTAGGAAAAATTTCTTCACCAAAAGGGTTCTCGGGCATTGGAACATGCTGCCCAGGGAAGTGGTTGAGTCACCACCCCTGGAGGTATTTAAAAGACTTGTAGATGTGGCACTTAGGGACATGGTTTAATGGTGGACTTGGCAGTGTTAGGTTAATAGTTGGACTCGATGATCTTAAAGGTCTTTTCTAATCTGAATTATTCTATGATTCTATATAAACTCTGATGGATATCCTGAGGACACCTCACAACACATGATTGTTGAATCCAGACAGAAAATTGAGGAAGACTTTAAAGATTTTCCCACCTACATAAATCATTAGCAAATAAAATTCTGGTTATAACCACAATCAGAAGAAAAAAAAAATAATCTTGCAGTAGTACAACAGCATCTTCCGTTAACAAACTCAAAGCCTTTCTCTGGCTGATTTCAGACACCCTGCTAGATATAATGGAATCACAAGTAAAACCTGTCTGAAGATACACCTGGAGAAGTGGGTTAAAAAACTTGGCATATCTAAATTATTGTACTCTTAGACACATAGCTGTAGGAGTGCATGAGTCAACAATACATTTTATGACTAATAACAAGCTTACTGACATATTGTAGTGCATTAATATATAAATGACCTACTTTGAACTGCCCTCCTTTGCATTCAGTCTCCTGCTGAAACTCTCATATACATACATTTATACAAGCCTATATTATACATGATCTCTCAGATTTCTCCAGGCTCCAGAAAAATCCACCTTACTATTTTTGACACTAATGTACTTTTGAAGCAGCCCTCACCCTTCAAACCTTTCTGAGTTACACACACTTCCCATGTTAGTACTAAAACATTGCCACAGAAAGCTCCAGTGGGCGTCCATGTGAGAGAGACATCTCACATCCAAAACCCTTCAGACCAGGGTGGTGCAGACAAGAGGACACGCTGCCCCTCCAAGGACTTCTTCAGTGCCCTCAAATGCACACAGATTTGGAAAATAATTGTAAAGGAAGGCAACTAGATAAGTAAGTAAAGCCAATCTCTTGTCTAATGTTCGGCTGGAAGAAAGTTCCGATTGGGACCCCTCAGCTGGGGAAATGCAGCCCAACCGCAAGAGATCAGAGGAGGAGCTGGGCTGCGGAAGGACAATTCTTTCTTCCAGGAATGGAAAAATGGGAGATTATCTTTGTCAATCCAATTTAAATGCTGGAACAAAAAGATCTATATGCAAAGACCTATCACAGATGAGAAGAATGAAAAAGAAAATAATACTTTCCTTTTCCGTTTGGATGCAAACAGATTTTGTTCCTTCCAAATATATTCTACAATCTCCTTTCCAAATTTTGCCAGCAACTAGGACAGCTGCTGAGTATGAGCCAACATGTGTCTGAGGCACATGTAGCGCTCAGATTTTGAACTTCTGCCTTTCCCTTCTTTGCTTGGATAGGCAACTGTCTCTAAGTGAACACTAAAGAACAACCTCTGAAATTTAGATGCCATCATTATTGCTTTTCCATTATATTTATTGTGTTCTTGGCTCATACAGGATTAATCTGGTTATTTAGACTAAGAATTTGATGCCAGTACAAAATTTAGGCCACTAAAATCTGCCTGTTTGGAATTTTTTTTTTTTTTTTTTTTTTAGGTACAAATAAAGAGCTACATTTTAATCCTGCTACTTTCAATGGCAACCACGCTATGCATGTTTGCAGGACATTCACACACAAACAAATAGTAGGATAGAGAATTTTATGTATGCTGGTCTTACTGTATTTTTTTTAATTCAAAAAATATTTTTTTTTTACAAAACATGTAAAACATGTAAAACGTACAGCAGTCAGAAGTGAATGACAACTGTACAATTAGCAACATTTTGAGTAGCAGAAACTATTTAAGGTTGCTTAGTTAGCATGTATAGGAAGAGCTTGAATTTCTTACTCTTTCAAAGCGAAGCATGCAAAACCATATAATGCAGACATTACCACCAGAACACAACTCCTGGACAAGATTCAGATCTTACAGTTTTCTGTATCTGCTGCTAAATATACAAGTGTTCCACTGGATCTGACATGAAGAGAAATGCTCAAGCTTGATTTGGCATATAATTCCACTACAGGAAAGCAGTAAGAAGAAGCTAACTGTGCACTCCATGCCTAAATTCCACTTCAGTCAAGTACGAAGTATTTTACTGAAACAGAAATGCAGCTAAGCATGTGCAATCTCTCTTTAGGATATAAATCTTGACATAACTGAACCCCATGAGGAAATGCTCATGCTCGAATTACTTTACATTCAAATGTAACACATTCTTTATTCTGATACGCAATTAAATATATTTACTTACACAGCAGAAAACTTTCACAGCCATTTCCTCATCAAACTGGCCAAGGATTATTCGAACATCATTACCCTGCAGATTGAATAAAATACATGGCAGTTAAACACAGTCACAGCCTTTCCAGAAACCACTTCAGTTGGCCATTCAAATTGTGTAGAGAGTTAGCACAAATTACAGCTGCAGACAGCAAAATTAAATCAGAACTACTCCATTTTTCTATACCTTTATAAAATTGAAATACTGCAAGAGAAAGCCGCTGAGGTGTTTGAAGAAAATTATTAAGCAGTAGCACTAACAAGAATAAAACTGTTTATCTTGTCAAATATTACTACTCAATAACACTAAAATATCAAATATTATTTTGATACTTTGCAAGATTTATTTTAAAATCTTGCTTGTTAAACCCAGCTGAAAATATGTTTTTCACTGCTTACATGACCTAATGCTGTAAAGTTGAGAGACTGAAAATTTGTAAGTGAAATAAAATGCCTTGATATTATGCCCATTTTAGTAATTTTTAAAGGTTTTACTCGTACAACATCTTCTCTACAGTCACCATAACACATTGTCAATCCCTCCTCTCCTCCTCCCTCCCACCTCCACACATTAAGAAAGTCATCACACTTCAAGCATCTATGACTGAAGTCAGCAGAGATCATTTTACTTTCATACTTAGAAATATATTTAGAAAATATTCCTAAACTCAGGAGCATATGCAAGAAAATATTTCTTAAGGACCAGCGTTAACAGTTTTCTCCTGTGAAAAACTGCTGCTAACATCTATATAACATAGAACAGACAGCTGCTTATGACTTAATATTACCTTTTATATCACAAAAAGCCGAGTTCTCACAAAAGCTTGAGCAAATCTGATTTTTCATTTCTTTTATAAAACACTTGGTTAGAATTACTAACAGCTCTTTGCCTCTCCAAGGAAAAAAGAAACAGATAATTCAGTGTGAATTTCAGTAGCAAAAAAAAAATAATTCAGTTTTAATTAAATCAATTTATCAAAAATTTTCAGTTTAGGTAATTTCAATGTTTATTTCCTGTTCACCAGAAAATATTGTGATGGACAGAGCAAAAAGATACTAGAATGCTTCTGCAATTAAATGCATGAAATTAGTATCACTCAGCATGGATAAGTCACAAGAACATAATATGCTTTGCTCATTCTGAAGCTGTCCATTTTCAGGAAATCTGCTTGTCTTTATTTTTGTCTTGTTTTTATATTTAGTTGCAGATTGATAAAGTTATGTAAATCTTACTGAAGTAGATTAGATTCTTTTTAAATAAATCTAACAGGTCACATAAAAATAAAGAAACAAATTACACAAACTACAGCAATAGTATTACAGTTTTTGTAAGGACAACAAATAGATTTAGAAATTATGCAGCAAAAATCCCTCTCACCTATTATTTCTGTTTTTCACATCTTAAAATAATTTTGGTCACTCTTGGAACTCCGACTCTGAATCACTTGACCTCTCTGAATATAAAACTTCAGATGTAATATTTGAAAAAAGAGTAGCAAAGTTTTGTTAAAAAATAAAATGGCACAGCACATAATTATTAAACTCAAAATTTAATGAATTCCTTTTAATTTTATAACATGATAAGAACCAATTAAAAAACAACAACAACAAAAAAAAACCAACAAAAAACCCACCAGAAGATGTGTGGCCTCATAGTTTATGAGCAGTAGAGACTGTAGGCAGGGTATAGAGAATAATGCCTGCTGGCTGTGCAACAGCTGTAGTGTCTGTGGTGTGTGGTTCCATGCCTTAGGATGTTGTTTCCAACTGATTATCACAAAACCCAGAGTACATTACCCACAATGACCCTTCTTGTACTGTAAAGCACTACAAGAAGTATAGTGCATCTCAATATCAGACTAAGGATTTCAGGGAAGTTGAATTTTCTGTCAGGCAGGAATCTCCACTTCCAGGATGGGCTGAGATTCCAATGCCAGATCAGGAAATCTCCGAAGTGTGAGAACCATATCCAAACCAAGTTCTTGAAAATCCCTGATGCTCAACTAGAAAGCTTCACTAAACGAGTTCAAAGGTCAGCTATGGCTCTAGAACTTGATGATCCCTGATGTTCTGTCATCCTTTGGATGTATGATCAAGCCAAGACACAATACTCAAATGTTCTTTTGCCTAAATTATTGAGCTTCCATGTTAACACATAAATTACTTTGTTTGAAGCACTCACTACAAGCGAGGACACTAACATGTCTCTATTCATTAAAAGATTTGGATGGTATCCAACCACAAACTGATGAAGAAGATCAAAAGAAATGTTCTGTTACCCCCGTTAAAGAATCAGTCAGTCATGTATTTCAAGTCCATTTCAAGTATTGTGTCATTGAAGACTACAGCGAATGAAAGTTAAATTCTGATTTTTTCCCAAAGACTCAATAACCTTAATAATATTCTTTTCCACGTCTTTTTACGTGCAATATGCTAAAAAAAGGAGGTTCTCTGGCAGAAATATGAATCCCCAGTTCTCCCCTACATTTGTCCAAGTATTAACCCTTTGAGGGGTGGCAAAAAATCACAATTCACTTATGCTCAATACTGGCCAGAGATAGATCCAAGAAGATAAAGCTGAGAGTCCGTAAATAAAGTGACTGGAAATAGGATCCAGTGAGACAAAAAAGGGCACATGGGAATGACAGACAGATCCCATAAGGAATTTAGGTAATGAGTACTTACACTTTTTAGGCAAAGATGGAGCAAAGACCTGGCGAAGTAGCAGTAGGTTTGATACCGTTATTGAATAAGGAGTTTGGGAGGGACAGTTAGTACTTTTCACGCGTATGGCAAAGTAATAAGCTTGACAAATAATTACTGTTAGGACAAATGCAATCTCAGAAAGTAAATCCAGAAGAAAATGGAACTACAGGCTAGACAAAGGTATTCAGAGGGAGATAAGAAATCAGAGAAGCAGCACAGCACTGAGTAAGCAAGGAACTTCAGACTGGGTTGAAGATCCAGAATTAGACAGGGATGTTGCTGGGTTCAGTGGAGAGCAAGGGATCACAGAGTCAAGCTGACAGTAAATGTATGCCTGAGTATCTTTTTCTTTGTCCAGCTTCATAAAGTTCCATCATAAGGAACATAATATATAGTTCTAGTTGGTTAGATTTTATCATAAAAGATTCCTCCTGTTTATAACCACACAGATATCAACACAATGCAGTGAGATGCTGTGCATGTAAGCAAAGAGTTGTATGTTAGAACACATGCGGAAGGAATTAATTTAGGGAAGTCCATACAACAACTTTTCCTCTTCCACGCATAACATTTTTCCTTTGCGCAATGACACAATGTTCAGTAAGTCTCTATCTCCCCAACTCCGCTTTTTGCACCCCCTTCCATATTTTTCCCAAATTTGTTCCTGAAGAATTGCATTTAATACAGTAAACAGGCTTAGATCCGTTTGATGCCAGGCTTGGGTCTGCTGGCTCTGTCCTGCATAAAAAACACTGACATCTCAAATTCATTCAACTGGACATAGCTCAAATCCCTTGCAGAGATTTCATTTGGATGGACAATGAAGTCTGCACTGAAGTTTATCAGAGCCGGATTCATGTCAGCACTTGTGGGTCAGGGTATACGTCCATATTGTAGTCTCATGCAAAGAGATACATCAGATACTTCCTGGGATAAAATTTTTTCCTCCCTTCAATCACTGACTATCAACCAGTATGATTTCCTCATGGGACCGATGCAAGTTAACACAGTGTAACTCTCTTGTAGGGATCAAAGTCACCCACTGGATCCCAGCAAGTGTCAAGTACTCTTCCTTTCTCACAGAGCTGTAAATTGCTTGCATAGAGCCAAAGCGTATTTGACAGAAGAGTTTTTAATTCATGGAACTAGGCAGGTGATCTATGAGATGATTAAAAACATCCCAGGGGGAAGGCAACTCCCAAAAACTGCACTTAGATAAAAAGACCGATGTTTAGCCCATTTGCCAGATGGTGAGCTGTCATATTTACTCTTTTCAGAGATTAGAGTAGCAATATCAGCATTTAAGCTTTGCCCCTCGGTAAGCAATACGTATGTTCGCACATGGACTAAACTTCAAACAAGAAATGAAGAACAGTTACATTTCATTTACCCACAGTTGTGGCAGACTGTCCATTAAAACATGTTTTATAAATGAAGACTATAGCCTCAAAAATGAATTATTCTCTTTCTCTCTTCTTTCTTTCTTATAGGTGAGGATATTATTCATCCCCTAAAGTGTCTTTGGTACTACTGGCAGCTGAGTAATATAAAACCTGAAGACAGTGAGGATCAAAACATCTAAGATGCTCCACTGAGGGATGAAGAACAACTTCTCCCCTCCACTGCCATTTCTAAAAGCCTCAGATATGAGGCACTCTTTAGCCTTTTCAGAGTTTTTGAGTGATACGCATTATGCTGGAATAGGCAGCTATTTTTTTTCAGCCTGCAGAGCTTTCCTTCTGTGATCAGATTTTAATCTGTCTCATTTCTAATGAATAACACCACAATGTTGTATTATACAGCTTTCCAGAGAAGGATTGCTACAATATCTCATCTGCCAGGAAAAGTCAATGTCTTGGCAGGCTCTTTATGAAATATCTAAATTGAATAGCTCAGATACTTTGTCTTATTCTCTGCCATGTATCTGACCATCAAGACATTATCAGTAAATCTACTCAAACCTGGGTAACTTCGTCAGTGAGGTATCCATACGTTCTGCCTTCTAAATGACTGGTTGTCCACTTGAAGAACTATTAGACAAGCCTCTGACCTTAGCGATGGAACCACTGATGAAGGTGAACTAAAGGTTGTCAGCTCCCACCCTCATAACATGCTGTCAAAGCTTGCTGATGTCTGTGCTAGTGTGCATGTCACTCACCTAGATTGAGGCTGCATCCAAACTTGTTCATGGCCCAAAATTCTAAAAGTTAATTAAATTCACTCTTAGAATGAGGGATCGTGTTGGGTCACTATCCAAAACACCTACTGTATTTGTGAAATCAGATGGAAACTGAATTTCATTGAATTGGAATTTATGTGTTGCAATTTTTTTGTCCTATGTGCAAGATACAAGAAAGTTGGAAACAGAAGCGTCACTGCTCATACAATTTGCCTACGCATGCTTAGAATTTTTAAACATTTAAGTTGATGTACAAATGCATATCCTCCAACATGCCTTTCTATGAACACAAAAATGAGTTTTAAAGATAGCCTTAAGCCTGAATTTACTTTACAACTGTGATTCAAAGAGGCTGGAGTGAATGCAGTAAAAATTAAAGCTTTGCTGGGAAAAATATGAAACATAAATTTCTGCCGACCATATCAGATATTTCTATTTTGTGTTGCATAATCATTGACTTCATTAATTTAAACTGTATTTACAAAAATAAAATATATTTAATGTCTGTTTGAATCAAAAGTACAGTAAGCAGATGCCAGTTTACCCATATTAGGTTTACATCTTGAAGGAAATAATGAACAATTTTAGAATTGGATAGCTAAGTTGTGCATGACGTGCACCTAAAGACAAGTAACCTTAAATTGCTGTCAAGAATAAGTGATTGGCTAGATATTTGCTTACTTATTGTTGTAGTAATTTGTTTTGAAGAAAAGACCAAGCAATAACTTTAATATATTGTTTGTTAGGGTCTTCTGGTCTCCCTGTTCAATATTGTTGATATACAGGAAGGCTAGAATCTCATTGCTTCTTCTAACCTTCAGCCTAAATACATGCTTATATGCATTTCTTCTTATTACATCATCCATTGGTTTAGATAGCTCTGCCTTCAGAATTGTTGTTTTTCTGATGCCAGGGGTTAAAGACCTTGTCAAAAATATGGACTCTACTGATAGTACACACTGGAGTTGTTTCAAGCCCAAACAGGAAATGCAAACTGGCTTAGACTGGACAGACATAAATGGCTTCCCATGAACATAGTCTTTACGTATTTATACTTTAGACATTCAGCCTTGCATCTCTACACTGTGAGAAGAATAAAGCACACTTAGTTTACCATGCTTCAGACCTTTTCCAGTTAGCTCTAGTCATATGGGTCGACATCCTTGCTTAAATTTTATTTTTTTAATAACATTCAATTTGTTAAGTTTTTTTGAACCTGATTTAAAAATCTTAAAGTATTTGCCGGATTGTGGCTTTGATTGTGTGTCATACATATTTGATGCTGCTAATTATGTGATCTTCACCATTTAAAAGTGCTTTCTCTTGCTTTTCAATCATTTTCTCATGTTCATATGCAGTTTAACCTTCATATCTCCCATGTCTACTTTATTGTTGGTTGCACTGCATGGTAATACTAAAATATAGTTTTAATTTTATGAGATGCCAGGAACCTAATAAATCATTATAATAAAAGAAGGATGGTAAATTATTCTGTTATCAAATTTATTTTCCTGTTTTTTCCCCTATGATTCATATGAAATAATGCAGATGATATAAGCAAAGAATTCAATCTAAAATATGTAATGATGCTAATGGAAAGACGCTCAGTGCTTTTGCTACATGATAATTTACTTTAAAGGGGTTTCGGTTCCAAACCTCAAGAGCTTTCACACATACATCACTAAGACTGGTGCTTTAGGTACAAACTCTGAGCCAGCAACAACTTGCTTTACTTACCGTTCCTATTGGGAATTATAAAAATACTTACTATATGCATAGGAATTCATTGACTTAAGCAGGACTAGGCCCTGAAATGCCATTTGTTGACCTTATTATGCAATGGAGTATAGTAGTATATCATTCTTATGCAAACTTTGTCTCATTAGCCTTCTTCATAGGAAAAAAAATATTAAATCAAATGCCATGCCATATTCACCACTTTCTCTTTATTCCTCAATCAGCAGCACATACCTTAAGCTTCTTTACACTTGTGCAAGGATCATTGGAGAAACTCTCAGTATCTGAAATCTCGATGTCTTCACCATACAGGACACCAGTCAGATCATTCCTCACCTGTTAGAAGTTGAGAAAAAGGCAAACTAGTAAACTGAGACTCAGGGAGGAGGGAGCAGATGGACTATATTTATCACTGTAATGTCAAGCAATGAGCTCCATGATGATATACGCACACACATTTTTTTTTTTTTCCATTTCACCTTAAATCTCATTAAGGCACTATTTTTCTACGAACATAAACTACTATCAATGGGTGTACTACATAAAGTGCTTTCCTATGTGATGAAACGTTCACAGTGGGCTCACACTTCCTATCACGAGGATGGAAAATTCTTGTGTATTTCCACTGCTGTTAAGACCAAAATCTTCCCTGTAGCCAAAGTGATGTTTGAGGCTGTATAAAGAGGAAAGACACATCAAGGAAATTCTTACATATTCTCAGTGCTGAATACTGATTTGAAACCACTGTCAGCTGGTCCAAGCATGAACTAGCTTGCATCAGTTAGAGATTGGTAAAGCTTAATGAACTCTGTCCTCCCCATTCCTTAGAGCGTGTATTTTATCACAGGGCAGCAAGTGGTATGGTTTGCTTAAAGGTGACACACGAAACTATGTACAAACAGATTTTTTCACCTGTTTTTTTATAGGGGCAAGATTCTGTCCTCTTTGAGCTGCCTAATAGCACAAAGAAGCCAGAGAACATACAAAGCAATCTGGTTTACAGACTTAGGGTTTTTTTCCATATAACTACTTCAAGGTTTTCTGTCTTAAATCACTGCCAGTTTTCCTCCAGCCACATGACTGCAAAAAGTTTCACATTAGTATTCCTAATAAATGAGCAAAAATAATGAGCTGGACATAGTGTGGTTACAGACTGAAATGAAGAGAATAGTACTCCAATTTTAATTTAATAAAATTATGATCACATTCATTGCACTTATTTGTCTTTTTTATTTGTTTGTTGTAAGAGAAAGGAGAAGCAAATCACGGTTTAAAACAGGTATCTCAAATGCAAATACAGGAAATACAATACACAGAAGAGAAATATATGTGATACTAAACAGGAAAATTTAGAAGTCTATAAATCATATACAGATTCTTTCCAATGACCCTCTGTATGAGTCACTAGAATTACATATTTTAAGTCTCCCTCCTAAGCCTCTTTTTCCTTGACCTCCTTTGAAAGATAAGCACAGTCCACTCAAAAAAATCTGAAAATATTTGCTATACCGTGCCATGGTCAAGTAAAGAAGATGGTCTCTGTCCTCCAGGAGTGAGAAGTTCTTCATTTGAACTAACTATAAAATTCATATAATGAGAAGGCATTTCTTCCATGCAAAAATAAGACCTAGGTATTGCTAAATTTCCTCTGCTGAAAGTCTGCCACACTCATGCCTAGGTATACAGCAAAAGCAAGGGGAAGCAATAAGGTATGAAAGGTCACAGGTGAGACTTCTGCATTCTGCTGGCAGCTTTACTTTCATGAGAAACCCATCCTTTCAGTAATCCTCCAGCCTTTCTTTAATATATGTTTGTGAGCATCCTCCTAATCTATGCGTGTTAGTGGTTCTGTTGGGTATATTTCATGCTTTTATGTTTACCATGCAAGTAAAATATTTTTTTGGTATACTGCTTATCTGGTTTAGATAAGAACACAGTTTTGGTAAAAAAAGAGGAACATTAAAACTATCTTTGTACTCCTTTTGCAAATTTCTTCAAGACAAAGAAGCATAATCTGGTTTCTGCAATGTAACAACTGCATTAATTGATCCTCAAACAGCATTCCACCTTTTCGCTGTTTCCTTTAAGCTGTTTTTGCCAAGTTTCTTGGTTGACCAATGAAGTATTTCCTGAAGATCATTACTACACTGGCTGCTTTAATTAATTCTTTCATGGCCTCTGCTTCATCTTAATACCCTTTAGCCATGCTTTAAAATTATGAAGATACATTTCTACATTATAGCTTTTTACAATGACAAAAACAATTGTACTTACAGGATTTTTTTATTACAAAATATTTTATTTTACAGAAGCGACAGTCAGAATGGTCAGTCCACCAAGTTCTGAGTTATATCCTTCATCCTTTTGTGATGTTATAATCAGTTTTTAAGCATATTCTGCAAAATTGTATTCACTGACAAAAATGATCAGCAGTGACTCCTTTTTCTGCTAGTATCCCAGTAAAATGAACGATTGATATTTTAGCTCCAGCAACACCATTAACTGTTCCTTATGATACAGGTCTTTATCAATACAAAGAAAAATTGCTTTTCTGAAACAAACCATCAGTGGTAACAAAAGAAAATAAGACTCTTCTTGATCATAGTTTAGCTAATGTCCAATATCCTTCTACCTAGTACGGAAGCTCACTAAAATTATCATGTTACTTAGAAAAAGTAAAATTTTTCCTTAGCTAGCAGAACTGTACTTTCCAAAGGCATACAACTTGTCATATGCTTCTACCCCAGACTGCCCTACTTTGTTCTATAAAATAAGAAATTTTGCTTTTCTGATATTTTCTTGGTTTTTTACTGAAGCTGTTTCTAGTCATTCTTATAATCTCAGAGAGACTAGATTAACATTACTTAGCTGATCAGTGTAGAAATCAGCTGATTCACCAAATAATGTTTAGTCAAATCAGACCATTATTAACATGAGAAAAATGAAAAAAATACACATTAAATATTATTAAAATAGACAAAAGCTTATGGATAGGTTTCAGTGGAGGGCTCAAGGCTGACACCTGAATATAAAAATTACACTTCAGACTGTCTACTATGGACTTGCCATGATTCCTTCCCTTCAGAACTTGTTCATGAACTCTGCAATTGAGGTATTCAATTCCATATGAATTTTTTTTCTAAGCAACAATATGAAGTTGTTTCCAAGCAAAACTTCTTTAAATTCAGCCACTGAGACATTTCTTTGACACCCCTCTTCCCCAACTGCTAGAAGCCAATACTCTGCAGCTTGCAGAGCTCTTAGACTTTTCATTGAACTACTGAATAACCTCCCAAAAGACACACCTTATTAGATTTGGTGCCAGAGAAGTTGGAAACTGTTTCCCTTCACTTCCACAATCAGATATTAGATGCTTTTCAGATGCATCTGTTGTGGAGATTTTGCCAAAAGGGCTTTATTTCCCATTATCACAACAAGATATTAGGAGCTTTATAAGATTTTGCAAGGTTTACTTTGTTTTTCTAGAAGACAATGTTTTTTCTGCCCTTTCAACGTTATGACCACTAGTCTAACACATCTCATCTTGTGCCTGGTCTGGGGGTATTTTCCAGTCTTTGTTTTGTATTTCCATACTTTTTTTTCCCACTATCCTCATGTTCTTTTCTTTATTTCTAAGTATTCTCACTCACAGAATTGTAACTTGTGGTATTCTTCCATCAGAAATTCTTCAATTCTTTCAAACAATTTTAACTACAGAATCTTCTGATTTGGAATTGGGTCCAATGTCAGAATTTGCCAAGCCTCACTCCAAGTTCTAGAGCTCCCAATTCCTGTAGCAAATGTTGCTATTTTGGATTATATCTGTGAAACTATTAATACAAAATGCTGCATGTTTTGTTTTACCAGATGCTTGCAGTCCCTGAAAGCGTTACCACCAGTGGTACCAGCAGTTTTAAATCTCAGCAGTAATTGTTTCATTCCACCAACTCTGAGTAAAGAAAATTGTATTCTACACTTCTGCTTCTTTATTGTGTAGAACAGGATAATTTCAACGGGAGGAAACTGCTGTAGAAAGTTGTAACAAAACTGCATTAAGGTCCAGTGGGGATCTGCAGCTCCTAAGTAAATCTTGCACTGATTTATAATACAGAATAATGTAATTCCATGTGGTTGTAGTCCCTTGCTAACAATGTAATGAAGGTGGTAGCTCTATGTCTCTTTATGTAAATTTTGCACACTTTAAAGACACCAATATTCCATTTTCCTAAGCCAGGAATTACCAGACCTGATCAACAACAAAACCTGGGAAATTTCACAAACCACTGCTTAAAGACCATGGTCCTTCACTCACAGAAAAAACAAACAAACAAACAAAAAACCACTCATACACTGCTCTGTGTACAAAGCTAGATTAAATCACTGTTTCATCATACTACATATTTGGTCAACCACTACATATGCAGTCAACTTCATAGATTACTGGTTTGCAAATATGTTTACCCAGGAGCAAGCTCCAAAAAATGAAGGGATTGCATCTTGTGTAAGGGATGCAGTTGAGGAAGAAAAGGATGGTCCTTGAGACACAAGAGAAGATGGGATGCCAAGACCCCTCATTCCACCATAGCTGCTCTGTGATACAGCTCATAACCAAAACAAGATTTTAAAATTTGCTGCCATGTCTGGTTGCTTATTTTCCTCTGTGAAGTGGATGGCAGCAATACTTTCCTACCTCATAGCTGTTGTATCAAATTCAGTGATGTTTGAGAGGCAAACAAAGTCCCTGACCCTGCACCTGTGAAGGAAGAAATACAGGGGTTTTGAGGAACCAAGAACTTGCATTGCCAAGGAAGAAATTAATGTCTTTAATCTCTAGCAAATTGAGAGAGTAGATAGAATTGACTAAATGGGCTGTGAAAAAAAAATGAGCCTAGGTGAGACCAAACTGCAACACTCTTGTGGTCTGTTTCGGGAAGGATGGGTGTAGATTTAAGGAAAGGAATTAAATATTGGGGAGCAGCATGGGACAGCTGCTCTCTCAGGAAGAGGGACACACGTGCAGTAACACCAGCCCTGGACCAGGGACCTCACCAGCCAGCACCCCAGCAAGGGGAGCAGGACAGGCTTGGAGAAAAGGGCCAGTTTCAGCCATGAGGCTACACCTCCAGTAAAGTTCACAGTGATAAGGCAGGTCCAAGGTAAAGCTGGGAAGTCCATCCACAAGTCTGGGACAGGACTGGGTCTGGTGAGAATAACCAGGGTCAGACAGTCCCATGACTGCTGGGCAGGTCTGTACTGACAAGACAGGTCTGAGAACAAGCCAGGAAACGGGTCCAGACCAACAGGGTCCATGACAGGCACGGCCGTGATGGAGAGAGTGAGCAGCGCTCCCTCACATTGCCGGGGCAGGGGCTGATGGCGCCAGGCTGAGCTGCAATGGGGTCCTGGGCTGTGGTGCAGGACGGCAGCCTCAGGGGGCCAGACAGCAGCAGAAAGGGGTTTTGGTGCTCTCAGGGCCCTGACACTGAATTTTGGCTCTTGGCACATTTTTTACTTCCTATCTGATCTCTGTATGATGATTCCCTGCATACAATATATAAATGATCCCCTGCCTCACAAGGGTACAAAAGCTGCACACATACTGATTTTGTTTGAGGTGAATAGATACTGCTCACTTCAGTAGGATTCTAAGTGCAAGCACCTGCTCACCAGCAGTAAAGAGATAACATCCATTTGACTACATTTAATTTTTACCAAGCCAATTTTATCCCTTCTTCCCAAGAAAATAGTAAAGAAAGGCAATATTCCTCATGAATTGTCAATCTAATACCGGTAGTTTGGATTGAGGGGTCTCCACTGATCGAGGGTTCAAACTAGGTTTCAGATCACACATTTAAAGGCACAGTTCACTCATTTAATCCTAGCTCTGCAGTTACAAAACAAATTTAATAATTTTTAGGTTAATCATACTACTTTGCTTTTAACAGATATTTCCGATGACCTTTTGGTTCACTAAAGCTGCATGTAAGTACTGCAAGCTAAATCCTTGTTGTTCAGGGCAGTCTAATCCTACCAGATGTTGATTGTAAGAGACTCCTAATGAATGAGAACTGGTCAAACCAGACAGATTACACAGTCAGTCACATATTTTACTAAGATTTTCTTCTGACGAGATTTATACTATGTACTTTAAAACGTTGTACTGTAGGACTTTCAGTACAGAGATATAAACATATGTGTACAGAACAAATGCATGAATTATAAGAAAAAAATATTTCTTTATTACATGGGCAAAACATAAATTGTAACTGTAAAGGCCAAATTACAATTTCTGGGATTAGTAAAGATACAGAGATCTCACCATATACAATGCATTACAAGCAAACATAATTATCCCTATCTTCATATAAATGAAACAAACACTCACATTTAGAGGCTTAGAAACTCTGAGTGAAACTTACTTTCAAGAAATACTGTATCTGGAGAAGAGGAATTGTGTCATACTAAATACTGATACTTGTCATTGCCCTTGAATTTAGAAGAAAACTGAGGTATGCTTTCATTCATATACACACCATTCTGGATTACAAAAATAAAAGAGGATGTAGAACCTTAATTTGAGCAGAGAGACAACATAAAACAGAAGATAAACCATAGATAAACCAAAAGAAAACAGTAAAATATTATTTTAGTTATTAGGAAAGAGTCCCATTTACAGGAAAATTAAAACCCTAACTATGTCTTACTACATAAAGGAGAAATAAAATACAGATGCATTGGATTTCCATCTTTGTTCACAAGAAATCAGATATTTTTTACAAATCACATATTGTGTGTGGTTTTCAGGGTGAGAGAAAGGGAAAAAGGAACCTTGGGATATTGGGCTTTTACTTGGGAAAACTGAGAGCATAGGCCTTCAAGAAAAATACAACTTTTTTCATTGAAGTAGGATTCTAGCACATGGATCTAAACTCGAAACTCTTGCCTGCAAGAAGTGCCTGAGTGTTTCAGACTGAGAGTTTTGGACTACGGGAGGAGGAGGAGGGGGAGTAATAACAACAATAATAATGGTAGAACAAAAATAGGATATTGTATTTTTTTTATTTTTTTATATATAACTACATCTTCCAATTAAAAAATGCTGATTTTTCTTCTTTCTGCCTGGAATGTAACCGTGGTAAATATGATTTCACATAAATCCTACATATGCATTACTACCACACAGATCACACCTATTTAAACATAAATCTTTATAAAGCCACATATAAAATGCTCTCCCCCTAAATTCTCTAAAGTAGTAAAATTTCCTTCTCATGTTTTTTGCCCACAGAAACTAAACATAATCATGAACTCTGATGTTAATCTAATGGTTGTGGGTAAAAAAAAAATAACAGGAATTTAGTGTTCTTATGGTAGGGGGAATGTTTATTAGAGGTTTTTAAGGTGACTTACAAACAGTTTGAGTTAGAAGGTGATTTATCTACAACAAAAAGATACAATCAATCCATCTTATCAAGAGGTGGATCACTTGCAATCAGGTTTTCGAAGATACAAGCAGATTAGATTGAAATAAAAATTCAGCTAGGAAAAGGAAACGGGAATCTGCACTATGTTGAAACATGAACAGGTTAAGTTCTGCTTAATCTACAAGCATGTTAATGACCAGGACGATAGGTTCAGCAAGACTTTGAGTAGTCCAAAGAAACAAACTCTCTTCAATAAGACTGGATGCTAAGATAAGCAAACGCACAGTACAGCAAGGAGGGAAAGGCATGGTACATTCCTTATAGGAAAAAGTACATAATGCAGTGCAAAGCCAGAAAGGATCCCAGAGATAATAAGCAAGGATTGAAATTTAATTATATATGCTCTAATAAATAACAGTAGTTTACATGAAGATTTACGGGACATCAATAAACAAAACTGAAGAAGAAAATATACACAAAATATACTTCTGATTCCTTCAGAGTGAGGTACCATCTACAAAACTGAAGGCAATGTGGTTCTGACAGCTTCCAGACAAACCGGACAACCACTCTTCTACAAGTTTATCAGACTTGACTCTTAGAAATAGCAGAACAAAAGCAAAGAGTCTGGAGGTGGTAATATTATACAACAGTATTTTTCATGCCAGGTATTATGCAAGTAAATAGGGGCCATATTAAGAATAGATTATTCAATTATTTGTAAACCAATGCCAGAAGCACAAGTAATTAAGCAAGAATTTAGAAATTCTTGTTTATTAAAGCAAGTAAATAACGAACTACTGAAAGTTTCCGCAAGCATTCAAATTACTAGGAGTGATGAATTATCTTAGGGGGAATGTAGAGGCAGACAAGTAAAAGCACTCTGTATTATTATGTGTGGAGGGTAATTAGAACATAGAATGCAAAATACAGAATATATTTGGATCTTCTGACAGAACTGCTCAAGTTTTAGAGTATGTGATTAGACAAAAATTATTATATTTAAAGTATTTTAAAAACTACAAATAATACATATTAAATCTGCTTTACATTGGTGAATTTGGCCTAGATTAGGAAATAAGAACAGAACAAAATGGAAAGTCTCATGCTATCACAGAAAAGACTAAATAACAGCTTAGAAAACTAGCATGAATTTCTTTTGAAGCATGCACTATTACACCACCCTCAAAAACACTTCTGTAGTATTTTTCATGTAGCAAATACACTGTTTGATTACTGAACCAAAAATTAGGGACTCGACATCTGATTACATTATTACAGGTGGACAATGTATAGTACTCATTAGGAATTCTTAAATGCACACGTATTTCAAACACACACATTTATTACTCGGAAAGAGCCCTTTACCAAAACAATTCTGAGCAGAATTCATTTAGAGGGATAATTCAAACAAAGCAACATGAACGATAATTAAATATTGTTTTAGAAAACATTATTAGTGCCAAAAGAGCTACGATTTATAATTACACAAGGAAGTGTCTTCATGTAAAATCCTCCTTGATTAAGCAGAATGAAAGCAACAGTAACATTTACACATTTACAGTCTCTCCATCCATGATGGATGAGATATTTTTTATTCCAATACTAACTAGGAAAGGTGTTACACAGATTTTGCTAAAGTTAAGATAAATGGGCATTTCTAAGGAATGAGTCACCTCATCCATAAATAGATGTCTAAAACAGGTGAGATGAATTGCACCTGGAAGTGCCTCTCTCTTTTCTCCATTAACTATAAATGGAGCTTAGATGGCTCTCAGGTACAGACGGACAGCTGAACTATAGCTGAATGCCAGGTCTCGAAATCAAAATCTAACCCTGTGTCAAAATGGTGTTCCAGTACCAGAAGCATCCACTGAAACTTAGAAACCCCAAAGATGCTTTACTTTTATAAAATGTTCTCAGCACAAGGTTGAAGGAGTGGGCTACTTCCCTGCATCCTTTCCCATCTGACCACCCAACCACCGAGAAAGAATACACAGGTTCTTCCTCTACTTCTTGGCTGGCAGAGGAGGTTTGTACAAACCATGAGTTTTGTGAAAAGCTTTGGAGTCTTTATCTGGGTTTTTTTCTTTCAGAAAACCTGGGACAATTTTGAAGTTTTATCGTCACTCGGTTGCTCTACTGAAGCTATAGCTATTTACTAATGGTTTAATTACATCAGACTCACGGGACTACGTCAACATTTATAAAAAACTCTGTATCCAGGAGTAAGTGTTGTTATCAACTGAAACCTACGAATACAAGCCTCAGTGGGAAACTAAAAAGAAAGAAATGTTTACCAAATATAAAAATCGGATGACATATTGATGAAGGGAAGATTACAGAAAACATACCTGTGAGAATACAAAAATATGGAATTATTACTATCTCAGTAATCCTCCAAAACAGCAATCAACATTTCTCAGACTTCCTAAATGCAGAAAGGTCAGCAATATCAAGCTAAGATTTAATTTCATTCTATGCCTGAACTATGGGAATAGTTGTCCTCATTCCAATACACCTGGGGTTTAGGCTTTTTATGAGTGGAGGCACAGGTTTGCTTAAATTTTGAGAAGTTTAATGAAGTATTTCATTAACTTACTTTCCACTTGCACTGCTCCAAAGAATTTTGTTTGGATCACCTTTGTATAAAAACCCCCTGTGGTTTAAACTTTGTGAGTCTATATAGCTTCTTCCAGGTGAAAAGACTAAAACAGTCACCACTTCAGGCATATAAAATCATGACATGATAATGTTGCACCAAATGATAATGCTAATATAAGCAGACATGAAATTTTTACCATGTGAACCATGCTTCAGCCCCATGTTCATTCCTTCTGAAAAAATACTCCTCTGACCCAAATAGTTTCGGGCTATATGAGAGAACTAAAGTAGATGCTAACTGGAGTGATATTACTGAGCAGAGGCAAGTAATCAGGGGTTTTAAAACAATAATTTCTCTTCTTTTTCTCAGTTGTGTATCATTTACTTTCAAAGACATTTTTCACTTGCACTTGTCTACCAAATTGCGCCATCCTTTTCTATTTTCTTAAGACTGGAATTCTGTAGCACATTGTACTGAGAACTGTAATAATCCATTTGGAAACTAAACTGAGGATCAATGACACTAAAGGAGTAATGCATTTCTTACAATGTTATGTATTGAAATTTCACACTAATGTTTAATTGTTAAAAATAATTTTGGTGTCTTTAAAGTAAGAAGCATAACATACTGATTAACTTTCTTCTGCCTTACATGCTCAGATGCTCACTAATACCATTCCTGTGATCACTGGGATTATTGTCTGAGGAAAGAACTGATTTACAAGCCCAAATGCCCACCTTCTGACACGCAAGCACTGCTGATCTGATCATTCTATTAAAATGCTTCAGCATCACTGTGTGTCCCTCTCCGTGATGGATTCCATCTTTGCTTTATTCATTTTTATAATGCAGAAAACCAAAATAATTTTACAAATATTTCTGAAACACAGTTTTCTCTTGCATCCTCTCTGCTTGTGGGACCCAGCAAATCATCAGCAGCTCAGACTTTCCCAAGCAGGAGCATGAATCTGGCTATAACTGCTGGCATCAAGAGTCAGTACTCACTCATATGTACTGGAGGAATGGAAGGGTTACAAAACCACAAAGATTGAGATACTGTCAGTGTTACAGGAAAATCTCTTTCCTTCTTGCTTGCAAGCCCACAATCCAAAAGAAGGTTGAAATCTACAGTTTTAGTAGTGGCAGTCTTCAAAATGGCAACAACATTCTTCCATTTGGATCTCCTCACACTACTCCATACATATGTGGAGTACATAATACACATGCTATCTCACAGGCTAGCAGAAAAGCTACATAACCTAGGGCAGGGGTCCAGCGCACAGATGCAGTGGCAGGCAGCCATCTGCGGCTGCTGGGTTTCCCCCCCCAACCCCCGGTGGGGGGGTCTGTAAATACCGGGGGCCGGATCGAGGACCCTGGGGGGGCATATCCAGGCCATGGGCTGCAGTTTGAGGACCCCGACCTAGGGTATGTGGGGAAAAAAATCCTTCCCAGATGCTCAACCATGGTTTAATCTACAGAAAGGACTTCTGTGAATTCCATTTGTAAATCCTACATTTTACATTACTTTGTACAAAGAGCTATAACATTTCTGATAAGAATGTTTGGTAAGTTAAATTTTATTGTTGATTGATGCAGAAAACTGTTGATTGACAGCCAAACACAACAGTTTTTCTATTTGGGAAATGCATTATTCAGTGCAGTAACCTCTGCCAAATTGTCATTTTGGTGTAGTGTTGTGAATGTTCACAAAGACTCCTATGGTATTCATTCAAGTAAAACTGTTCCCTGTGTCCTTTGAATACATCCTGTAATGAGAAATTAATGCTACAATTAAGACTTCTGTAGGACGCAGTTGGTACAGCCTTCACCTGTATGAAAAATAAAATCCCTTAAAAGTATTTTTGTCAGTTGTGGAACAGACAGCTTTGAGGAAGAACACTGCTTTAAGAATAAGTCCTTGATACTTGATTCTACCAAACAACCATACACATGATGGAGTATCCTGTACCACTTGGAAACTACATTTCCTTAAAGATGGGTCTTAGATAAAAACATGGAGGTGTTAAGAAATTGGAGCTGCTTACCAGGCCACCCCTAGTATTTGGAGAGTTAAGAAACAGATTCTACTGGCTAAAGATGAAGGTCCTGTTCCAGACAGCACAAGGATATGCAGGAAAGTAATACACAATTTTTATTTTCAATAAAGAAACAGAACAGGACAATAGATTTTTTACCACTTTCAACAGCTCCAAATTTCTGTTTTTTAAAGAAGAATTTTCAAACGTAAGATTTTTCTATGCCAGAGTAAACAGACCAGAAAAAAAAAAAAAAAGTATAGAAAATGAAAGTAAAAGGGTCTGTACCCTTTATATAGACTTGAAGCATACTGCAACAGAAGATTTGCCCTAAGCAAGAGCTGAAGATCCAGATTACATGATGATCTGGCTATAGTAAAAATAACCAGTAGGATCCACGTCCTTCTCTTTTGTGAGCTATCAGTGCACCCAACAATATGAACTACGGTTTAAAATAAATTAAGGGTGTACCTTCAACACAATTTTCCCTCCATCTCACCTGCAAATTAAAATCAAGAGTTTGCTGACTTGCTCAATAAAGAGTTGTTAATCACCTCTTTGAGGAAGAGACACTAATCTTCAGGACACTCAAGCACTGACTTCTGTGGAAGCAATCTCTCTAGAAGGAAACAGCAGACACGTAGGAGCTGTATGGTGGCTGTGCACCCATCTTTGACTACTGCTGTTACCAGATAAGCACAGCAGTGGAGTGGCCTTCTGCCCTACTGTTAATCTCTCAACTATTAATCTTTGTAGGAACCTCACTTGAGTCTACCTACCACTGAATGCTTCCTGAAGAAATGTCTTGATTTTACTGTTCTGTTTCCAAACCAAAAAAGTAGAGAGGTGATCCTAGAAAATGTCAGAAAGGCACATGAAGTGGAAGTGGATCAGATGCAAAATTAATATCTAACATTTAGTTAGCGTGATAATGCCACTCATTGCCTCAGGAAAAAAGTAAAAATAAAAATAAAGCTGGCAAACTCAAGACTAATAAAAGACTATTTAAATGTGTTTTGAAAAGGTGCCATGTACTGATACAAAATCAAATTATACTTTCGTGGAAGCCCACAAAGTTGTACCCCTTTGCCTTACATGTAGTGGCAAGTTCAAGGCTGTTAAAAGAAGTGAGAGAGAAAGTTGCTAAAAGTCTGCAACAACAACAAAAAAAGCTGATGTTTATAAACAGCACACTGGCATAAGGTGAGCTACACCACTTCCTATCACCTAAGGAGAAGCAATTTACAGGCTAAACTATTATTTTTGCCTCTACTCTCTCTTTCTCTATCCCTCCTTCCTCCTAGGAACTGATAATGGCACTATTATTTATTACATTGCTGATTCTCACACTTTCATCATGAGACATGACTGTCCTCTGCTGAAGGTTTTGGAGAGTAACCACTTCCGTTAAGATACCCAGGCAACTTAAAAACATGTAGAAGCCACAATCACATTATTTTTAGAAACGAGGAATTTAGATAAGCAAGATAGTTAATAGCTTAGTTAACTCATGCTAGTTAAATTAATCCAATTAATATATGCTATACTAACTTTAAATTACAATCACTTCTTAATCTAAGTTAAAGCAAGGTAAAACAAGACAAATTAGTGGCTCTGTTAAGGGAAGCCTGTTCATCCTATTTTCTAGCACTGCTAGATGATTAAACATTATTTCAGAGTTTGCTGATTATCCCTCTGTCCTCCAAGATAAAAAAAATACAGAAGCTTTATTAACATTTTTTTGAATATTGAAGAAAACCTTGCAGCAACATTCCCCGCAATGGTGTATGATTGTTATTTCACACCTTATTTACTTCAGAATCCTCAGAAGGATGCCATATGGTGGTGATAATTTACTGTACTTGAGTGTCTCAGTTTGATTCACATACTTCCTCCACTGAGATTTCAATTGTCAGCTGAAGCTGTACTCCAGTTACCTGTAAAAAGTCCTTCTAGAAAAGAAATTTCCCCTTGGATCTCGTACATATGTTTTTGAACCCTTTAATGTCTTTGTTAATTGCTTGTGCTCTTTCTCTTCTCTTTTGGCAGACTACTATGTTCTGAAATTTCTTCCTTGCAATACCTTTTTCTGAAGCTTCTTAAATCACAATAATTCTTGGTGTATCTTCTACCAAGTCCTTCATAAACAATTTCTGCACATTATTTTATGTTATTCTGAATGGGATTCTGAATAGACATTATGCTGCATGTTGGCCTATTGTCT
Organism: Falco cherrug; assembly: GCF_023634085.1. Classification (NCBI taxonomy): domain Eukaryota; kingdom Metazoa; phylum Chordata; class Aves; order Falconiformes; family Falconidae; genus Falco; species Falco cherrug. The sequence goes on from NC_073699.1 coordinate 73,153,333, forward strand.
TAAGCAGCCTTACTGTGGTTGCACTCATTCTTACAGCAACGTAGTTAAAATACTGTGGTAGCATCTTTTCATTTCATTGGCTTTACATTCTTGTTTCCTGCAGAGGAATCCCACAGGGTCACATTAATAAAAGATATTTGGTTTAAGAAAGGAAAGCCAATTTTATCCATGACTGGAAAATGAGACAAAATATAAGCAGTTTATCAGCACTGTCTGAGATGAAGTCCTTAATTCCATATGGAAACCAGAAGACAAAATCTTCTAGGTTACCTGAGAATTACTTGAAGTGTTTTACGCTACAAATTAAGCAAGCAATTTCATTCTGTGTCTTTAGGCAACTCGTTAGCAACTTCAAGTAGTGAAAATTATGTCTCTTTATTATGGACTGGTGATCATCTCCTTGACCATGTGTGCTAATACATGTTACTGTTGCTGCCCTTTTCATTTTCACATTACAGATTGTACCTGGAATTCACAGAACACCTGGAATCAGACTTTACCATTCTGTATCCCCACAAGAACTAACAACAATCTGGCATGAAAAAATGTTCTGTACCTTCATAAGCATATGTAATGCTCTATTTTAGCTCTCCTATGGAGGAAAGAAAACACACAGCATCATTAATGGTTATGAATTTGACTTCACCAGAATTGAACAATGTCCTTAAAAACAGCTTCTATCTATTTTTCAGTTTTAAACAAATTCCATGCTATTCATTACATGTTTTTTCATTGGTCTGAAGGATAATAGCTCATCAGCATTTTTTTTTTTTAAAAAAAGCTGTAACATTAATAACCTGTAACATTAGCCTCCCTCCTTTAAACAAGGAGGAGACCTAGAAGCACAGGTAGTAATCGCAGTAGCTCATACAAGCAAAATCTGTTCTGGCAAGAAGAAACTGGGATTCTGTTGAAAAGCATTCATTTTCTTTAGATACTAATTTTTTACAGAACATTTCTGTTAAAGTTCTGCAAGCATATTTAAATTTAGAATTGTTGATCCTACAATCTGAATCATTCTTTAATTTTTATCTATTTATTAATTTTAGTGCTTAAAGACTTTTGTGGATAATATCTGGAGAAGATTTTTTCTATAAATCTAGGGGCACTCCAAAATGTCAGCAGTGTATGTTGTATGACAGCTTTTAAGAAACCACTGTGATATCTCTACAGGGGACATTTCACCATTTGTACTGACCATTCACCAGTAATTTGTGTGAATAAATGTTTTAAATATCAAACTATTGACGTGGAACGAGATTCTCTTCCACATTATATGAGCACATCAAATTAAGGGGAACACAGAAGTTACTACTGACATTTGGGTCTAAAATGTGTAACAGAGAAAGGAAGAGGAGAATCCTCCCTCTTCCGCTCCCACCTCTCCCTGACTCAATTCCCTAGGTCGCCAGATGATGTGATACTCCTAGTATGGTCCTTAAGGAGAAAAGAAATGAAGGAAGTCAGAATATCTTATGGTGCAGTGCACCTCTTAATTTTCAATCATTTCTCCAAACTGCTACATAATTTAATAGATTAATTTGCAGCTTTACAAGGGGAAGTGACATGCAAGTGTCTTCGTGCAGTGTGAAAAGAACCTACAGGAACTCAACAGGACTTTTTTACTAATGCTATTTATCCTAGCAAAAACAAGGATATCCAGAAGCAGAGCAACTTCCCCCAAAGAAGCTATGCTGGATTCAGGGGGTACTTGGGTCACATAAAGGGTGAAGCCCTTACTGTGAACCTGTGTAAAATTCATAACACATATAAACATCATTTCTCATGTTACAGCTCTAGCAAAAAGGGTTAATGGACTTTCTTGGATGTATTAATAGTGTAAAGAGGTGGCAATAAACTCATTATATATGACAGACAAAAAGTGCTGGAGTTTCTGGTCTACCGTAAGCATTTCCAAGGTATTTTTCAGGCAGGTATCAATGTGCTCTGCCCATTCTTTTAGGCAATCTGCAGGAACTTCAACCTATAAAACCACAATAAGAAGCAGCAGGGAACTAAGCTAACAAACTCTGGCTTTATGGCAGTGGTCTCTAAACTTTCTTAATCATGCAAATTTTATTTATTAGAGGTAGAAAAACTCCTTGCTCTCACTAAAGCAATGTGATTTAATACACTTAATTATTTTTTGAACACTCGGTTTAACACATAGAACCAGACCTTCAAATCGCTGTATGCTAAGTCCAGTTAATTTCAATACTTGGTTTTACTGGCTTTTAGCTTCACAGAGATATGTAGATCCAAATGGAGGATACATATCACTGGCTACACTTACTAAATGATTATATTAATTTTTAAGTCAAATCCACCAATTATGCAAAGGTTTTCCTTGTATTTTGGCTAGTAAGTTTCCATCCTCCCTGATGGCAATCAGTTGTTCTTGCAAACTAATCAGAAAGTGTTATATATTCATATATTTAAAAAATGAGTTCAAAACTCACCGAAACACTTGTTTAGAAGATTTTTAAACAGGATAGAAAATTCAGTTTCCATCTTTGTTAAATGTACAGATACTACAGCTTTTATTAGGTGATTGGCTTGCATCGGTTTTAGCAACAAAATCACATAACAATCGAAATATTTCCAAACATCTGTTTCCAAAATGCTCTCTCTATAGCGCAAGTTTCCTCTAAAAAGCAGTGACTTTCTCACTCATTGTTAAAGTGTCACCTTCACATTGAAAGGACACATTGTGGGTGTTTTGCTTTTTTTTAAAAAAAATATCTGCTATGGACAGCTTCTTGTCATCACAGAAAAGGTCAGCAAGTTTGGAACATTGGTCTTTTTGTAAGAGAAAAATTAGTTAACATCTCCCAGTTCGAAACTTTAAGCACTTCAACATAAGAAAACCAGTGAAACTGTGGGGTACAAAAGATTTTTGTGGTCACTCCTCATCTGATTAAAGACTATTTTAAATATTCTACTATTTAAAGGTATTATTTTTTATAAAATTAACTACATTGATAGCACCCTGCAGCACATGCATCTTCATGCACTTTTGGTTCCAGCTTCTTTACTGCAAGAGCTTGCCTATGACTGACACAGCAAAGGAATCTCACATGTGATGATAGCTCTGTAATCTTATTCTGGAATACATTTTTATTTCAGCTGCTCCATTAGTGGTCACACTCACGCAGTTTTTCCATAAAACATTACTCTTATTAAAGAAGTCATTTACTGTTGAGAATGTATCTTCTGCAGCACATTTTTCCTTCAGTGGCTCACAAAAAAAGTACTACATTATCTTTTTCATTATTGAAGCAGAATCCAGCAAATACCATAAGCTGAGACGTTAGAAACATCTGTACTTTCACCCAGCTGCATCAAGTCTCCTACACTGCGTGACTTGTTCTAGTATCTGTCTCTTCAACTCTTCAGTAACTCTTCAACTGTTCTGTTCATCTTTCAACAGTATTTGCTGACAAAGGAATGGACTTTAGTTTGTCACTGTATTGTTTTCCATGCATTATTTCAGCCATTCTTAGTGCAGCCGGAAGGACAAGTGTTGCCTCAATAGTGTGGGGCTTTTTGTCTTTTGCTATTAAGTAAGAAACCTCAGATTTTACTTTTAAAGATTTATCATTATGTTTACTTATGTAAAGTACTGGACTGAGTAACACAGGACTTTAAACATCACTGAAGAAATTGTAGTTTGTCTTCAAGTTCTGGATTCTTAACTTTTAAATGCCTTTTTGATTGTAATGGTTTTCATATATTATCAATAGCTAATGTCTCCAGGCACAATACAGCACAGGGTGAGGTTCATCATTAGTAACAGCAGCTATAAATCCATATTTCAAATAATCTTCTTGATAATTTTGCTTTCTTTTTGGCTATCTTCCTGTCAGGTCTGGTTAGTTTGCCATTGTTTTTATCCATAAGGTGGCTGATGAACAGCTCATAGTACCGGCAGGAGAAGCATCAGCTCTCCCATTTTCCTCTTGATCGCTTCTACCGGCATTATCGGTATTATCTTCAATTTGCAGTTTCTTTGCAGAAATCTTTTTAAGATACTTTTCCATTCTGTAGTTTAGTAAAAACTATATAATCTAATCCCTAAGTCCACTTAACTGGGCACACACAAACTGTAATACCTGGCAATATGCTAAGCATGAATGAATGAGTGAGGATGCCCCTGTCAACGTCTACATGTTGCGAAGTGCCCACCCCTTCCTCAGGGCACCTCATGAACTCCACAGGACCATCTGACATATAGACCGACTAAATGCACCAGTGTCAATCTGTATATGAAATATTAGTAAAGCTTAATTTCTTTCTTTTTTTTTTGATAAAAAATTATAAACAGAAGTTCAACTACTTTTTCCTGCACCCCAACAGATCATCTTGCACATCCTCAGGGGTGCACAACCCTCTGTTTAGAGACTGCTGCTCTATGGGATCCTTAGCCCCACTCGCTTTAGCTGGGCACAGTCCAGAGTTTTCCAGCATCAATCTGGATTGCAGCATGGATTGAAGGGAATCTGTGCCCACCTGCAAAAAGACATACACTTCAAGACATATGCCTATAAAAAAGACATATGCTTACAGTACCTAGAGTCTCTATACATTCCTCTCCCAAGAGTGAAGATAGCCAATTCTATCCAGTCTTTCCACTAAAACCAATGCCATGAAAAAATTCAAAATTCAGAGGAAAACTGTTAAGATTGATTTGCAATTTGGAAATAGACTGTACAGTAAGAGACTAAATGAGCACTAAGATGGATTAAGACAAAACTGAATCATGATGATACAGTCTGTACATGATAAATTACCTACTTAAGGAGATTTTCTAACTCCAATCTCTTTAATCTAACAGACAAAAATACATAAAATATGGTGACTGGAAGTTAAAGATTAAATAAGGCACATTTTTTAATGTGTATCGCTAGTCATTAGGACAGTGATAAAAAATATAGTAAATTTCTCACCCTCCTGGTGTTCTTGGGCATGAATACATAGGAAACAACAGGAATATACATACATGAATTAGATTCTGTAGCATTTTTCTTTAGCAAACCAAGAAAATATCTGGGTTTTGACTATGAAACAATGATTCCATGCTACAGATAACCAAACTTTCATACTTTGAACTTCTTACTGGCATCTACTCTAATCCCCACTCCAAAAAGATACCCTTCATTTATCTGCACCTCAATGTCAGTGTTGATAAAATGAGAATAAATACCTGCAGATAATAAAAATAACAATTTATTTTTAACTATTTAAGATCCACTGATGAAAACCACTGATGACTTCCATTTTACTGGCAGCGACCTGAGCACAAAGCAGTAACATGATGTATTGGGTCTGGCTGGAATGAAGTTATGAAGTCAAATTTCTCCACAGCAGCCTGTGTGGTGCTGTGCTTTGCATTTGTGGCTAAAACAACGACAACCTACCAGTGCTTTGGTTATTGCTAAACAGTGCTCGCACAGTGTCAAGGCTTGTCCTCTGCTCCCTGCTCCCAAGTCAGTGAACTGGAAATAGTCTAGATACTGGGAGGGGAACACAGCTAGGACAGCTGACCCAAACTGACCAAAGGGATATTCCCTACCATGACATCATGGACAGCAATAAAAGCTCAGGAAAATATTTTTACATTATACTACACAACACTGTACTAAGATCCACTGGTATGTAACAGGTTTTTTAAAGAAAAATACCAAGATTTTAAAGCCAGAAGCAAACGTATCAATCATTCAGTCTGAACTCCTGCAAAATAGAGTACATAATGCTTTAGTCAGAAAGTACTGTATCAAAACCATGTAATGGAGGTTGACAGAATCTCAGTCTTAATAAACAAAATCCTTTTTGAAAGTCCTTGCTCTCTTGGAAATGGGTGAGAACTTACAATTTTATTGCAGATGTTTTCTCAGGATCACACTTGGAATCTCAGGTCCCATAGAGTTTATTATTTGCTTATGAGGTAATTGTATTTAGCGTTCTTTTTTCATCAGTAAAACTTTGCAGACAGGCATAACTACAGCTGGAATGTTTTCCTTCCTTGCATTGCTGACTGAAATGCATTCATACTGTGTCATTTGAAAATACTTGCATTATTTTTCCTTGCCTTTCTTTCATTCTCACATTAGATTTTACAGGAAAGAGGTCTTTCATACTGATAATTGAAAATTAATGTGCATTCAGTATGAGTCTGCAGTTTTATTTGAAATTGACATAGAATTTCTAGTATCAAAGGATCTGGAAGCCTTGTTTAAGGTTACTTGGATTTCTAGTAAACATGAATCACTTCATCACGAATTACCACAGACTGCTAAACATTCCTTCAGCAGAAGTGATATTTCCATGAGAGAAATAAAAATTAATCCATTTAATTGCTTTTTATCATTTTCTTCTTATGCAAATACGTTAATCCAGGATTCAGATCCCCAGTATGTTCCATATTTCAGTCAGAACTGCCTTATTTGTTGACTCTGATTACTGTCACCATACTCTGATCAATGAGAATAGATGTCACAACACAGCAAGGTCCTACTGTATTTTTCAGTAAGGGACAATAGACAAGGGAGGTTAAGGGAGGTGCCAAGAGGCCAGCATCTGGAATAGATTAAACGTTGATACTGTAAAAACCCTACAATTCTAAAAACTAAACAAGCAAGTTATGCAAAGCATTGTAAGGACACAAAGTTTAAGCTAAATAAGAGAGTCAAGGCAGGGGGATTTCTTTAGGTTTATATTTGTACTGCTGCACAAAGGAAAATTAAATCCAAGAGAAAAAAGAAGCTAAAACCAAGTAGTTTCCAGGTGAGAGTGTTGACAAGTTCTTGCTTTTTCTTTGGACAAGCATTTGTCCTAAAGTGTCTGATATTCATATAAACAAAAGCATCTGTGAAACCATGGGTGATGGAATCCATCACAGAAATCTTCACAGCAAATACCATGGTTTTTCATTGCAGCAAGCTGGACAAGCGAAGTGACGCTGGTCTGAGGGCAGACCTCAGGACTGATTGCAGAAGGCTGACAAGGGTAACACAGAGCACTTGTCTGTTCCACCACCGCAAGAGCAAACACTTTTGCAATCATTAGACCTGACAGAGGCAAAAAATGAGATTTTTACTAGGCTGTAGGCAAATTAGTTTGCTAGTACACCACAACATCATACTGGCTGAAATTAAAGAAATAAAGCTAAAGTGAGGAAAACGACTGGAAAGCAAAATAAGAGCTGAAGGCTACACTGCAGTGTATCATAATCAAAAGATAATTCATATATTTCCCTCCTCTCCTTCTCCAGGGCATACCATTTCTAATATGATGCAGACAGCCCTACGACCGCCAGTACTATGAGGAGTATAACTTTTCAGTACGCTGGAAATAGATCAAAGCTGGGAACTTTGCAGCACACTGCATGAGTATAGCCATTTGGATCAGTGTTAGCTTAGGGGTCTCTGGGCTCATGAATTCTCACTGTGATTGTCAGGACTAGATACAACACCCTATAGGAAAAATGCAGATTTATATATTTTTTTCTAAGCATTTTGAAACATATTTTCCTCCCTTATATCTTCCAACTAATGATTTTAATGCTAATATAAATTGCTATTTTACAGTCTTGGAGAGAGAAGACATCCTGAAATGACATGCGGACATCTTGATGAAGCTGAGAAATGTTGACAATGACTTGGAGGAAATGAAAGGATGCACTTTTCATTGATAAAGTTGCTGTAGCTCAATTCTGCAATCCCATTCTGTTTAGAATTAGTATCTCATATACAGAATCAATTTAGATAGATGAAGGATACAGTAGACCATACCTCTACTACATGCGACCTCAATAGGCAGAAGGACCACGGAAGGAAAGTTTTCAGGCTGGAGGCATAACAATATTCAGAGGAGTTCAGCACAAAGCAAGGGGGGAAAGTGGGGCAGCTGAGGTCTGGGAAAACCATTCCTCCTTCCTTCTCAGTGACTGCAAACAAGCAGTTTGGCGTTTCTTGCGCTTGAAGACAAGAGGAACCGTGGGGCAGAACGGTTCTATATGGAATGGGAGGCTTGTTTTATGGATAGATTCTTGCTTATGTAGGAAGCCATGGTTACAGCAATCACCATGCAAAGCACCACTCCTGATAACTGCAAAGCCACAGCCTCACGTCTCCCACACATATGCTTTGACTAATACATTTTTCTAAATACTCTTGTTTACTTACTTCTTAGGAAAGGCAATCACATCCTGGAGTATGCAGGCGAGGTGCTTAACTGCTTCCCCCAGTCCCTGATACCCGTTTGTCCTGTCTGGCAAGTTGCATTTGATCACAGAGTATTATTAAGGCAGTTTTGGCCTGTCTTAGGACCTGCTAATTGCCATATATCATCTTGTCTCTCATGGTGCAGTTTTAGTTTCTATTAGAAACCCCTGTTCAGATGTGGGATGCAAAATGTGTCAGAACAAATCTCCACTATGTCTCTACACTGCAAACAAAGGCAGAGTAAAGACACTCCTGCTCATACCACATCACTAACTGTGTATCCAAGGAATGACTAGAACAGTCTCTGCCAGAAGAAAGACCAGTATTTGCTCATTTCTCATCATCCAAACTGCCAGCTCAATGTCCTGTTGAACCTTTAAAAAAGTTTTGTCAGTGAAACATTCTCTACAACACTATCTAATTCTGTTCTGTAATCCTCCTCCCTTTCATACACGTGTAATTTGCAGAACGAAGTACAGGAATTCACCACCCACCTTCCTCCCTCAGAGCAGTGCAGAGCAAATACAAGCATTTCTTGTTATGCATCTGTTTAAGAGTATCTGGATACATTCCTTGTTTTCCACCTACACTGTACCCTTCTGGAATGGGCTGCATTCCCATTTATTACAGTAGTGAAAGTACTTGAAGTCACTGCCAGAAAAGGATGCAGATGTCTGCCACTGCTGATTAGGTGCCACTCCGTCCTGGTGGTGGGCTGATGTAAGTTTGAATTCCTTTCAGAGGATTCAAAGAGAAGGGAACAGAAAAGAGAATTTCCGCTTCCTTGGCGTATTCTTGAAAGAACGGCTAAGGCAAAAATATCATTATCTGCAGACACAGCTTTCTGAATAGAAAGGACTGACCTCCATTCAGCCTTTGAAGTACAGACGGTAGCATTCTGGGGTCCAGAAAATGATTCAGAGACGTGACTCCTGCATGTATAGAAGCACATCTCTAGAGCCCCAGAGAAAGGATTTAACTTCCTGGAAAGTGGCAGGATCTACAATACACAGAAATCTTAGTGCTGACTCTTGACTACCTTTACTAGTTCCTTGGTCTGTATGCTGTCATCTCTGACTCTGATTTTGAGAATAAATCCAAAAATCATTTATCCACTAATCCATCAGTTGTGTAAGGAGGAAGAACAACTAAACTCCACAGGTCCTGGAGCTAGAGACAAGGGAGCCTAAATGCTTTTACAGACCTAGCTTTATGAGCATCCTTAAAGCTTCCTCTAGTGTCAAAGCAATTGCAAAGAGCTCTAGAGGTGATGCTGAGAGCCACTGAAATAACATTTTAAGTAAATTTAACTCCTATTTAACATGTATGCAATTTAGCCTTTGACATTTACAGAAAGTGCTGCCTCAAGTTCTCTTTAACTGTATTGACTACTGTCAAAGCTTAGAAATATGTGTGCTAGAGGCACTCATGCATTCATTCAGCCAGGGAATACTAATACAATGCCTTAGTAGCTTGTCTGATCTGGACTAAAAAAAAAGGCATTTGGCAAAAATTGTTCATAATGAACTTACAACATATTCAAGTGTATCTTCAATATCATAACAATGTGATTATTATCGTGAACTTACAACATATTCAAGTGTATCTTCAATATCATAACAGCATGATTATTATCGTAAAATTGTCAATAGTCAGAGTTCAATTAATTCTGTATTTTCTATCAAAGAGAAAAAAATACATTTTTATGAAGTAAGCCCTCCACAAAATGATGGAACACTGATTAAACAAATTGAAAATCTTTACTTGTAGAAAGAGCTCATGGTTTTAATTCTGTTTGATTAGATCTAGGACAGAACAGGGAAAGAAGATTCCTGTTAAGAATGGGGCGTGTCTAAAATCCACAAGAATTTACCACTGAAAGGGACTGCCTAGGACAACCAAACAGTTGATACACAGATTAAAAAAATCCACACATGGGAAGGCTCTTCATATGCTGTAAGCTGTAAAACACTTTCCAGAACCAAACCTTAAATATCTAATAAAACATTAAAGGTTACAGCTGCAATGTACCAAAGGAAGAGAGTTTAAAAGGGAGAGAATTTCAAAGTTTCACCAAAGTCTTAGGGTCCTGCAACAGCTGGGATCTGTTAAATTAAATTCCTGGAAATTCTAGGGAGCTTACCACATGGAAAGCCTATCACTTGTGAAGTTCTACACTTCATTTCCTGATTCCTGTTAACAAGATCCTTTGTGACGATCTGTTTCTTCTTGTTGTGGGAATTTCTTTATTCCCTGTGTCATATACAACTTTCACAAGTTTATACATTGTTCTCCCTACAGTAATGAATTAATACATTGAAAACAATTGGTCCCAGGTCTACTCCTTAAAAAGAAAAAATTCACTGTTAACTTCTCTATCCTGAGAATAACCCTGTTTGCTGCAGTCTTCCCTCTGGCTGTGCTCCTGAACTGTCTTAGAACTCCCAGCACCTGTCCTACTATCGCTGTTCCACCCAGCTCCCGCAGGGCACTGTACCAACAAACTTAAGACTGCAGCTGAGCATTAAAATCCACTCCAGTAGTTCTAAGAAATCCATTAGCTCACCACCTCTGACATGACCTTCCTTTGATAAAACTGTGTTGTGATTTATTTTTCCTGCCCTCTGCCTACCATTTTATTCTTTCCTTCAAGACTTTGCTGTTCCTGCATCCCATGCAGACACAGCAGTCTGTGCGGCAGACTCTGGGCTTTGCATTGAGATCCTCTGGGGACAAGGTCCAGAATGATCATGGAACTCCTAGGAACCTTCTGAGAAACACGAGGGTGCTTGCTGCTTTCAGGCAAGGATGAGATAAGGGGAGCCATGACTGTGTGGGCCCCAGGAAGCTCTAGCCACTTCTAATGAGCATGACCAGATGCCCTTGACCCAAGATGCCTGGAGCCTTTGTTGCAGCCACCTTCTGATTATAGAAGGTCAAGAACCCTTTCAGCTTGAGCTCAGAAGAGGCCTATGGAAGGGCCAGGCCCAGAGCACAGCTCCCAGAGACAAGCAGCAGCACAGCAGGTGGAAGAGAGTGGAAGAGAGAGGCAACTGTGTTCAAGCCAGCATAAATGGTCCCGGGTATGGCCATGACACTCCACAGAGTAGCTTCCCAGCAGCTTTGGAGCATCTGACCCTGCAAGCAGCTGTGTGGTACTTTAGCTGCTGGCTGGGTTAAACCACAACAAGCACATCATCTACCTAGACTTAAGCACGGCTCTTGACATTGTCCCATAAGATTCTCACAGAGAAGCAAATAGAGCATGAGCTGGACAAGCAGACAACGAGGTGGACTGAAAACTGGCTGAATGGTTGGGCCCAGAGTGTGGCAATCACATGGAGGTCAGGTCCCTCTGGCCAGTAGCTAGCAGTGCACCGCAAGGGCACTCAGCAGGTTTGCTGGGGACACAAAACTGGGAGGAGTGGCTGATACACAAGAGAGTCGTGCTGCCGTCCAGAGGGACCTCAACACAGGCTGGAGAAATGGCTGACAGGAACCTCATCCAGTTCAACAAGGGGAAGTGCAAAGTCCTGAGCTAGCTAGGGGCTGACCAGCCAGAAAGCAGTTTGGCAGACACCAGACTGAGCATAAGCCAGCAGCACGACCTTGTGGCAAAGAAGGATAATGGTATCTGGGCTGCATGAGGTGAGTGTTGCTACTGCAGGTCAAGGGAGGTGATCTTTCCCCTCTATTCAGCACTGATGAGCCCACAGATAGTGGGCCAGGTGCAGTTCTGGGCACCCTAATTCAAGAGACATGGACACACTGGATAGTGTCCAGCAAAGTGCCATGAAGGTGATTAAGGCACTGGAGGATCTCAACATGAGAAAAGTCTGAGTGATTTGGGACTGTTCAACCTGGAGAACAGAAGGCTTAGAATGGGGGAATCTCATTGATGTATATAAATCCCTGAAGGGAGGGACAAAGAGGATGGAGCCAGGCTGCTTTCACTAGTGACAAAATCAGAGGCAACGGACACAAACTGAGACATAGAAAGTTTCATCTGAACAATAGGAAACATTTTTTTAACTCTGATGGTCACCAGGCACTGGCACAGGTTGTCCAGGGAGTCTGTGGATATGCTAAAACACTGTCTGGACATGGTCCTGGCAACTGGCTTTAGGTGTCCCTGTCTGAACAGGGGGTTTGGACCAGATGACCTCCAGAGGTCTCTTCCAACTTCAACCATTTTGGAATTCTCTGAACGAAAACACTACAAACATTACTGATGTCCTGCATATAGTTACCTCAGACAACGCAATGGACATCTTCAGATACAGCTAACAGATTTAAAGCCATACCTTGTGCTTTAGAGTAACAGTTTAGGTTTCAGAATGCTCCTATAATCCATAGTTATGTCTAAACTGCCTTGAAAAAGAGTGTTTTTCTGGGACTTGGCATTAGGCTTGTGATGTCGATTTGAAATCTTTTCAGTGCAAGACCTAAAGCACAAGATTTGGAAAGAAGAAATGTCTGGTTGATGTGTCCTACATATCTAGAAGTTTTGATACATGTCAGTAGCTCAAACTATTTTACTACTCTGCAACAAAGTTGATTTCTGTCAGTCACAATTTGGAACTATTTTCCAAGCTATGACAGTGTTTAGAAAGTTATTTTCATGTACACCGTTAGCCTACTGCCAGTCACTGGGAGCAAACAGGCTCAGAATATGCCAGTGGCAAATAAAAATTCTTAAGAAAAAGGGTGGTAATGAGGAATGTTATTAAATTTACCAGGTCACATCTCTCAAGGACACTTTCTCACTCAGATAAAAGACATTCTGTTCAACGATGCAGGGCACTTATTGCCTATGAATGACCCTCTACTCTGTAGCTGAATGTGCACAGACCATTTCCTATAAAAAGCAACAAACCTAAGCTAAGGTTCTCTCTCTGCTTTCTCCCCATTTCCCATATCATAATCGTATGACTTTCCCATAATCCCATGGCCTCTAAATATTTACCAGGACCCAGAAGAACCATACTAAATTTAGTACTCCTAAAGGTTTTGAACACCACTGGAGTCTCACTGTAACTTTGACAACTTCTCTCTGTTTCATTTCCATCATATTATCATCATTTTTGCAAGCAAAGGAAATACAGCATGGAAAAACTCTCCTGGCAAGCATACGCCTAGATCTGCTACATGCCCCACTCACTCATGTTGGAGGTGAACGATCTTCTCAAAACCATAGAAAAAGTTTTCGCACTGGCTTTCAGACTCCCATCACACAAAATCTTCACTCTGCACTTTGAGTGATGTCCAGTAAGTCTCCATGAAAGTTAAGTTTCCACTTTTCCAAATGACATGAGAATTGCAGAAAAATTATAACCACAGAGCCTGAGTCACCCTGCAAATGGAAGCTTAGCTTTGGGCAGATGAGCCAATCCACGACAGTGGAATGACTGCTAAAGATCACGTGCAATGGAGAAGGCAGAAACTTGGCAGGGGGATAAGAGAGGACTGCCACTTTCATCAGCAGCCTGCAGTTAAAGGGGGGGAGTAAATAAAACATGAAACTGCACTGGAAGCCAAACTATGTGGAGATCAATCTGGCTGCTCCAGACAAATGAACAAAAGACTGGCCAGATGTTAACAGCTTACATTCTTACTTTTCTGGGCGACTGCCTGCTTGAGCCATATGCTCCAGAGTGGTCTACATCACCAGTTCACTCAGATCCTCAGTACGACACGGCAGCACAGATAATCTGAAGATGCATGGCATTGTGTTAATGATGGGGCAGATGCATGTTTTGGGGATGACTGAGAATATGTGAAAAAGTCTCAGAAGAGCTGTGTTAATCCTCATCTTGGACTTTTTTTTTCTACACAGTAAATTAATAATGTGTAAAGAAGGCAGAATTCTGACTGTGTGACAGTACGTATGTTCTACGTTTCTAGATTTGAAGTCTAAGAGGGATGACTGATGTCTTTTCTTAAACACTTTTCTTAGGGAAAAGCTATCTCTAGCCCCAAAAAGGTTCCACTGTCCTCACAGGGCACAAGAGGTTCTGCGATCTGTTGAAACTGAATCCTGAATCACTGCAAAACAATCTAAAAGCAATAACGAAGACAGAGAAAATACAATATAGATTTTGGTGGACACAACCAGAATAATACAGAAAAAAACCACCACAGTTCTTGGGAAGAGATCAGTTTTTTTAAACAAATCCCAGTAAATAAATGTATCCGTGAACATGCAGCACTGAGGAAAACACACAGGAACACTTAAAAATTACTCTCACATCCTGAGCTAATTCGGGCTTTAATCTTTCATAATGACAGTGATAGGAGACAGGCATATTTTTGAAATCAAACTTAAGGAATGGCCCCAGTCCTGCACATGCTGACTTCAAGCAGTTTAACAACTGCTTTATCTTCTTGACTCCAGTGCTTGCAGATTACCTTTCACGGGGAATGGATTCTGTTAAATTTGCATACTCTTCCAGGAAGGTTCATCATTTCAAAAGACATTCTATGACATTTCCAGGGTTTTATTTTAACCTCTTAGCAATTAAGACCTTGAATTTTAATAAATTGTTTCAGAAATGGTTATTTCAGTGAAGGGAGCTTACTCTCTTCTGATTTGGACAATATCACATTTCCCTAGCACTCATCTACATCATGTGCACAATGGTGCCCACTTTTAAATTTCATCACTGCACCACTGATTTTAATTTGAAAATATCCTGCAATTGCCTGATGAATGGAAGATAATTAGATACTCAATCAAAACTATTGCGTGGGGGAAATTTTTGCAAGTTAAAAGGATGAAATATGATTCTAAACAGTGATTTATTTTCATTTTCTAAAAAACAAGCACCAAAGGACAGCAAAACCCAAAGAAGAATTAGGACAATGCTGTGGTATAAGCAATAAAATTTCAATGTGCAATGCTAACATGTGTTCCAAGACAATGCTTGTTGTAACAGATTTTCAATATAATCTAAATGGGAATTTTCTTCTTTGAGTCTGGATCAGTCTTTGTTTCAGATAAAGGGATGATTTTTATATCAGATCCGTCAGAGAACTCTTAAATATATGGAGTTTGTCAGCCAGGAGGTATTAGATGTATAGAAGGTACTGATGATTCCACTCATTTATCTTGTGTTGCAAACACCAGCCTATCACACATGCACAATATAAGGTTTGAACATGCTAGAATGGCGACCAGTTATCTAAAAACTTCTTAAATCTGATTTGGTTTTGTTGAAGACACTTGGATTTTAACAAGGACACAACAATATAATACCACTGCATAGCTAATTCTCTGCCAAGTGATGTTCTAGCCTCTTTTTTTTTTTTTTTTAAGTTAAAAAAATGTAAGAAATGTATTAGGGAACAGAAGCAAATGTGAAAAATATTGAACAATGTATTACTGCCATATGAAAAAAAGTTTCCTAGCATGGATGACATTTGCGCAA
The DNA here is from genome assembly GCF_023634085.1 of Falco cherrug. Taxonomy (NCBI): domain Eukaryota; kingdom Metazoa; phylum Chordata; class Aves; order Falconiformes; family Falconidae; genus Falco; species Falco cherrug. Next base: position 73,168,982 of record NC_073699.1, read on the forward strand.
CAGGCCAAAAAGACACTTATGCATGCCTTTCCGAAAATTCCAGCAAGTGACCACCTATATTTTATATGCCTGAACATCTTCCTTTCAGATTCTGAAATTTCTTACTGAAAGAAATGCCTGTCTCTTCCATTTTAAATTGCTACAGTGATCCTTCCTCCTTAAACCACTTACAAACACTAGCGAAGATACAGTTTCCCATTTATATGAATAGTATTTTGTGATATTAGTTGAAGTCATTTTCAGAGACTGCCTTTCTGTCATGATCTTAAATGTATCGACTTGAATTCTAGGAAAACGGAATTGTAAGACAGAACAGGGGAATTCATTCATATTCGTAAGATGAAGAGAACTTGAAGTTGTTCCTAAGAATTTGCTGCAGAATTCAGGCAAGAACTGGCAATAGGGCAATATGAAGATCTCTGGCACATCTATGCCTGTGCTTTTGCTTTACAGGAGAACTTAGAAACCACAAGTAGGACAGAGTCTCCATATTTCAGCTTATTGAATTCACTAGAAATCTCTCTGGTAGAAGAAGATTGGGGCTTCTTGAGATCATGAAAAACACCAAGCAAACAAGTGATTTCTTCATAACAAGTGAAGTTTGTTTAAATATAGACTCTTTTGCTACGATTTTTACATCAGTAGTTCACAGCTTTCAAAGTATACATCCACACTTGGTAAAAATTTGCTTTTGTTTTTCTTTTAAACCAATGAAGACAAATAAAACCCTCTTTGTTTGATACAGGATATATTTCAACAAATCCTTAAAGAATATTTAAGGCCATATTAAGGCATCTCAAGCATCCTCCAAACTCAGGAAGAACAGACCATGTCAATAGCTGTCCAGTAACAATGACCAAAACTTTTGCCTCAAAACCTTCATATTAGTATTTTAAATAACATCTAACAATTTATTTTATTACCAGTCAGCTTTATAAATATTAGTGAACACTGGACAGAAGTTATCTGTTTATTTTGTCCTGACTATAGCAACCTATGTCAAGAGAAGACTGCTCCTTCCTCAAAAGCAGCTAAGCACAGGGAGATGGGAGAAATTCCTGGGTGGAACCAGCAAAGGAAAGACATCACAGAGATCTTTTCATTTCCTTTAGAGAAAAAAAAATACGAACCAGTAAAAAGAATCTGAAAGGCTTTGTGGAAAGAATGAAATTACACAGAAAACAGACAAAAAGATAGATAGAATACAGGAGGAAGACAGGACACCTTAAAAAAATAAGAAAAATCAGAAGAGACAGTTTGCAAAAGTTCTACAGTTAAACAGTGACATTTGTAATGTCTCAGTTTTCCTGCTTACTTTTTTTACTCTTTTTCTTTTACTGCCTGCTGTGTCTTATCTTCTGCCTCTCCCACTTTTCTGCTCTCAAAGTTGATGGTACAGGGCATCTTCTAGGATGAAATCACTAGGTGCTATTCAGAACTTCCAGTTTAAACACTGATGTTACCTGGAGAGTTTGATGCTTCCAAGATCATTCTTAGAGAAAAATTAGTATTTTTCTTGCTGCCCTAAAACCTGTTGGAAACTTTGATGGAGGGTAGAAGTCTCTGCTCTTCTGTCTTTCCTCAGAAGCCAAGCCTGAGAAGGCAGAGCGTAATCACATCTTGAAGTCCGCATAGTGTATACCTACAGCCATCAAAAACTGGTGTCTCAAGCTTGCTTTTTGGCTGAAATTTGAAAGGTCACCAGGTATTTCTTTTCCCTGCCTAATACATCTCAGCCCCTCAGTAACTGTCTCATTGCATCTGCTTACCCAACGAATTTTCATCAGAACTGACCACTAACTCGGATCCTAGTTTGCAGACTCCACAGTGAGAGTGCAAGGCTACGGTAAATAAACTTCTAGAGTAATAAGACTTCTGCCCTGCTTTCTCTACAGGAATAGAGATATACTATTGGCTTCTTTTTCCAGTATTACATTTTCTGGGATGAGAACTGGAATTTATAGATGCTAATGCTTTCAAGTTAGGTAAAATGGACCCTGACAACCAGCTGATTTTTGAAGTAGATGTCAGTGTACAAAATGCAGTACAACCTTAAGAAATCCTAAGTGTGTTAATCATGCCAGCCAGAAAAAGTACTATTTTGTCCACTTACAAGGATTTTTTCCTCTATTTTTTGTCACAAAGGTATTTTTAGGCTATTAAACTCAATGAAGATTGTGACAGAGTCACAAGAGAGAATGCTTCATCTTTTATTTTTCATATTGTTAATATATTTCATTAGCTTACTGCACACTTCTCATTTTTTCTGTCTTTTTGAAATGCCACCTACACTGATAAAATTGCATTAGGAGTTCTCAATATTTCCAGGAAGAAGCACAGAAATCACATAAAAGGATGACTATTAAGAAGCAGAGGAAAACAAAGAGTCACTTGAGATGATCAGAATTTAACTTGTTTTAAAAACAATTCCAGACAAGATACTCAGTGGGAGGGAAATATATATATATATTTTAAATCTAGAAATATAATGAATATGCCACCAAATGTGAAGTTAAAGTGCAGTTCCACTGAATTAAAATTAACATTACAGGAGCAAAAGAAAATGACCAAAGCCAGTCTAAGGGAAGTGTCCTATCACAAAACAAGGAAGCCAGAATCCCTCCTGGCGTACCAGTGTAATCAAGGGCCAACTTTCAGTTTGAAACATATTATGAACCAAAAAGTGTGTACAAATAAAATTAGTATTTTACTGTTCCTTCCTGCATATTTCTCAAGTAAGGTAAGCTAGAATTACTGATTAACAAATACAGCGTTACCTGAAAACCAGTACAGGATTACACATTCTTCCATTTCACAGTCACATTATGAAGCCTTTACATCTTCTACAATACTGGTGGCTCCAAATATTTTGAGTTATTGATAGTTAAGTATGATTTCATTTCCATGATTCTGCCCACCAAAACATGGAACATAGCAAACAGACCACAGGAATATTGCTTGGTTTGCCTAACTCAAAATACAATCCCAAACAGCTACTGCTAGACAGCCACAAAATTGAAGGCACCAACTGCTGCATAATTTCTGATCAACTGAAAGCTCACCTGGGAACCGGAAACAGGCATGGTCAGGACTTTACTGAGAACTGTGTGCAACAGTCTTCAGGGGTGATAAACATTAAAGCTAGCCTTGCTTTCAGCAGTGTGTTGGACCGTACGATCTCATGAGGTCTCTTCCAACCTAAATTACCCTATGATTATATACCATAGCAAATACTTAAAACTGAAAACCCTGAAAATATTTTGTAACCTCATTTATAAACCTTTGCCACAGAATTGTTAACTTTTGAAACTGAGGCTTCTCCCAGAGGATGAGAACAGGGCGGCAATCCACAAAATCTAGGACACAGAGCACAAGAGGTATGAACTTGTCCTAGTTAAGTAACTGAACTGAAGACATTTGTATGTTACCCTTATACCAAGTCAACTTATAGACTTCAAACATTAAACTAATGGAAGAGACATTTCTGGTTGTACAAACAGACCTGAATAACTCATACAGAATGCTAACAGTGATCTGCGCTATTGGCAACCATAGACTTCTGGTCATTTAAAAAGTCATAATCCTTGAGATCCAAGCAACACCAAGAAAGGAAGCCTCCAGCCATGCTAGCAGTATCAGATATACAGATATTTTCCATATGTTTTAAGAACTGAAAGCATGCTGGTATAAACATCTCTGTTCTCTCTTCCTAGCTTTTGCCTCTCTGTGTGACCTGAAGAATGAGGAAGATGTAACATTTATTTATAAGAAAGAGGTTTTCCACCAAGTGAAAGGAAATGTGTGATAACGCAGTCTCCATAGGAAGGTTTCCCAAGGAAAATGGCTGACACAGAAGCAAGAGATCCTCTGTAATTCTGGCCTCCAGAGGTAAACCAGAGTAAAACTGATAATCTAAGCAATTGAGACAACTGTCTCATTACAAGACAAGGTAAACCAAAGCAACAGCTTTATGACTTCCAGGGACAGATAACTTGCACATAAGTTAGATGACCTTTAATTATCTGGACATAAGATAATAGTACAAATTGCAGAGAGACAGGAGACAGTGATCCAGCTAAAGAAAAAGTGATCAGCCCCCCTAAAAAGAAGTTTAATTGCATCTCTTCAGCTGCCATCTGAGTTCCTGTTGACTAAATTATAGCTGTATTAAGTCTTCTTTATATAACATGAACAAGAAGGCAATATCTATTGCCACATATTTTTAGGTGGAATGACAACTGGAAGAAATTAAGATAGGTAGGCAAATTGTTGTAATTTTTTTTTTAAAGAGGTCTGCCAAACTGATACAGTCTTCCTGGGAGATGGAAAAATAAAAGAGAAAATTGCTCTGTCTTGTTGCTAAAAGTAAAACCACCTGAGTTACTACACAGACTTCTCTGAAGACCCATTTATTTCTGCTTATTTCACTTTATATGAGAGTAAACAGAGATGACAGTTACTTCTGGTCTACTGGTTTGTAATGCATTTTGAGTATAGAAAAGAAGAATCACATCCTAAGCTTAGTGGAATTTTACAACAAAGAGATAAGTTTTAGATGCTTTTCAACAATTTTGTCACTTTCAAAAAATGTTAGAAGGATAGTTTTGGCTTATGTTCCTTTAGAGGGAAAATTATGGTTTCAGTCAATGTACAGATTTATACCAGCACCTGGAAGTCAGTAACAGGCCCTAGTGGTTCCTCCTCTAGAACTTCCACCCACACCTTTAGTCCTGTGTCTTCAGTCTCTGCCATCGACCCACCCAACAATCACTAGACATGACTGTGACCTGGGGATTGATTTCCCAGCTTGGCCTTGGACCTGTCTCGCAGCCATGGGCTTCCTTGCCTGATGGTCTGCACGCTTGGCTGAACCTGGGCTTGCTCTCTGGGCTGGTCCTCCTCCCTTGCAGCAGGGCTGGGCTCTGCCTGGCCATGGCATATTCTTCCCCCTCTGCTGCTGGTGGCTCCCATCACTCATTGCTCCTGTACAGCCAACTAGTTATTTTCTCCAGTTTTTTCTGTGCTTTCACTGTCTGCACAGGGAAGGGAGAAACTGCACGGAGCTGAAAAAGGAAGGATGGAGCTCTAAAAATGTCAAAGACTCTGGGCTCAACAGGCTCTATAAAAATCACCTGAATTCAAGGAATTTTAACTGGACCTTGCATTACCAGAAAGTTTTAATGAATCACACTAAATTGAGTTTGCAGTCTGACACAGAGGGTTGTTGCTCTACCTTTCAGGAGAAATAGAAATACTTTGAACTCAAGTGCAGCAATCTAAAAAGTCCTTGAAAGCTGCAGTTTTAACATTTCTTAAGCGACCCTGACAGACATGAAATCCATCCCTCTGTCCCAAAGGAATAACAAGAAGCCCTGTGTCACGTTTGTTTAGTCTTGTCTTAACAAACCCTATATGATGAAGGTACCTACCTACAACATACCCAGACTATTCCACTGTTTTCCATTTCTAATCTTTCTTGTAAAACATGTTTCCAAATTACTGAACTTTCTTATAGACATCTCTGATCTACTTCCTTCTTGGACAATACTAGACCTGATGTTTCAACTTGCACCTAATGAGAACTAGTGTTGAAGTTTACTCTGGGTGTCTTATGTGTCAACACTGCCTTACATTGGGGGTGGAGAAATGAAAGCAGTTTGCTTCCTTTCTACTTTTTACAGTAGGTCAAGCAGTTTGACCTTCTCGACCCTTATCCAGTTTGTGGTTCACTACAGCGTTTATCCTTCTCTGGAGATTGGCTGCCTAGATAGCCATTTAGCACTTTTTCACTTAAATATTATTTATAGTAAAACCTTTCTCTACTTGTCAAGATCTTTCTGAAATCTAATCCTGTCCTCTGCAAAGTGCTTGCAGCTTTTCCCAAGTAGGTCTCAGCTGCAGATTTAATAAACATTTTCTCTATTCCACTATCTAGAGAAAACCTTATCACTTTCTAGAGAAAACCATTTGACAGAATCCCATCCTTCTTGTGTGACAGTTAACCACTGATAACTACTTTTTGAAATTATAATTCCAGGCCAAACAAGGATAAATCATATCATACTTTTTGGTGACTTTTTTCTTCAGCATTTGTTTTAAAAATAAATATTCAATTGATACAATGTCAATTAACCTTGGTGGCAGGAATATTGCTTAGAGACTGCATCTTCCTCAAGACCAAGTTTCCCTTCTTTTCTTTAGGAACACCTTTAACATTTTTATAAGTCATAAAACATCACACTTATCTATCCCATCTCCTTGAGACCTATTATCCTGTCATAGAGGGAAATTAGATTGCTTTACATGATTTATTCTTGACAAATCCATTTTGGCCATTGTTTAGCATCTTTTTATCTTCTGAGTGATTCCAAACAGATTATCTGCTCAAGTGTATTTCCAGGAATTAAATTTAGCCTGACTGATCTGTAATTCCCTGGGTCTTTATGTGGTTTTTTTGGAAAGACAGACACAAAGGTTTCTTCCCTCCCCCTACAATTCACTTACTTTTTATCCTGTAATTCTCAAAGCCCTTATAAGGGAAGACTCTAAGATTTCTTAAGTAGTCTGTAGTGAATTAATTGTGCCAGACAATTTGAAAATATCTGACTCATCTAAGCAGACTGTAACCTGTTCTTATCCCTCTTCATTAGTTTTAATTATGCTAGTCTTCATAACACAGTCAGCCTTTTTCTTTTAATGAATGCTGAGGAAGGGAAAAAAAAAACAAACCACGAAACTGGCATGCTTCTATTACTTTTGCCTCTCATCAATTAACAGGCCAATTCTTTCCCATGTCTTGCTCTGATTAATTACTTTCTTTTAAATAATCTATTGTTAAAACTGTGCTTAATGCACTTGGTCTATATATTATTACAATTTCTATGACCAAAATGTTGCTCATAGTGAAGCTCAGAGGATCTGGAGGATGCATCGTATGTGATCTTATCAACACTGGGGACTTCAGTCATTTCTCTCAGTAAGTTCTTCCACTGTTTTCAGCCATAGACCTACCACATTTTGTCACTCAATGTTCAGACTGATGCTTATAATACATCAGAGCGTAAAAGGAACACAATAAAATGAGATTTATTCTCTCTTTAAAGGGAACCAATGTCAGGATACAAACCTTCTTCAAAATCATACATTTTGGCAAGTCAATGAGCATGAAGGAAACTTCGCTACAAAAAACCCCAAACTGTTTTTTTTGCACTTGGGTGCAATGATCTTGAGTATGAAAAACAGACAAGGGAAAGCATGTGTAGTTTTTAATATGGACAGTCAAATAAACCCCAAAAAGGAATTAAGTTTATTCAGTACAGCAAATGTGACCTAGTGAGACAAAGCCAAACAAGACTGAAACAGTAGGTCTGTTGGGGTTTTTTTACTTAATTGCTACTAACAGAAGAACTAGCTCCTTGGACGCATGAGATTAGTAGCGCTCTCTGTGTACTGGAAATTAGGTAAATCTTACCTCAGAGAACCTTTGTACATCCTGGGTTAAAGTTCCTACTCTCTTCCACTGATAATATTTGAGTAACTTCAAAATTGCTGGATTCACTGCGTTATCAGATGGCACTGTCCGGAAGAAATAAGGATATTTTTTCTTATCAGCCAACTCTGGCGTTGTTGCTGCAAATGAAAGCTGAAAAAAAAAAAAAAATCAAACAAAAAAAATGAAAGTCACCATAAGTCATCAGGCAGCCAGAACAGAAATTTTGCTCTTCTCAGTGCAACAAGACACAATCCATGCATTGAAGTCATTAGAATTTTAATTATCATACAGCTTGGGAGTCCTACTAGCATCATTTACCCCTTTATTTTTAAAGGCCTTTTTGAAATACCTTAGCTCTACAAACTGCCTGCTACAAATTAAACTAGGGAATTTTCAAAGTCAGTGGTGCAAAATCCTCTGAGATTATGCATTTTACACATTGCACAGAAGGAGAGCTCTAAGGAAGTAAATCTCTATGATGAAGTCCCCATCAACTTCCTTCTGTTCTCTTCATAAAAGTTGAGAATAGCTCCAAGGGGATATTCTCAAACTCGTATGTCTTTAAATTAGAAGGTGAACCTCTAGTAGCACTTCTTCCTATTTTCAGGTAATAAAACAGTTTTAGGTAGCAGAGAAAAAGAAAATAATTATGGCATCCAAGGCTACAGCTCAGAAGTTTGCCTGGCTCCCAGTTTTCTCCACTGAAGCAGCCCTGTGTGATTTCTGTTATCAAAGGGGACTCAGTGGCTAATTCTACACATCTGAAAACACCAGAATTTGTACAGAGTTTGAGAGTGCTTATAACAAAAGAAAAGAGGAAACCTTTTAACACACACAAACACACACATGCACGCAAACAAAACTACCCTGAATTCTTCTGCTCAAGTTAAAGGCAGCATATTTTTGTGAATGATTTTCAGGCAATGTTATGAATAGACCCCTGCAAATTCAGTTTTTGAGAATTCTCCTATTCCAAAGATACTTGTGGTCATTCCCTCCAGTATTTTTTAGGTTTCTAGGAATGTGTTTCTCAAGCATTTTTTTTTTCAGCCATGCATAGCAGCTGAGGGTTCTTTTTTAAAGCACTGATTTAACGCAAATTCATTTGAGTATCAAAAAATATGCTACCTAATACAGTTAAGTCTTTCAAACTCAATAAAGAGTTAGAAAATGTAGGTGAATTCAAGCCTATATAAGTACATCCAATCATAGTATTAAATTTACACTTTATTCAATCAAGCATTCAGTATATTTGGGCTAGATAGCCTTTTCTGAATTTCAGAATAGGCAAGTTTAATCTGAAATAACAGTTCTAACTTTTTCTTCGTGTCTATGAAATCTAGATTTAGCTTGACAGTGACAGAACTCATTCTCTGATTTTAGACTCACAAAGAACATACTGCATTGCTACAACTGCCTGAATATAGGGCTTTTTTTTCCTAATTAAAACCCCTGAAACCCAAACAACTTAAACTGTACATAACTGGACAGCTTACACTATACCTGTCTCTTCATCAGTCAGAAGCTAGAGAATTATTTTAAGACCTTCTACTGCCATGTAATTCTTTTAAAATATTTTGATTATTTATTAAAATTTATGTATTAATGTATATTAATATAAATGAATAATTTTCTAATTATTTATTAATTAAAAATTTTATTATAGCAACTGGGATTTTATTAGATTTTATGAAGAAACTACAGTATGAAGCATTGTAATATTGTCATCTGGATTTTCTACAGCTATACTGGTTGGCTCACCTAGAACTTCATAGCATTTAGTAACCAGAAATGAGCTTGTGAAGAGTTGATTTCAAGGGAAAAAAGAATAAAGATCTGCCAGGCAGACCTACCCAGCTTTTTTGTCTAGCCTTGTAACACTGAACATCATGCATCCAATGCACAACGAAAGTAGATGGACCTGTGTATCTGACTGAAAAAGAGAAAATTTGACTTGTGAAATCCAGCATGAAGAGGAATGCCTCTCAGCAGCCTGGCTGCTTGCAGCATGGTGACTGCAAAGGACTCGCTTTTCAAGTTATTATGGTTTTGGATCGAATGTAATGTGATTGATCCTTAAGAGCAGCACTGAAATAACAGTAATTTATTTCTAAGACAAGCAAAGTAAGACAAGCAAAATCTGCAAGGTTCAACTAACTCAGATTCACAGATTGAACGGTAAAGTTTTCTGATCAGAAGTACAAAAAGCCTTAGTAATGAGAAGCATCTTTATAGCTGTGAGCTGGCTTTAGGACAAAGATCTGTGATATAAGCAAGGCAATTCAGATGTGTCCTTCGACATTTTAGTGACTTTTTTAAAGTGCCTAAGTTAGTATCCTAAGTGCCCAGATTTTCTTGAGAAACAACGAAGCAAAACCTTACCTGTCTTCATTGTTTAAAGAAAGATGAAAACTCCTCATAACAGATTTCTCAGCCATGTAAAATGAGACAAGATGACTCCAGGCTCATATAATACTAATGACATCTGAATTACAAAAGAACATTCTTCTTCATTTACTTTTTGAAGAAAGGTTTTATTAAAATATAAAATGGGAAAGTTTCATGCTCGAACAATTCTTAGCATGTGGGATATGTTCAGAGGCCTTTCTTTCAAGCATCACACATACCATGGCTGGTCTCATTAAAATGGCAAAGTGATGCAGAATAAGACACTCACAAGAGATGGATGAATAACCTGAAATAGTTGCAGCAGCCATTTTTAATTTTTTTCCTTCTTCTTCTTTCTCATAGATGTTAAGCCATTTAAAATATTTAACTTTTCACAAAACCATCCCTATGAGGGTCTGGGGGCACGCAGTGAACTTAACCCAATAATCACTGGCAGTCAAGATTGATTTGAGAGGCACAAAGAGGGAAAAGGAAAAAGAAAAACTCATTATATTTTAAAAAGTGGTAATAAAAAGATCATGTTAATAAATTGACATAATGTAGGTTTACTGGAAAAGTATGTGATATAGCACAGCTATACAGAAATCTCAGTAAAACATTCATAACAAACTTTAATCTATGTGGTGAAATAAGACCACAACACAGTACACCCACACATGCATTGAGATGGTACAGTCCTTGTTAACTGAACATAAAACCTCTGTATTTTAGAGCTAAAGTTGTTTACTCATGAGTAATTTGAAACTTGAACCTACCGAATAGCAAACTTTTCATAGTTTCTTCGCCTTATTCTACAGTACTGAAAGGCATAGAGATCTAGTTCTGGGTTTTGTTACAGGAATTTCTTTTTATAACTTTTAGTTATTTAGTCAAAAACCTGGAAAAATAGCAATCCTACTGCTCAAATAACTCTTTGCAAACCACAAGTACTATTTTTCACATTACTGTATTTGCAGAGCATACATATTCATGCATTGCTAAAAACATTTTGTTACACATGTCACATTGCTGCCTCGCTGCATACAGAAAGAGTGTAAGATAAACAAGTTATAAGCGAGATTATAACTCAGCAATAAATTCCTGTGGGGTGTAGGATGCCATTCTTTCAAAGAAAATTATTTTATATAACTACTAAAGGTGACTACCAAAAGTCAAACTTCAAGAAGGGATGAAAGACAAGAATTATTTTTTTTCAAATTGCTTTATAATGGAGGACACAGTGGATGTATACCAGGTAATATCTCATAATTGTGTGTGTGCATATGCAAACAGGCTCTGTGTGTGTATATGTGTATGTAGATCTAAAAAAATACCATTTATATATGCATATACACTATATATATATATATAATCAGTTTGAATACAGTAAGAAAAACTGAAGCTACTTCTCAGGTTATCCCTGAGAAAACTTTCTTTAGAGTATCTGCTTATAATTTGATACAAATTGTGAGCAACTTCCTCTGAACTTAAAGTGAGTGTATGCAGGGAAACATACATCAGCTATGACTCAGATGGAGATTTCAGAGATGAAGTTTACAACTTTTAAATAGAAAATAAGAACATTTACCATTTAAATAAGAATATTAACTATAGTACAAAATGAGAACCAAACAGACCAAGGTATTGAAAAACAAATGTTTATTTCTTCATAAAAACCATAATTTAGTAAAAGTTCTGCTGCCATTGATATCATAATTAAGTCTGCTCAAATTTTAAAATGAACTTGAACACCTAAAATTATTTCTATTGCTTTTGTGTCATCACTATATAAGTGGATTCCAGTTAGCATAAGTTTCATCAGAATGCATTTTGTCTCCACACGTTAAAGAAAAAAAAAAAAAAAATCAATAATGTGAATACATATAGGCAGTATGAAAGGAATCAGTGCAAAAGGACTTTTAAGTATGTCACCTGAAGCTCATTTACATATACAATGTTTAGCTTACTACCGTGTTCTCCCTGTGATATTCCATTCAGGCCATATGGCAGCAAAAGCACGTGTGAATGGAGAGGTCCATATAGGGTGGCTGCAAGCCAGTATTTCAGATGAAGTCCCAACCCCGCTAGAGTCAGTGCCAAAACTTCCACCAACTTCCTTAGAGCCCAGATTTCAAGCCTGTGATTTCAGCACCTGGAAATCAGATCTAATTAGTGATATTTACCTGCACCGGTATAACTGTAACTCTGTAGGTTATCCTGACATTTTGTATTATGCCTAGACTCATATCTGTATTTGTGCAGATTCTTCTGTTTGAAAGACACAGACCTGGCTCAAGAGTGAGCCAAGCAGTTGTACTTCATTGCTAGCAATGGAGAAGCAGAGCAGAAACACAGCTAATGACTTTATCTTACCCTGTGAACAGAAAGGAAGCAATGAATAACTGTTCCAGAATGAGTCCGAAGCAGTATAATTCAGGAAATGGTGTGAAATAGAAAAACAACAAAACATTAAAAATTATATAGAAAGGACCTGGTAGTATTATGTGCGTGAAAGAGTGTCTTATGGTAAAGAGTTGTGAGACCACAAAATGTAGGATGGTTTTGTACTTCAAAAAAAGAGTCTTGGAAAATACCCGATTCTGAAAAAGCCACTGAGACAAATTTTACTTTCAGAATTAAAAAAACACCCAACCAAGCATTATTCTGCAGAAGTCAAGGAAATTTCTTTGGCTTCACACTGAGAGTGAAAGTAGAATTTGATAATGGAGAGGTCAGAAGTGGAGACAATGTTATAGAACTATTATGGGAAATGCTTCAGCCTAATATGACAGATGGCCAGGTTAAGGAATTTGCACTGGTAAACTTTGCTGAAAAACATATAGAAGGATTTTATTAAGGAGGTTTGGGGGTCAGGCACATGTTTTGATAAATTAAACTTTCTCCAGAATGATGATACTTAAGGAAACAGGAAAACATTAATTTTGTTGAAAATCCATACAGCTTCATGGAAGGGTTGTAATCAACACTAGACAGAATAAGATTAAAAAAAAATGTTAAAGTGTAGAATGTAACAGTTCTGCAGAAAGGGAGTAAAAGCTTGCTCTATAACCCTATATTAAGCTGAAATGAGGTGTGGTAGTTTAAACCAAGGACATCAATCTAAAGTGCTTTCAAGGTAAAGCAAGGGTTCTGCCATTTAAGGAAGTAAGAGTGCATTCCCTTAAAGAAAGTCAATACAGAAGCTGGAATGGCAAGGTGATAAGCTCTAGCATTTGTTTAAGAAAATAGGATGCAACACTAACAAAGTCAATGGGAAAGATCTGGAGTTATGTAAGAGAGGATGGATATTAGAAACCTGAAACAAAAACCACCATATACAGAGTGTATTATTCCATATAGAAGTCAAGAGGCTGGAAGCTGGAAGGCACCACTCTGCTGTCCCAGGAACAGCAGAGGGAAGGAAAGCCACCAGAAATGGCAAGTAGTTTTCTGGTGTTCAGTTGTTTTATTACGTCTAGGAAGCATTTATGTTTAAATTTTGTCACTGTTGTAATGTACGGAAGTCTGGGAAAAATAAAAGAGCAGAACTATCCCTTGGGTAAACAGTCACCCTCATCTCAGGCAACAGGTCTGTTCTGGAGTCACATTTATTTAAAAGGACTGTACTAGCTAAAGTAAACCAATAACAGAAACCCTTAGCAAAGTTATTGTAGCTCCATAAAGCCCATAGGGCAGGAAACCGCACTCCCTTCAAAGCAGAGTGGCCCGTGGAGCAGAGTGGCTAGAGGATTGGAAGCATCTCCCACCACAAGCTCCCCAGTGGCTCAAAGGAGGCCCCTGACATCTGGCAGGAGGTGCCGTATCATCCAGCTTTCTCAATCCCAAATGGAGAATGAGGTGTTGCTCTTGCTACTTGCCTCTCCAAAGGAAAAGGCTGTGAAAGAAAGCTACATGCCGTGTGCTTAGAGTATTATAAATCGAAGGGGGGAAAGGAAAAAAAAAATGCCTCAGGTAACAGAGCAATCTCCCTTTAATAAAATATCATATGCTAAGACAACAGATTTGTGCTTGCAAATGGGGAAAATTAGCTTATTGAGCACCAGAGAGACTAGCTCAATTTTCCTAGGCTGTACTGTGTTTTTTACAAGTATTTTATTAATGATTCCTAGAAATCTAAATCTGCCTCTGTTGCTGCAAAACTAGTCTGGATGTAGAGAGCTTTTTATATATGGCAGATATCACCTGTATTTCCTATACCTTTTCTAGAAAGTGAAATTATGCTGATAAATCAACATTGCTAAACAGGATATACACTGCTGATTCAATCGATTGTGATATAATTTATTATTATCATAACAAAAGATTGCATGTCATGTATGCTTAGATAAGAAGAAATTATTTTCTGCAAAAGGAAAAAAAAAAGGAAAATGCAAATAATTGTTTCCAAAAAGAAGGCAGAATGTCAGAGAGCTCCACAGAAAATACACTTACAATGGTACAGGGTTGCACATACAGAATCTTATCACAGGAAAATAGCCAGGGTGAAACTCAGGAAGATGATAATTTGCAGCAACGTGTACTTGCGACACCACAAACCCTTCCTTTGTGTGCCTTGCCAGGAGCTCTAATGCTTTGACAAGCCCGTGCCAATAATAACAATACTCAAGTGTGGGCATGTGACGACTTGATGGCCCCTGAAGCTAGGAGGACCAGAATGGAAACTAATGAATAATGAAGAGTTAAAAGATTTGCCTGCTGCAATCCTTGAGACAGCGTTAGATGATGTCATGTAATGAGAGAAACATTATACTCTGAACCCAGAGAGAGAGAATAGATTGAAGTGTAACAGTTAAATTGCATTTTTAATTGAATGGTAATTGACGTTTTGTAAGAAACATTAAAAGACATAAAATATAAATATTTAGGTTAAATGTTAATTCACTACTTAAAGATGAACAGTAACCTTACTACACAAGCCAATTTGCCCAGATGTATGGTCTAAATACCACTGAATTTGATTTTGCCACTAGTCAAGTTATAAATAAATTTTAATATAACAGTGCTTTAGACAACGAAAATAGTGATATATATAATCAAGAAGATTATTAAAGAGAACCTTAAGAAATACATGATAGCATGTAAAGTAAAAAAGTGATATATTAGACTGCTCCTTCCACCCCAATGCACAAAATGTATCATCTAACCAGCTTTGATGGATGATTTAAAGAAAAGGTATGTAGAAATAAAATTGAAAAGATGGTCACAAACACCTATATATTTGGAAAATATTTCAACATAATAAGAAGCTAAGTGCAGCAATTTCATTGACAAAGGCACTGCATAGATCTTCAAAGCAGGTGAAAGCAACACACAGTAATACAGATCAAGAAACAAAGATGTTTCTTGACAATTTGCCTGCACAGCTGCTGGTGATAAATGCCTGTATATGGACAGTAAAGGAGATGGTTCTGAACCAGACCTAGGAATAAAAGTGGCAACCTTCCCTACTAGCTATACTCTAATCCCCATCCCCAAATGGCACAGGTGATGCACTAACATAAGTTGAAAGAAGAAAGAAGGGGGAGTAAAGAAGAAAATATTAACAAGAAATTATGCTTTTCCAGCACTGGTAAGCCAGCTACATTTTTACCTGTCGTAAATACTCTTCAATATTCACTTGAATGAAAGCTCTTGAGACTCCATCGTACTTACATTCAGGAGATTTTATGGGATTGGACAAACTTCAGTGCTATAAGAAATAAAACTAATGATAATTTAAAAAATGTTCTGTTAACTCTGTATGGGATTTCATTATGACAGTTGCAAGAGCAAAATAAAAGTCTGGGAGAATATCTATGATGGCTCGCTAGCTGGTACATGGGCAGGATGCCTCATCCAAATGAGGACATAAAAATACACATTGTATTAAACACACTGGAGAAGAATGGATCTCACAGACGAACATCCCTTTCATCATCCATAATATATTACCCATCTGATTAGAACTACTGTTCCTTTTAAAATCAGATTTTTTGCCAAATACTCCTGCCCAATATCATCTGCTGTTACCTTCATTAATTCTGTGTCTGAAATTGCTTCCACTGACTGCCTTTTGGCACCTGGGAGTTTCCAGAAAAAGCACTTCCAGCTGGTCTCAAGGTTGGAAGGCACCCGCCTCCACACTGATGGTATTCCAGTGAATTAATCCAATCACAATAAGACTGATATTCAGCTGCATGCAGTTCTGGAGACATTTCAGGAAGCAATTCTGGCTCCTGAATGAATCAATATTTTTGAGGATAGAAACTGGTTTTGATAATATGAAATCCATATGAGAAGTAGTTCAGCTAAAAGATGTGTGCCTATGGACCAACGTGACAGGAGCACACAGTCCTGTTTGCTTCCTGCTTGGGTAGCCTGACCTACTCCCAAGACAATCTGGTAGGAACTGCAGATGTCTGAATGCAGAAAGTCAGAGCAGACGATAAAGTTCGGCCTTTTGGTGTTAAAATTTTGGACTCCTATAACGTCTATGGGTTATGTTGAAGAAGAGTGACTGAACTGATCCTCAGCTGAAGGGCTTTTTGTCTTCAAGTAATGAAGAGAAAAAACACTAGCTGAAAATTGTAGCAGATTTTCTGAAACAAACAAACAAAAAAAACCCCCTATCTAGACACTAGCATTATTGCTTCACCTGCTTCTTGGGCTGAAAGGTTAAAAAGTCCACCCATCTGTCCACACTAGCCAAAGCCTATAGTTAAGAACTTTGTAGCAAATAATGTGTTAAAGGAATTCCTAGCACAACGTTCCAGGTGAATGGAGAACAGTTATTAGTGTTCAGAGCAGAATAAAGTTACAGATCAAATCCAAGACCAAGTACTGGGATCCATTGCAAGTTTTAATAAATACTGCCTAACAAACCTAACGCATTCACCTTACTTCTGAGACATACCAAGGAAGTACGTCATGGAGTTATGGAGACTTTCCTTCAATTCAATGGCTAACAGTGCAGCCAGTAAAGTTGATAGAGACTTTAAGGTTTATAGTTCCAGTAGGCAGCCAGCTGAACATGAGGCAGAATCATCTCAAACAGATTACCCCACCCAAAAGTCAAAATTCAGCATTAGGCTTAACTTTATTCTTTCACTATTAATGCAAAATCAACAACTGCTATCCCTTTTTCATAGCACAGTTCTTTTGATCATTCATTTGAAAAGGTGTATCACAGTCTGAAGGTACTAAGGAAATAAATCTGGCAATCCTTTAGTGCTTTTCCTACTCTCCAAAAAGTATTTTCAGATCTATAATAAATAATTTACAGCTAACCCAGGTGTTCTGCTTACTGCTAGAGGTTGACCAGAGCATTGAAATTAAATGGCAGATCTACAGAAGTTGCTGCAAATTTTGGTTTAATTTCTAAACAGAATAAAAAACAAAATCTTTTGAGCATTTTCATAAATGGAACTGCATTGCAAAAGAGGGTTGTATATCTTTGTCACACTCAGTTGCTTAGCATTTGGCTACTGGCCTGGATTATACCAGAATTCAGCTTCAAATCCCTGCTCTGCTTCAGTCACAGCATTATTGTTTAACCCAAATCAAGCAGTCTCCTACACTCATACTCTGGCTACCCAGCTTGCTTGCCTTTTGTCTACAACAGATTATCCTCAAAATTTAGTGAAAACCACCAACTCTGTAAAATATTTCACCTTTGATAAAACAGGCTATATTGCCATAATCCATTAAAAAAATAAATTATTTCCAGACCTATTCACAACAGCATGTTCCTGGCTCGCTGCCCAAAACTATTATAATTCTATTAGTATTGTTTGTTTGTCACATTTCATTCAGCTAACACATGTTAAAACTACAGCTGTTCTGTCTACATTTTGATTTTAAATAAGATAACTGTTTTATTATTTTTTCCCCCTCTAAATGATGAGAAGGAGGGAAAAACATCCCAACAGAAAGATACCTTAATTGTACAATACAGGGGTGCTTGCTCTTGTGAGCAAATAAACCCTGCACTCTACTGGAAATGGGGAGAAGGACCATTGGTGAGATTTAAGATGAGAATTCCCCAGTTCTTCTGTGGAGTGGACACCCCTATATAGTCCCAATTCTGTCCTTTCCATCTTTTATTTCTTTTACTGGAAAAATAGCATCTGAAGAAACAAAGCACACCATATTAACTCACAATTTACTGAAATCCTTACTAAAATATTTTTTCCACAGTCCTAAGTCATTAATTAGTGGTTTATTTTTTCATTCTCTGGTTTCAAACCTGAGCAAGAAATTCCAGATTTTTCAAGCCAAAGCAGGTTACATCCTTAATATGCAAAGTAGTAACACATAAAGAAGCTGTTTCAATGAGCAGCACAGCTCAGAGTTGCCTTATCAGGTCCTGGGAGCAATACTTCAGCACTAATTCTGCACTCTGCTTGGACTAATTTGCCTTTTCTTTCAGCTCTGCAAATTTTCTGATATCTCAGGGCTACATGCTGCAGTCGCAAACCACCAGGAGTGTTTAGAGAGTAGTCTGACATCAGTCACTTGGAATTGTACCTTCTCTAATAATGGATAAAGAGGGGTTATGCTACAGAAATCAAGGGCTTGCTGGAGGGGAGATGACAAAATAAAAACTGATAAAAAAAAAATCAGGGAACTTTCTTTGCTAACAGACATTGCCAGCAAAATACGTACTGCTTGCCCAGCAGCAAGGGCAACTTGGGTTACATTGCCACTAAAAATCTTCAGAAGAAATGACAATCACAATTATGATTATAATACATTTGGCATTAAATGTCAAATATGTCATTGATCCTCCTCTAAGAAATAACCAAGATCACACATACTTTATGGTTTTCTTTATCTGCAGCCAATACAGACTTTAACAACATGCTCTTATACAAAACCTTTCAGTAACATATGCAACTAGGGAATGTTCATGCAGATATACTGAGACAACCTAAATCACAAAACTATTTATCAACTTAAAGCTGTATTCTGTGGTTTCTAATCTATAACTATGAGCGGTTGTAAAAAAAAAAAATCTTATGAGGCATTATAAGCTATTTTTATAACATAAAAAAAGGCAAACAGTCTTGGTCCAAGCACAGTTGCAAAACAAAAATCTCCTCTCAAATGTGACTGAGGAAGTGGAAGAAAGCATAAGCATTTCCTCCCAGTGCCAGTGCCCCCAGGACATCAGCTAATTGTTGCCTGAGTAACCCTCAATATGTTTTTCTCAATACCTATGCCTTGCAGGTCACTTCAGCAGCTACTATTAATTTAATAAGCGTTTCTTTATGTCTGCATTTGATTTTAAGTACAGTACTTGCCCCTGGTCTTAGAATGCATGCTGGGTAGAAAGCCTTAACATTATCTACACCGTTTAAGATTACGCACACTTCAATTAGATCTCTCAACCATTCTTCCTTAGATGCTGCCATCATCCTAGTTCCTGCAGGCTGAAAGCTGAATGTTTTTTCTAGACCTTGTTATCTCTTTTGTCACTTATTCCACAAAACTATTCACAACAATCCCATCTATTCCTGAAAACAGTCCTTATCAATTCACTCTTCTTACAATATTTTCCATAACATACATACATCCAGGTGAGATAAAAACTGAACTGAAACACTCCACATCCGTATGTAGTATTAAACCCAATGCAGCCTTATGTTTTCACATGCAAGGAATATCTTTGTGCTTGACCTTTGTCACAGGGCCAGGAAAGTGCTTAAGAATACAGTTTAATTTTAAATATTTCAAGAGTTGTATTGATTTGAGAGATGGAACTCGTATGAAAACTCAGTACGTGCATTAGAGTTCAGTAATGCTTATTAGTTTTGGAAGGCTGGTTTAAATACCATCTTTGCTAATTCAATCTCATGTAATTCATTATTTATTACTCACTTCTCATGTACAGTGATTAAGCTGTAATTTTTTAAGTCGCTTCTTCTCAACTTTCTCATTTGCAATCCAGTGTTTTTTGAATTGCCATTTATTTTTATACAACATTTTTGACCAAATTGTTATCATATTTGTGCTTTTGTTTGGAGGGCTTGCCTTTTTTTTTTTATAACCACATATCTTATGGCTTTGTCTACTCAGTCGTAACTTTAACCAACTTAACTTTGTTTAAACTAACAAAGTTTACTGACTTTGGCTTCTATTACTTTGGGTACTGTTGAGTTCTTTCAGACTTTTTCAAACACTGCTCTTGGATGTATTTCTGCCAAATGTGAACATCTCTACTATTTTTACTGCCCCTCTACAGGGGACAAACACTTGATGGAATAAACAGCAGGGCAAATGGAAAGCATTTTTCCCAAAGATAACCAGTGCAATTCCAGATCAGAAAATATAAACCATTAATATTCAGCTACAGGTTTCAGAAATTAAATTGGCGATTTGATGGCTTTTTCTGGGGAATTACACTTTACTCCACGCTAACATACTTTCACTATGAATTTTGAAGTACCTCACACAGTGAAAATAACATCAGCTTTATCAAGAGCACATATCAAGAGCTGCACTAACAACCTATATTAATATACTGTGCATCTGGGTGAAAAACTAGATAAGATTAAATATATTCACTGTCTTTTTTACAAGCAGGTTATTCAGAAATTCTCTGAAGTTAGACAGCTAAGTTTGTTAAACAGCAATTGTAAAAAAAATCTTTCCCCCTTTAAACTTATGTTTCAAAGAGAACTATGTCTTTGAGAATTGAGATTCCTGGTATATATGATCACTTATCCAGTAAGAAAAGAGAAGGTAAACCACAAGTGCAAGGCCCCCTCTCTGTTTCACTGAGCAGTAGTGAAAATGAAAGTACTTTTTCCTAATGTGCATACAGTATCTTCGCAGCAAATTCACAGAAGGTCCTAGAAATTAATAGGGCATTCTTTTCTTAATTTGATTATCAGATTAATCCAGTTTACTAGCCATAAGTTACTGGAATTGCCAGCTTTCATTTCTATCACAGTAATTGTTTATTCTCCATCTTCTTGGACTCCTGAGAGCAGAGAGATTCACATTACTCTGAGTAGAAAAATCACTTCCCACAGTACAGATAAGGAGCAATCAGAGGAAGGCCAGCTTGAATATAACCTCTTGACCCATTCCAAAACAAGGCTCTGAAGATAAAAAGCAAGGAGGAAACCCTGTCAGGAAATAAGCAACAGCACAAGAAATGGATAAGGGACCGTGAGATAGATGGACAAATGACAACAGAGAACAGAAGAGGTGCTGTTCAGAGTACAGAAAAAGACAGACACTCCACAAGAAAAAAAAGCAATGAACAGACCAAAACAAAACATGGACAGACACCATGGACAGATGCAGTGAACAGGAGGAATCTTGGCATTATTTATAATCTACTGAAAGCCTGGCTTTGCATTTATCAGCCCAAGTACTTCACAAACACAGGCATCTAACCAGCTGAGCAATTACATGTCCACATGTTCAATGAAGGAACTACGGAGGTCTACAGTCACTTGGACCTGAGAGAACAGTAAGTAGAGGACAGCATATGTTTCTAAGACCTTTCTTAAGTCTACATGAAGAATTTTACCTCCCAGTGTATTTTTTACAGCAGTGTAAACCTTCAAGTTTGATGTGATTTATATTAGTACATCATCACTTGTATTGACTTGCTGGGATAAGCTGTAAGGTGAGATGAATCACTCCCTAGAAGCATCTGCTTCTCAATACTGTAGGCACTAATAGGAGACTAAAGTGACTGTATCAGATGCAGCCACCTACACTGCACTTGGACAAATGAATCCCATACAAATTATCAGATCTATATAGATATTTAAGCATGTGAAGAAGCAGTAAGGCACTTAGAAGACACTTTTGCCTCTTAACCCCTAAGGATTTTTAGCTATTTGATGTCTTTAAAAGTTTAAACTAAATGGTTAGTAAAGCTGATGGTGCCTTAATTCTTCAAAAATCATACTAAAAGGCAAACACAGATGTCACTAAATGTTCAAGTAAATCCACATCTTCACTGTCTGGAAAAATTCTTACCATAGTGCTAAGGATCAAGGTAAGTGAATTTTCACTGTAATTGCTCTCAATCTTAAAAATACCTGGAGATTCAAGTCAGGTGCATCAAAATAGTCTTAATCCTTACATCTTCCATTATGTCGTAATACTTCCACTTCTACATAAACAGCCCAAAGAAACTTATGGGCCAGCTGTCTACTTTGTTGAATAACCGTTGCCATTTGAGCCAGTGATTTTTTTGTAGCGTCATTAAGCATTTAGTGTCATCATATGTCATGTCCATATAACATCCCTCTATCACCAGCAAGCTATTTACCTTAAACTTCAAGCAACAGCCAAACAAAACAATGCCCATACACTTACAACACTTACATCTGCTCCTTTAAAGCTTTTGTATGTACATACACATGGCTAAGGCTGCAGGCAGACCTGTGGTACATACAAGCCCAACGAAAGTCTGCTGTTGAGCCTCCACAGACACCACTTGTTGTTGGATTAAGCCAATGCTACACACCTCCGCTATATCCCAACTGCTGCGTGACACTTGAGCTCTCACTGTCACGGAGCTAAGCACTCACTCTCTGTTGTCAGTTTTCTACATGCTCTGCTTTACCAAAAGACAAATGCAACACAGCTGAAAGAGCAGGAGGTGTACTTTAAAATGACTAAATCAAAGAGAAGGGACTACAAATTTAACCCACCCCTTTCTACGCTAAACTGCACGGCTTTGCAGAAGCGCTGTGGCAGACTTGAGGGAAAGAGGACACTGGACTGATACCACAGCCAAATCCAATCCATTTTTGGTTTGAGGAGTCAGGCACAATTATCCTCCTATGACAGCCAGCTAAAAATATGGAAGAGAGGCAGATGGGTAGAAGGCTTTCTCACTATTCTTTGCACAAAACAGTGCACCGCAGATACGAAGTTTCCATGGAGGTAGTCGGAGCCACAACCAAAAAAGCAAAATAGAGTAATGCCTCAAAAACATATGGTCTGGAAATATTTTCAGTTAGTGGAGCCAGAAAAAAAGAAAAATATATGGAAGTATTATAGTCTCCTTCCCTACGTTGGCTGTAAAATATGCTGATGGTGTCAGGATGTCATTCAAATTACAGTTGTTTCAAGCCCTTTTGTGTTAAAGTGATGTCTATTTTCAAGTTATTGATCAAAAGAAAATGGAATGGCCCCATTGCTGATAGAAAGGAGTTTTCTGGATTCACATAGAGAGCATAACAATAGTTCAGAAATTTTCATGCTATTACTTATTGATGTTATTGAGAACTCATAAGCTACACATAAAGATCAATACATATAATTTTCCTATATTGACAGCCTCTATCTCTCACTGCCAGTAAAACCACACATTTATTCAAGTTCTGAGCCTGCAGGACTCAATTCAGGCTGGAAGGGAGCTGGTCAGGATGTGGCAGGGGAGGGCAACGACTCCAAAAGGAATATTACGCCTTCTGGGTATTTCTGGGTTTCTGCATGCTTGTTTCAGGAAGGTACAGCAATGTCTCACAACAGCTTTCAAAGAGTGAGAGGACACTCCAATTTTTGCAGGGTGGGGCTGGGAACAGACACATGCCCCCCCTCTCCCCCATACACCTTCCTACCTTTCCCCTTTCTCCTGCAGCACATGACATCTGCCTCCTTCTTGAGACCCACAACACAAAGGCACAATACAGCCATCCTTCCAGCCATGGCATAACCTCAACTCACCTCCTCTTGAGGCAAGAGCCAGAAGCTGTTCCCGGGGAAGGTGAAGCAGAAAGGTGAGTGTAGAACAAGCAGCCAAACAAATCAGATGGCTGGAAGAAGTAGTGCATGCCCAGACTGCTCTGCCTCTTCCCTCTGCAGTGATCCCTCTCTCTAGCCCCTTCCCCACAGCTGCTGAAGACCACTAGTCAGGGAAGGTGTAGATACCAGAGGGCAACCTGCCCCCATGTCCTGGCACAGAGGCAAGACTGGCAGCCCCCACAGCACCTCTGCCCCTCGCAGCTTCCACACAAACCCAGCACTAGCAGCGCACACAACCTGCTGCTGTCAAGCACAACTGGGACTCATAACTACAGCCTGTTGCAAGTGTGTGAGTTATGCCTGTTGTGGATTCTTGGAAATGAAGTAGCTGTTCGTAATGCCAAACACTGTCTTCACTCTTATAAGATTGAAGTATTACAAAAAAAAAAATCCTAAGGATTTTATACAGTGTAAGATGCATATATTTATACATATATAAGATCCCCCCTGAGCCTTCTCTTCTCCAGGATAAATGATCCCAACTCTCTCAGGCTTCCCTCATATGATAGATGCCAAAATCCCTTCATCCTTGCAGTGGCCCTTTGCTGAACTTGCTCCAGTATGTCCACATCCCTCTAGTTCTGAGGAGCACCACTCCAGATGTGCTTTAGTCAGGGCTGAGATGAGGAGAAGACTCACCCACCTCCCTTGACCTAGGGGGGGGTAACACTCTCCCTAGTACAAACTAGGTCTGCTAGCCATCCATGCTGCAAGGGCACATTGCCAGCTCATGTTCCACTTGGTGTCCACCAGGAGCCCCAGGGCCTTTACTGTGAAGTTGCTTTCCTTCCTTTACTGAAGATGTTAAAACACTGTTGGCCCCAGTATCAATCCCTATAGTCTAAATACTAAATAATATATTTTTAAATGCTTACATGCTTGTCATCTTCTCAAACTATTCTTGATAAAAGTAAATTAAAACAGAAAAATAAAACCAGTGAAAGAGAACAGTAATAAAGATGACTTAAAAATCACTAAGGTGCAGTTGCAAGTTAAAGCTCTAAAGCAGAATAACATGTATAGTATACCCCTCTATTTTCCTCTCTGCCAACAAACTGATAGTAAAGCAAGCACATTATTCCACATGAATTATGCCCCCTAGCCCTATTATTCATACACAGTTATACAGAAAACATCTTTATTAAATCCAAACTCACATTGTTCAACCTCAATCCTTTGTATTGTTTCTGTATATGCAGTTACTGTGCTGTATTTCAGGCTCAGATCGCCAGCTGCCTTCATTATTTAGATGGCTGTCACTGAAAAATCAGTGCTATTTGAGTCACATAATTCCAGTACATGATTTCACAAATGCAAATTCACGAATCCCACAAATGCAGTTACCTCACTGCTTCTGCACTCAGAAACTGCCATCCATCTAAGAACTGCAGATAAGAGAGTAGCTTTAGATTTCACCTAAGATAATCAGCCATACATTTGTTATTGCTTCACTTCTCTTCATGAAGCTTGAGAGCTGACAGTTTTATGAGATGAATGGGAAAAATCCACACAACTTTCAAATTTATTAATTCAAAGTTATTCAATCAAGTTGTTTGCAAAGGCAGGCAAGCACCTGCGCAGGGGTCCACTGTGCCCAGGCTACATGCTCTGATTCAAAAAAGCCAAAGAACATATCAGGGCAATGGCCACACCAGGTCAAAGCAAAGATACACATCGCCGTTTCCTTCACCTCTGCACCTGCTCTTTCCTAGACATCTGCTCTCAGCCCTTTTAAGAGACATTCCCAAAGGAATCTTTCAACCTCCAGTAATATGTGGCTCACAGATTTCTTTGGATCTTTCTGATGTCTTTGCATTTAATATTCCTCATGCCTTTTTTTTTTTTTGTTGTTGTTCCATGAATTTATCTAGCTCAGCTACTTTTTGAAGTTGTAATTTTTGGCCTCCATAATAATGCACAGCAAAGAGATGCACAGTTTAACCATACTTTACTTGAGGAACCATCTTTTCTACTTTGGTCTGAACCTGTTTCTTTCATGTTTCATTTTATACTGCATAGTTCTTGCTTAGAAAAGAGGGTGACTAAACTACTGGCTTAGTAAAAGTTCACAAAAACTCACGACCAACACTTTTAATTACCTGAGCGATACAGTGTGCTCATTATCATACTAAACAATATTTGCATTTAATAAGAAAGTCAGGATTTCAAGATCCAAGTACAGTTGCTTAACAGTCCAAGGAGTAGTAAACACACTTTTGGCAGAGACAATGGAACTATTCCTTCTACTAACAAAAAAGTAGATGTTCACGGGTAAATACTGGGGCTTGTTCTATTACGATCCTAAATTAATCAGTAATTTTGTGTATCCCATTGGTAATGTCAGAAATGTTATCATTATTTGCATGCTTTAGAAATCCCGTGTAGCAACATGACATTAGAAACTGTAGGAAAATTGGCTTATACATGGACCTTTTGTATGCATACAGATTGACTTCTTTAAAGGTTTATGTTTTATTACTAAGTCTTCCTATACTTACTGCAGCATCCCACACAGACAACAAACAGAGGGTGGGAAGCTGCTGGCACAGCGCTGGAACTCTGGCAATTCTTAGCTGGAAGCTAAATCTCTAATCCTCGGGCTGCTTTCAATTATACCAAGATAGGAAATAGCATGGAACTGCTCCCAGGATAAGAATTTTATAAGTGGTTCCGTAAAAGCCCATCCTCACCCGCTGGCAATAAATAGAGGGTACAGTCACACTGAGAAACCAGCCCCCTTCCTTCTTGAAAATGCAAGGACAGCTGTAAATCACAAAATACAAATTTAATACTGTCACGTAATGAAGCTTATCAGCTGATTTACTAGCAAAAATAACTACATGGACATTCTAAAGTTCTTCAGGTTTTATCTTGGTAATTAGATTTCACCAGAGCCAAGCAAAGATGGACAAAAGAGAAGATGCTGTGAATCCTGTATTTCAGGGTTTGTGGCTCTTACATGTATTGCTAGGAAGCCAGCAATGCTTGCAGCTGTCAGAAGTCGTGGAGTTCAGAGCTCCTGGGTGTTACAAACTCTGTCAGGCAGCCGGCAACGCTTCAAACCAACATTGATCACCTACTTTGGAGTTCACAGCCATTACAAATAGTTCCAGCAACCTGGCAGGGCTAGTAACAAGTTATTTCACTTAGCAACAAATGCTGGCGTATGGGTGTTGCTTATAATTTCTAAGGAGCTTTTTGCTAATGCTATTAGCTTCCACAGTCAGCTGGGGCTACAGTAATGGGAGATTTAAGACATTTTAAGAACCTTTCTAACACTGGTGGCTAACAACAAAGAGTACCTTTGGCTATAGTAACTGTGCATACAAACATTGCTAATATGTTGGCAACTTTCCTAATAATAACCAAGTGCCTGATACTACCTACAACTGTGGAAGCATTAGTCAGTGCTTCAAAACACTGCTGCTATGTCAACAACACGTATAGAGTTTAACAAGTAATTCTGACAATATCAG
Organism: Falco cherrug; assembly: GCF_023634085.1. Classification (NCBI taxonomy): domain Eukaryota; kingdom Metazoa; phylum Chordata; class Aves; order Falconiformes; family Falconidae; genus Falco; species Falco cherrug. The sequence continues at coordinate 73,196,117 of NC_073699.1, forward strand.
AAGATATTCTGCCAGAGCTCTGTGCCGCAGCTAAATCCCTCACTCAGCAGGGTACATAGCTCAGGCTCAGCACTGTGCAAATAAAGTCACACAGATTTTGAGCAATGTGAAAATAGTGAAAACTACACCGCCAAAAACACAAGATGCTGTGAACACAGAAAGAGGCTCTGCTTCTGAATACTAAAAAGTGTTTATCACAGCCGAGAGCCTGAGCAGAAAATTTTAATTCAGACATCACTGTCATTGTTCATGAAGATGTCTGTAGATTTGTTTCTTTTTAAATCTGAATTAAAAATAAAAAGGAAAATGCTCAATGTCTTTTAAACAAGTTGTGGATTTGATGCATCATGTCTTAATAAAGAGATGTTCAAGAAAATATTAGAGTGAAATAATTCTCAAAATCAATGTATTATGAAAGCTATACTGTAATCCAATCCCTGAATCCTGTAATATGAAGGTGTATTTTAACATTACTTTACTACAGAGCAGGAAAACCCTTGCCAAATCCTTAACTTCAAGATTCACTATATCTGCAAATTTCACAGGGAAGTTTTTGAAAATTAATTTTTTTATTGGCAGAAGACAAACTCTCAAAATTAAAGAATACCTGTGAAGTCATTCAAGTTTTCTTTATAGAAAAAGTGAATTACCTTTAATTTCCTAATTTCATTTTTAAAATGTTTAAACATTTTATCCTACAATTCTTCGGTTCAGCTTGGTTTGCATTTTTATGTACTATACAGCTAAATATGTGATATTAACATTAATGCTTTCAGATGCAGTAAGATATAAACCCCATGCCTAAAGATAATTTTGATTGTTGAAAGTACACAATTTTACTGCATAACTGACTCTGTTTTCCAGTTTCTTTTTAACTGCTGATTCCTTCACAAACGTAGGGCAAATCATGCTCAACCAGTCACATCACCTTTTTCAGCAGAGAACAAACTATGTACCTGAAGAAGAAACAAGGGAAGGCATGCATCTCACTATCACGTGGTATTTTCTAAGCAGGCTAAACTATCCTAAGCAGACTGAACTGCTATATATGATCTGAACATACTATTCAGTGGGTATATAACTAGCTAGAAAACTACAAAAGAAAATCAGCTACGGTAATTTCATAGGATGTACAGTCTTTTCCTGTTCTGCTACCTTATGGGACCAAATGATGAAATAACACGTAAACTATTAAACTTGCAGATAACAGTTCAGAGGGGATCCAAGATACAGAAATGCAGTTGTAGAACTGAGAACAATGGTAAATGAGAGAAGCACTCTGGAAAAAATAGATGAAATTCAGTAGGAAGAAATTAGAAACAGACACATTTAGGAACAATGAAACCCACCAAATAATAATAAAAAAAAACCCAAAACAAAAACCAAACCAGTCTAAACCCCAACTTGTTAGTCTTGCATGGGGAAAAAAAAAGATCTGAGCATATAATAGTTCACAAGGTTAAATGTGAATCGACAATGCTGTCCTGCAGGAAGAAGGGCATGCTGTTGTGTATGAACAGGAGTGTTATCTGTACTACAGCGGGAGTGGAGTTTGTCATCCACTGCTGATAGATGTCAATACAGCAGCTAAGTCTAAGAACATTTGATTGTTAGGAGTACCAAAAGGAGGAGAGGTCAACCATTTCTTTTCTACTTCTTTCCAGAGGTTATGTACACTATCAACTCAGAAGCTCCAAGTGATGCAACTCCTTAAAAAGCAACCATTTTTAGTTGGTGGCATAAAGTCAGTATAATCTGCCTACTGCAATATAAAACTAGACCTTGACCATTAAATCCCTGTTCAGCAACTGCAGGATACCATGTAGTAAGAAGAACCTAGAGAATACATGCTCCAGTAACCCAAAGCCACAGAACATTCTCTACACACTTTATTAAACTGAAAACTTGTAGTAAAACCCCCATCGAGACAGCAATGATGTGCCACAAAACGAGAACATAGAAAGATGAGAAACACTGCCAATGCCCTTGACCTACATAGAAACAGGCAATTTATTCTGTGAAACTCCTAATGACCTTTGTTAGAGTTGCTGAATCTAGTGGCCCAACAGAGGCAAGGCTGCTACAGCTCTGTGCCCCCAGGTCTCGCCAGTAGCAAGGCTGAGTGGATTATTCCCTACATAGAGAATATACACATATACATATGTCCAGCCACACAGATGAACACAAATACTGGCAAAAACACAGACAGCAGCAGTGGCCTCACCCTGTTCCCCTTCTGACTGGTCAGGATGAAAGTGCTTTAGTGAAAAAAAAAATATATATATACATATACACAGTGTGGACCCCTCAAGTAGCCAGGCTTAGGACACTCATCCGTCCAGCAGCTGTCCCTGAACACCCAGGTCTCCCTAGCTGCTGGTACCTGAACACACAAGCCCCTGAGGCCCACAGCCCCTCCCCAGCTGCTGGTGCTCAGGCACACAGATGCAAACCACAGGTCCCTCCAGCCAGTGGCCTTAGACCCTCCGCCTACCCAATAACTTTCCCTTGGGCGCTCTGGTCTCCAGTTGCCACAGGCACGTACACACACACATATATAGGTGTCTCTCAGCTGTCCCCCTGGCCCCATGGCCTCTTTTGTAGTCGTTTTGGCTTCCTGGTCCCTCCAGAAGCCAGCTCTCAGACCCTCTGGTCTCTCCGCTATCTGGCCTAGACTTTTGGCTGCTTCAGTACCTGGCTTCCAGGACTCTTAACCTGCTCAACAGCTAATCTAGCTTGATGATTGCACACTGCAAACATACCCTCACTTGCTCCAGCTTCTGCAGACACATGGGCCCCAGGAGTCATGTTCCTCACTCCAGATGCTGGCACTTAGACCTCCTTAAGCACACATGTGCACAGAATAGAGAGCCCTCGGCCAGAAAACTCATCAGAAATGAACTTTAATGAGAAGGTGTAACAAATAATGGTGGTCAGGCATGGAGCATGGCCATACAAGTGTACTGACCAGCAACCTGTTTACAGACAACCAGCCTCTTTTAACCCCTTGCCCATGCTATTTCCCATGCTTGTTCCTCCCCAGTTTGCCTTGATCACTTGTGGTACCTCCTCTAAACATTCCATAATAAGTCTTGCACAATGCTGACACTCTTCCTCTACATGCTACAATGATTCCCACACCCTATAGGCAGTAACCTCCCTCTTTTGGTGGTCCCAAGGCCGTCTCCCATTGACTGATCTTGATGGGTCTCACACCTGGACAACAGGGCCCACCACTCTCTTGCAGCAGACCTGTGAGCAGCTGGGTGAGGGTGTTCTGTTTCCCAAAGGAACTTCTGGGGTTCCTCCACTTGCCATTGTCCCTCTGCTCCTTTGTGCTCATGGAGATTAACCTTTTACTTCATACTGTAACAACCTGAAGAAGTTGGCTGTGTCTCACCTGGCAGAGGCGAGGAAGGGGAAGGAGTCACCACTAGCCTGAGGTGGCAAGAGCCACAATCCTGATCTCAATCCAGGCAGCCACCTGCACTCAAGCAGGACAAACCAATTAAAAGAACTTCCTACTAATAGGAATACCATTACGCCTTATCCTACTCGCTGTCTCTTTCTGTAGCTGGTTTCCAACGCTGAAAAGCGAGGCAATAAATAAATGAACAAGCAGAAAACCCCAAAGTTATTAATCTTAGGGCTTGAAATCCTTCCTTGTTCTTGAGGGTACCTAGCAGAAAACCTTAAGCAATATCATTATTTATGTGATATTCATATAATAATTGTCCAAATTACCACTACCAACAGAGCTCTAAACCTCTTAACTGGTTTACCAGTCAGGCAATGACACATTCTAAGCCTAGCTCTTTCACCACAAACTGTCTACAGTTTCTCATCCCTTCCCTATATAAACACAGTAACACAGTCTACAGACATCCATTAAACATGCTCTCTCTCTGCCCCCCACCTCCTTTGATGTAGGCTGTCCCAGAGCTTCACTCTCTGGACATTTAGAAACTTTAAAAAACCCTTCTAACCTAAATACTTATGGCCACTCTACATGCATTTGCTCTTTCAGCAGAATTATTCTTCCTCCTTGATAAATATCCTCAAAGCTAGTTGGAAAACATTCACATACACTCTGATCATCATTTCAGTAAAAAAGTTATGACATTTTCAATCTCTTCCTCCAAGATTCATCTTCCATTCTCTAATTCACCTCTTTTGGGCTGTTCCAGTTTAAATTCTGTGAACATTTTGGCCAATTTTTTGCTGAATATTCTAATGATTTAATGAAGTATTACCAGTGTTGTGTACTATGATACTAGTTGTTTCCTGTTCCTATCAAGAACCCCTTGCCATGACAAAACTGAATTATCTTTTGTATACATATCACACCGGTGGTTTACAGTCACAGGTGGCTCAAGTCCAAGGCCTGTAGCAGAAATGTTTGTTATTAATTTTGAAATGCATGATTTTGCACAATGACCCTTCCTTATAATTTCTACTGCTCCTTTCAAAAGTGCATGTCTTTCCTTCAGAATTCAGCAACGAAGTTCTCCTCAGTAACACAAAACACAAAGGCTTTGACAAGAGGATATGCAACTTCCCACAAACTGTTGAACAGCCAACAGACAAACATTTTAGGGGGTCTTTGTGAGAAGGTGATGAATATGGGTTTGAAATCCTTCAGAAGGAAGAGGGCAGTAAACCTGCATATAGCACGCTTATGATTCACAACAGTTTTAAAGGAGATGTGTGTCTGCGCATGAGCAGAGGGGAGGAGGAATAACAGCAAGCGCTGAGACATGCTGGAAAAGCTTAGGCTGTTGTGGAGGAAGTGTAATTTATTGGGATGGTCTAAATAATGCTCAGTTTTGGAGGTTATTTGATTTATTAGATTTTGTTATTTACTACAGGGCATAAATACAGAAATTGATCGGTGTGATTTCTGTGCCCTTTTGTATTTATCTTTTAAGGAAATTTACAGATATTTAGCTTTGTTAATATGTACATAATCATGGTGCTAGGTAAGATTCATTAATTTTACCTGGTAAAAAAAATATTTATTTTCTCCCTCAATTTAGCTGAAACATTGAGATTTTACAGATATACAGAAAAATTTTACTGTTGGAGGTATTTGTTGGCTTGGGTTTTTTAATTATTTTTTTTTAACTTTCCATAAATCTTTCCAATTTGCTCACTATAATTTCCTTCACCAGTATAGTTATGAGCAGTAGTCACTGAAGACAACAGAAGGTACAACAAAGATGAATAGTTTTTGATACTAATTAATCACAAATGACCAATTAGAGGATCCATTAATTTCATTTTGTGGCACCAAATCAAATGGCCCATGTGTAAAATGAGAAGAGCACTTCTTGCAGGGGCAGGAAAAGAACCAGGCCATTAGGGTATAATCTGTTAGCTTTCACACGCACAAGTCCTACTGAGTATAAAGAGAAATCTGTCTAGCATTCAGTAGCAAGATCTGTCCCAAATTTGCCTAATTGCTTCGTAAGTGCTATTGAGACAGGAAATGTAGCTGCTACTGCAGTTGTAAAATGAAAGGCAGAGAAGGAAGATGGTTATTGAGTCTATTTTTAAGTATGAAAAATGCACTCGGGTAGTATGATGATGCAGACATTCAGACACACCAGAATGGAAATACGAATAGTACAGTGAGAGAACTGGTTTGTGTTACATTTCAGGATAACGACAGCCACCCTAGACCTACACGTTATAAAAACATAATAGCTGAACAGCTTAAGGTTTAAAGGTTAGTAGAAACATCCTGCAGATAATATTTCATGTGTAAAATATGCTTTTGAGAATTTTATATTATATCATAGTTTAAGAACCGGAGGGCTACCGTCCTGTGAGTTCACATAACTTAAAGGCTGTCAATACTTTCCTGAGGTCCCATTAGGTGAAGAAACAACTGACCATATTGACAGTGGCCCTGCTAAACAAAAAGCATGCATTATGACTTTGACTTTATGTCCTATTACAGTGATGGAAATTTTTTAAAAGCACTCCTTCAAGAGCCAGGTAGCCTCAGAAGAGACGATGTATCTTTTTTACATTACAACAGGAGAAAAATCACTAAGATACACCAGGATCTGGCAAGCCACTTTGTATATGGATAGTCCTGAAATGCCAAGCTATGACAACAGAAATGGCCGATGAAGTTTATCACAGAGTTAATCCCCCATCACCAGATGGATGGATGGGGCACAGCACTGACACAGCATAATGCCACTAAAGCATTTTCAACTACAATTCAGAAGGTCTTTTAAACAAAGAGAAACTGTCTACTGAAGACAGATCACAACTGCCCTACAGATACAGCAAAATGCTTTTTCCTAGTGGTTTACCTGGGATGAATCTTGATTGGCACTGAAAAAACCAGGCATTTATCATTAACAGATGCATTAACATAAAGAAGCCATTTTTAACAGTTAACCTATTACAATTTGTTTACCACTGCTGATGGAGATAAACAGATCAGGAAAATAAACCCTCAGTAATTTTTACAGTACTACCAACATCAAGCATAAACACCACCACCCCCCCACCCCCCAACGAAAATACAATTAAAAAGAAATCACAGCAGCATTCTCTTCCCCTGCACCCACCCTGCCCCTCCCCCCCCCCCCCCCCCCCCCCCGTTCTGTGAGGTTCATAATTCAAGCTTGACCTACTCATTTAGGGGGGAAAAAAAAAAGAAAAGAAATTGTTTTTGCAGGGAGGACAGAGATTCTTGCCTAACAGCAGCAATGCAGGAACCGAGGCGTTAAGTAAAACACCAAACATCACAAGTGTTGCTACTGGATCCTAAGGGCTGACAGCTCTATTCAGTCGATGCTTCCACGGCCAGTGGCAGTTGATAAGCTGGGACTGAAAATGAGGTAGTTTGTGCACAAATGAGGATCTGATGATACGTACCCACTGACTACCTTGTGGGTGATGACACAATTGAGTTTGTTAATCTCTTACTAACAACAAGGCCCTAATTAACAAGGTAGTGTGAATGTGGATTTATGTTTTTCCAGAAATCACCAAATTAGAAACCCGATATCCATGTTTGAATAATAATAAGATCTTTAAAACATGGGGGTTTACGCCTTGGCTAAATAATAAAATTCCATTGCAAGTTAACCCTTACCTTCTTAAATCACTTACCTAAATATCAGGGAAGTATCTTAATTAATGAAAATGTCCATCCATGGATGGTTAACCTATTTGTGAGCTCACTGAACCTGCAGGTTGAATCCTGCAGGGTTGGCAGATGAAAAAAAGTCTGCTTTTTTCACACCCCCAAATCCTGCATGTGTCAGTGGTTCTTTCAGATTCAACAACAAATTATTGTCATTTCAAAGTAATTCTAACAGTCCTCAAGAGTCTGCTGGAAATCACTGGAAAGTATCTGGAAATCACAGCAAAATGGAAGACCCTCAATCCAGAACTATTCACAGCTTCTCCTCCTTTCCAGTGTCCTCAGAAGTGTTACCATGAGTTGGGAGACACAGGAGTAACAGACACAGATGCCTTCAGACTAGCAGTTCCTAATCCTGTTGTACAGGTATATGGCGCAAAATGTGTGTACGGCCCTTGGCTTTCGGCAGGCAACACATGAGAAGAGTCAGACACCCCAGAGCATTCAGCTATGTCAGTACCCAGAGGGAAACGGCAAGCAGGAACACAGATTTGAAACTCTGCCTTTCTACCAAGATTATGTCTGTCCTCTGCATAAAAAGCCTAGCAGCCAGGATTTCCAGGATGTACGCCCCTCTTTAATTCCAGGTGTTCACATCTTCCTCTCCCACCACACAGGATATCACCACAATCACAAGCCCACAGCTACACCAAGGAAGGGCACACTACTTGCACCACACAGCAAAAGGCCACCACAAGCCGTGCAAGGCATTCATACCTTCCTTTCTTGGCCCAATCTCCTCTTGTCACATCTTGGAAGAAATTGCAGAAGCCATTGTATTTCCTAATAGGCCTAACCACACTGATAGGGCACAGACATTGTCACAGCATGACTTCTGGTCACTGCTGTCAGGATATTTATGCAAAAAAAACAGGTTTAAGCAGGAGCCAGGTATGACACCACTCAGATGACAGCAGCTCAGGCACATGTACTGTAGAGGAATGAAGGCAGTGGGTTGATTATCATTGTTAATATAGGGTTTATTTCTCTGTCCACAACTGATTGTTCTAGTGAACCCATGATCAATCTCCATGTTGTTAACGAGGGTGTGGCAATTTTGTCTCCCCTTGAGGCAGCCTCAAAAAGTACCTTTCCAACACTTTGCCATGTCTGAACGCTGAAAACCTTTTTCACTGCAACTGGCAAATCATACTTTTTACACCATACTAGCAGAATTCTTATTGCTGTTTTGTCATATTTTACACCTTTTTTCAAATATATCCATAAGTATTGCAAATATAGAATTTGTCTCCCTGTCCACATTTAATTGTTCTAGTAGGTCTAAGACTAATCTCCATGTTATTAGCAATGTTGTTGCAATTTTATCGCCCCTTGAGGCAGCCTCAAAAAGCAATTTTCCAGCATTTTGCCATGTCTGAACACTGGAGACAGTTTTCAGCGTAACTAGCACATCATTTACTTTGCACCATCCTAGCAAAGTTCTTATTGCCCTCTTGTTATACTTTACACTTCTTTTTTCAAATATATAAGCATTGTTAAAGTGGAATTTTCTTCTTCTGTACCCATCTCAATTAGTCCTCATCTATGTTGGGTACCAAAAGTTGCAATTCGAGTCAAAATGGACAACAAATATTGCAATATACCCGTATCGATTAGTTGCAACGGCTCACCTCTCACAGTGTCTGTTACAGGTCACAGGTTCCCCCGCTTGTCTCAGCTACGTTGGGCACCAGTTGTTGTAGTCAGAGTCCAACTCAGTCAGCCTCACACAGGGCACCACTTGTTGCAGCACAACCAGACTAGTAGACTTCAACAAGGCTTTACCGTTGGTCAGATTCTACTATCTGTGCTGTTTCTCCTTCCTCCAGATGTCAGACCACACTGCTCCTCCTCCATCTGACCCCCTCTCCCACACTCCTCAAGGCTATTTAACTACTTAGTGGGAACAAGTGCAGCTGCACATCATCCATGTCAATCAACCCACTGCCTTTGAGGCAAGGCCACAGCTGCACGTTATCAACACTGATCAACCCATGGCCTTCATTGCTCTACAATGTACCAGCAGTAGTGTTGGTGCTGGCAGAACTCTAAGCTAAGTTGGGACATGCCAACAAAGTGTACATAGAGTCCCCGTGAAAATTCAGCTTCTGCAGCTTTTGTTTTAGGTGTTCAGAGCCTTCCTACAACCAACATTAGATACACACGCTATCCCATGTTCAAATTATCCCACAAAATTATTGTAACAAGTTGTTCCGTAAGTGGGTTTCTATTGTCTTGGGAGAGTTTATCAGTTAACTAGTTATGTTGAGAGCAGAGAGGTTTGGCCACGAACTCTCAATTTGATTTGTGACAGCAGCTGATTGTGATCTTAAAACTAGAAGCATGAATTCATGTGGCAATTGAAGCAGACTAGGGGAAATGGTAACTTTATAAATATTCAGAAGAATGTACGCTAATACATCTTCCACTGGAGGATTTCAGTCTTTGCCACTGCAATGCTCTTCTGTGCCTAAGAGACATTTGGAAGGAACACAGAATAAAACATCTCCTTGAAAAAAAAAAGTTAGCTGACACATCTAATATCACTAAAATGAATTTAAGCTTATTTTTGTCCATTTTATGTCTCAGGTGCTACTAGAAAGACCCACAGAGATTTTGACTTAATAGACTTAAAACAGATCCATATAGAGGTGCGTATGTGCTGACTGTCAGTATAAAAGCTAAAGATAACATTACCTGGAAAATATCTCTAGGAAGAAGTAAAGACTCCACCCATTGGGGGAAGAGGACTATACCCACTAAATGAGACACAGAAGGAAGAAAATGATAATCCAAGAACCTGGATAGTAGAATACTAATTTGTTTTATAAATGCTGTGAAAGGGTAAAGATGGAGTAAAGAACCTGTTGTTTTGCCAAAATGGATTTGTTTGTATTTCCTCGCTGTGAATAGGAACTTGGTACAGCACATAAAGCAGAAACTTGCTTGGGAAACAATCAGAAAAATTACTTTCTGAAAAATATTGATCAGTGATCGTAGACTTCCTGTTAAATGAGGCTAGAGGTTTAAAAATTATTTTTCATGATAAAAAAATACGATCATTATGCATATGCACCTACAGAAGAAAAAGAAGCTGAGGAAGAGCCTTTAAACATGCAACAGCAGAAACAACAGGGCATGAAGTCAGGTACAGGAGGATATTTCAACAGGAGCCAAACCAGAGGATCCTACAGTGGGCTGGAAGGAACCTAAGCCTCTTCTGGCAGACAGACTGCTCCATTTCCTTAGATAATCTGACAACACCTAATAAAGTTTGAAAGTTGTTCCTAGGGTCTAAGCTGCACTTTGCCACTGAAACGAAGGAAAGATCCTGCCTCTGCTCTCCTCCTCCTGGCAGTCACCTTCTTCATGCTTGAAGCTTGCCTCCATTCTTCCTTCCCACTCCTCCTTGAGTAACTCCGGTTCTTCTGGCCTTTCTTTTTCAGGTCAAGTTTTTTGGTCTAACAATTATTCTCATTGCTCTCCATGTAACCTTCAAGTGTTGTGCTCAGACATGAACACAGGCTTTATCGGGTCTGAGCACTTATCCCATTATCATCTTTCCCCTCGCACTCTCCCATTGGTCAGTGAGCTGCGCTAATTTGGGCTTTATTATGTTGTTTCCTTTAGGGCGGTAACGACAGCTTCAAAATTCAAATAGCCCTTGGTGGTTCAAGCTGTACTAACTAGCTGAATACAGAACAGCAGAGCTGAAAAAGCTCAGGAGCTTGTTAGTTTCTGGGCTTCTCAAGGACATTCTTCCACTTTTCTTCAAAAGCCAGGGTGTTTCTTGCTGTTTGTTCACATTTTTGTTCCCATTTTTAAATGCTTCGAATTCCAAAATTGCCTTTCCTGTCAGAGAAATCAGCAAAATAGGGGAAACCTCCCAGTGGCCACTCATCAGTAAGCAAAACTAACTTAGAGGGACAGTGATGCTACAGTTATTTCTGAGCACAGTCATGAGGTATCAGGAGATGGAGATTCTTCTGGAGATTTCTACTTCTTTTTTTTTTATGTCACTGCTACTCCACTGCTATCTCGGTCTGACTACGGGATTATTGCTTTCACTATTCAGTAGCCTTTGAACACAGAGCATACTTATTAAATCATCAGATAGCACTAGGTAAAGGTGGGCTGTGAGCAAATTAAAGGTCAACATTACAACTAATAAACACAATCTCAACACTCTGAAGAAATAAATTGAAAATAGATCAGGAATTCAATAGAAATATGGGCAAGGTATCACATCTGCAGGCAGAAATAATCACCTGCACAAAAATAAAATGGGAAATAAGTGGCTTTTCAGAAAAGGACATTGGCCCAGTTTAGGGAATAACACGTCAAAAAGGCTGTGGACCAAAGTGCCCGAAGACAAGCATCAGGAATGACCAGAGGTACAGAAAACACCAAAAAATTGAGCTTTAACTTTATAGGAAAGAGACAGTGGATCTAATAGAAACGTTTAAGAACATAAAAGGCTTCTTCAATAAAGGCATCAAGAAGAATCTGTACTCTGTTTTTAATAAGAAATTATGAGTTCAGATTTCAGCAAGGGAGATTCTGGCTAGACCTGATGAATAAAAATCTGCTAGCCAAGCATTGGAGAAGGCAGGTTGCACAATGACTATTTTGAAAAGCTTTAAAACCAGATTAGTAAAAGAACTTTGCCAGTAATGATACCGATATAATTTTTTTAACTCCAAGTTTTTTCCAACAGGGATTGCCACAGTGATGAGATAATGATTATTGAGTATTTTTCTCTATTGTGATTATTAGGTTAAACATAGAAATAAAATAAAATTTTAGTAAACATTGAATATTCCACAGTATATATAGTCCCAGTGGCTTGCAAAACAAATCAGAAAATAAAGTGCCCAAACACCAGAAAAATACTGGATTTTTATGACCACGTGAATCCTGTGACCAGCTCTACCTTTCAGGCCTATGCCTGCAAGTTCAGGATGATCACTAACCTGGTATGAAAATTTTGTTTTATCCTTATGGCCTAATTAATGCCTCATACAGACTTCCATAAGCCCATTTTTTGAGCTGGGATGCAAACTTTGTGCTATCTTTAGAAATTTTAAAAAAATAAAATAAAAAGAGAAACTGTTAAATGAATAGCAACAAATATACTAACTATGAATAGAAACCTGAATGAGAAATTATTTTAACTGATTCCACTCTACACCCAATGTAACGTAGAGAGTACAAAAAACCCCCTCAATTTCCTACTTTTCCACTTGCATATATTGTTTAACCTACATATCTGTAATTTTGCTTGTAATATAAATTGTACACAGAGAGCCAGTCAAATAATATATCTTAAAGTTTAAGTGACAGATGTCTGAAGATTTATATTTTCACCACTTGGTCAGAAGCAAAACAGCAGGTTTGGGATTTTTTTTCCACTTGTTTGTCTTGGTTTTATGGTATTGAAAAAGTCAGTCTATTCCAACTGAAACATGGCACCAGGACCATACTAAGAGCAGATGCTAACTGCCAACAGTTTTAAAGTACTTAGTGAGCAGTAACTGGTTAGTCTTTAACTGAATGTATATAATAGGTTAAAGAAAGATTGTATCAAATATTTACTTCAGCTTCCAGCTTTTTTAAAATCTGAATTTCTTCTTAAGCAAGAAAAAGAATGGGGAAGATTGCTACTGACATGACTTTAATATGATTGGTAGTCATGGCAGATACAAAAAAAAAATACCCTAATTGCTGCCTATTTGTTCAAATACATTACCCAATATAATTGGTCTCACAGAACATATTTATCTAAATGTGTAAAAAGACTGATTTTCTTTAACGTGTTTTTGTCTGATGGTGTAAGAGAAGTTATTTTTTTAAGTGTTTTGGAAATAACACGCATGTTTTGCTTTCCCATCTGCCTGCAGGCGTGAGTTGGCATTAGCTCTACCGCAGTTTGTGTGGTAGCCTACTGAGTTGCCATCAGGACTGCATAGGATGTTATGTCACATCAGGCCAATAGTAAACGCAACCAGATTTTTAATTAAAAACAGCAAAACCAAGGATGATGCTTGTATAAATGTATACAAATTAATAAACACATACAAAGAAATAATCCACTGAAGTACAGTCAGGGCTTTTTTGGTGTTTCTACAGGGGGTAGCATAGGTCTTTTCATATTCCCTATCCACCTTTTTGTTCCTGTTTGCTTATTAAATAAATCCTTACTAAAGCTAGTGAACAAAAGTAATGTTGTCTGCCAGTTAAGGCTGAGGAAGTACACTGTCCGTAAGCCCAAGCTCCATTTAGTCACAGGGTGAAGCCTTTTGTGATTCTATTTCCCTAATGCCTGCAATGTACTTAATATTGTCAACAAGTAACAGAAAAATACATCTTACTTCACAACATGCCATATCTCCCAAGATCTCATACTCTTTGGCATAAAACTCTCTAACAAGATCAGTATATTTAACTTTCAGACATCTTAGGATTTGGGATTTTTTTCTGCCAAAATTGACTGCCAAAGTCATGCTAAAGGCTTTGCTTTAGCCTGCAAGTTTGATGCATATGGGGCACATATTGCTTCTGATATTTGTCAAAGATAGATCCTTCTGTGTGTTGTCATTAGCTACTGGTGAAGCAAAATAAATGTCTGCAGAAATTATGTATAGATACATACACATAACACACACACAGAGCCTGACACTGCAAACACTTTATAAACACCAATCCCTGATCATTAAAGTGCAGCAACACTAAGCACTGAATATGCTGTACTTTGTGCTACATCATGACTGAACACTCAGTGCACTGATGGAGTCTATGCTGCCTGTGACATCCATCCCTGCAAAGACTGCAGAAAAAAATGGGTGTGTACTTGTTTTCCTATAAATCTCTAGTCATATTGTTCATCCTTCATGATGCGAGCAAGGGCATTACTGATGACTTCAAGAAAAAAGTGGACAAAATGTGATCTTGAAAACTTAATTTCACAGTAAAATAATGAAATTACATCTACAGGATTAAAGTACTAATGGATTTCTATTGAAATTACATTTACAAACAATCATTCATGGCAGACAAACTTCTTCACACAACTTCACACAAGATGGCAAAATTTAAATATGTAATGTATGGACTTAGGGAAGGTATCTGTCCCCAGGAATCTTTCCTTTTTGCTGCAATGGATTTCAAGACAACTTCAGAAAGACAGAGAGACCTTGACTGATGATTAATAAGCCACAACTAACAGAGCATCTTTCTTCTGCTGCCTTCTGCTTCTGTGGTGAGAACAAAACAGATTAGAAAACCATTAAGTTGTGGTTTCCACAAGAAATGCACCCCTGTACCTGTATACATTGCCACCTTTGATAAAGAAACAATTATTTCATCAGAGCCAGCCACAACACTCCTCCTCCTTCCCAGCCAAGCAAGGAGGTGCTGGATGTGGTATCTAGAGAACAGTTCTCCCCCCAGGTAGCACAAGCAGAAGGTAGACCTCCTCCCACGGTGTGACAAGCATAGGGCATACAGTGCTGCTGCCTCTAACATACTGCCGGACAGATCTGCTATCGCCTCCCCTTAGAGTAAATGCTTTTAGTAAGAAAGGAGCAACAAAACCTACATGTGATACTCCTCAGAGGCTGGGAAGGTACAGGAAAAAGGTGAGCTGTTACTGCAACAGCTCAAGCCCTCAAGTAATATTCTGTTCAATGTTTAATTACTATCTTATTAACTGGGTGTAGAGCAGTAATTTGAAAGGCATAGAATCATGGAACGTTTTTGTGTTGGAAGGGACCTAAAAGATCATCTAGTTCCAACCCCCCTGCCACGGGCAAGGACACCTTCCACTAGACCAGCTTGCTTAAAGCCACATCCAATTTGGTCTTGAACACTTCCAGGGATGGGGCACCCTCAGCTTCTCTGGGCAACATGGTCCAGTGTCTCACCACCCTCACAGTAAAGAATTTCTTCCTAATATCTAATCTAAACCTATCCTTTCAGTTTAAAACCATTACCCTTTGTCCTATTGCTACATGTCCTTGCAAAAAGTCCATCTCCAGCTGTCTCGTAGGCCCTCTTTATGTACTGGAAGGCTGCTATAGGGTCTGCCCAGAGCCTTCTCTTCTCGAAGCTGAAGAACCCAACTGTCTCAGCCTGTCTTCATGGCAGAGGTGCTCCAGCCCTCTGATCATCTTTGTGGCCCTCCTCTGGACTCGCTCCAACAGGTCCATGTCCTTCTCATGTTGGGGACCCCAGAGCTGGAGGCAGCACTCCAGGTGGGGTCTCATGAGAGCGGAGCAGACAGGCAGAATCAACTCCCTTGACCTGCTGGCCATGCTTCTTTTGGTGCAGCCAGGACTTGGCTGGGGCTGACTTTCTGAGCTGCAAGTGCACATTGCTGGGTCCTGTTGAGCTTCTTATCTGCCAACACCCCCAAGTCCTTCTCAGGGCTGCTCTCAATCTAGTCTCTGGCCAGCCTGGGCTTGTGCTTGGGATTGCCCCAACCCATAAGCGTGTGAGTGTAAACTTAAACTAATATATTTCAAACAACGCCTTTACCTTACTAAAATTTTGATTGTGGTTACTCTTTTTTCCATTTTCTGTGAGAATGCGTGCCAGTCAACCTTTTCAAAATACAATGATTTTATCTACACTTTAATATTCAAGCCATATTTTCATGTTTAATAGAAGTGCTAAATTACAGGGTTTTTTAAAAAAAAACAATCCCACTTGCATTTTATCCCTTTTAATGTAGGATTTATATGTCCCTGAAAAGATTAATGCACAGGGCTGCAATGTGTTTTATTAACATACCAAACTACCCAGATTATAGTCACTTGCACATGTGAAATGTACTAGCGTCGGTGCCCTCTGTATTGTTAATGTCTGATAAGGGAAAAATTATGGACCAACTCTTTTCTTTTTACACGGAGAAGAGGAGCAGACACGCTAAGCAGTTTTGGGTGCTCAGTCTATGCAGAAATTAAGAACCCGCATCAACAAGCAACTAACAGTTGCATTAGGCAGGCTGCTGGTGCACACCTCATCCCACTTAATGCACATTATGGCACAGCCAGTTGCTAGTCTCCTATGGTGCTGTAAATTCAAATTATGCCTTAGAATGTCATTAGGAGCTCTGAAATTTAGACTCATTGAAACAAAACAAACAACAACAAAAAGAGGGTTGGGTGATTTATTTATTCCTTTTCTGAATAATTTTTTTCCCAAGATTATCCTACCTCAATATGTAGTTTTTCTTCTTTCCTAGAAGACTTTCGAATACTGGTTAATTATGCAAGAATGATTTTAGGCTCCTTTTTAATTATAAATATTATGCTTGGCAAAGGATATGTCTCATTCTTATAGTACAGCTTTAACTCAGAGTCCACTTTTGCGATTTGTATCACAGGAATGGTGTTTTATACCCACCAAAAAAAATCCCAAACAAACCCAACTTGAAATCTCTTTTCTGGGCACAAAGTTTAAGCAGAACAGTATAATTAATTATGCCTTTAATTTGTAATGGTAACTGATAGATTGAAAAGTGTCTGGAAGCTAATAAACAGAAGTTGAAAAAGGTCCTTATGCTTGTCATTTAATGACAACCTGTTTGTCGCTTGTGGTAAGGAGCTGGTTTGAGTTTATTTTCCCCTTTTCCTTCCCCCACCCAAGCTGTTTCTTTACAATACCCCCTCCTTGTTTTCCAAGGGCATCCACGATCAGGTTTTGCTCACTGCAACAGATTTTGATATGTCAACAGAAAAACGATGAGGGCATTGCCATGCACTGTTGCTATACAAATGTTATTTTTGAAATGCCCAAACTTATCTATCATGATAAGGACTTTAAAAATCACTGTTCCTAAGATGATCTTACTGATTAATTCAGAATCTTTATTACAACTGAACCAAGACTGCATAACTAGAAAACAAAGATTAAACGTTTTCGCTTACCTGAATTTCCTTCTGGGGAGATGCTATATTTCAGCAGATGCTGTCAAATGCCTACATGCTCAAACAATATTTTACTATTACATCATCATAAATATTTCCTACAAACTTAACTAATCATGGTTCAACTTGCAGCCTTTCCATTTTGATGGCATCTATACTTCAGTCTCAGCAGAAAATACCTAGATTTTTAGGAATAAATAACTAAAGATTTAAAACCAGCTATGCAGTAGTTCCCTGTTCACTGAAGACAAAGGGAGCACGAACCAACAACATGCCCTTGCAACAAAGACAACTGATCATATCATGGGCTGCATGAGGAGTGTTGCCAGCAGGTCAAGGGAGGTGATCCTTCCCATCTACACAGCACTGGTCATCCCACACCTGGAGTGCTGGATCCAGTTCTGGACTCCCCAGTACAAGAGTAACATAGGCATACTGGAGAGAGTCAAACAAAGGGCCATGAAGGTGATTAAGGCACAGGAGCATGTCAGGCAGAGAGAGCAGTCTGGCCTGGAGAAGAGAAGGCTCAAGGAGAATTTCATTGATATATATATAAATACCCAAAGGGAGGAAGCAAAGACGATGGAGCCAGCCTCTTTTTAGTGGCGCCCAGTAACAAGACCAGAGGCAATAGGCACAAACTAAAATAAAGGTGCTTCTGTCTGAACATCAGGGAATACTTTCTGCTTTGAGGGTGACTGAGCACTGACATGGGCTACCCAGAGAGGTTGTGAGTCTCCATCCTTGGAGGTATTCAGCTGTCTGGACATGTTCCTGGGCAAACGACTCTAGGTGGCCCTTCTTTGAGCAAGTGGTTTGAACCAGATGACCTCCAGAGGTCCCTTCCAACCTCAACTATTCTGTGACTCTGTGCTTACATATGTTTTCTATTGGTTATGTACTTTAATGATGTTGAAGTATATAACATAATGAGATCTACTGTAAAAAAAAAAAATGGATTCTCAGTAACTTTCATTTAGGACACATACACTTTCAAGAAAAACAACATTTTTGTTAATGATCTCAAAGTGTGTGTTTATGTTCTGTTATGTCAGGAAGAAGCACAGTTAATTCATATCAGCATTTGAACAATCTGTTACAACTTTACTGAATTGTATCTTGTTTACTTTCAGATTTTTTGAACAACTGTCCTCCATCTCCTAATGTATTTGTCATTTTTTTCACTGTTACCAAGGTTTCCAAGCAAAATAAGAGCTGAGAGCAAAAAAGGACCATGTAGAAGACTGTCTTCAATTTCTGCATTTTTTGGTAACATAGAACAATGTGCATCACATTTATAAAGTGGCTGATGGACTACTGGAATTTTAAAGCAAAAAAATAGCATGAATTCATCAGAACTTCTGAATAACATTAGATTTTACCCTATTTCTAATGGAGCTGGAGGAGTCTTGATTAAATAATCCAAGTGCAGCTGAGTTGAAACCATCACTCTGCTCCAGTGCCTGATTATGGTTTCTTTTAAGCATTTGTATATAGTTCTTAATTTGCTAATTTTACTTTCTAGACACTAAGTACATTTTTCATGATAGTTTAGAGGGCCTTACTTAACATCTTTCTTTGTATGTACTTCCAAGGCCACATGTGAGTTATCTCTTAATAGGCACATTGATTAAGCAAATATTATACTATACTTTACAGCACTGTACTCATACCTGAGACCACAGGAAAAATGCACAGGATTTTTAAACTGATTTAGAGAAGACATGACATTCTTGGACATAATGACACTGAGTAGAGGACCAGGAGAACTTTCAGCTTCAAAAACCAAATTAGTTTCAGTTTCAGTTGAGTTGTTTCCTGAACCAGCTTAAAGAATTGCAATTCTTAAAAATAATTCACTCAGCATGAAAGAAAATTTCTTACTTTGCAGTCTCCTTTTATGAAGAATTGAACACTATTATAACATGTATAGTCTCAAAAATAAAATCAGCTGATAAGTTTAGACAAGAATACTAGGAGTATTCTGATTCTGAATTTAAGTTTTTGGGGGATTTAGGGGGAAAAAATATTATAAACATGCTGCAAAAAGAACAGTTCTGGTGAACACTGGAGTTTCTCTAGGATGTGACAAAACTCTGGGTTTGATTCACAAGGACTCAGAAATATCTGGTTACTACTGGGTGCAATGACAAGAGCTTTCCAAAAACCACTCAAAAAAAATTCCGAAATTTTAAAGAACATACTTTCCCTAAAGCATACTCTGTACTTTCTTCAAATCAAGTGCTATGTGATAGACAGTCTTTGAGTTTCAAGGCAAGACTAGCCAGGAAAAAACTGCTACTTGCTTTTCCTTCACTGTAGTGAAAATGTTATTTATAAGAAGCCACTGCTCTGAGAAACTAGGCTCATTACTGGAAGATTTTGGGAGATGAGGCGAGGGAGAGGAACAGTTATATTCCAGCCCATGTAGAGATATATTCTACCAAAATAAGAGAAAAGGCAAAATATTGCATTAGGTACCTTTATGCAACTGAAAGGACTCATATTTGCCCAGCATTTGTTTTGAAGGTTTTAGATATATACATATATATAATGGTATGATTATCAGACATTATCAGATATAAAGATACAAATGCTAATGAATGGCACAAGTGTCTTATTCTATGTTGAACTGCAGATACTCAAAAGTCTCCTAAAACTGGTAATTGCAAAGGTTGCCAAACCTCTTTTCTGTCTAAACAGACTCTTTTTAAGCTTATATTGAAAAATCTGCAGTTTCCATGAAGTTCCGTCCTTGCTGTTAGAGCAATTAAGTGATACAAAAAATACGTAAGTTTTACTGTAATCTTTGCACTGTAGTATTATTTTAGCAACTTTGAAATGTGTATATTTCAATTTCAAGAAAGACACCAATATGGAATTGCTGCGATGCTAGAAGAAGCTTTAACTGTGAAAAACAATAGCGGACTATTATGCGATTGGATTAAAAAAAAAATAGAGAGAGAGACACCCCTGAGCAAGGACTCTGATTTATACTGCATGCCACAAATCTGTTGTTAACACATTTAAATCTGACTCATGTGCATGTTTGTGTGGAAAACAGCTACTCTCAGATGCACAAAACAAGGTATAACCTGACAGACCTCATTGCCCTAAGTGTGGACAACATACACAAGAGCACAGAACTAAGAATTTTGAACAGGTGAAGTGGAGTACCAGGCAGCAGTTCTAGCTCAGGTCCCCAGCACACTAAAATCAAGCCGGCGCGACGCTGAGCTAATTTAGCCTGCTTCACAACAGGAAAAAAATTTATGGTGAAAGCTACATGCTGACACTTAGAGCCACTGACTAGCTCTGCCATTCCATGCTCCAAAACTAGCTTTGTCACAGTATTCCTAGGAATTCTGGACCTCCGACACGGCAAGGTCAAAGTGTTTTAAAAAATGTGAAGTATAAGAAAGATATAGAGGGAAGTCATTAAGTTTTGTATTCTCTCTTAGTCCTGCACTAAGGAGGAACAGAAGGACAGTCAAACTTATAAGAAAAAAAAAAAACCAAAACAAAACCAAAAACCAACCCAAAACAAAACAAAAAAAACCCCAACCAAGAGCAAGAGAGCAGAGACTGTGACTCATTGGAATCCACGACTGGGGAAATCTCATTGACCAGAAAGATGAGCTGCCAGCACACAGCTGGTGTGGAGAAAGGACAGCGTTGGAAGAAAAAGTGGCAGGCAGGTCTCCAGGGGAACATCTGCAGGGAACTTTATGCAACACAGAGTTACAGTCTTCTAGATGGATTGTCTCTCACATCTCAGGGGACAAAAACAGCAGTTATAAAATATTCCTCAACTCTACTGGTGAATTTACTATTAAGCCAATTTTATTCATTGATTTTACTTCTGTCTTTAATACTACATTTAGGTAAATTCAGATTTATTTCTTTTTCTTTAGCCATTTGTTCTTAAGAGTAGCTGACGTTGAAAGCACTTTGATCTCTCCCTCTGGCTGTAATCATGCTGCTGTTACCTTTGTCGGTCTTTCTCTGAACTGAAACATTTTTGTAAAACCCAGAGTCATCAAATCTGGCAATTGATGTAGAATGAGGTCGCTTAGTTATTACAGAGACTTAAACAATTCAACCCCTATTATCAGTATTACAACATTTTTAGTCCTGCTTTCAGTAATGGATTACAGATCCATGGAGGTTTGAGATACAAACCCTCAAGTAGTTTAACATATCTCCACCAGACACCTATTCCAGATATATCATATAGGTTGCAGGGATGCTCAGAAAAGTTATAGCATTTTCTGGGAAGATAACTTTGTTGTAGAATCACTTTCCACTCCAGTAGATTTCTGAGTCCAAGCCCTCTCAGTGGTTTCCACTGTTCTGGAAGGACCAGGCTGAATAGGTTGGGCTGGATGACTGGAAGACTTGCAGAAGTTACAAGACTAGTCATTACTTTGTAGAAACAAAAGAGAATACTGTGCACCTACATTTCTTAAGCTGATACAGCATCTGAAACCTGTTTCTATTTTGTTTCACATCACAATTTACAGTTTCATCCTGTTGACAGCTGATCAGAATAAATCACTCTCTAGGACACTGTTACCAAGGTTGTAAATAAAAAGAAAACACTAGACATATTAACAAAGTGACAGCTTAGCTCTATTAACTGAAAGAAGGAAGTTTCAGAAAGAGACAATAACAAACTAGTGTTTAAAGAGAGCATCTTTCAAGTTTTTCCACCCTGATAAGGGGAAATTCACTTGCAAATTGTACTTCAGAGTTCCATCTGCTATACCTGGAGTACTCTGTCCCGAAGGTCAAAATTAGGATTTTATTTTATTTCTAAAGTGAGGATATTGCATGAGATAAATATTAATGCATTTTAAGTCTTATCACTGCTACTATGTGTTCAAAAACTACCCCCGAATTAACAACATTTCTATATTCAATGTGTTATTCCACCTGAGAACAAGACAAATTTCCTAAATATGATTTTCCTTTCAGAATTCACTTTATGTTCAACTAGAACAGTATGTAAGACAAGTAAATTAAAAAAGGCAAAACAGAGTTAAAGAATCAGAGAAATTAAATCTATTCTGCTGCCTGAAAAAGGCCAGTATTGGATCATCAGAAGACAACAGAAGAAACTCAAAACCAGGGGATACATGAAGCTTATTTTAAATATTTTTTTTTAATCAGCCCAGCCAGTGACATATATTTATGAATTTAGGGCTTAGAATCACTTATATTTAGGGTTTACCTTTATTCTTCTCTGAAGCATGTAAAATTGTACCCATGTTTCAAATAAACAATATGGGGAAAAAATCTATTAAGTTATTGCTTTTATTTGTATTCTGAATCAATACATTCTATTGAGTGTTAAACACAAAAGAAAAACCTAAAGCTGAAGGGGGGTGCATTGGACCCGGGCAGCAAACCCAGCTATGTAATATAAATAAGCACTAATAGTGGGAATCAGAAGGGGAGGGGGGGGGGGGGGGGGGGCAGCAGATGGGGGGGGGCTGTTGGTAGGGGGGTATGGGTACTGTTTTCTGGGTCACAGTTTAAAGACTGGGAAGGATTCAGAAAGAATTTCTTTAGGTAAAAGAAGCTGTACTCTGATAAAATAAAGCACTCCTGACTAGTCTTATATAGGACAGTGCTATTTTCTTTCAGTTGACATTAATTGGGTGGAGCTGTCCAATTTCTTTGTTTACAGCAAAGAAAACACACTCTGAGTTTCAAGTCTGGATGGTTGTGGCTTGGTTGACATGAAGCCCCAATTTTAAGATCAGTAATTTTCCATTTTACTTGCTGTGTACTTGGAGAATTATGGAAAAGAGATTCCAACTTTATGCATCAGTCAGTATCAAACTAGTACAGATTTTAGAATTGTGTTTGCAATAAGGACATGGAAATCTGAAAGAGAACTCACTAGAATATGCCATGTAAATATCAAATAAGAGACTGAAAATAAATTAACATTTCTGAAGAAACTGGGTTGCAAGATACGGACTTTGGGGAATGCATCCAGCAAAAGGCAAGAAAGACATTTAGGTGACTAGAGCACCTCTCCTATGAGGAAAGGCTGAGAGCTGTGACTGTTCAACCTGGAGAAGAGAAGGCTCAAGGAAGAACTTACCAATGTATATAAATACCTGATGGAAAGCAATGAAGAAGAGGGAGCCAGACTATTTCAGGTGCCCAGTGACAGGGCAAGGAGCAATCCACACAAACAGAAACACAGGAGGTGCCATCTGAACATCAGGAAACACTTTTTTTACTGTAAGGGTGACCAAGCACTAGCACAGCTTTTGAGTGTCTCCAAGGCTGGAGACACTACAACTGCTCCTGAAACCAGGACAACCAGACAATCTACAGAGGTGCCTTCCAGCCTCAACTACTCTGTGAATCCTGCAGAAGTGACTGCAGTTCTTAGATGCGAACCCTGGAGCAACATGTCAGAAACTTACCAATCCATACAAAAAAGAAGGCTAATTAGTTAATTGGTCTCAATTTATAAATCAGCAGGTGGGGAAGTACATACATTCTTAAAACAGAAGCTATAGAGGTGTTATGAGGATTACTGGAT
Organism: Falco cherrug; assembly: GCF_023634085.1. Classification (NCBI taxonomy): domain Eukaryota; kingdom Metazoa; phylum Chordata; class Aves; order Falconiformes; family Falconidae; genus Falco; species Falco cherrug. The sequence continues at coordinate 73,219,779 of NC_073699.1, forward strand.
TAAACAGCTTGTGTTACTGTCCTGTTTTGGCTGGGATAGATTTAATTTTCTTCTGAGTAGCTGGTCTAGTGCTGTATTTGGGATTTAGTATGAGAATAATGTTGACAACACATATTGTTGCTAAGTACTGTTTATACTAAATCAAGGCTTTTCAGCTGCTGATGTGCCAGTGAGGAGAAGCACAAGAAGCTGGGAGGGGACAGAGCCAGTACAGCTGACCTGAGTTGGCCAAAGGGATATTCCATACCATATGATGTCATTCTCAGTATATAAACTGGGGGATAAACTGGCCAAAGGCTGCTGCTCAGGAACTGGCTGAGCATCGGTTGGTGAATGATGAGCAATTGCATTGTGCATCACTTGTTTTGTATAATTCTTTTAACATCATCAGTATTATTATATTGCCTTTCTGTCCTATTAAACTATATTTATCTCAACCTGCGAATTTTCTCACTTTTATTCCTCTGATTCTCTCCTCCATCCTGCTGGGTGCAGGGGAGTGAGCAAGTGGCTGTGTGGTGCTTAGTTGCCAGCTTGGGGTTAAACCACAACAGTTACACAGAGGTAAGTCTAAGTGTTGACAGTAGAAATGCATGGATTTCTTTGCCCATAAAGACCTTCTAGGTGGTGTTTTAAGTTGATTTACTCCAACCAAATCTCTATTTTATCAGAAATCAATTTAGTCAAAGATAGGTCATACAGAAAATGTCATCTGACACATGACTAAAATTTTTGAGATCTTAGCAACATTTAAATTCTCTTTTGAGCTTTTACACCTCAATCACCTGTAACTCCAGCATTTGCTCGACCCAGAAACAACAACCATAAGACTAGAGCATATCTTTACAAGGTAATGTTAAAAGTCTTAACATTGGTATAAAATAAATTCTGACCAAAAAAGAGTGATCCATTGTGACTTACTTCTTTTCTAGAACAGAAGCCAGTTGACAATGTCACTACTTTATGGCTTATATCTTTAAACAGAAGGTGCTGCAGCCCCACAAGAACCATTTGCAATGAAAAATGTATCAAACTGAGTAGTAGGTGGATGCACTTCTTCATGCTGGTTGGAGTACTGGTTAATGACTGGATAAGAAAATGAAGAGTATGACAAGTACTACAACGAGTGCAAAGGGACAGTGTTGGTAACAAGGTGGGAAGACAGATTTCTGTTCCACTTGCCAGGACAATACATTTCTTCTGACTACCACTTCTCAAGGAGCATTAAGGAAACACACATGCCTGACAGGCCAAACACTCCCGTAAGGTATCATCTAAACTACCAGCTTTGATGATCTAAGTCCAGAAAAACCATGCTTTGATAGTCCTGAAATATGTCTTGTTGGCTAGTATGTGGGATGACTTTACAACTGCTACTTCAGTTGCAGTGATTTAAATTCTCATTTAACTGACTTGGTACTACAATGCTACTTTTATCTTCTTCTAATTGAACGTGGCAAAGTAGTCAGTCTACTCCTCACAGCTGCACAGGTGATAGTATAATAACATGCAATAATTACATTTTACTGTCTCAGTTGTTATTAACACTTGTATTCAAAGTTACACATAGTGTTCAGTTGTCAACCTCAGACTTAAGACTGCAGCAGGTGAGAACATCTGTGCTAGTAACTGCCTTCTAGCTTCAGAGATCTACATCAGATTTGAGTTTTTTTACTACCTTAATTGCTAACAAATTAAAAATGCAGCATTTCATATAATATCATAAACTACATTGAAAATGCTTTTATGTCAGTGTTTTGAGGTCTCAAGAATTTATGAAAATGGCAAATAATCCCTGCAGATTTATCTGTCCACATAAGACATCAAATTGTGCCATATTTTCATGTTCTACCGGCAGATGAGCAAACTCAAGGTGGACATATTAAGTGAGGCACATCTGTACCTCAATAGTATTTGTACACGGGAAGCCATATCCATGTAGTAAAACCAAACAAAACCTGCAGCTCTAATTAAGTGTATACAAAGTTGAGCATTAAAACACTAATCAACATGTGGTTATGACAGGTAGGCCTCTGCAGACATCACACTAACATTCAATAGTAGCAAAACATTTCAACAGAATACTAAGGATTTCTAGAAAAAGGTCATAGCACAAAACAGAGGACATCCTTATGACACTGTATTTATGTCCATGATGTCACCTTGCCTAGAACACTGAATGTTTCCAGTTCTCTTTTGCGTACTCCACTTAAAAACTGAGACAGCAGAAACAAAGTAGGTACAGCAAAAGTATGCCAAAAATGATCAAAATCATGGGATGATTCCTACAAGGTGACACCAAGGAAACCAGTGAGAGATGCAAATGAGTTTGCAGTGAAGATACAAAAACATAAATAATTGTGAAGATGGTAAGAAAATCAGAAAAAAACCAAAACAAACAGGTAAAGTGAGAAAAGGACAATGGTTTTCTAGATTCTCCAGATCAGCACTTCAGTTTATATTCAGAGACCTGATCTTTCAAATGTGAAAGCTAAGAAGAAAAACAAAGAGAAACAAAACAAAACAAAACAGGCCATTGCTTATGTGCCCCTTCTCCCATGCTTTTACACTTCCACGGGGGGGGGTGGGGGTGGGGGTTAAGAAAAGATAAATCATAGTCCAGCACCAAACAGTTGAAGTAAAATCCTGGCAGATGTGAAATTCCACTGCACTACATTGTTGTTTTTTCCGGTACATCATCTGACAGCCTAAGATATCACTATAGTGGTGAGCCACAGCTCCTCAAGATAGAGGAAAGAAAACTGGAGACAGAAGTTTCTAGAAGACAAATGTGCTCTTTCAGCTACATGCTTGGTTATCCAAGTTCATTGTAGAAGTGCTCTATAACATGGGTGTCCCACTCCTTGTGCAAAGGCCTAATCCAAAGCCAAGCAGATCCTTTCCATTGCCCTAAGAGAAAATCCTTTGAACAAAGAAATATGTAACAACTGTCACTTTTTACAGCCTTTTCTGTAGGAGATAAGTTGTTGCATTGATGTTTTACAGAATTTCAAGTGAAGGGCAAATTCTCATCAATGAACTGTTGAGTAAAATAAACACAGTTCACGTAAGAAATTGCTTCCTCTGCTGTGAAAGACACTCTCATACCATTCAAATTAAGGTTTTTCCATTGGAGTTTGCTCATTTCTTCTCTTTCAATTCTATAAAAAGAAAAATCACTAAGGAGCAGCTGCCTGTTCTTCAAGAGCAAAAACCTGCAACCTAATCTAAATTCTGTTTTTCTTGCTATGTAAGCATTCTCATTTCTTGACTTGCATTTTAAACTCATTTAGCAATAAACATACATTCAAAAAAGAAACCAAAGACGTTCAATTTTCCACAGAAGCCATCATGGTAAGTGGTTTAACAATGGAAAAGGACAAAATACTTTCAATATCTATAAAGCTAACTGATCTTAAACTAAACTTTATGTATTGTCATACCCTGATGCAATTTGGTAAGTATTTATCTGTTGCTTTATCTTTTACTTATATATCCTTATTTTTATCAAGTAACTTTAAGGCAATCCCTGCTAAGGTATCCTAAAGCAAATTTTTATGAGTAGTGCAATTCTTGCACAGATTGAATACAAAGCCTCAGTATTGCAGCTTGCTTTATTTCTAAAGCTCCTGTAATGCAGAAAAGTGCAAACCTCTCTAAAAAAAACAAGGCAGTAGATGTGTCATATTTGTCATGGAGCTTTTCAGGGCCCAAAAGGGTTTCTTGAATGTCGAGAAATATTTGATATAAATGAGGTATTTTTTTCTTCAACTGCTCAGCCTAATTCAAGTTAGGAAAGTTCATAGATTCATTGTTCCCACTACAAACTCTTCTCTTTATAATGATATTTTTTTTTAAATAAACATGCATGCACTACCATAGTCCCTCTGTTTTTCTGGCATTAGCTAGTTCTGCAGAAACATTTATGCACCACAATAGGCTTACTTGCAGCAACAGATTTTCTTCTGGTTAACATTCTTCCCAACTTTTATCTCTGTAGTTCTTAATGCTTCAAGATACGTGCTATCTAAGTTCTTACTGCTAGTTATAAACACAAATTTATTTTAATTGAAGGTCACATAAGGAGTTGGGAGACAGTTCTTATCTTCCTCAGTTCCCCATAGTGCTTAACATTTTCATATATTACTCTTTTTTTCCCCTCTATAAGTTGAATAACATTAGATTTTTTAATTGCTTATGGGTTTGGCTAATAATCTTTCCTTTTTCCTTTTGGAGATCCTCTCCATTTTAACTACTCCTGTTCTGTAGATATGTATCTACTGTAGAAATATTGATTCCATTCAGTACAATAAAGAATTTATTCCTTTAAAATAAGACCACAAACATACCAAAAGAATAAAAGCCTGAAGACTGTAAAGTTAGGGTCCATGACTTACGCATTTTAAAAAGCTAATGATCTGCATCAACTACAAATGCACCAAATCACTGAAATCAAAAGGCTCTATTTCTATTTTTACCACAAAGTCTCTGACAGAATAAAGAGACTAAAAGTAGTGCAACATTCATGAATGATTTAGTAAGAGAAGATGTCGATTGCATCAAGATTCAGACGTCAGTATTTGTCAGCCAAACAGGACAGAAAGCTCCTTATAAATGAACCCTTAAAACCAGCTAAAATAGAAAATGCAAGTGGTGTCAACATTTTTTATTCATTATCTATAGATAACATAAATGTCTGGAATGTTGTTCTTGTATCTCATAATATATTTTCTTCTGTTTGCTGTATCTTATCCTGTGACACATAAAAGGATACCTCTAACATGAAAGAAATAATCTTCATCTGACCAAATGTATAGTCTAAACACCCTCTACCTCTGCATGCCTACTCACTCTAAAATTAAATCACTGAAAAAATAAGCACCAAAAAAAAATATGTATTAGACTCGTCTTCCATAGAGGTCTGACCACGTCTCCTCACCGTGTACTTCAGTAGAAGTGCCTGGACCATACAGAAGGTTACAATTTAGTTCATAGCTTCATCATTTTAATGATGGATTTCTAAAGTTTGATCCAAGATTTTCTAACCTATCCCAGATAACCTGAAGTAGTTCTCTTAAGGATTTTTTGGTGAATTTTTTCTCTGTTTGCATTTCATTCAAAAATGGAAACTGGAATTACATATTACATTCTAAAAGAGATCGTAAAATTAAACCTCAGCAGCTATAAAATATCAAAATTAAACTGCTGATGCAAGTAGTATGCATGACAGTACATACTGACTGAAATTATTCTTATCATATGGGGCTTAGTTATGTTCCACTGAGGTGTAGTTTCAAAAAAAAGTTGAACTGATCCAGATGTAGCCAGATTAGAACTAAAGATACGCAAAACCCCAACAAAATCTGCTGCAGAAAGATTTGCAAATGGAAAAAGATCAACATAACCATCCAGGCAAAAGCAGGTCATAGTATCAATGACACTAGGATAAATTCCCTGTCCAGCAAAGGGGAAAGGCAGACATCTGAAAATTCTTGAGGGAGCAAGGGGAATTTCAACCACTCATGAGAAAAGGAAGTGACACAATGTACGATGGACAACCTGAGGAACTAGAGCCAAAAATTCATAAGAAAATAAGATTATAAAAATGGGTAATAAAGAACATTGATGCCTATCTCCATTTTGTTTACGGACAAGTTAAAAGCAGAGGAAAAGATTTCATTATGCCACCGCTACGAAACTCAGGAATGGAAGTAGATTTTCGTAAATCTATGATCCACATCAAGACTTTAGAGATTAAAATGGAAATACATGCAAGTAGCTGAAAACATGCAGCACAGCATTCTGTAGATACTTCAGTAAAGTAACAGTAAACTGGAGAAATGTGCAGCCACTTTTGGATACATCTAAATGAAATATAAAGTCTTGCCTCAGCTCCTGCAATGCAACACTGGGCAACAATCTTCAGATTCAGTGACTTTTATGAATTACGTGAATCTAACAAGACCTTTCTCTAGATTCATGAAGTACATCAGAGAGGCTAATAATTCCATCTAACCATGACAGTTCCCAATTCTGATATCCCCTAAAATGAAAAAAAAAAATCCAAAGAGAATACCTATAACAATACGCTTTACTGAACTAAGAGTTTGAAAGTAAAATTATTTCACTTTCATAAACTACAGTCTAGGTCTTAAAATAGAATCAGTTTTGCTCATTGCAGTCACTAAGGTCAGTGAATATCTGCCCAGCAGGTGACCAAAGTGATGTTACTTGTCAGTCTGACTGCACTGTGATTAGCGACAAGACACAGAGTCCATATTTAACCATATTCATTTGTTAATTACATGATGACAGAAATAGAGCACTTCAAGACAGAATACATCTATTTGCATCTTTCAACCCAAAAGGCACTATTTTCTACCTTCCAATTCTTTTCCAGGACAGTTGAGGTTATATCCTCTTACCCACACTCCCAAGAAACATGACAGGTCTCCATTTAATACCAGTAGGAATAGTAAATTGACAGAAAACAACAACTATATGGAGTGACAGAATTTGGAGGATGAATTATAAGAGTTGAGCTTATTCTGAATAACTGCAAAGTAACAAAATTTGTAATTCTGTACAAAATCTTATTTTGGGCTAGCTTAAAATTCTTATTTTAGTGTCCAGTTTTTATATTTCATTGCCATACAACAGAAGAATGGAAACAAAAAAAGTTTCAGAATAACAGTGAAATTTCTTATTTATAAAATGTTTAAATTTCTAATTTTCATCCACCCATTCTTATCTCCCTGAAATTATATTGCCAGTCTTTCTAAAAGAAATACCCCGTATCAGACAAACCTCACAGGAAAAACACCTGTAACATTCTGCAGCTTCATAAACCATTTAATTTCAGCACAACTCCTTGCTGCAACAGTATAAGTTTCCCTGATCTGCTCTCCAAAAACCGATGGCCTTTTTGAAATTTCTGAGTGACTCACTCAATGGTATTTGGAAGTTCATAGGCAGGAAACAACCCACTTTTATTTATTTATGCAAAATCATCTGCACCACAAGGCCCCTGAGTTATGGTAGGCAACTAAGTAATGCAGCTAAATCACATCGAAGTGTATTAGCTGGAAATTTATTTATGACAAAATTGAATCTGAATATAGCAAGGTTACTTTGGGAAATAAACTTTAGTTGGCAGGAAAAGAGTAGGCTTAAAATGTACATGAAAACAAAACTGTTAACTGTAGGAGAAGAATGGAAACTCCATAGGTAAAAGTGCAGCATGACAGAGAATAAACAAAAAAGTAATCATAAGCAAACAAAAACTACCAATTGCAGATAAGCAAAACAAACAGCAGTTCTGCAAAATCACATGTTCAACCAGAAATTCCAGCCTTTTCCAACTCCAAGCTAGAAACAAAGAGTCAGCACAAAGATGACAAAAAAGACTCATGCTGAAAGTACAGAGACTTATTTCCTTGGGTTCTTCAACAAAAAATAATATAAAGTTAATAGGTTTTTTAAGAGTAGTTTCTGATATGGGAAACAGAGCAGCCATTAAAAATACACACCATAGCATACTCATTTCAGTATGGGAAAACTTTTAACAAAACTTCATGGTACACAGAATAAAACTGTGCAGGGTGTATTTGTAAAGACATTTCATTTTAAGTGAATCAGGAAAAAAAAATCCATGATTGAAAGCAAAAACTTGTGAAGAACTACACATGTTTCTACATATGTGAACAAATACATGTTTCTACAGAACAAGTGAAATCAAGTATGCGAAATCTAGTTAGTTGTATTAAGAATACATCATACCTAGCTTACTGTAGAAAATTCAGGGTTTATGTGCTGATCTTTACCAAATAATAGTGAATATGGGTCTACAGGTAGGTGTTCTGCATGTGAGTCAAACAGCTTTCATTTTAAGTGGTACTTTCAGAGGCTGTTTTAAATTAAATACTATCAACTGGGTGTGCAAGCTAAAAGGAGTGCCAAGCTCCTTGCAAATCCCTTTTGAAATGAACAACATGCAGTAAGAGGCTATGTAGTGTTTTACTGCTTCCCATGCAAATGAACTCTAAGTTTTTCAAAAACAAATCTGGAAACAGTTTTCAGTGATGTTCCCACATTAATTGAGACACTCATGGAGAAGATATTTTGACTAGAAGCTAAAAAGCTAAAAAATAAGGATGAAAAGGTTGTGCAGATGGAAGGTGAATTTATATCACAGAAAAATCTCCAACATGTTGATATAATTAAGCCTTCCTAATGAGTTAGAAATCCAGGCTAGTTACACAAGCTATTTTAGTTTCTCTAGCCTTCTGGAGTCGATGGAGAAACTCTTCTTGAAGGCAATGGCTCACTCTGGAGCTGATCTTGTTCTCTAGAGGGCAGTCTCTTGCCCTCTCTTTCTGCATTGACTACAGAAAAAAAAAAATAGAAGGATTAGAAATTAGCAGCATCCCTTTGTTAATAAACTCATTCCATGCTGAACTGGTGTGTGGAAAGCTGGACAAGGGCAATTACTTTGAGGAATTAGTTACTGTCCCAGGTATAAAGCTCTACTAAAATGTTTTGAGTTTAACAAAGAAACCAGGATATCTGTTAATGCGACAGCAGCAGCAGGTTGGAAGGCTTCTTTCATGATGATTAGCCAGGTGACATGTTTTATTAAACAGCGACTAAAGCAAAGCGAAACTATATTCTTGCTGAGAAACTAATACTAGAAATTTGTCTTTATGTTTGAAAAATATTTATAATTTTAGATTTATTGATGGCTAAACAAACTAGCCATTAGAAATCACTTTATAGGAGTTCTAGTGCAAAGGTCTGTTAAGGTCTGTTTAGGCTTTATAAAGTGATGCAAACTTGCAGAAGTACCCCTAAGAATTAAATACTATGCCAGTATGAAATTATTATTGCAAATAAATTTCAATGGCACCTTTCAAAAATTAAATTAAGAGGGTGTAGAAAGGGAAATTTTAAATGACTCGCATACCATCCCAGTATGGAAAAAAAATAATTGGAAAAGTGTGTGTGTGCATACATGTATGAAGTCTGAAAAATTCAAATGGGAAACACTTTTTCAGGACCACTGATTCTGAAATTTATGCAGATTACAGTGAGACAGAATACATTTAAGTGGAAATCTAACTAGCTTCTTGACTCAAAACCAGAGTTAAACCTAGAGGAGATTATTTACAAACTGGCCTGAGCAAATGAGAGACTATGTTAGACATCAAACAGTGTTTAGCAACTTGCTGAAATAGCCCCCTGTGCTATGGTTGTATATCCTCACTATCTCTGAACTTCTTCTGCCTTGCTGCACAGATAAAGGATGTCTAAATAAAAAACAAGCAATAAACTGACTTTGCATTTTTGAGGGACTGCTGTAGGCAGAAATAACTTGTGCCATCTCCTTCACTGAGGGAGGGACTAAAGGAAGGTTATGAAAGGCAAGGGTAAGATACAGAGAACAGTAAATAGTCCAATGTAAGAATTCATCTCAGAAGTTCAACAGGGCAATTTGTCTCTATTCTGCCACTGAGAAGCAATGGAAAGAGCAAATCACACTCAGCGTGAAACCTCTGGAAGTCTATGTCCATGTGTTGGCTAGCACTGAAAATTATCATCACTTGGCAGGGGAAGGAGAGGACCTGAAACTAAGTTATGAACATGCCAGCTGGTAAAAGTAATGGTATTGACCTTTGTTCTGTGGCAGTGGGACTAATTTCTGAAAAACACACTTTTTAAATCCTAGTCCTGACAGCATTTTTCCTGAGAAGGAGGGGTATTTTATTTATTTTTATATAAATATAGAAGTAAATATATATTTAAAAGTATTTTACCAACACTTCAATAATTACTTTGTCTTTGAGATTTTTTAAAAAACTCCCCAATTTTAAGCATAAGCACTAGAACTGCAAAATCATTCAGAAATATAGGAAGCTGGATCAGGGGGTGGGGTGGGAAGAAAGGAGGGGGGGAAGAAACCCCACACTTCTTGGCTGGAAAAGTCACCTTCCTTCTGTATCAGCCATATTAGCTAAATAACAGGAAAGGCATTTTAGTGATGTTTTATTATCTTTGAGACCAGGCACCATGACTCTGCTCCCTCCAATGCCCTGTGCTACTCAGGAGCAAAACAGCAAATTCTTGATCCATAGGAAGCCAGTCATAGGTATGGATGCATTGGTGAACGTCCACAAAGCAGATCAGAAGTGCTGATTACTGTCTTTTACTCCCAGGAAGGCTTACATAGTTACCTTTATTTGTTTGCACACAAAATCTAAAAGGTCAGACCTGTGAGATTCTCCCATTTCTTCTATTTAATTTTACCCCAGCAAATGTCCTTATCCTCTAAAGGCAGGAAACGGTGACACCAGCACCAGCACGGACATTATGGTCCCAATTATACATTGCACCGCTACGCCTGGCAGAACTCGGGAGCTGTTTGATGTTCTTTTGTCTTCCTGAGTTGCCAGAAAATAAAAGTCCGAGACGTGAATTTCCCTATCCTCTGTTAATCTAACTGGGCTGTTCACTCATTTTAAGTGCCAGCATTAAGTGTTCAATGATCCTGTTTTGGAAAGCAGTTGTGAGAGGAAGTGGAATTGAAAGCACAGGAGGATCAGCTGGGAGTTCTCAAAAGCAATAAAACACAGAAGGAAAAAGTAAATGAGAAACAGGATGAACTGGAAAGAAAATGCTAAAAATGCCAGAAAAGAAAGAGAAACGATAAACAGAAGCTCTAAAACTGGCTTTCCAGCTCTTTGTGACATTCAGTCTCACTGAGATATCTAGCCTGCGTACCAGCAGTCCGTTTAGATACTGTTATTTATTTTGTCTTAAGAACTTTCTACTCACTTCACTGGGGAATCTGTCTTGGGTAAGGGGAAGTGGATGGTTCACAGGCTGTGTGCAAAGGTAGAAGGTGGCATTCCCACAAGGATGTGTTCAGTCCCAGTTTCTAATGGAGAAGGCCATTTCAATATTTAAGTGCAAAAAACTCCCAAATAAATGCTTAGTCCTCTGGACATCAAGTCAAGCAGTATGTGCTTTCCTGAACAAAAAAACCTTCTTGTCTGGAACCTGCAAGAGCAGAGAAGTCATAATAAGCTCTTGGCTTTCATAGGCAAGTTAAGGTAACTGCATTATAAAGAATATTCATTTATCCATGATGAGGTGACATGAAGGAGAAAGTAGAGAACTTTGTTACTCACAAAAGGGTGTAAATTTGTGGCACCTGTTGCAAAATCCTGCATACTGGGCCATTTTATACTGTTTGCTAGCAAATTTACTTTTGACACTGCTGACAGCACCAGTCAGTGAATAATCAACACTGTCTAATAACACAGACAAGTGTTCATTAAGCAATAAGAAGAAACTGAACAAAGTATTTGAACATAAATGAGCAGCAGGCATCTTTCAGATGTGTTATGTTACCATGAAGAAAGCTGTGAGGTTGCAGGCACATTTTGGTTCTAACATACCCAGGTACTGAATGATAGACACATAAAAAATGGGTTTCTTTTATGACTCTGAAATTAAAGGCATTCCAGCAAGTAAACATTAACCAAACATTGCAGAGAAACAAAGGTAAATGAAACATTTCTCACTTGCATTCAGTTAAAAATACTCTTGACTTCAGAGTTTTCTGATTATTAAAAGGAATCTCAGCACAAGCAGGGCTCATCATCTTTATAAAGAAAGTGCTGATTGTCAAGAGGATATCTTTTGGTACCTTTGATAGCAGAAATGGAAACTTCCACTGCAAGTATTAAGCTATGGCACTGAAAACAAATAAGGTGTTTGAATCAGGGCGACAGAGCCTATCACTTGAAAACACAGCTGAGTACATAAAACAAGCGTACTTCATCAAGGTAAAAATTGGATTACTGTTAGAAAAAGAGAAAAATCATTATCAATATTAACATTTTCATACGTGGAATAATGTATAAATGTATAAGCATCTCAATCGATAGATTTTACCTAAATTTGGTATTAAACCAGTACTTTTTAGAAAGCATATATGATTAAAATTTTTCTAAATTCTTTGTGTTAGACAAAGGCCATCAGAATTCGCCGATTATAAACATGGTATTATTTACATTGATCCATATCTGATTATTTAAATCCAAATAATTTTAACAAAATTTTTAAAAAAGCAAACATACATTAAACTTTGTGAGTGTACAGAAGGATCTAATTTTTCCAAGAACTTTTAAAATAGCCTTACAGTAAGTACCATAGTACTGTACTGTATTTTGCTTTCTTGAACCAGAATAATGGAAACTAAATACTCAAAAACTCTCAAAAACACACATCAATAAAGATTTCCTTCTTTACCAGGATCTTACTGTAACTTGGACCTTTAATTTCAACAGTCACGCCAGCTAAAATCCCCAGGTAAAAACAGTGAGAATATTCTGGTAAAATAAATGAAATTAAATTAGATTCCCTCAAACTAATGCTGAAAGTAGAATAGGGAGGTGGGGAAAGGGTGGAGGGAAGTCATACGCAGTCTTTACAGTCACTTTCTCAGAGGAAATTCAAATGTCACAACAAGCAAAGTATTTCTCTAGTCAGAACAACAGACACATTAAAAACCCACATGCATTCGTTAGCCTGCCGCAAAAAATCAACAGAGCAAAAAATTAAAATACCTTATTTAAACACATGCTGCCTTGTTCTCAAGAAAAATAAAAAAATCTAAGCAATTGAAACTAACATGAAAAATCAAGCCCAATGCAAATAGGATAAAGTCGCTTACTCTAAATAAGTAAGAAGCTGACAAAGCTTGTTTATCAGAAACTCATTCTATAAAATCGATTTAGCCTACAGCGCCAAAACAAATCTGGTAAGAAAATTGTGCGTGTTTTTAAGCATGTATTTATTATATACAAGGGCAGTAGCTTTTTCACTGGGAAAAAATATGTCTTCCAACTTCAGTTAATTAAGTAAAAATTAGTTAGAAGCTTAGAGGAAAGAAATTATATCACTTTCAGTAACTTTTCTGTCAGTCTAACAACCATTGTTCTGGTTATCCTAAATATACTACCACTAAAGTAAATAAAAGATAAAGATGATAGATATCAATTAAACAGCTTGGATACTTAAGCAGTCAGCAGGAAGCCAATATTACTTTTCTGACTTGATTCTGTTTGCAAGTAAAGGTAAGTAAAGGTATATATCATAAGCCAACTTACTAAGAAGCCCTTGAAAACCTTTGAAAATAAATCCATTACCTTTTCTAGTGTTTTCCTAGCAAGTTGCTTTTCCTTTTTTAGTCTTTTTGCTTGCTTACAAAGCCATTTTTGTACTCTGTTTTCACTGTAAGAAGGGCAGCAACACCTGCTTAACCCTTTTGTAATAGTTACCACTCAGTTCTTTAATGGCAGATGCTGAAAACTCATAGAGGAAATGAGACTTTTAAATCTCCTTACAGAGTACATAATTCACTGTTTGTAAAGTCCTCATCTATAAGGTAGTAAACAGTCTAGACGCTTTTCTTCTTCATGTATAACCACTGGAAAGTAACACAGAGAATAACCACTGCAACTTGGATTTAAAAAGCCGCTAACACTGCTAGCGGGGAGTACAAGGAGCAATGCACCCGCTCTGCTGTCACAACAGTTGTAAAAGAAAGGTGTTGCGAAAAGACAAGCAGAAAAGAATGTCCCTTTCTAATTCCAAACTTTCATCTCTACCTGTCAGTGGCACAGTAGCAAGCAGTCCCTACAGGGCTAACACGGAGGACGTGTAGGGTATGAGCCCCTTACACCATCCAGCTCCTCATTTAAGGCAGGCTAGAGAAGGTGGTTCAACACCTCCCACACCAGCCTCCAGCCACCTGTGCTTCACCTGGAATATACTGTTTGGAAGATTTTCAGCAATAGCAAAACTCCCACAGCTCTCGGGAAACTGCAGCTGACCCTCGCATAGAAGATGTCTCCCCATACACACATCTGAATTTTTGTAGCTGAGCAAGGGATCACATTATGTTTTGTAACTGACCTTCTCTGACTGAGCAGACATTATAAATCAACTCCTTGCATACAAATCAAGGTCTCTGAATCTTTATTCGATCTCAGAGAAACTAGATTGAAGAAAAGAATGGGGGGGGGGGCATCACCAAAATGTTCCCAGACAGTTACAGTACTTTTTTCATATGTTTAAATTTTATGGTCTTCCAATGCATATAATATTCCAGTCCTCAAACTATTCTTCATATAGTTTCTGTGATATAGCTACAACAGATAATCCAGTAGTTCCTCTTGTGCTGTTGTGCTGGACTTCAATGCAAACCCCATTTTCTTTCCTCTGTATTTACTTGCATTTGCTTTATTAAAACCATGGAACCATCTGTTCAGTTCATCTACCAAGACTACTCAAATGACTTCAAATTCACTGATGGTGAGTCTTTACAAGACTCTATGCTTGATATGGAAAATGTATATAAAGTTAGGATCTATTTCATCACATTTATTCGAAAGTAGTAAGCTTTCTACACCTGCATTACTTGTTAGTAAAACTCCCTTTCATTTACATGAAAGAAGAAGTTATAGGTCCCATAATTCCAGGCTCCACATATGTGGGTGAAGTTCAAGGGAAACCAGACTTGAACAACCTACCATAATATATAATGGAAAAGGCAGTGACATCGAGGGCTATAGAGAGGCTCAAAAAGATTTGAAAAGACAAAAATTAATATTATGAAGATGACCAAAAGCATAAAATGCTCAAGAAAGTACTTCTAGCATGGGCTTCAGTACAAAAAAAGGAATATTCTTCCTTTTAAAGATCACAAGCATTTCCTTTCACAATTCATCTTCTGCCATAGAATGATACACCAGAACTACTTCCTTCTCCAAAAATTAAGTCACATAACATAGGACTATAGCTCAGCAGGTACCTAATCCCTCTTTTTATAGTCACACACCAAAACCAACAGGCAACAAAGAAGCTAAATAGCAGTGAAGAGACTAAATTTGTATCACAAATTGGTATGTGCACTCTGCACCTATTTGCTAAAACTACAGCATTGTCACTGACACTGAATGGTATCTTTTGTCTTCTCACCTCTTTCCATTTTTGTTTTGTTGATTTGGTGATTTCTGATTTCACTGTTTAGCCAGAAAATAGACTGGACAGGACCTCGAGTCAGAGTCTAGTCCTTTGCTGTTACAGGCCTGCCTGCTTTTATTAAGAGATAGGACCAGAGCATCACCATGCTGATGACAAACCTTCTCAATTTCAATGTAAATACACCAAAACGTTGTGTAAGCTAGAAGGTAATGTTTTATCTTCCCAGTTCTTGTAGAGAAAGCAATCAGCCATTCCTCTTTGCATCTGTCTCTTGTGTCCACTGAGCACTTTAACTAGATTGCAACGAATGGTTCGAAAAGACAGAAAGCAAACACTAGTGTCAGGCTCACAGAGGGAACTGGAAGAGCTGGAAACACTGGCTAATAGCTTCTGCCACGTAAATTAAGCTATCTGTTCCACAGGGATTCTTACACTGGACGTTGCACCACAGACTCAAAACAACCTAATGAACAGAGCAGTAGTACAAACCTGTGGAAATGACAAAGAAAAGCTGCTCTAAGAGGCTTCAAGCTTAGTCTCTTCTCTAGTACACGGGAAAATGCAGGTTCAGACAGGAATTAGTGTTGTGATTTTGGTGATCAAAGCCTAACACATGTGGCCATACTGTTTGGAGAGCACGTGACAGTAATTGTTGTAAATATTAATCCAACATAAAATTTGTTGACTATTTTCAGCCATGAGTCGTATTTTGTGTTTTTGCAAGGGGTAGAAGCAAGGAAATTGATATTGCTGTGGAATTTAATGGCTGCTACTGCAAAATACAGAAGTTGCTGTCAGAGACTTTGATGCCATTGTGCAGCAGAATACAAATTACTTCAGCTACATTTCAAACTATCTGTATGGAAAACTTCATAAATTGCTTAAAAGACCTTCAAATAACACATGTTCATTACCATATTCTGACCAGTTTACTTATGAAAAAACAACATTAAAATCAAAATTTTTCCTAGTAAAAAACCTGGAAAATCATTCTGTGTAAAAATAAAACAAAGTTACTCCCACACTCATGCACACGGAATTGTGTATAACCAGCATGTAAACAGTTTTCAGCTTCTCTTTCTATGATGCTCTACAAACCACAAAACCAAGAAAAGAATCACACTCCCAGTCACATAGAAAACACACTAGAAATTGATAAGCATTGCAATCTTTTCAAGATATTTTTCACTTGGGAATACTATAAGAAAACGGAAACATCTCTTTCATAAAAAGTCACCACTGCTTTCTTCCCACATACAAATAAGCCAACACTGCATACAAGAAGGATGTCAATAACAGTATTAATAATGTAAAAGGGACCAAAGATGAAAATTTAGATGAAAATACTGCCTTAGCTTTAGTCACAGTGAACTTGAAAAGATTATGGGAAAAACGGAGCATGAGAAAAGATGAGATTAGCAATAATTAACTGAAACATGATTCATAATTGCACATGGACAGAGAGCACAAAGGAAAAGAAAGACGTCATGGAATTAAAAGAGTTGAATGTGTGGGGGTTTTTAGTAACCATATTTGATCAAATACCATGATTTGCATGACCACTGCTGTTACCTAGGGAGTTGAAGATTTTGTTGAAAGTAAGTTCACTATAGATCCTTAACTACTGAAATACTTGACCTTGCTAAAACAAATAATCAAACCAACCAGCCAATCCACCAGACATACTGTTAACGGTCAGTAGACCTGAAATGCACTTCTGTTCCCAACAATGACAATGACTCCTGACATTCAATAATTCTGAATTAAGACATGTGTGTACTAACTGAATACTACTGCATTCACTTATATACCTAACAGTTAAACACGTATTTAATTTCTTTGCTGAATCAGGACCTTATGTAACAAGTTTATTTTTATCAGATGCCTATAAAAGAGTATAATCTTAGAGACAATTTTGAATTTGAACACTGACAGCCTGGCTTCCCTGACTTGAAACTTTCCAGACTTCACAGTTTATTTATAGAAAAATTACAAAGACAGGCATATCTTTTCTTTGATTAAAAGGAATGAATTAGGTAATAGAGTAATACTTGTTTAAATTTTGTGATACAATACACTGTGCTAAAATGAGAGATTCATTTTTCTCTTAGCTACTAATTTGCATTGCTTGTATATTGGCTTGTCTGAAAGAGGCAATACTTTGTAATGGCTAGAGAGGACTGGGAGACAAACTGCAAGTGAATAAAAACGAGTTTTGTTTCCTGATTGTTAGTGTGTGTCTTTCTGTGTAATTTTCAATAAATGCAAACACCATGCCTCAATTTACTCACTACAAAGAAACCAGTGGAATTAATTTTAGGCATCACCATCTACCCCTGTGTGACTGTCTGTCAAAAGATCAAGTTGTCAAACTGAGATTTAGTAACCAGCAATATAGAACATGGGTGGTTTATTGCTGCATGTCAACAAAGCTGCCAACTTAGATTATCAGTTCAATAAAGCACTGTTTCACATACAGCATATGCTTAGGTGATATGGTTACATGAGGACCTACTGTCTATTTTGGGCCTTTCTTGCTTAAGGAAATGAAGTTTAGTTGGTCTGGAAATTAATTTCTAGGGTTGTTCTCCAAACCTCAAAATACATCAGTTTTCAACCAGCTTCACACAAGTTCTCAACCCGGAGGAGGGAGCCCTTATCAGCTTCCCTTAATGAAAGCAAGGGTGAAACACTCGTGTGAACCCACTTGCAGTGTTACTTCACAGAATCAATTCAAGGTGGAAGGGATCCCTGCAGGTGATACATGTCAACTCCCTGTTTAAGCAGGGTCTTCTAGATGAGGTAGCTCAGGGCTGTGTACAGTCAAAGTCTGAGCGTTGCCATGGACAAGGATTCAAAAACCTCTCTGGGAACCTGTTCCAGTCTCTGATTATTCTCATGGTAAAAAATAAATTTCTTTGTATCTAACCATGCCGCAACTCATGTCCATCATCTCTCGTCCTATCATTGTACATCTCAGGCTGGAGAGCCTGGCTCCACCTTCTCTACACTTCCCATGAGGTTTTTCTAATTTTGTCATTTTTTGGGGAAAAAAAAGCTTTAGTTGGTAGCAGCTGCAATAGGAACAAATTTCTAAGACACAACTGATTTGAAAAAAATTAAAAATAACCATCTTGTACCTCTCTGAAAATGATGACATCTGTGAGGTAAGGAAAAGGAATGCTATACCAGACTTCGTTCATTTCAACTCACGGCCATGGTTTGGTAAAAAAAGCTCTCTCCATCTCTTGCAAGCTCAGTATAACTATACTATATATAAAGAACAAAAAAGGTACCTCTCATTTCCTTGTTATTCCTTGAAATTGGAAAGAACCAAAACAAAGTGTTTAAAGTTCTGGTTTATTTAAAAAAAAAAAAAAATATTTTGAAAATGTGTGTCACTTTACTGAACTGTTTTCCCAAGGGCACCAAAGTCTTAGTTGGTAAGTACCTACGTATTAAAAGATTTTTTCAGTGGCAAGCAGCTCCTTGACAGACAAAGGCAAGAAGATGAATGACTAGAGACTGAAGCTAAGCAAAGTCTGACTAGGAATATTTTAAAAGTGAGTGCAATTAATCAATGGAAGACCTCACCTAAGGGTATGCTGGATTCTCTGTAGAATATTTTAAATCAAAAATGGATGTCTTTTATAAAGATGCGGTCTAGCTCAGCCATAAATTACTAGGCTGTACAAAGATGTACAGTAGATGAAAAATTTTGGCCTGAGTTTTAATTGGATGTCAAACTAGCTGTCATAGTTGCTTCTTCTGACCTGAAGATTTTGGACTCAGTAAATAAATCATTTTCAACTTCTACAAAGCAGCAGCTTCAATAAAAGTTTGTAAGGCCCACTGTAAGTGTGAAAGGCCTAGGATACCCAATGGGATAAGCTCTGTGTGGTAACTCCATCCATACAGTCTCATGTCTCACACTGTGAACATTCAGGATTCTGGTTATAAGATGACTCTTCAGGCTTCTAAAGGTGCGGAAGCAAAAAAACAAAGCAGCCCAACAGCTGTTCAGGAGCAATATTTACCAGGCACAGATGCTAGCAAAGGCATCACCCTTGCCTCCTCAGCAGCTTATGCTGCTCCTGCCACAGAAAGGGAAAAAGGATCTGCTGGATGCTTGAGTTCTGTCAGGCTGCGCGAACATCAGCAAGCAGTGCAAAGAAAGAAAATCTGATCTGCCTAGCAAAACAGTTGGTGCAGAGGACCCAGCATCCACCACATCAACAACATTAGCTTTAAAGTAGTCCTGTGGGTGAGCAGGTTTCTAGAGGAAGAAAAGATAGTTGTGCTCCTGGAGCATACATGGCTCCTGGTTCTTCCTTGTGGAAGCTAAGTCATGCACTCCAACACCTCCCCTTGGTAAGAACAAAAGCACAGTAAGTGGGGGCAGTAGTACAATTTATTTCAAAACTGCACTCCACATCTGAACTAAAATGCTAATGTAGGTATTGTCTTAGAGTCCTAGCCAACTGGGCCCAGATGCAGTTGAAAAGCACAAGTATAATTTTCCTTAGAGGGTACTTCCATGCCTTCATAGCTGCAAAACAATCTGTTACATCTCTGATGTCTTGGGGCAGAGATACAAACTGTTACTCACAATACAAAAGCTAGAAAATTGCTAATGATGAAATGGAGTCTATCTTTTTATGTGATTTAATGAATCGGTGTTCAAACATTTAAAAAGATTATTTCTGTTTTCACTTAAGAGCAAGGTAAAAATATGCATTTATGTAATTCCTTCTTCTCCCTCAAAGCTAATGTGATTTGGAACATTATTTCCTTCATATCTTCCCCTAGAAAACAGATTCACGTGAATATGTTTTCCATTTGAAAATGAAAATATTGTTTCATGAAAAGGCCAGATATTGTCCCTTTACTGATAGACATTTGCCTGCCTCTAGACTGTCCTCAAAAATCAGGACAGTCATTTGATTTTTTCGTTGTGGATTTCTGACCAAAAAAAACATTCTACCAAATCATTGAAAGATTTCAGTGAAGAACTTCAGTCAATCATGCTTATTCTTTTTATTTATTTTTTTTGCAATTACTTTATCTTGTGTACAATGAAATGTTAATATCCATTACAATTTTACTTCATGCAATTTCCAGATGAATAATTTCCTTCTAATACTTTTTCTCAATTTAAGACAATAAGTAGCTTTCTCCATTATCTAAGAAAGATTTTCTGGGTTTTTTTTTCAAAAGGTCATTTTCCATGCTTTCACAGTATAAACAATAACACTTCAATTTTCCTGTAAAATCATCTGTGTTCAGCTGATCTGTAGATAAGGTTGGACTGAATAATTTTGAGGATCTAGGGTGACCTCATACACATAACATGCCAAAGGACTGCTCTGAATTGCATTTCCTTTAACCTACAGCATAGCATTAGAAAAAAACATTTGCTTTTGACTTACTAGTAAGGTAAAATTGAATGAAAGATTCAGTAAATTATTCTATTAAATATCTCTGCTCTTAAAAATGTATACCTTACTTCTAGCTTCCACTTTGAATTATTCTTGACATTTTTCTTTGTGGTTATCAAAGTTTTTACATAGTTCAGGTGGCAAAATTTCTCCATCATCTGTTCTGGGAGTCTGAAGAGAATTCTGGGACTCTCTCCTTATACAAAAATCTTTTAACTACATTTTAGCTATTTGCATAGCTGTTCTCTGAAAACTTTGGAATTTATGAATATCTTCTGATATGGGCATCACAACTGGACACATAATTCCTTCTAGAAGTTCCCCTATTTGCCTATCCATCCAAGAATCCTGTTCTGTTGAGTGCAGCATCACACTGTGATGACAGGTTAATTATCTACCAAGATTATAGCCCTTTTTAGGAACACTGCTCTCCAGAAGAGATGAATGTGATCCAGAAGAAATGAGTATGAAACGTATTAAGACACGCTGTCCTCTCACTAATCAGGATCACTCTGTGCTAGTAACTTGTTTTCATTACTTATAATTCCCTATCCTTTGCAAGGCAAACGTCTTATGAGCGATTACTTAGAAACTAACTCATAAGTTATTTTTTTTTCTCAATATAAATTATAATTTCAAAGCAAGTCAAGTTTGGCAGGAGGAAATTTTTCATAAATCCACATGGGTAATTTTTTTCTTTTCCCTCTGTCTGCTTGTTATTAGTCAAAAACCTGTATCACGTGTTCCATTTTGTAGGACTCACTTCAGCCTATATCAGCTCAAACTATCCTCTACAGTCTTTTAACTTTCTAGTGCAGTGTTATCTTCCTTCTAGTTCCTTTGAAGTTCTCCAGTGGTCCCAGCCACTAACATGCATGACAGTCACAAAGTTCTTCGACCAATTTGTCAGAAAACAAATATGAAATTATTCAGAACAACTTGTTCTCAAATACCTAATCATCATCCTCACAGGTTATTGCAGAAAAGCTTGCAGCGTTTTTTTTGTCATCTGTTCCCCCCAAACAGACAAGAAAGTACAATTCTATTAAACACCTCAAGTGTTTATACATTGTTACTGACAATCCTATATCCCCCTAACAATGAATTAGTATCATTGTTAGATTTACTTTGGTACCCAATATACTTAAGTGTCTTATTGCTATTCTCCTTTCTCTTACCATCTTAGAATTGCAGAATAATTTAAGCAGGGAGGGACCTCAAGAGATCCTCTAGAGCAAAACTCTGCCCAGAGCAGCGCAAATCACATCAGATTGCTCAGGACCTTGTTACGTTCACAAATGTTCCTATCTTCTGTTTTTCACCAGATGTCATCACTTTCTCCTTTTTAATTTTGCTTTTATTAAATGTCAAACAGTAAGCCAGTTAGTTTTTTGGTTGGTTGGTTTTTATCATCGGGTCAGCCTGTAGTTGACTGGTTATGGAGCAAAATTTTTAAACAAATCACAACTATAAACTGTTAATTTAAACAAAAGTTTATGTTCAATAGTCCTTCTCTTTTTTTTTTTTTTCCCAAGAAGTTGACATTGTAACATATTTCATACAGACTGAAGTCCTCCATCACACCTTCATTTTCCCCTATACATATCATAACTACATCATGAGTTCATCTCTTGTTTGTCAGTGTGGTATGATAGTCTTCTGCAAACATCAGGAAATAACTTTATACTGATTACTTGCTTCATATTTCTCTAATGTCTGACAGTAATCTCTTAAATATTCATTTTCTTTCAAGGGGTCACTGGCACAGCAACAAGAAATGCTATATTTGAGTGCTCCCTCTTGACTTTTGCCCACTTGATCTTTCTTAAAGAGGCTGTGACTGTTGAATTTAGCACTCCAATCATGTCAATCTTTCCAGAATGATTCAGTAATACCTAGGGATGAATTTATGTTTATAGATGAGCAATTATAGTTGTTCTTATTTGAAACTCAAGTACAACCAAGTAAAGAATGTCTTGACCATTGATATTTTGACCAATCGTGCAAAATATCACCATTTTGCATTAAAATAGGTACACTTTCTTCTCTGTATTCTTTTTTACTTTCAGTTCAGCAAGCTTCTGACCAACTTCATCAATCTATCTCCCCTGAGTTTCCACCCTTGTTGTAGTGAAGAGGAAGCCATACAATTTATTCAGTCTCTGCTCAGGACTGAAGGCAGCCGCTGTTTCATTACGTTAATTTCTGCCTGCTCTCTTTGGCTGTTGGGCTTGACAAAATTTTTTGAAGGATCTTTTAAATGTTACTGCCTGTCATATTTTTTGATTGTTAGGGTTGTTTGGTAACTAACTAAGAGGCCCAAGAACTTTGCTTGTAGAGCAATAGCTTTAACACTTCAGTATTATGGCAAGACATGTTATAAGTTCTGTTTATCTGCACATAAATGCTGTTATTGCAGTTTTTTGAAAAGTGCTTATTATTAGCTGGGAAGCGGTATGGTTTCAGTACAGCACAGTTTCTGGAAAGCAATTTCTCCTCATTTCAGAATAATTTTAAGCCTACATAAACCGACATTGCATGCTGCACACCTTTTAGTATTAATGTCTACCTGCCACAGAGAGTTTTCTGAAACTCATTTACTTTGACAGTTTTTCAGTCCTCTTGTCAGTATACTCACCAAGAAGTTATACCCTCCATATCGAGCCACAGAAGGCCACATTTGTATCCAGAAATTATCATATGTGCAACTGAGGCAAACAAATATTTTCCATATGCCCCAAAAGCAGATCATAAAACAAGCAATTGTCAATGTCTATTTTAATTTCACACTCCTTTGTAGTGCAAATCACTAATTTGGACACTTGACAGTAGTTGTACTTAACTGCTTGTAAAGTACTATCATTTCCACAGTTCAAGAAAAGTATTAAAACTGACTTCACAACAGATACTTTGCTTTCTTGAAAGCCACTGCTGTTGCAGGAGTTGAGTTCTCTGCTGGAACTACTTCAGGACTTATCTAGAAAATGGCACTAGATTAAAGGTTTCATGGATCTGATGACAGCTCAAAGAAAAAGTAATGCATGATCTATTACAGAAAATAAAATTCATTACTGCAGGAAAGCTCTGTAGAAGGACTGACATTATCCTTAGCTTAGAGATTATTCCCCTCTCCCAATACAATCACTAGAGAAATCATTACCCCCTCTACCGGGAGGGGGTGGGGTGGGGGATGTGATGTGTGGATAGAATCCTAGCACTACAATAAAATAAACCCGTTTTTTGTGTGTGAAAAATAAGCAAAGAGACCACCTTGCAAATACTTTGCTATCATCTAGAAATACATGAACCCAGAATTAAAAGTTTCTATGTTCTGGCAATTGTCAATAATGCCAACACTTTCATAAGTCTAATGTATGAAAGATAAACCATCTTTAGTGTTCCTAACACAACAGCAATTACTGTGGCTCAGCAATTTCAAAATCACAGGATCACAGAACAAGGAGCTCATGAGATCAAATAGTCCAACCTCCTGTTTAAAGGAGGGTCAAACTAATGTTATTTATGTCATTACAATACTTCTTAAAAACAAATATCTATTTGCACATGGATTCATATTCAATTCAACTCAGAGGTTATAGCTCTGTTTCATTGTTACTGCTTTTTAAAGCCTGAATGAAGATTTAGAAAAAAAAAAAAACAAAACAAAACCAGTAACAACAAACGCATACGGGTTTAAAATCTACTCATCATTGTTAGTTGATAAGGGAATCTGTAGTGATTTCAGCCCATCAGTGTAATTTCACAGCTATTGCTTCAATTTTTTTTTTACTCTACAGTACAAATATCAAAATGAAGATTGGGGGCTACATTCACAAAATCACAGAACCGAGGTAGGAAGACACCTCAGCACACTGTCTGGTCCAGCCTCCCTACTTAGGGCAAAGGCTACTTGAGCAGGTTGCTCAAGGCCCCGTCCAGTCACATTTGCAAATCTCTCCAGGGATGGACTTCTCACAGTTTCTCTAGGTCGGTCACCCCTACAATGACATGGAATTTCCCGCATTTCAGTTTGTGCCTGTTTCCTCTGGTCCTTTCATTGGGCACTGCTGAGAAGAGATTAGCTCTAGCCTTCTTCACTCATTCCCATCAAGTATCTTTACACATTGACATGATCCCCCCAGACCTTCTCTTCTCCAGGCTAAACAGTCCTAGCACTCTCAGCCTTTCTTCATACGGCAGACACCACAATCCAATCATCATCTTTATGGGCCTCCACTGGACTCATACGAACATGCTCTTGTCTCTCTTGTACCAGGGAGCCTAGATCCGGACACACCAACACACCACTTCAGATGAGGTCTCACCAGGGATGAGAAGAGGGCAAGGATCATCTTCCTCAACCTGCTGGTCACAGCCTGCCCCATGCAGTCAG
This sequence comes from Falco cherrug, assembly GCF_023634085.1. Taxonomy (NCBI): domain Eukaryota; kingdom Metazoa; phylum Chordata; class Aves; order Falconiformes; family Falconidae; genus Falco; species Falco cherrug. The sequence goes on from NC_073699.1 coordinate 73,244,661, forward strand.
GCCCAGGAGTACTGAGTATCAAAAAGGGTGGAGGCTCCACACTACCCCTGGGAAGCCTCTTCCAATGTTTGACCACTCCTATGTTAAAGAAATTTTTTTTTACTATCTACTCAGAAGTTCCTTTGTTCCAACATTACAGTACTCAGACTAGAAAATGCATTTATGCTAAAACCAGAGAATATATTTAAAGACGACCTTACTTGTGCACTGCAAATATAGCTCCCATTTTTATGGCGGCAGATATTTCAAGTATATTTCTAACAAAAAATTAAGCAGGTCAAATAGACATAAGACCTCAGCATCTAACGTTTGTAACTTCCAACCGTAATACTAAGGTATTTCTCCCTGAAATAAAAACATTTTCAAAACTGTTTTATGCATAAAATTAAGAATTTACATCTTCATCTGACAAAAAGCCATACAGAGTAATAAAAACAAAGAATTTAAAAAAATGATATCTAGCTGTATTTCTCAATTTCATCAAATTATACCTATTTTAATAAAAAAACTTCAAAATTTTTAGCTCTGATCCACATGTTCTAGCATACCTTCACAATGTAGAATTTAATGCTTTTATGTCAAAGAAAATAGATACTGCCATAGGAAAAAATTTATACATAAAGTAGTGCATAGGATCTAGGAATCAGCACACAGATAAGTATCTTCAAAATATGGAGATGCTTTTCTCTGAATTTCCTTGGAAAAAAAGCTTAGAAAACATTAATTTTTATTAATGTCTAGGTTTTGAAATATTAAAGCCTATACTTCTAGATTGTGTGCACAACTGTAAGAGGTAGAAGATTACAATTTTTGGTACACGTAGAGTACTTTCGTATATAATGCCACGACTTCCTTATGACTTATGACCGCAATTTTTGGTCAAATAAAGAATGTTGTGATTAAATATGTGTTAATGTGGTGAAGAATCACTGTAGCAATTCTGGAAAATACATACTCAGAAGTTCCAAAAAATGAGTGTAATCAATACCTAAATTATATAATTTAGAAAGGTTTCCCTTTCTAAAAAAAAATTAAAAATATAAATAATAAAATAATGCAATCTCTTGTTCCTGTAAGACAGACAATTAAAGTGCCCTGTCTTGAATTGAGTCTGAAGAACGGACAATACTCTACCCAGACATAAGTTCAGGAATACCAAATGTCACATCCTATATTTAAGAAAAATTAAAGCTGACAAGATTGGTCATATACTTGGAAGTTACATCTTCAGAAGAACAGGAGACTGACTGTTCTTCTACAATACTGAGAATCTTTGAAAATGAGCCCAAAGCTATATCATCCATAAACTGGCTAATTTCTGGTTCTATCCTTAGCAGACATTTATATTGTACAAGGTAATTTCAGGTAGCACAGTGTAGACAAACTCAGTTATAGGTGAAATTAAGTATCCCAGTACCCACAAGTTAAACACTGCAGAGTACAATTTGTGGGAGCTGCATCCCAGAAGAGGATCCTGGACTCTGTGCAGATTTAGCTTCCTTCTAACATGAACTGGAAACTATGGTAGTGCAAAAACACAGCCAAAACCAAGCCATATACTAAACAGGACGTATTTAGCTGACGGGAATGCTGAGGATAACGGTGAGTGCCAAATCCTCTCCCTCTGCAAAGGCCAAGCACATCAGTCAAAGCAGCAGATCCCTACTTCCATGCATACCACAGGATGGTGGGCACCAATACCTGGCCTGCCAAAGCAGCTGGCTACAGTTCATTATTTTTATCTACACACACCGATTGCCAGAGCGTAGCAGCACTCATATTTTAGAGGCAGTACAACAGTGTAAGTCTTGTTCAAGAGAAACAAAACGTAGATGTGGAACCACCCTCAGCTCGAGGCACTAGGGCTGTCTTTACCATCGTCCTAAGCTCAAGGTGATAACTACCCTGGGCAGTCTTCTCCTACCTCATGTCAGTGGTGCCCCACTGCACACCAAAGTGTTTAAAAGGTTCATGTGACTAGAAAAACAGCATGTGAGGGACAGTGACTTTGTAACCTTATGGCACTTAGATGTTATTTTGACTATCTTACAGTAAAATGGTAAGCCTTCAAATTTCTGGGCAAGCGTTCTGACTGTTGTTTTAACAGTCATAAGCACCAGCATCTCCTTTACTATCTTATCCGCTGGAAAAGTCTTGAAAAACAGTGTCTTTTGTTAAGGCCTATTTCTGCTGCTAAGTGACAGCAACCTGCATTGACTAGAGCAGATCTAGATATGATGCACAAAACCAAAGTCATACATATCCAGCACCTAGAGCCACCCCAGACAAAAAGGGGGCTGCCTTGTACATTTAAGCATTCTAAAATCAGGTTGAATCTCCATAAAGAGTTTTTTATTTGGTTTTTTTTGTTGGGTTTTTTTTTCCCCCCTCAATCTGTGTGTCCGTCTTCTATGTATAATTCTAGCTTAAAACCTCAGTAGAGGCATACAACTTCCTCCGTACTGAGCCTATAAAGTTGTTATAAGAACTTGGAAGAGATTTCTCCAGATGACTATTAGATTGCAGAGCAGGAAAAAGGATTTGGCTAATAACTTTTCATTCTGCATATTACAGCCAATTGTGATGTTAAAATTAGAACCACAGTTTTGTATGTGGCAATTAAACATAGCGAGCAGTTGCAGTATGATAAAAGACAAACGTGGTTTCAGAAATACCTGGCCAACACACATACTCTGAGAACATCAATGCTTTTTCAGAGGAATGGAAGACAAAGTCAGGCTCTTAAACTTACTGTACAGCACACAGGGAGAGTTAAATGCCTCAGAATGAGACACAAATGCATCAGGGGAGGTGGTTAGAGCTAGAGCAATGAGCCACACCAGGCAGAGGACTGCATTTGAAATCCCACCCTCCACAGGGCTTAGGCAGCAGACTTTGTAACTCTACGCTCTTGGGACAAAAGCATGCTTTGAAAATGTGTACACATCATTATTCTTCACTCTTCTGTTTTCAGGTGAAGTTGCAAGGTGGGTATGCTTATTATTCCATATAAATATTGGTTAGAGCACCCAAAGAGAAGTGGAAGCCCATCCCTTCAGAGACACAGGTACTCACACAGAGCTTAGCTGTATCAGCAATCACCAAACAAGCAGCTGAGACAGTACCACTTCCAATCCCTCAACATTAATTTCACCAGGATAAGCACTGAGCTAGGACTGGTTTAGACAGTTCACTGCACCTTTGATGTTTTGCAGCAAGACAGAATCGCCTCCCTCAAAGGCCAAAAGCAAAGGAGGTACAAAACCAAAAATCACAATATTGGCCACAATAACCTTGATGAAAATTCAGAAAAGTGACATTTGTTTTGATCTCTCTTTTTATTTTTTTAATAATGACTGTAGAAATGGCATTCTAAAATACTGGCAAACTCACAAGCAGTATCATCTGGGACAGGATCCCTCCTGACAGAGCCCAGCATGTCATGGAGGCCCTTGTGGCTGACTACCAAGATGACACACAGAATAAGACATTTACACTCCAGAGCAGTGCAGGGTCAGATGCAAAGTCTGACGACAAGTTTATGAGGTGACTGACGGGATTGGGCCTCGAGGTGTCCTCATACAGTGGAGTTACCAAAATTCATTTCATACGTGGACAAGTCTGAAGGTCTGTAGAATTCATGTGATCCACACTTCATTATTCATCTAGGAAGCTGATGCAATAATGTTATACTTGAAGGTGAGGTTTGCTTTCGGGGATCATACATCTCATAAATTCAGCTTTTGGGGAACACATTCAGGTAGGATGTACATAGTCTCTAGACAGGCAGCTAAGACTTCCAAAGTAGCAATCTCAATCCACTTATTCTCAGTAAACATGAATCATTAGATTTACTGTTCAGTGCCCTCTCCCCTTTACATCTATGCTAAGAATATCATATTCTGTGTGAAATCATTTGTGACTGGAGACACAAGCTGTCTTTCCAAGGCGTTTAAAATCCTATAATAACCTGTGTGTAAAACAGTACAATATTGGGCAAAAACATTTAAAGTTTCATTTTCCTCGTTCAGATAACCAGTTAGACCACTGAATGAACTATGAAATTATACCCTGTTGGTTCATCTGCAGTAATAAATGTGGACTCTGGACATAAAAATAAATGCCTACAGTTCAAATAAGCAGTCTGCAAGCCATGACTAATTGGCAATGCGTTGCCTTTAAGTCCTCCTAGAACTGCTCGTGGCAATGGGAAACTGAAAAGTTAAGAATAAGGCTAACAGAGAAAGCAAGCAACAGAAACATTTGTACAAAGATTATTACTCAGTTCTATTGTCTTATGTCTTGATGATTTAATTGGGGGAAGGGGGTGGGTGGGGTGGGGTGGGGAAAGAAAAAAAGAAACCCACCCCACCTTTTAAGGCAATATAAGGAGCAGAATAATAAATCTCTTATTGTGGTCTAGCCATTACACAGTGAATAGGAGACAAATCAAGCCAGTGCAAGCACATTTGTTATGAGAGGTTTGTGTTATAATTGAGGATATTCCTCATGCAACCTTGAGTACAGTCTGTGTATAAGGTGACTCTATGATAAATATAGTTGCAAGAACAGTAGCTTAAGGTCTTGATCAATAAAGGTGGATGTGTCAGGTAGTGAAACTCAGGGCCCCATAGTTGCACCTTTCTGCCCTTTGCTCTAAAAAAGGAAAAACACAAGAAATAACTGTCTGCATTTTCTCTCTTCTTCCCAAGCAAAAAACAGCATAAAGACAGGAGTTTATCACATAGAAAGAATTCCAAAAGCAAGGACAAAATCACATTGGTCATGAGAGTTTTCACACTGAAAACTCAAGGAACTCATTATCAACATTAATGTTAATGTCATTTAGCATTATCTGACTTGGCAAATGTAACATTACTGAAATTTAATAATTAAGACACAAGGATTTGAAAAGATTGCATGAAATTTGCCAGGTAAAAATTGTTTCTTAAGCTTCCATCTCTATAATCAAATTTCTTCCAGACTGGTCTGATTATAGCCTGTAATCTGTATTTCTGACCTCCCATATCAATATCCACAAATAACATACAGGACCTTTACATAACAGTAAACTATCGGTTCTGATCCTTTCTTCTCCTTCAGATTTGCAGATTAGATTTTTTTTTAACTTGCAAAACAGGTGAAGGGCAAAACCAACTGGAGAGCAAAAAGCCAGAGGAAAAAAATTTCAAAGCAGGCTCTAGCAACCACCTACACGTCAACCACATTTCTGAACGAAAAGTCATCCTGATGAAATGTAAAAGATTGCAACTACATTTATCTGAATTGTAACAATGCCCCATCAGCAACAGAGACAAGGACTGAAGACAGTTTAATATAGCTCTAAATATATACGTGTGTCTATACATATACGGACACACATGTAGGTACACCAGACAGAATCAGCACCTTAGTCTTCATATCTTTATTACTTCATTTTCATTTTGTTAGTAAGAGCTAAACATAATGCTGCTGTTCTCTGTTGCTTGCTTAGTCACTGCCTTTCTCAGTAACATTCAGAGCCTTCTAAAAAGAATCAACAAAAATCTGCTTACCTAAACAAACCATAGAATCATAACACAGCTTGGGTTGGAAAGAACCTTAAAGACCATCTAGTTCCAACCCTTCTGACAATGGCAGGGAGTGTTTAAATTAAACAACAGATATTAGGAAAAGAATCTCTTTAGCATGAGTATAACTTAATAACATGGGGGGGGGGGGGGGGGGGTGTGTGTGCTATAATCAATGATGCAAGTCTATCCCACTTCCCAAATCTGATCTTTTCCTTACGGCTACAGATATTCTTAAATAGAATAGTGGATCCAGTTTGGGAGTTTGTTTACAAATGCAAAACCCAGCATCCAGCTTTTGATTTTGTAACTGTAGACTATTTCAAATCGAGACTATCATCATTCTTTAACAAGCTTTTGTTGTCAAAAGCGTTATGACAAATACCTTTCTTGTTCTGTTTTATAGAACAAATTACATCTTTCTTTATGTCAAGATGGCAATGTTTAATAATGAATTTATTATATATACAAAGTTGTAGGTCCCAAGCACTTCATGCAATGCTTTCGACTGCTGAACTGGAGATCTTTCACTCCCCAGTCACAGATGTTCCCTCATCTGAATATTGAAGGACTTGAATTAACCTTTCAAAAGCTGTGCCACTAATCTTTTTACTTTCAGGAAGCAATCCAATACATACTGTGCCCTCACAGTAGCTCAATTATAAATAATCATAGAAGTTTCCTAGCTTAGTGTTGTAGCATAACACAAAGCTCATAGTGGTTATATTGTCAATCCTGCTGTAGTTTAGTAATCAGCTTGTGATAAGCTGTCTATAGGATAACAAGGTCTAATGGACTTCTGCAGAATAAGGAAAGATAAGGACTACACGTCACTGGGGATACACTTTCCTTTGAGAATTAGGAGCAGAATGTGTCACAGCTTAATGCAGAGTTCACAAACTTCAAGCTACTAATCTCCTAAAAATTAATGAAACCAAGGCAAGACAAGAAATCAAAGCAAATCTGGATTTGCAACTTCAGTTAGGAGAGTCAACAAGAGATTCTGAAAGACCAGAAAGGTGAAACTGTGGAATTGTTTTCCAGTTTAAAAAAAGAAGAAAAAAAAAAAAAAAACTCAGATACTTAAGCTTTCTATAGCTATAAGTCCTGAACGTAGCAAGAAGGAAAAGACAAATGCCTTATCACAAGTCTATGCTTAAGAGCTGTACAATATGTTCCTGTTTTCAGTGTAACCCTAGGACCAAACCTTCCTAACTCCAACTACGGATTGTTTCAGCAGCAGTTTTGTATGCATTTATAAGTGCTTTTCCAACAAAGCCTGGAGGCTCTTAAGCTGCAGTGATCATACCCATTTTCCCTGACAGTATGTTTTTGCTATCTGTGGTAACTAAGTCTAAAGTAAATAAATGTTTCCAAATCACTTCAAGTTCAATTACAATGTATCTATCCCTTGTTTTATAGGCCTTGTATCTGTCCAGTTGTGTTAGAACTCAACTGACGCCAGGAAAAAACAGGCAGAGATCTACAAGTCCCCAGGAACTGCTCTACAGGTATGGAGTACTCTGAATACCAAGAACCAAGATGCATGCCATACCACTCATAATATTAGATGAATCATACCAAGCACACTGCAGTGCACTGAGAATCAGGCCCTTTGAACAGCTTCTATTATGTGAAGATTTGTACTTTAGTGCTTACTTTTATAAAAATATATCAGCAATGTATTACTTTTTCAACTAAGCATAATTAAGCTTTTTCTTGTTTTAACGGTCAATAAATACATTATTTCAATTTCAAAATTATGTAAAGGTGTTTTCTGTTTTGCAATTGCTTGGTTTATGACTTTGTGTTCTTCAGTCTATGCCCAGGAGCTGCTGTTGCTATTCTGTATGAATTACGCTCTCCCTCAAAGTAAGTGATTAAGTAATCGCTGCCAAAACAGCATTCAGGGGAAAGTGGGTTAATTTACCACATGAGAAAGCTTTCCTTGCCCTACAATAGGACAGTAAAAGAGAATGAAATGAAGTGGATTTAAGACCATAGGAGTAATATTATGAAGCAACAAATTTGTTATCATACCAATTTTGCCTTGACTTAATTGTATTTACCTCCTTTCTGTGGCCAGGTTTCTATGTTCCAAGGACAGCAACAGCTGTGGCAGGAGGGTGCTACTTGATATAGGGCCACTCAAGCCAGGGTGGTCAGAGGGACTGGAGAGAAAGCAATCCCAGGGCTTTCCAATGAGGATGATGAGAAGCATCAAACTGGTCTTGTAGAACACAATCGACACTATCTTTTAGAAAGAAACTGAACCAGTCACTCTGGCAAACAGCATACCGAAATAACCAACTCCAGATTTACAGAAACTGTAGGTATGGTGAAAACAATCAGAAGGACCACAATTGGGGAACTGGTGGTAAAAGAAGTTTGAAATGAACATTCTAGAATATTTGAAATCTTGCAATAGTTTAAGAAATACAATACTATAATCTCAACACTTTGGAGTAAATTAATAATGATTGCCAAGAATCAACCAAAAACTGACAAAGTTATTGTATTTTCAGTGAAATAAGGTAGTTTTCAATCAATATAACCTTTAAAGCAGAAAAATCACGTACCTATGTGCAAACAATTAGCATCCGATTTCTCTGAGCTGGCTTTCAGATGAGAAACACAAAACCAAGATTTGTGTAAAGTCAGGCAGAGGTTAAAATGCAAAGAGGAGTTCAAAATTCAGTGGTGCACCTGCCAAGAAACTATAATAATGTGCCTACTTCACAATGGGAGACTTTCAAGCAAAGACTGTGGGTCACAGCAATGAAAGCAATAGGACTAACAAATCAAAAGGTGATTCTCTGGGCTGCCAGAACTGCAAATAGAATCAAAGATTATCATTAATGGTGTGTTAGTGTCACACAGGTACATCCCTGCAAATTGTATGACATTTACCAGAAGAAGTCAAGAGAAGACATGCTGACCAGCTATGGGCTAGAAGGAAATTTAGAAGCACTACTGTCCAGTGGGTTGGACCATACAGAAGACAGACATCAGGCAAGGTACTAGAAAACGTGCCATAAAAAACCTCCTCAAATCTCAAAAAGAAATCAGTGTATATCACAGTCCTCATCCAGCATAGCTAAGATGCTGAACCACAAGTGATTTCCCAAAGAAGCAAACTTTAAGTCTGCCTACCATATCAGGACAGGATGGAGAAGAGATGGCAGAGATGGAAATCAAAGCTACCCAGCTACCTCTCAAAACCACCTCCAGAAAAACTGGCAAATAGTAATAAACCAGCCTGAGGGGACATGAAGGAATACCCTTTGTAGCAGTGAAGGAAGCTGCAGCAATAGCTGAAAGGTGCAATACTGAAAAATTTTGGTAACTGAATAAGATTCTACCTGTCATGTCTATCCTAATCACATAAGAAAAAAGACTTGCAGTGAGACAGAACACTTCCATAAAAATCACGGGGGGGGGGGGGGGGGGGGGGGGAGGCAGGGGGATGCCCTTCAAAAAACACACACACACACACTATTTACTCTGATAATAAATTAAGCTGGATGCTTTCAGCACCTTACCTTACCAATAAATCAAGCTAGCGTTAAAAGACAAGGCTTTGTGTTTGGAAAAACATCAATGCTTGTATGTTACATTATGGGTTTGAGGGCTTTTATGTATTTTATTTTTCTTCAACAGACCTTTCAGATTTAAAGGAAGAGTATATGGAGGAGAGGGAATATCTGATTTGATCAGAATTAAATGTTTTCCCAAACCTAAATTATACTGCACACCATTCCCTTTCCAGTCTGGGTCTGTTCCCTAGACCATCAACCATATTATTGATCCAACACTAAACAGAAGTGAATTAATTATTGTGGAAAGGTATCCAAGAATGATAAAAAAAATACAATATGATTTTTTTCTGCCAGAAAAGTTAGAATAAATATACAGATTCAGTCCTGAACAGCTTTGACTTTACTCTAGAGCTGTATTAAAATGCCTTTATTCATGCTTCATATAACGACTGAACTTGTTGACGTTAGATCAAAGGCAAAAACCAGACTGCATACCGTAGTTTTACTGTTTTCTCCAACAGTAGAAATACAAGACAAAAATGAAAAAGAACAGCTAATCATATTTAAATAAAATGAAAAATACTGGATAGAAGCCAATTTCAAACTGATGGAAAACCAGGTTAAGCCATACAAACCAATTTCATACATTTAAGCAGAAAACAGAAAGAAGGAAAAGAAAGGTCCTACTAAATCTTGCAATGCATTTGAAATAAAGGATGTGCATCTCTTACCATACCTCAGCCTGGAAAATTTCAATTTAAACTTTGGCGACCAAATTTCTGCTATTAATAGCAAAGTAATGCTAATATCTCCCCTGGGGTACAGCTGAAATAATGGACTAGGAATCAGGTCAGTGTTTTGACCACTGTGAAAGAACTTTTGTCACTAAATTGTCTTCTGCCCTAGTGTCCCCTCCTGCACTGCATTTCTCTAAGTTAAAAGGTGAATATATAACTACTTTCCAAGGCTAAGTCTGCTCTACCTCGGGCGTGTATGCATCTGTCCACATACAGCCACAGCCTAATTAGGAGGTATGGTACCGCTGATCTGTCTCAACTCCCCACGCATTTTCCTCCCCAACAGCAACCACAGAGCTTCAGGAGGGCCACATCAGTAACAGCAGGGCTCCTGCTGGCAGCTGGTATCAAAGGGAGGATTTGCAGAACTAAAAGGTCTGTCTCCCTCCAAATACACCAGAGCTTCTCTCGAATGAGGAGAAACTTCACATGAAATTCCGCCTGAAGGTCAGTCCTGCTGTGTTTTCTTCCTCTTCAGGAGCTCCCAGGCATTCCTACGGTGAAGTGAGTATAACTTCCTTATGTGCTCAGCTAACTCCCAAAAGCAAGACTAGAATGTCATCAGGTTTGCACCTTTAATATAATAAGACCTTAAGAGGCATTACTCCTCACAAACTTTGACTATTGAAAGTATGATGCAAGTACAGAAAGCCTATAAAATTCCTCCAATCCCAGGAGATAAAATTGGAAAAGCAAAGAAAAAAAAAGATTTTAAAAATGAAAATTAAAGCTTATGATGGTGAAATGTGGGCCAAGAAGCCAAAGTCTCAAGTCTTCTGGTGCATTGGGTCATATTCCAGTGGGAGAAAGACCTGTTCAAGTGGGACCACCTGCATCTTGTAGATAGAAGTAGCTAATCTTCTTAGCCAAAAACTAGTTTAAATGCTCTTTTCATTGCTTAAACTAATAATACATGGAAATTGTGCAGTGAAGGCAAAAGTAGCACAAAGTCACTGTACTGGAACAAACATGACAAGGATTATAAAAAAAAAAAGCAACAAACACCAACCACAAAAAAAACCAAAATGAAAACACCACAAAAAGAAAATCCAACAACAAAACACCAAACACATTTTTTATCAAATGTTTATGTGTCCATGCCACAGCTCTGGGTAACAAGCCTGAGGACTTAGAAAATGCAGATATTAACAAGGAGAAATTTGATTCAGTGGCCAGTATAGAAACCTCTGTGATGACTTGCATCACTTAAGTGTTAAAACACACCAGTTATAACCTGCACATAGCTGTGAAATTCCATATTAACAAGAATTTTTATGAGTAACAGAGTCAGGTAATAAAGCCTTGTTTCCTACAGATACACGTGTCCTGGGCTTCTGCGCACACACAAACACACACCCTGGCTCCTACTTTATATCCTTGTGGGCTTGACCCCTCCTCTGAGTTTTCTCAGCTTTCCTTTCTGCTGCTTTTTTTAAGTTTTTTCTGAACGCAGCCAGTCCCTTTCCCATTGACAGTAGCTGGACAAGGAGCACCACATGCCATAGCTGGCCCAAAGTTCTCTGTGCCCATGCTACAGCCTCTCCTTCATACATCTGGATGCCTGTCTTCATTTTCACAGAAATGTATGGAACCTAATAATCCTTGGGAAATCCTCTGTTAAAATTTGGTTGCAATCGGCCAGTTCCTCCTAATAATTTCTGACCACTGGCCGATTGCAATCACATCAGCTTTGTTTCAAAAGGAAACCAAGGGCTAAAAACATCACTGAATGCCTTCAACAGCAGCAGTCTTTCTGGTAATTCAGAGATGGGATGTTGAATACCTGTGGGTCTCTAGGAAAATAAAACAAATTCCAGGGTAGGCTCTTTAATACTCAACTAAATGAGCTAGAGAACTAAAGCAATATTCTCTTCCTAACACTCCTTTCCAACACATGAACTTGCCCTACATTAATATGCCCACAAAGTAATACATCATGATTAGGGTACCTATAATTTTCTTAGAAAACTTTCCAACATGAGATGCTGAATCCAAAACAAGATTTCTACGTTGAATGTCATTATGATCTAATCACTGGATCACCTGTAGCAGTTACTTGTCTAAAAGCCAGCAGTTATGAGATTACATTACATTAACTATGTAGAAACAGAGGATATTCCAAGGAAGCACTAATATTTACATTTTGTTTCTAGTAGAGGCTTATTTCCAGAGTTAAAGAAAATAGTAAATGAAGCAGGCTCTAAGAGAATGTAAACAGCACAAAGAAAGAAAAAGGCAAGTCTCCCAAAGAGTTTGACAAATGAAGAGAGATGACCAGTTTGGTCAAAATCTTCATCTTGGTTAAATGCATATATTAACATGGCAATTAGGAAACGCGTGAGATGACAATGGAAAATAACAGAAACAGAAATCTATACAATTACATGCTTTTGCCACTGTAAAATATTCAAATGGAGAGATAAACTGTTTATGGATATCCTGAAATAGAAGATAAACTGAACTGCAAAACATCTCTGTTCTGCACTAACTGGTTACTAGCAGGAATGCTTCACTGTACAAAATAAAAACATACAACTGGTCTTTTGCAATATATTGTAGATATTATTAATGGTTCTTCTTCACTTTAATTGCCTTTAACACACATTCAAAGAGAATGGGGATAAGATGAATCCAGAATAATTTGACATTGAAATATCCCCCTTACAGCACAGCAACTGCCCAGTATTATACCTTCATGCCTTTATGACCCACTGTCAGATGCACGGAATATTATTGGCAGATTTTAACCAAAATGGCAAAGGTTCAAACAGATTCCACACCACAGACCGGAGATCAAAGCCACACGTGCAGCCTCCAGCCCATGCTCATACTGTCAACGAAGCAAGGACTGCCGGCTCATGGAGATTACTCACAGGGAAGATTTTCATTTGAGCAGCTAAGGAACAGGTGTCTGCATCTGTCCTACTATGAATGTGTGTTCAGAAAACAATTTGCAGGTTGTGTCACCCAGCATACCTCAGTGAAAGTCCTTAAGGATGACGTAAGTGTTTGCAGACTAAAACAACTTGCTCTCTCCACAGATACAAAACGGTCCATTAAAAGAATCATTTTATTTTTTTAATTTTTTAAATTTTTTTTACAGTAAGAGATAATTAAATCAGCCGGCAGTTAAAGGCAGCCAGTTGAGAACAGAATCTCCCTTTCTGTTCCTGATCATAAGTAAATCAAAATTTGTCAAGATGGGGGAGGAAAGGAACCTTCTGTTTAGATATGGTACAGAAATAAGGCAAGTCACCTTCAGAGCGAGACTCTTCCCAGCCTCTGATAGTCTTCTATATCTCACACTGTTGCAGGCCATCAGTGACCTGAATGAACCAGTTAAGTCAAAAAGACAGTATATTATCAACAGCATACATTAAGGCAAGAATGAAGCTACTTTGCAAATTTTTTTTTTCTTCTTTCCCCCCTCTCGTCACTATTATAATGTTGCCTAAGTAGCAAATGGAACATGATAATTTCCAGCACATTTGTATTCTTTGCCGTTTGTTTAGTTCTTTGCTTTTGGATACTTTTTACTGCAGAGAATGGTAGAAAAGAAAAATTCCCCTGAACAGAAGGAAAGGAGTCACCCAGAAACTTGGAATTCAGGGCTAAAGGGCTTTCAGAAAAGTTTTGCAGGTAGCCAGCCTCATACTGTATTTGCCAAGGAAAGTAATTTTTCAGTTGTTATGTTCTGTTACTCTTCTTTTCTTCCCTATTCCTCCTGGTACCATCAGTATAATTCTGCATTTCTTATATACAGAAGACAGCAATCACTTTGCTCAACCACATGACAACTGTGTAAATCAAATCAAATGTTCCTGCTAGGGTTAAGATATTTCTTTTTGTGACTGCCTGCACAGGGACAAAGTGATGGAGTCAGACATCCAATTGCAAATCCTCTATTCAATAATACAATGTCAGGTTACTGTTTGTCTCTATGCTGTTTTCCCTTTTCTTGACTGCAACATAAAATGACTTCGTCATCATCACAAATTCATGTAACTATTTGTGATTTTGCTGGGATTCCTTGAGGTGAAGTTTCAAGTTTTGAGGTAAGACAGTCTTGTATTTTATCAGACCGAGTATTATTGCTCCACTTCTGAGAACTACAGATTTCGATCTATTCCCTCTATTCAAGTTATGCATTTAATCAAAGATGCTTATGACAGCGGATCCTGAGGCGTAGAAGGCTTTGTACTCCGCTTCCCCACTAACTTATACATGCTGTCTGCTGATTTCCAGATACACATATTGCTGTCACCGAATGACATAACACTTTCACAAACTGCATTTAGACTGTTTCCCTTGCTGCTATACCATCCACCAAGCCTTACCACGCTTCCCAGCCACACTGTTGTTTGTGTTCTTCCATCATGCAGTCAATCAACAGTCAACCTGACACAAAGTGGAGTTACGCCGTGTGACAATTTACCTAGTGCCTGCAGGATACTAAGCCCAAGCAGCAAAGAATCCCTTGATGTACTGATATCATTAATAATGTTTAAGACTTAGTCACAGCTGTAGAGGTTAAAGACAAAGAAATAGGTGCTGTCTGGTATCAATGCTTCATATCATTGTATAAGTTCGCACATATATTGACAAATTCAGGCATTTAAAAGCAAACAGAAGCTTTCTAATTGCCCTTCTTTATTGACTAAGCAACTTCATTAATAAATTGATTTTCAGACTTTAGCAAGCAGAACTTGACTTCAAATGAAAAGGGTTTAGCATAACAAAATTCAACTCCTTAAAACACCCTACATCATCTGGAAGTTCCATGTGACAGATTCCCAAAAAATCCAGAGCTCCAGCCATATACTTCATTATAGCCCATGGATTAGGCCATTTTTAAGAAATAGCACTAAATGATAGTTTCAAGCTTTCTGTTGCTTTCTCTGTACTCCCCAGAGATACACTATTATTCTGTTTCCACAGTAGAACTGATGTTTTCCACATTAGAAAAAAATCCTGAAGCATAAGAAAAAAAGATCTGATATGACAAGCATTGCAAATACATTTAACAAGCCACTTTAATTATCCTCCTAAGATTTTCCCATTTGTACTCTGATCATCATCTTCTTCACAACCTTAATTACGCCTCATTTGTTCATTCTGCTCTAATCTCAGTGAGTATTCCAGGTGGAAAAGAGGAGTCTGCCTGTAACCAAAACCTCAGGTAATTGTCATATACTATTATTTTGCCATAAAATATTTGGTTTATTTTAATAAAAATGACACAAACTTATCTTTGGGCAACATGAATATAGAGTAGGAAGCCAGGCCATTTCCACATCTGAAAAGCAGAACTGGCTGGCTACCTTGCATGAACAGCTATCAAGCCAAAGATCATCACTGGACAGATGATTGAAGAAATGAAGAAAATCATGCTGTTATCTGCATTTTAAAGATTAGTATTAATAAATTCTGATTCCTCAGCAGAGGGAACCTTTCCACAAACTTGACCTTTAATAAAGTCAGAAAGAACAACAGCTGGGAATAAATGTACTTTGTGAGTCAAATACTGAGATACATACCCAGTTACTACTTACAATTTGTGCACTTCCAACACTTTTAAAGTTAATAGGAATTATTGCATTTTGACTGAGTAAAGACTAAGACCACACTGTACCATAATTTAAGGCCTTACAAGTTGTTTCCACTAACGTTGGATATGTCCTAGATATGCTTGCCTACCATGACCAAACTTCATCTCATTTAGGTTGCTTTTTGAGATATATTAAGTTGATTTTATTTAATCAATGTTTTAATGCATGACTGCTGCCCATATTCACAAGTGTTTTGAGCATAACGCCAAGCCTTAAAATTTAGTACTATATAGAATTAACTGCTCTTCTTTACATATAACTTCACTGATCTTCAAAACTGCAATATACTAATTACGCAAAATGTTAAGCTTGAAAAGCATCAAATACTAACTTTTAAATTTTAAAAAGACACACAGATACAAGATAGTCAGCATTTGAACATATTCCATTTGATGCCTTACCTGAACCAAGTTCCATCCCTTCAGAGATTCAGCAATGATAGAAGTAACTGTTGCACATACACCACCAAAAACCATCAGATGATTAGGTCCGTATTTTATTGCATCATAGAAGGCTTTGAGTCCTTTTGCATTGTCACACTGGGGAAAAAAAAAAAAAAAAAAAAAAAAGAGGCAATATTCAATGTCACAAGTAACATAATTAGCTAAGAAATAAACTACTGGGCAGGAAAAATTTCAGAGGTTGCATGATGTAAGAACTGTACAATATACAACATTCTGAAACCTAAATATGAAAAACTGGAGCACACTGTTCTGAACCTCTAATGTGCTATAGTAAAAGGACAGGAAAAGCCCTCCTTACATTGTTCAAAACCCCTATGTCTTCCTTCCAAGCCAAAGCTGCAAGATCAGAATTTTGATACCAACATCTGACAAAAAATAAAAAAGCCCAAACAAAAAATGATTGACTGCAACTTTTTCTACATTCAAAGCTACAATTTCCCAAAGTAAAATTTGGAATGTAACACCAGATGTCAGCAGGACTTCCACAGTTGGAGGAAAGTTTGACACTACTGATGGTCTCTGTAAAGAAAGTTCTGTCTCTAATGAAGACTCCTAAGCGACCTCTCCTTAAGGTCCAACCTCAGTATTCTGTGCAAAAATATATAGTAGATAGACTTTGTGTTATCCTTCTAAATAACAGTCTTTATATATATATATATATATATATATATATATAATTCTCTAAAAAGACTAAGAATTAATTGTCATCATTTCAGGTGTAAATAATTTTAGCATAAATCAAGATCAGGATTGAAAATTGAGAAACAGAGGGTGATGCTAGTCAGTATTGCAAAAGATATATCAATCCTTGAATAAAGTAGAATCAATCATTCATAATAACTTAAGTAGTCATAGCTTAATTCCTGAGCTTATGTACCTGAAGTTAAGAATTTGATTCTAAACCACACTGTAAGTCAGGAGTGCCAAAAGGCTATAACAGTAGCTGCCACTGCTCCACCAGCAATCACTTCTTTATCTCTCTTTTTAAAACAAAATATTCTGCCCTCTTTTGCCTCCTCTACAAAGTCTTCCTCAAATATAGTCTTTATAAAAACTATCATACACCAGCCTCCAATATTTCATTATGAGAATTCAATAAAACAGTTCATTTACTATCAGCATCCAAGTAGTAATTGTCTTGCATTCTCTGGAGAGAATAAAGATTTTGACTAAGAAGTTTGCAAGCTTCTATTAATCTCCTTATTGAATTAATATGCTAAAAGAAAAATTATTCTATTTGCATTCTATCTGCAAGAATAGAATTACTGCTCCCACTTATTCAAACAGATACAGATTTTCACTACATAGACTGTTTTGAAATTGCATAATATAGCACAACATTTTCCTTCTTACAGAAAAAAAAACCCTCAAAACATTCAGTACAGCAAAGGCTCCCTTGTCAGTCTGACAGATTGGTGGCAAGCTCACATTGTAAAGGAATTAAGGTTGTGATTACTGGAACAAGCAGCATCCTCCATACTTACTCCTCCACCCCCTAGTTAAAGACCAGTTTATTCCAAGCGCAACTAGAAGGCTCAGCTACTTTTTTACTTTGATAACCAGCCAAGGACACTAGAGCTTTAAGTATCTGAACTTAAATGACATTTAGCCAAGTCTTTGCCCTCATCCACCTTACCATTTGAAGCTACAGAAAAAAAAAAGATTGTTGAACTGGTTTTCATACCAGCCTAAAACCAGATTTTTTTATTTTTTTTGCAAGATGTGACGTTTTAAATGTATTCTTCTTAAACTGTTAGTCAGTGATACCTGTCATATATGAAATAAGGAGGATGCTGATAGCAAAAGAACAGTCAGAAGCTGTAGCCCATGAAGAGCTAAATACATAAAAAGTTATGGAGAAAAAATTCGGCAGTCTAAATGATAAGACCTACAGTCTGTTATCTTAAGTAAAATTCATACTAAAATTCACCATTACATCACAAAATACTGATGCATTTTTAACTATTATTTGCGTACAAATTGTTTCTCACTGCAGTAAAGTAACTTACGCAGTAACAGATCCTAGTAGGTCAATTTGCTGGGAGGTCCAGAATTGCTATTATGATAAAGGTTTTTTTTCTTATTTGATCTTCTCATGTTTATGAAGATACTTGCACAACTACCCTTTTTCAATCACACAGTGATTCTCTTGGGGAGGCATGCCAAAAGCTTTATTCACCTCTCTCAAAGTAAAGAGTTCACACTGCCAAGATACATTACAGATCAATCCGAAGCATGTACAATAACATGTGGATCCCTCTTCAATGTGTTTCAGTTAAAAGCCTACCATGCTTTCATCTTCATACTTTCTTCCCGACTAGTCCCTCTCTCTTGTACGCCACCACAAATAATTACAGTACTCAACCTGCTCCTTTAGCAAAACTGCCAAAATAGTCCAAAGTAGGGCTCAGAGATAGAGAACTTAATACTGTGGCTGGCCACAACTGGACAGAAATAAAAGGAAAAGCGAGAAAGATGGGAGAAAGCAGACTTTCACATTTGTTTAATGTCACATTTCATAACATACCCCGTGTATAACATTCCTCCCAGCAAGCAACAGAACAGTCTGTCACAAGCAATAAAAAATAAACATTCAGATAAAAACAATAACCCTACGAAGCCAGACAGGTGAGCAGTTAGAAAAGGTTTCCTCCTGCCTCTAGTCTGAGGAACATACGCTTAGTGAGCTCCTGGAGCCCTTTTAACAGCTTAACTTTTCCAGAGATTCCAGAAGGCCACCATTGCTGATCATGATCTATTGCCAAACTCTACAAACATAACCCTGAAAGCGGGCAATGCTGTTGAAAGACAACAAGCACAAACACCACTGAAATTCCCACCACGTAACCACCAAACGAGTTCCTGAATTGTTGATGCCAAGTGACTACAACTAGGTCCAGAACCAACACCATGCAGCAATCTAATTCCATTACAACAAAAGACCTAGTTAAAATCCAAAAGCCAAAATCCACGTTAAAAAGCAGAGGCTAGGAAGCCCTGGCCACATGTGGCTGACAAGAAGCTGACTGGCTTATTAATTGGAGCATGACTAACAGCAGTGAAGGGGAAAGAATCCCTCATAAAAAGCCACAAACTTAAATGATAAAAAATACCACCCAAAGGAGCCAACACTGCTTTTGCAAGCTAGTTTTGCTCTCTCACCTAAATTGTCATCAACATCTCTGTTTTGCTGAGCCAAACCGCAGCCAGCTCACTTTCAACTTGTATATAAAAACAGACATCCACACTGTGCTGTTGATCTCGACCACACATTGGAGCACAGAGGATGGCTGCAATACCTTTCATTGGAGATATGTAGGTTTACTGTAACTGGAATTCCAAATACATGTCGTTTGGAAGATGCTACAATTTTCTTCAGAGAAAGGGGCTGAGAACTGTTCACCCCAAACATGTTAATTGCTGTGCTTAGTCTCGGCCAAAAGCCAGTAATAGGCCACATATAAAATAGCAAACATACGTTTAATGTAATTATTTCATTAATAGGTACCTTAACACATTGATTTGACACAGATTATATGGACAATTCATAAAGAGAAATACCAGAAAAATCACCAAGCAAAGGTCTGAAGGGCACTACCTCTCAGTGCAACAAAGATGGATTAATATCACAGCTGACACCAGACAAAGGCATAGTTTCCATTACCATGGAAACAGAACCACTTATTAAGAAAAATAGCCAGATGAACTGCTGCATAGGAGAGGAGTTGAATGAGTTTGGGGACTGAAGTGTTAAACTTACTGAATCCTCTTCAGAGGAGAGGCTGCCAGATAAAAACTATCCTCCTCCACAGAGAAAAGGATCTGAATGCACAGGGAAGAAGCACTGCCTGAAGTGTAAGGGATGCACAAGGACAAGAAGCCTTTCTGGAGAGAACAGCACGGCAGCACAATGCACAAGTGAGACCTTCTCCGCTGTATCCAAAGGCCCTCTGCAGCCCCGAGAAAGGATGTCCGATGTGAAGGACACACATCACTGAAGTCAGGAGAAGCAGCAGAACTGACTCGTGAGGGTTGCTGACTGCCAGGAAAGCTGTCTGGCAGACAGATACCGGGGCACACACTCAAACCCTCACATCCACAGGCATAACACTGCAAATCATTAGTGCACAGGATGGAAATTCATATGGGTCTGATACATAAAGCTTTGCTGACTCCTATAACATTGACAGGTTCAAACAATTACAGGGCTAGCAGAAGAGCAGATACTTGTAATTTAACTGATCTCGTTAGAATCGTGTAGCAACGAGAACTATTGGGAACCAATGCACTGGTCAGATGCATGATTATATTTAAATTTCTAGCTGTTGGATAGCTATGTGCAGCTGTTGCTCAGTTAGCTATATTCTGGCACAAATCTACTTGTCCGAATAAAAATAAACCTGAGGAACAATTTTGGTATCTATTGAGCTAGTGACTACTGAGGTTAGAGATCCTTTATGATGACAGGGAATAGCCAACAGCTGTCATCTGCATAATGAAATATCAAACTTTTTCAAGTGATATGAGAGCTTTCAGCAACACTCTGCAGTCAATATCATTGGAAAGAGAAGCAAGCGCTCATAAATATACGATGAGACTTCCTTGAACAGAGGGGACAGAGGTACAAAGCCTTATTCCTATCCTCTGCAAAATCTTGCTCAGGAACCGACTGTGCATTAGACTATCAGCTTGAAAGGAGCTAAGAGATGAGGAATGCCAAAAATGGTTTTCATTTGATTTTCATTCACTTGTTCAAAGTCATCAAGCAATACAGGCAATTAAGTGAAGAACATATGGACAACTGCTCTAAGCTACAACAAAGGTCAATCAGGTTAACATCCTCTGCCTGGGTTTATAGGCAGGGCATGCTTTTCCCGAGTTACCCTCTCTGTTTTCAAGTATCAGTACTTTCAAAGCCAGAAATTATATTCTTGCATTTAACTGCTGTAAATGGATTTTCTTTCCGTGACTTTGTTCAACTGCTCTTGGAACCACCACTTTGGCAACCATAACATCTGGTGACAATGTAATTATCCACTGAAAGAAAAAGCACTTCCTTTCATTTGTTCTAAACTTCTTCACACTGTGCAAAGTAGGTGTAAGTGAAGTAGTGAAACGTCTTGCCAGGGATGTTATGAATGTTAAAAAGCTCACAAATACATGAAAATAAATTGAACGAGTTCACAGATCAAAACGTCTTAGAGAGACAGTGATTTTTCTCAGGAAACTCCTGAATCACAGATCTTTGGCATCTAGGATACTGTTCTGGGGATGCAGGATTAGAAGCTTGGCCTGTCCTGGCAATCAGATTGTTCCAGGACAACACAGAGTACTTGCACCAAGTCTGGTCTGAAAAAAAAAAAAATAATGCAAAAACCCCGTCCAACAACTACACCAGACTTCTGTATCTTAGAACTGAAGTTAACTGCAGGCTCTTCTGTATATTATTTATCTATCACCTTTTAACCACTAGCAATCAGATTTCATTTTGGATCAGGAGTGGACACAGCAGAGCAGGACTTAATCTATTCAGTGAAACATTTCCAGTAAATCAAACCGCTCACCTTGACACCTCTTGGCACACTGACGATTTACCTAGCAACTTCTGATCCTGCCTGCTGCACAGGGAATAGTTCAGAGTGCTACCACTAAAGTACTGGTGCTTGGCATCCAATTTAACAGCCTACATTCTGCCTCAGGTGCCACCTTCCTGAGAAGCCGTCTAAAAACCTTGTGAAGACTCAGCTTCTTTCTCCACATAGTTCCCAAATAGCGAATGAAGAAAAAGAAAACTAAGTCCACACAGCAAGACAAACAAAACCTTCCTGTTTCTCCTTATAAGAGAAGTACATATACTTTCTCCATTTTTTCCCCCAATTTTTTTTTTATCTGACTTACGTTTTCCATCTTGTTACTAGTTCTCCAAGTATATAACATTTACACTGGATGATTCCAATTTAAGAACTCCAATATCAAATGGAGTTGAAGTGTAGCAAATAGATAAATCCTGTGTAATAAAAAACTGACTCTAAGTTTCCATGACAATTAAATATGCAGTAATAGCAGAGATCAAATTGACTTCCTCTTTTCACAGTAAACTTGCATTCAGCTTGGAAGTTGAGGTCTTTTGCAAAGAAAGTTGCAGCCTTTCCTATCTGTAACTGTTACACAGACAGAAGTTCAGAAGACCATCAAAAGAAGCACTTTGTGTATTTGTGATAGGAAGGTGACTCCCTTTCAATAATGCTGATGTATTGAGTTTACGTGGCAAGGTTTTGGTAGCAGGGGAGCTGCAGGGGTGGCTTCTGTGAAAAGACACCAGGAGCTGCCACCAAGTCTGTCAGAGCCAGCTCCAGTCAGAGCCAGCTCCAGACAGCTCCAAAATGGACCCACCAATGCCCAAAGTTGAGCCCATCAGCGACGCTGATGGCAAATCCATGATAACACATTTAAGAAAGGGTAAAAAACCACTGACAGCAGCTGTGAAAGAGGAACAGGGGAAAAAAATGTAAGAGAAACAGCCCTGCAGACACCAAAGTCGGTGAAGAAGGAGGGGGAGGAGGTTCTCCAAGCACTGGAGCAGGGATTCCCCTGCAGCACATGGTAAAGACCATGGTGATACAAGTTGTCCCCCTGCAGCTCATGTAGGACCACGGTGGAGCAGATATCCCCCTGTAGTCTGGGGAGGATCCCACACCTAAGTAATTTTAGATAGGATCCACCATATCCTTTTTCCTGGCTGTACCACTAATCAAAGGCAGGAGCTGTTCTAGGGCTGCACAGCAATGGAATTCTTAATTCAGGTAACATTAGCCAGGACACCTGTAAGATGATGAACATGAATTCAAAACATTAACATCTCATTCTGAATCACTAAGAGAAAGCTAACATTTGGACCTTAGAGAGGTCCTATTGTGCAACAATAGCAATCAGTCAGATCCCACAGTATAAGTTACTGAGTTCTGCTAGATTATTCTGCAACTGGACCCATCATCTAACCAGAGTCAAATTGGTGTTGATTCAAATATTCCCGGGCCAGAGGGGATTTTATAACATCCACACTGTATTTGCTCACCCATAACATACAGTCCATTTCATTTAACTCTGACTTCCACATCAATATTACACAACACAGTTTTACAGATGTTTTCTAATTAGCACCATCGATTAAAATGGATCAATGTTCACACACACACAACACGTCATCTTCAATTAGACATTTTTCTGAGTATCCTTAAAGCTGCATGTGGACATTCACATTCAATTTTATAGCACAAATCTGTAAAAAGCAAAATTTAGTACTGTATTGTTTTCTATGACATTCCAGTGCTCACTTATCATATACTTTGGTACACACAGTATTAACAGGGAGACCAATGCCTTGCTCACTACTTCTTCCTCCCTACATAATCTATACTGCTCCATTGCTGTTACATTTCATGGAAATAAGAGGAACTATAGAAAAGCTTAAAAGTCCAGAGGAATAGCATAGGAAAATAATATATTCAAAGACATTTAGGAAACAAATGACATGTCCTGTTGTTGAGAATAAGCTAGCTCAGTTTTCTCCAGCTTTTCCAATTTTTACCAAAGAAGCTCAACATTACAATGACTTCTAACAAAAAAAAAAAAAAATACAACAAATGAGGAAAATATCTCTGTCCTTTATTTACATCAAAAGGCTTTTTAAAAGTCCCCTAGGAAATCAGTTTTGGTTTTGCATTTAAGTAACCTTATAAGGTGCTAATTGTTTCAGAAGCTTGAGCCCCAAGATCATTATCACTTAAATTTATTGTTGCAAACTACTTACTATTTTGTTGCCTCTCATTTTGAAATAAAGACATGTGCTGTAGTAGATTGACAAGGCATTTGCTGGTTGCAGCTGAAGTACAAAATGAAGAGCTAAGAGAGATAATTTTGGCAGCCTCAACACAGAGTCACTAATGTCAGTTGTTCAATTTTGTACTTGCCTCGTCTTTCCTTTTCTTCCCTTCATTCATTACCATTTATTATTACACTACCATAAATAGCCTATGTTTTCATATGTTGGACTATTTTGGTCAGATTTCCTTTCATGCCATTCCCTGTGCTTTTTAGAATATAGGGAAGAAGTCACAGAAGTGAAAAGATGCGTCATTGAAATATGATATTTGGGTTTCTTTTCCAGATCTAGAGTATGAGCGCTGCAAAGGAGATGACATTCAGCATGATCAAAAATCAAAATCATAAATCAAAACTTAATACAAAAGTACTTCATTCTATGTTTATTAAAATACATTTTCTGAAACTGCCTTTAAAAAGTCAAGTTTTACCAGTGTTCTCCTTTTCTTATGTCTACCGTTGACTATGTACTTGGTTTTAATAGGAGGATTATTTTTTTTTTTTTGCCCTCAGGTCATTTTGGGAGAAAGAAAAATCACCTAATGCAGGGAAGGATCACCATCTCTGAACTGTTGACTTGCTTCTTTTCAGTACACTGAAAATTTTTGTGTACTGAAAATGTGAAATTCCTTTTAACTGCAGCTGTGCTCTTTGCAGCAAATAAAAGGACTGAAATAAGAGAGGAGAATATAGAAGGAGAAAATCCAGATTTATAAATAACAATCAGGAAGTTCATGTAGATGGAAGAAAATGCAAGTGCACTAGCGCAAAAACTTTTGAAATAACAGCAATATACATCATAGTATGCCTGGCATCTGACTCTTGAGTAATAAACTGCAACTGAAACAAAGATAGGAGTGCAATAATATTTTGAAAAATCACTTAGCCCTCAGCAAATCAAGAATCAGTTGTGGGGGAAGTGTACTATATGAATTCTTTCTTCCCCATGACCTACTTGGTCCTGAAAAAGAATCTGATTTCATAAGGGTAAAAAACCAAACAACCAACAACAAAAAACAACCCCAAAACCACACACAACAACAAAAAAACCTTTCTTTTTCGACATGAAATTAAAATAAGACATGTTCCGAGTGTGAGAAGATATGGAAAAAGAGCTCTTCAGTATCTTTCTGGCTAAGAGCATCATGTTGAAATAAAATCTCCCATATGTGCCTTGGTCACACAGCAACAGGGCCTGTCTCCCAGTGCACACAACCACAGAAGTTTCCAAATAAACATTGACTGGGGATGACAAAAGGCACAGATGTCTGAGGCACTTCAGAATTGTTCTTATAGCTTCTGAAAGTCACGTTCCTGGAAAACACGAGAAGTTCTCTTAAGCTATCACAAGGATGTCTGTGGCATTCTGAGAATATATTTCAATTTTAATAAGAGGTCAGAAAGCATCTGGTATTTTCGGAAAATAAGATTAGACTCTTTTCCTTTACAGATTTATGTTCTTCATGAAGAGTGCTAAGTGGTACAAGCAGCTCCCAGCATATTTTTTTCTTAATCAACATTGTTTGATTTTTTTTTTCTTTTTAAATCTTAATTCTCAAACAAGAATACTGGAAACACAGGCACAGGTCAGAAGAACAATACAACTGACAAAGTAAGAGTTTAAAAAGGGCTTAATGAATTAAGAATAGCAAAAATAAATTTCTTGACCCAAAGGTCAAGAAAATCTGGTATAATAGTCTTCATCATGGATCTATGATTTTTAATTAAAATCTTACTGTGATGTAAGAGTTGAACTTTGTCTATACTGACTACAACTCTGCTAAGCTAATTTTTTTTTTTTTTTAAGAAGGAATAACGTGTGATCATTTGGATAAGCCACCATTTAAGTTAGCACATAAAAGCCAAATGGAATTCATGCTATGTTTTAATTTGGCTTAAGTTAACACAGCACCAGACTACAATAATTTGCCATTGTGACTTGGCCTTGCCCTAGTGGTGCCTGACAGCGGATTTCTCCAGTAGGTGGAAAATGCCTGCAATGCCTACAGCACTCGGACTCTCTCCTGATCCCACTGGCCACCATATTTCATGCAGTGCAAACTGTCAGAATAAATTCTGTTATTCACAGGAGAATGACACAGTCCAAACAATTTACTGGGAATGTTTTGGAAAAGAGGGATTTTTAAAATTTTTTTTTTTTAAAATGCAGTAAAGTGATCTGCAGCACCCGAGAAACTGAATGTGCTCCTCGTTCAAACCCACTGTGACAAATGGTATCACCATGTGTGACATCGTTGTGCGAAAATGGTGCACTCCTCACCTCCCACACACACAAGCATGTCCTGGGTGCGGAAAGGGGCAGGAAGGCAGAAGCAGCAGAGACTCTGAAAGGGAACCAGCAGACTAACACAAACCTGAGGTGTCATAGGCTTAGCTGGAACAAGGAGCAGACTCAAAGTTGAGCCTCAGAGGCAAAGGAAAGAAAAGGAGCAGCCCTGAAAGTACAGGGAGATATTGGAATGGAAATACATTTTGAAAGGATTCAAACTTCATGAACACCACAGGCGGGGTTATTGCAGGCATTTCTTCAAGACTTTTATTTAATAATTTGCCCAACTTAATTTGGGTTTTCCCTATTTAAGATTCACCTTGATCTAGTTGGGTTTTACAGTCCTGGAAACTAGTAGAGATTAGGAACTACTTCAAAAACATGGAATGATGGATCTGTTTGACTTGTGGTCCTTTCACATTCACACATAGACACTAAATTTCTCTGGCTTTAAAGCTATTGCTTCCATGCTGCAAATTGCAACCCCGTTAACAAGAGCTATTCCTTTGCAAGATCAAGACAGGCTAGCAGACTGCCAAATAAATCCTCACCACTCACATTCAACAGCGTAGTATGGGATTTCTGCAAGCAGAACAACCAAAACCCCCTTGGAGCACCTACAGAGAATCTTAATTAAGCTTGCCAAGAGCAGGGTATTACTCACCTTGACGTATCAACCCTTGGGGGTTGCCTCCTTATGCTCCAGAAAAAATAGGACATGTGGAATAAAAGTGAAATAGAGCTGGGCTGTATGCAGGTGAAATGCCCACAGAGGGCATAGATCAAACATGCAGTCAGCCCCAGATCAACCTCCCAGAATTTTTAAAGCAAATACATTCAGTGCAACTCTGGATTGTTTGCAGTTTCCATACCATAAGCTAAGACCCACTAGCTTGTCCATCTCACCCCGATTAGGTCACCCTAATTCTCTTCCTTAGTTACCTAGTTTAGTTTGCTAAATGTAGTACATGCTTTTGACACAGTCATGACAAACCTGTCTGATCAACTCCTTGCCTATTCGCCACCCAAGGTGAACTGTAAGAGCTGCAGCCCAAGAGAGAGCTTTGTCTCTGTGCATGCTATTCTCCTTCATAATAAAATCCCAACACAAACTCCCTCAGACGTGTCTCACTGAACTAGTAATTCCTGCTGGTTGTGTATTACCAAACTCTATAGAAATCTCACTGACACACCATGAAGGAGTTCCAAACCACCCAATCCTCTATCATTTGCCCAATTACCTTCACACCGTGCTTTTATTTAGCACATCACTGTTGCCGTTAGTTTGGCACATAACACTCTGCTAGGCACTGCTACCCTGTAGGCAAAGCTCATGTGCCTGAGTAATATTCATGGCTGTATAAATTGACTTTTTTGACTTGCGTAATGGCTCAATTAAACTCTACTAAACTCTAAACGACTACAGTCTTCACTGAACCATCATAGCAGAAAATTCTCAGTCTAGTTTAGTACCTGGATAGACAAACAGATCAGTTTTTCCATCTGTCTACGGAGACCTCCCTGCCTTAAAAATCTCCATGATTTTGCCAGATTCAGTCCCAACTTGCCCACAGATTTAAAAAACAAACAAACAAACAAACAAAGAACCCCACCGTGCAAATATCAAGCTCCTTGAGACATACTGCTTCCTGTTTGTTACACTATGTACTCCAGCAGAGCTAAACTGCTTTAAGATTGCACAAGGAACTGAGCAAATTCTTGACGTTCCTTTGCCAAATAAGTACTGACCTTCACCCAAAATCCTAACAGGTTGACATGGTATAAAACAGTAATAGGATTATTTTAATCATTTTGTCAAGCACGCCTGACACTACACTGTCAAGTGAAAAAAATGCACTCTGTACAGTTCTAGATCAATTTTATTTCTTACTATGACAGCATAAAGGTAGAATAAATGGTGTGAATGAGTTGAAATTTTCTTGGTTATTTTTTAGGCAACAATTTGAAGCAAAATCTGCAAATCCTGACCAGGTGAAATATTACATTGACAATGACCCTGCCCAAGGAAACCATTCTCAAAATGAACCAGTGCTCTGAATACCTGAATAGATTTCAAATGTCTTTACCTAAATACAAAACTCAGAGTGCCTCAAGGGTAGAAAAGAGGTTACTTTGTTAAGTCTTCTGGTACAAAGTAGTGGTGCAGTAAAACAGAGCTAAACAGGTTTTCGGTTGGTTACGTGAAACTGCGTAAGAATTGACAGCTGTGGAAAGTGTTGGTGCAGGAGGGAGGCACAGCACCAATTTCAAAACCAGCAGCAAGAATGGATGCTAACAAGCCTTTATCAAGAGTCCAAGGTGTTGAGAAAATACAGGAGCAGACACACTCCAGCGCCGTAGACCAGATGGCACAGTAGCACCAAGGAAAATGTTTTCCACTTCGGCTGTGGTCAGAAACCATCACCTGGCTACTACCCTTCCACAGCCCAGTGAGAAGAGTCTACGTGAGTGGTTCCCACTTCAGATAAAGCAAGCTGACAAACTACAGCCCATATTTATAGCTGTTCAAATATAAGCCTGCTGACCTCACACTGAAGTGAGTAAGAAGAGTCAACACCATCTTTTCCACTT
The DNA here is from genome assembly GCF_023634085.1 of Falco cherrug. NCBI lineage: Eukaryota > Metazoa > Chordata > Aves > Falconiformes > Falconidae > Falco > Falco cherrug. The sequence continues at coordinate 73,273,403 of NC_073699.1, forward strand.
TGGCACAACAGGATGTATATGTACATGTGTGTATCAGTGTTTGCATGCAGGGGTAGGGACAGAGAGAGGAGGACAACAGCACCGCTGGTTGCCACAGACCTTCCTGCAGCACTTATTTGACTGTTATGTTTTAAGGGTGAATGACAATACAGTAGTCAAAAGGCGATTCTCTTTTCAAACACCCCATATCTCAGCTTCATGACCAGGAGCTTACCAGCAGACTTCTACGTACTAATCCTAAAAAAAAAAAAAAAGGAAACCAGCAAGTAAATAGAAAAAAAAACGCACCCCACTAATCTCTGTGGCAAACGGACTTGGAAGCACAAGTCAACTTGTTGAGCTAAGAAGCACATGGTGATAAATAACATCTCAGGTGCCAGTTTATGAGCCCATGGAACAGCCCCTTCCTCTGGCACACAGAAAACTGTATTCCCTAGCAACAGTAAATCCAGCAGAACATGCACAGACAGATTCTCTCAATGCCTTCTACTTAGACTGCTAGATGAAAACTGATGACCGAGTGAGCACCAGCATCCAGTATGCTCAAAATGTAGTTTAAGCTACTATAGGAGTTGGAAGATAGGAGACTTATACCCACACCAAAGAAGAAGAGAGACAAGCAAAGGTATGTATTAATCATAAAATGCACAATATTAACATGGATTTGGGTGGCATATGGTGTGTTAGCATGCAAACATGTGTCTGGGGGGGGGGGGGAAGGCAGCACGTCATATGTTTCCCCTAACCACACTTATTCACTGCTTTAAGCTCTTCAACAGATATCAAGTTAGATGCAGATATGACAAAACAACTACACCTCCAGATTTCAGAACTCCTCATGCTTTAAATTCACCATGATAACAAAACTCTGCTGAGGGAAGGAAAACAGAAAATTTGCCCACTGCTTTCTTCATCACGTAATCACTTCTATGTCTTTACTTTATTCATGAACAGTTCAACCATAAATATTAAAGACAAATAAAAACATAATTATTTAAGATCACAATAGAAAACACTTTTTTAAAAAATTAGACTACTATAAAAGTTATTTGCAGTGTTACTCAGAAAAAATTATGTCTCGTTTGTATTTTAACATTCAAATCAACCTAAAAAAGGCTATTCAGTACTTACTATTTGGTACACAGAGTACTGATAATCACCTTCTGAGTGCTGTGTACTTCTGCTCTATACCACAACATATGGAAAACAGAGATAGATCATAGCTAACAAAGTACTAGTTCTTCTTTTAACTTGTCTCCTGACAATTTAAGAGACTGTTTAGAGTCATTTAGGTGGGTTTTCAACTTGTTTGTGCATTAACTCCACCAGGTGTATTATGAGCAACTTATACCAGTCACCCCCATATTCCTCACTGAGCAGAAATAATTTGTCTTCTAATGCAATCCTTTGTTTATCACTGTTAGTGAATTTGCACACACACCTTGCAACGTCATTTAACATCCTAGTTTAGCCTTTTCAAAAAGCATTTAGCAGCATTAGTTCCTGTATTTTCCCACCTTCAGCAAATATTGGATACGTTCTTAATCAGAAATATTTAGGGTCCAGCAAGTACAATGTTATGATTCTAAAGGCCATTTAATCAAAAAGTGCGTAAAACAACACGGTTGTCTTACGAAAGACCTGTGTAAGTTAATCTGATATGAAGTATTAGTTCAGCATAGACAACCGTTTTTTCCCCAAGAAATCACATTTTTATAAGGTATCTGCATCAAATGACACACATATTGTGCCAGATTGTGCAAAAGAATGCAGACAGCACTGCTTTCTACTTAGAAATAATAAAACAGAAGTGGTATTGGCACGGCTTTAATCTGTTATAATGTAATTGCCTGCCATTTGCCACTAAGCCCCATTTTAAAACCTTACCATTTCTGTGAGCACTCCTATTAACATTACTTACTCTGGGACTTCAAACTTTAAGAGAATATTTACAATTGAGTAATGTCTTCAAAAAGATATTTCTTCTGCTTATTGAAAAATGTTTATTTTGTGTGGAATGATTTTGCTTCCTTTTAATATAAACCACAAAACCAGCCATCAAGGACCTGAATAGAAGATAACCTTTTTTCTATCTGAACATCTATTTGAGATAAATTAGAAACATTACTCTGAGTAATTTCAGGACACCTTTAGCAGTAAAGCAGAAGCGCACTTTGTCCAGACCACCTTGGGCCTGGCAGATAAAAAACCTCTTCTGAGTGGCAGGACTGAACTACCTCGAGGTGAGAAGAGACATAAACATGAAGCTCTAAACACTAGCTAATGCTCTGAACACAAAGGTCAAAGCTAGCTGACTCTCCTTTTATGCAGATTCCAACCCCTGCCAGCAAGGGCTTGTCAGACTAACTCTTTAGACTTGAATCTAAATGCAGTAACACCTTGATGCCATTGATCCCTGAAGAAAGGGTTTGGTGATGTGCAAACATAAGCCTCTCTTTTGATGTCATTAATTCTGTAAGAAGGTAGCAAAGCAGAGAATATTAGCTTGGAATTCAGTAAGTTACAGTAATGATTTAGGAACCCCTCAGAAAGTACCTAAAGGCAAAAGCTGAATGAGCTAAAGGGAACATCAAAGCAACCCCACAAACTGTGAAGCCAAGCAGGAAAGGGCAGGGGCCAAGACTTCACCCTGCCAGGACTGCGAAAGACACAGCCTTCCCCTTCAGGGAAGTTGTTGGAACAGCAAACTGAAGTGCTTTGCTCATAACTCATTTACATAAGCTCAGCCAAGCCGTTATATTTGTACACTGGAGGGCTGGGCTGCCCTTCAGTGGGGCCTTGACAAGCCAAATGTATGGGCTGACAGCACCCTCATGAATTTCATCAGGGCAAATCCAAAGTCTTGCATGCAGGAGAGAATAGCCCTATGCAACAGTTCAGGCCAGGGACTAACAAAGTAGCACTGAGAAAGGAAAGGGGGACTGTACTGAACAAGAATTTGAACACAAGTCAGCAGCGTGAGTGCTAACTGCGGTCTGCATTAGCAAAAGCAGAGCTCTTCGATGGAAGAGACTATTCCCTTCTAGTCATCATTGTTAAAGCTGCATTTCAAGTTGTGTGCTCATTTTGAAGCCTCCAGATGCAAAAGAAATATTGATAAAGGAGAGGGAATCCAAGGAGAGCCATTGAAAAGGTGATGGAACACATGATGCATTAGGAACAGCTGAGGAAGCTGGGCTCCTCCAGCCTCAGGATGAGAAGGCTACCAGAGTCTCTAACTGCAGCCTTCTAGTCCCTAAGAAGAGTCTGACTCCATCTGTGTTTCCCCCTCTTATAGATGCCCAATGAAAGAACAAGAGGTCACAGTCTCAAGTTGCAGCAAGACAGATTCTAATTAGATTTAAGAGGGAAAAGGGCAAACCAAGTGATCAAGCACTGAACTAGTCAACTAGAGAGCCTGGAAACTCTCCATCCTTGGAAGGTCCTGAGCAACCTGATGTATTTTCAGGATTGGCCCTACATTGAGCAGGACGGCAGACTAGGTGAACCCCAGAGGTCCTTTTCAATTAAAATTAATTTGTGGCATTTCAAAAGCAAGTAGCCACAAGAGCTGAAGCAAAGAAAGGCAGGCAAAATGAGCCTCACAACACCATGTTCAGTTGCAGCAGCCTACAATGCAGCAGTAATTCTAGCTAATCCAGCAGTATTCCAGCACTGATGCAACAAGGTCTGCAAAATTTTGAGCAGCACCTGGGGGGAGGGAGAAAAATAAGGGGTCTTCACCCCATTTTTGGGATGAAGCTGTGCAGTTAGACTGCTAGGCTTCTAGGCTAAGGCTTGTATCACACCCTTCCACCACCAATAAGAATCACTTTGCATTGGGAAAGCTGAAGATTACTTTGGCTGGCATTTACTTAAGACAGCAATAAGAACATACATAAAATTCTTGAGAAAGAATGGCATTGATAATTTTAACAGAACAGCATGATCTCTGGCTCTCGTGTTAGATTTTATTTGAAATCTTGGTTCTTGTTTTGCTTCTTTAAATTACATTTCCATTGTGATGCGTTCTTTGCTAGCATAAAGAACATTATTTACAAATTGCTATGGATAGTTGAACAATTGGTATCATCTGCTGCATTCATCTGATGTACTAACGTCAGACTGGTTTGCTGCAATTTTTCTAATTAGAAGAATTTTAATTTGTCTAGTTCAAAACTTTTTTTTAAACATCATTTAGTCAAGCAAGTGATATCTATGTTCTTTCATTTTTTACGCAGTCATCTCATGTTCACCCAGCGACGTCAAACAGGTGAGGAAAAATGCAATATGACAATATTTAGCCCACAAGCACAGGATGTGTTACCTTTTGCTCAGGTCCCAGAATAATTCATTGCAAGTCAGAGTTTGCAAAAGCTCAGTGAAAGCAATGACAGTAATTTTCCTTGTAATCATTTAAATGAAACATTGAAATACTGTAACTATTTAAGGTACCTATGACTTAAGGTAATTACAACTTCCCCTAGAAAACACCAGATTGTCTAGGCTATATTCCTGGAAAGAAGGCGTCTACTGATCTTGGTATACAGCGGGGAAAAGTGGGGTCCGATTTAGAATAAACATTCTTAATATATATTCATTACTTTTCTCAGGAATATTCCTTGAGCCAGCCCCAGAAGTTGCCAACATACACTACACCCAGTGGAACCAAACCCTTTCTCCCCATCATGTCACTACCCAACTGTAGGGTGCACACTGTTTCACAGCGGAGTTACTGCTGCTCATAGCCTGCAGCTGCAAGAGAACAACCTTAAATGTAATTCATGTGTTTCAGCATCAGGATCTTGTCTTTCACGCAAGTACTATACTCTATAGATCTAGGAGGTGGTAAAATAGTATGGGGAAGATTTAGTCTGGGGTAGCAAAATGGGTGGGAACAGAGAGATGGTAAAATTTGAAAAGGTAAGGGAACCCAAAACAATCATGCGAGACAAAAATATCATTGAGTGAATCTACGCTAAAATATTCTTCATCTAAATTGTGATCGTGAGCCCTTTTCCTTTAAGGACAGATCTCATTTTAATTAATTCCTTTAGGTAATCAAATAAAAACTTATTTTTGTTGCCTACCATCTGATTAAAATAGGAAGGGGAATCGCAGATGAAAGTTGTGTATGCAAGAATGTACTATCACCTAGATTTTCCATCTCTTCCCTGTGTACTACATAACCCTAGCACCGCTTCTGCCCTGAGACATCGCTGTTACTTTTACTCCAATCCTTCTCCTTTACACCCTGTTGAAAAATCTTTCCTCATTCATCCCTTCTGCATACTTTTGCCCCAGGGCTAAGCTGACTTACAGAGCCCAATTAAAAATAGGCATAATAATAATCTTTCCTGTTGGAGTGGTAGAATTATCTACCTATACAGCTTCTTCTAGATGCTTTCCCATGTACCATACAATCTCCTGTGTATCCCAGCTCCGCTAATACTTGATCCTGAGCTGAGACCTAACCCAACACTCTTGGTACCTTACCAATACTTCTGTCCTGCATTCCCACCCACTACTGGCATCCCTCCTCCAAGGGTACAGCCTTAGGTGTCTAAATAAGTACAAGAGGCTGGGCATGCTACTACAACAGACATACACACAGCAAACATCCTCTGAGAAACCACTTCTGCGACAGACTTTTGAGAACTGATGAAATACTTTTATAAGATAGAAATCCAAATTAGCAGTGTGGCAAGGCTAAGAGACATCCAAATTTTTATTTTTATTTTTTTTTAATTGAGCATTCAGTATCATTTTCACTTGGGAGAACATCATGTATGTTGCCTCATTATTGTATGCTGTTATTCAGTGTAGTTTACACAAGGCTTTTTCAGATCTAGCATTCTCAAATGTTGGCATTCAAATAGAAAGGAAGTGGTCCAACACACTGAAGTATCAGTATGGAAAATGTATTTTTAAGTAAATTTGCATTTGAATTTTTTTTTTTTTTAGTATAAGGAGATGAAAAGCAGCACATGCTATCCCTATGCTTTATATAGTACTATCAATATGATTTTTTTTTGCTTCCCAATAAACATGAATGAGATGTCAGTCCCAAATACTCATGACATTTACATTCAAGAGAGTATATTAATATTACACACCAATATTTATTTGACTGATAAATTACCCATAAAGATTATTTAGGAGCTTCAAGACCAGAAGTATCTCACACTAGATGCCTTCTCTTGCTTCTTCCTTGTCTTTCTCCTAGCCCACTGACCATGAAGAGAGTGGGATACAAGCCCTTGCACCCACAGGCTAGTACAAAGCTGCTTTAATACAAGGACCTTTGGGACTGTCACCAATTACCTCAGCAGAGAACTTAGCAGCTGTAAATAGTTTCTGTACTATTCTTTCCCATCCCCCCCGATAGCGTTCAGCAAATATTGTAAGATCAGAGAGAAAGAATAACTAGCACTTTCTTGTCCATCAGGAATAACCAGCTTCCCATCACCCACCTTGTGCAGGTAGAACAACTTAAAAACTTAAGATTGAGCTCTTTAAAAATTTTAATTAAAGGACAAGTAAAGAGTATGGCCAGTCAGCAGATGGGCAGCAGAAGAGTGCAGTAAGCCCAGCATCAAAACTCAGTCTGCTAAACTGCAGTGTATGCAGTCCTTTGCCTGAGTTATTATCTGCAAGAGAGGAAGGGATATTGTTGCATTCCTGATTCTCATATTGACCTGTAGTTTGTCATTAGGCCATGCATTTTATTTCTGTATAGACTGTGAATTGGCTAAAATCCAGCCTTTGGTTGCTAATACAGTGGATTCAAGTTCCACAAAGTTATGTATAGGATCATAATTCATTGCTAGACCCAATATTGTCAGCAATAAACACTAGAACAAATATTCTTCTGGGCTCAGAACAGAAGATGAATTTCTACAATTCCTAACATTTTTAGTTAACTGTAGTGATTAATCACTGGCAAAGTTATCCTATTCACACACACAGAGGAAAATATTTTACTTCTACTACCAATTATTCTTAGCTCAGGAGGTAAAGACTTTTACTTTGCATTTTAAGTTTCTCCTTGCTAAACATGATGCTGTCTTGTCAGAAATCTGCACTCTCAGTTGTTCAAGGTACCAAAAACTCCACTGCAGACTGCTGCACAACATTGTTTATGAACAGTCAACAAACACTAGAAAGATTAGATGCATCCAGACCAATAAATCTACTGCTACTATTCAAAGCCCATGCTAAAATCTTTTCTGGTAAAACAAAAAGGGGAAGGCAAAAGGAAATTACACAAGAACTGGCGCTTGACACCTAAGTGATGAATAGAGAATGAGTGAGGTGAACTACTGTCACTCACCACTCCATTTAGCTGTCTTTAAGATGCCGTGAGAACAGATTGAGCAGCAGAAGGAGCCTCATAGAGTCAAAAAACTGAATCTCACTGTCAGAGCTGCAGCAGGTCACTCTGCCACCTCTGTGGCTCACAGGAGGTACACAAGGAGTGAACTGGGACTGGGACACCCTGACCAGGCTGGGAAGGAACCAGATAGCACCACCACAGGAAACGAACGATCCTGCAGTCTTCTCTGCCTTCTGTTGGATCACGAACACCTGGGAAGTGGCATCATCTATGCTCCTGCTTTCACGGCTCTGCTACCTTTTGCTACTTTGGTGTCTCAAGCTTGCGAGGAGAATATTGCTGAACACGGGACCTTTAATAAAACCACCGTGAGCCTGTCCTCAAAAGGGCAAACTAGAAGCAGCTCTTCAGGTCACTAAGATCTCCTTTGAGGACAGTCTATATGGCCATACTCATCCATGGGGAGATATATTGGAGTTTAGGGTGAAAGTTACCCCATATGAAGGTAGAGAGTTTGCTGCTTTTTTAATTTAATTTATTATTCTAGAGTCCTTGTTTAGAAGTCTTCACACTTACTGAAAAACTTGAAGTTACAGTGAGCAGAAAAACGCTGAAAGCTAAGTTGTTATAGCAATCCACATGCGCTTTCTCCACCCATGCCCTTAGCACAGCTGAGGGTATGGCTTATCCCAAGGACTGAAGCTGAACTAACATCTTGCTGTGGACGAGAACAAGAGGCCCTGGCCTTCTGGTTTTGACAGTCATGCAGTCCCACTGTGAATAGCCTGAAGCTATAAAAGAGAAGCACACAGGTGACCCCCCACAACTCCCACCCTGATCAGCGAGTTCAGTCAGCTAGTCCTGAAACCAGGGCAAGCAGGCGGGGGGAGGGTGGCACAGGGAAGGCACAAGAAGTCACTCCTTCTGCAATGGCAAGCCCCTCACTGGGCTGGCTGCACTGCCAGCGTGCTCTTGATAACTGCAAGACTGCCTACCCAGTCTGTTTCATAGCAAAGGGCATGTCTTTGCATCTACTAAGGGCATACTCGCACCTCTTCTCTTGCTCACTCGCTGATTTCCCATTCTTCCTCTACTAGTGTTTTGGTTTCAGCACTCACACAACACGCATAGCCTTCCAACATATGCCTTCAGCTTACAATTGTAATAAAACCACATAATAACAGTAATAAAATATATAATGATAACTTAATAGAATATGTAATTATATGATAAAAATATTATTATTATATACTAATAAGCTGGCTTTACTAGACATCCATCTAGCTTCCTACCACACCTAGCTATCACTGTGAAGAAGGACATTTAAATTCCACTTACATTCAGCTTGACTAAAAGATGATTAAACCTGTAACTTCGACTGGATCCATGACTGCATACATGACACCCACTGGCAGTGGGTGGTAGCCACTAACACTACCAACACTAACAGGGATTTCTTTTTCTGGCAGCATTTCTGAAAGTTTTGTGGCCCAATTTTTAAGTTATGGTTTTCAATAGCTCTTTGTAAAAGCCATTTCATGAGGAATTATTTTAATATTACAGATACATGCATGACTCTCCTCTTCCTTACAGCAGTTATTTGCTACAGCAATTTCACTGTCTTCAGAGGACTTGGTTCTAACTACATTAATTCAAGTTCAAAAGTAGGCCATGGAAACAAAATGAAGTATGGGCAAAGTGCAAAACCTCTTCAGTAGTCTCATTTAATTTGACATATAAAATAAATATGGATTTTATTCAGGGGTATATTGTCATCTTCAAAAGACTGCTAATCCTAGAAGTCATTTTATTGAGTCTTTGGTGGTGATTTTTAAGCAATAATTTATTTCAATTAAATGACAGCATCTTTTAATCACAAGGAAGTGACTTGGCAGAGAAGCAATTCTGTCTTTGGAGCTTTCATACATTTATTCATGTGCCTAAATTTCCTAAGACTTTAGGAAACAACTGAGTTCAGCTGAAGTTTCATCCTGAATTAATAATTTGGGGAAAGCAATCTGTTTTCTTATAACACATATGAAATGAAACAAGGTGAATGTTAGGCGGAGCAGGGGTAATGTGATAACTTCAGGCCTGAGAAAAGCAGATGCAAACCCACTGCAATCATTGGCACATGGAGGTGCACTGCCAGAGTTAAAATTAGTCCACAACAGCAATGATTTTTATGTCAATAAAACCATAGCTTTCCCAAAAAAATGATACATGTCATACAAAGCAATTAAGACTCTTTCAAGCAAGCAAAGGCATTAAAAACTGCTGATACAGTTAAGAAGTATCTCTGTGCCTGGGAGATAATGTTTAACATCACGTAGTCATAGAATTAGGCAAAACTATTAAACCCTATAGCAGGCACCAGACCTGGGCACACACAGTGATGTGACCATTCCTAACAGGGCTTGAGAACACGCAAAACTCCATTCATTTACACCAGGCTGACATGAATGACTGTGCCCTGCTATAATACTCCATTTTTGAAATCTTTTTGCCTGCATATAGCTGGAAAAACAACATCAACACCTGAAACTTTCTGATAATAAATTTCTTTCCCTGATGTATTTTTCTATTTGGAAAGAGCCCTAATAGCTCCGCTTTCTATAAATGGATGTTTTCATTCAGCAGAGGAGCAGCCCTTAAGACACCAGAGCACATTTTTTTTGTTGTTGTTGTTCTGATGAAAATTTTCTGCTGGAGTACATTAGAAACCACTGAAATCTCCTTACAGAGTTTATCACATTTGCTTCATTCAGTCAGCAATGAAAATAAGTTATAAGTTAAAAACTAAGCCTGCTGCTTAAAAGTTTCACATTATCAGACCACATTGCTATAATTATAAAAATTCCACACAAACCCCCAGTTCCTGGCCTTATTAAAATATTATTTTTGTATGTTACACCTACAGATTATTGTTCCAAACTAAGTAGTTGCTGTGTTACCTTGCCACCTCTCAATAACATAGTTATGAAATACAAATAAATGGATTTCAAAACTTGCAACAGTAGTATCCATGAAATTGTTTAGCATGTCATAAGATAAAGGCATTTAGGAAAACTTTCTTCATGGAACAGGTGGTGAAGTATTGGAACAGGTTGCCCTGGGAGGTGGTGAAGTCAATATCCCTGGAAGTGTAAAAAAAAAAAAAAACCAAAAAAAAACCCACACTAAAAAAAAAAAAACCAAACACCACATAAACGTGGTGCTTAGGGACACAGTTGAGTGGTGAACTTGGCAGTCCTGGGTTAAGGGTTGGACTTGATGGTCTAAAGGTCTTTTCCAACCTAAACAATTCTATGATTTAACAAGGCTTTCTGATGACATCTCTTGCACTCAATCCACAAATACACCTCCATATTACTTAGCCTAACAGTCCAGTTTCTGTGCTAATCCACACGTGACAAGAAAGGAATTAAGCCATCAACCATGAATTCTTCTCCTCCCTGAATCTAGGATTTATCTCCAAGATATGTGTGAAGCTGAGCACTGTACAGCACTGAAATCCTGAAAAGTGTCAGGTTCATTACATATCAAATTAGAGGAGCAAGAAATACGTACTTAAACTGCTTGATAGCTCATCTGTAAGCCATAAGTATTAAGGTATTTTAATCATCGAAAGAACCTGGTACTGTATCACTAGGAACCCTTGCTACACCTAAATACGCAATGAGAAATGATCTAGGGGAAAACTATTTTTAAACTCAAGGGCCAGCCAGTATACAGTTCTATAAAATCTTACATTAGAAAAGAGGTCATGGTGCTGTGACAAAGGGAAAAAAAGAAAAACCAAAAACCACAAAAACAAATCACCCAAAGAAAATAACAGTCATCACCTTGAGAAACTGTCACAGAGTCTGAAACCTAGACAGATCTACAGCTTTTTGCCAGCAGCAAGAAGCCATAGTAAAAAGGTGCAAAACATCCTGCAAGCAGGATGAAATGAAGTTAGAACAGCCTTTGGGATTCTTAATTTGGTGTACGTATAGCAAGCTGAATTAGAAAATACAGTGGTGAATAATGAAAATAAACATTCTTATAGCTTTGACAGTCTTACTATAACAACTGTGCTTATTTAGACAGCATGTTTGTAAAACTGAAGAGCTTTAATCTCTAGCACAGTTGTCCTTTCCAGGTTCAGCTTGTAGCGCAGGTGAGAAATTTAATTTTGTGCAGCCTCAAACATTACCCTGATTCTCTCCTGCTCAGAACCCTTAGCTTCACAGGCAGCTGGAGTATCTAGAAAACTTGGATGCTCATTGAGCAATGAGAACATTCAAAGAGTGTTTACAAGCACTGCCATCTGAATGGCACCAAAATAAAATAGGCCAAAGTTCAAAAATATTTTCTCAGCAAGTTCGGAGATACACCTTATGATTACCTACAGTTGGTTTATACTTTAAAGGCTAATTTATTTGAAAAAGAGAAAAGACAACAGCCGATGCAGGCTGTGTCCATAATTTTCCCCCTTAAGTGTTTCCATTGCCAGCAGACATGCTTTATTTTATAGGGAAATACCTCTAAATTTTATAATAAATGTATATGGTATTGCTTGTATTTGACCTACAACCTTCTGTGTATTCCAGTATTATCATAAGAATTATTAATATTCGTTAATAGGTAGATCTCTTCCTATTTACAGTATAAAATTGACTGTATTTCAACTTCTTTTATTCCTAGCAGTTATGCAGTTTCAATGGCTATCAAGTACAGTATTTTCTGAATATATAAATATGCATAATTGCAAATTCTACAAATGAGGTTACATTTACTCATGTGTCTTCACTTTCAGAAATTTTTATGCATGCTAATTACTTTTCCCTCTCTCTGTACAACATTTAAACATCTCCAGAGATTTCACTATGATTTCCATGTATATCAGATCACATTTAACAAGTCTCAGTAACACAAAAAATACTGCCACCTCTGTGAGTAGATCCAAATTCACAATTACAAACTTACTCAAACTGTAGCAAAAACACGTCTCCTGATTCTTTCCCAACAGCAAATTACATTTTTTTTTTATACTCCTTTACCCTAATACTAAATATGGATGACATCTTAATGAATAATTTCTCCAAAAGCACCGTCTCACTTCTTTCACTCTGGAAGTCAATTTTACTCCCATAGATAACAGAGCAATCACTTAGTTTCTCATCTCCTATCGCATAGCACCCTTGGGGCAATCACAGAAAAAGCTTATTTATACATTAGCAGAATATTAGATTATTTCATCCATGTTTTGATCAGGCATTTCAGTTGGGGCACTCTTTTTGTTTTTCTTACATCTTTCCTTGCTCCTTAGTTTTCTTCAGCTGGAGAAAAGCTGCAAATCAAAACCACAGCACTGCTGCACACAAAACCCAAGGGTGGCATATGCTCCAAAACACAGGTGCTGCTGCTTATACAAAGTGCATAAGCAAAGCATCAATATAAAAGGAATTCACCAGAATTAGGCCTGCAGGGACTGATCTTCAACCACTATCAATTGTCTTACATCCCGGCAAAGTAAGCTCATATCAATAGATTGGTCTACCCTTTAGCCATTCTAAACACCTTTAATCATTCAGTGAAAGGTCATACTTCATAACTGGAACTAATACTTTGCTCTCCGCCATCTTTCTTGAAGTCAGGTTATTTTACAGTTAGAATACAACTGCTCATTAAATGCATCTTAAATATTGTAGCCTTGTACAAAAACAAACAAACAAAAAAAAAGAAAAATTAAAAATCTCTACTTCTCGAGTCAGGAGTTAACTATATTTTTCTTGACCACTAACTTATCTTTACAATTTAAGCTTTAGACCTCCCCCTGCCCCCAACTATATTTATAACTTCAGGTTAAAATAATGAGACTATGCAATATTTTGCACTAAAACTACAGTATATATAGGATAGAGTGGTACCCATTAAAAACTTTAAACTTGCATGATTCAAAGATGCAACAGAGTGCTTTCATGGCAAGATTGCACACACATTGCTTCTGCAGTAGTTCAAGACTTTGTCTTTCCAGAAGGCAACAGAATTGTGCAATAGCAGAAATATAACTGCCCCATGGCACAGGATTGCATACCACACTGGCTATTGCTAATAAAACAAGGAAGCACAGAATTATCCCTCCCAAATCTTCCACAATAAATCTCTGCCTTTTAAGCCATATTTATGTGGCAAGTTTTTACTAGCATGGCTATTTACACTCCACTCTACCCATGCAAGAAATTTCTTCAAAGAAAATTTGGTTCTTTACTGCAATCAAAAAATCTGTCTAGAAAAATCGTAATATTTGTCATTTAATCCTATAAATGTAACACGTTAAACCAGTTTGCTTACAATGAATGCCGCACAAAATGAGGATGCAGTATTACAGCATGCTGATGTTGATGGTCAGAATTTTACAAAATTAAACGTAAAGTTGTACTGATTAATATGTTACACCTGTGCCATATATTAATTCTACATTAATCTTTTGAGCAGACCTAGACATCTATCCTTTAATCCTTAAAATTAAGGACAGAAACAATGCAGTGTCCAAGACTGTGCACGCCTCAGTGCCAGCAGCAGAGTCCTTCTCACAGCAGTCCTCCGAGCTGCATTGAGAAATACAGAGCACTTTCACTGGAAAACTCCTAGGCTCAGCCCCAGAATTACCTGTTACAACGGCTGTCCCAAAAACATTAGTCACAGCTGTATTTTGGATCTACTAAGTAAAAACAGAGGATAAGATAATGTTTTCCTTCTTCCAGATGCCTCCTCGTCCTGTCCCTACAGCTGCCTCCAACTGCTCCATCTCCCACCCAGGGGATGCCTCCGCATCGCCATGCTGCTCTTGAACATACGGCTCAGGCACTTGGTTCTGGAGCTGCCAGACACACACAGTGAAGCTGAGGGAGGCTAATGCTAGCAAACTGCTGAAGTCAAATTATAATATCACATAGATTTAAGTGAGCAGAATTGATGAACTCCACTGTTTCTCTTAACACCATTGCTCTGATCTTGTTTAAGCACTGAAGAGGTGCACCGACCTCTGCATGCCTGTTCAGCTGACCTGAAGGCAGCCACACGAAGACACCCCTGAATGACAGCTCTAGTCTGCACACAAGCAATAACACTTTTCCAAATAAAAGGAAAAGATACTTTGTAGCTGAAATTGATGCCTTTATGTGAATCTTAACTACGCTGCTATTATCTCCATTTACTTAAACAAATTATTTCTACCTATAAATAGCAATGAGAAACTCAGTTCCCCAGAGACAGGTGGAGGTACACCACTGCAAAGGCCAGGAAACAAACACCACATCTCTTTCATTTGCCAAGCTCTGTTTAGAAGTTTGTTGTAATTGTGTCTCACCTCCTCAAGTTTATAGCAATGCTTAGGTCCATGCGCACTCCACTGGAGAACAGTAACCAGCAAAAATCAGAAGGCGAACAAGTTTTGACACGCTTCAGCTTTCAACACCCTCATAAGACTGTTGTAACAGAAAACATTTCTCCCTGTTACAACCTATTGGTTTAATTCCAAATTATATTAAGGTATATAAGTTCATAATAAGTACTTTAGATAACACTAAGCTAGAGGTTGGAAGTTGCTATAGATTAGTGCTACCAGTGAGAGGTCAGACAGGGAACCCAGGTGGCAAGGACACTGGATGTTGAACATTCATCAAATGGAGCAAAAACACTACTTGTATCCGTGATCTACAGTTAAACACAGCACGACTTAGTTGAAAAACATGTTCGTGTTTGAGTCACGTCTGCTACTTCCGATTTGTTTACTGCCCCACTGCAATCCCCAGTTCCCATTTCTCCAGTACTGTACGTTCATTCCTGTTCTCATTCCCCCAACAGAATGAATCGTGAGCTTATTAGTAATGCATACCAACATTGGTTATATCACTTCAAAAATGCTCTCTTCATTCTCCTCACAGGAGTATCAATTTTCCTTTACGTATGGACTAAAGGACACTTCAAGTTTGTTTTGAAAGTATTGGGGCAGAGCTTACTTTCAATTTTACATGAAGTTTACACTAAAAAAAAAATCTGGGCATACACTTCTGACTCTATTCATCTAACAGCATAAATCTGTCCCATAACTCTAGATTAAAATACCTACAATGAAAAATAATAGCCAGAGAACATAGGTACTGGAGCAACACATTAAGGGCTATAAACTAGTTAAAAGAAATTTATAGAAGCTGAATCACACAGAGCTGCTTCAGAAAGAGAGGCAAAGAAGTTGTCTCCCATTAGCGTCACTTGTCACAAAAAGAATAATTTTCACTTAAAATCATAATGATCAGACATTTTCATTTAAAATTTAATTAATTTTCATCATGTATTTTCACCTTTTACTGAGTTATTATGCAAGATAACACAATTAAACAGCTTTATTATAGTTGAGGATGTAATTTTTTTAAAAAATATTTTCTCAATAAGATTAAGATCATCTCATTACTCATTTGGATTAAAACATCTTGATTTACAAACCAGAAAAAAATGTTCTTCAGTTTGCTCACAAAAAGTGGAACTGAGGTTATACTACAACAAAAGACCATAGCCACACCAATGACTTGGCCTTAGGTAACAAAATGGAAAAGGGACAGGGTTCTTTTGTGCATGAAAACTATAGTGGCCAGTTAAACTGACAAATGTACAAAGGGATGAGATAATTAACACCTTTTAGTTCTCTTTTTGGTCTCTAAATTACAACCTTCTTCCTCATGCTGGCACACTATTAAGAGTCATTTTGTTCCTGCACTAAGGTCGAGATCTGATGCAGCACTCCTGACTAGAGTCATTTATAACAACGGGAAACACTACAGATGCAAAGAAGACCCAGGTCAGTCACCATCAGTTAGTATGCGAGATCACATATTTGTTACACAGAAGTTGTTACAATCTTAAAAATAACTGAAATTAGGAATGAACCTAGGGGCTTCCACAAAGTGGAAATGAGGAATTTGCAGCTAGGCATTTTTTAATTGTTAAATCCAAATTTTCAGAAGCATTAGATATCTTTGTTACCTTTGCATCTCCAAAATGACATATTATAAGAGGACCCTGATCACCAGTAGACTAGGGCTTTATAAGGGGGGGGGGGGGGGGGGGGGGAAGAGCCCCCAAATCCCTGAAAATTTCCAGAACATCAGAAACCAAAACCAAACAATATTTTTTTAGAAATCTAAGGTTTGCATTTCTAAGTTACGCTCTTTCCCCAGTTCCTGTCCTCAGCATTTGAAGTCTCTCGTTCCACACATCACACACACACACCCAGTATCACTCTTTCTTTCTGTCTCCATCTACCTCTTTTCTAGTTTTCTTGTTCCTCTATCATACTTCTGTTTCAATTAATGGGA